>NC_047100.1:41288963-41952892 GCF_902459505.1 Geotrypetes seraphini
GTCACCTCTGATCCAGGTTGCTATGCACTGGCTTCCTCAAACAATTTTTTTGGTTGAACTTGGTTGAACTTTTAAAATTTTATTGTTAACATTCAAAACCCTTGACACTAAGGAACCCCAGTTTATTAGTAAAGTACTTATTCCGTATAACACATCGCGCTCCCTTTGGTCAACTAGCCAAAAACTCTTAGCAGTTCCATCCTTGAAAATTATTAGAACCCGTCAACAAGATATGTTTTCGGTAATAGCTCCACAACTTTGGAATACTTTACCTCTACAATTAAGAGAGAAAAACAATCTGAGCTAATTTAAAAGGAATTTAAAAAGCTTCTTATTTAAAGATGCCTTCAATCTATAAATTATGTTCATCAAATTTTTTACTTCACCTCTTATATTTTTACCCTCCCCCTCCAAATGTTTTTTGGTTGTTTTTTTTATTGTAGTTATACCTTTTTTTTTTTTTTACCTAATGTACCTGTATATCTGTCAGTTATAATTACTGTTTAAACATTTTTTAAACATAACCATTGTGTAAACTTTTTAAACATTATGTCAAAATATATGTTATTTTTTATATACTGTAACTCGCTTAGTAAAACCTAAATTAAGCGATTTATCAAATTAAAATAAACTTGAAACTATTGCTAGCAATCATCCAGTTGCCCAATAATGATTGACACAGTCAAGTCACATTATTATGATCACAAAAACTGAAGAGGCACATTGCACATTAAATATCCATAAATATAGAGGACAACTCTTGTCACTAATGCCAAACCGTGCTCAGAACTGGTGTAATTTTCAGACCAAACATTGAGACAAGCCCAGTTGTTAAATGCTGTGGTTTCACACTTTGATCATCGCACAGGTTTTTACTAACGGCAAAGCTCAAAGAATGCAAAAAAAAAAACACAAAAAAAATTATCTTGTTCTTGTAAGAACTTGCAGTAAAGGCTCTGGGTCCCAATTCATTTCGCAACAGCTGCTTCAAAAGATCCTTAAGACATCATTCAAAAAGCGTGGTCTGTCTCTCCCATTCGCTTACAACTTCAAACTGATCACCTGCTAATACCAGAATAACCACCTCTGGCAGAATGGACAGCAGCAAAACACCATGGGAATGACTCAATAAGATGCTGGATGGTTGCTAGAGGTTTCTGGAGCCGTGCAGACTGCAGGGCGTCCAACAGTTGCCGACAAGTGCATGGTGGTGGAACAAGTCATCGAACATGTCGACTGAGGTGGTCCTAAATGTGCTCAATTGGGTTAAGGTCTGGTGTGTTCAGAGGCCAGGGAAGTAACTGGAAGTCTTGGTCATGCTCTGTGAACCACTTGCAAACAACTCTGCTGGTATGACATGTCGCATTATCCTGTTGAAAGAGCCCATCAGCCACAGGGAAGACTGTCAACATATACAAGTGTACTTGACTGGCAAAAATGGAGAGATACACATATCAGTTGAGCGTGCCTTCCATAGGTATCAAAGGACCCAGACCATACCAACAAAACATTCCCCAACGCTTCCACCATCAGCTTGTGTACATATAACAATGGTTGCTGAGTGTTTGTTTGTTCTCGGTGATTTCACGCTCGACACATCAACATCCATCCATTCGATGGAGCTCAAAACATGACTCATTAAAGAAGGCAACCCTCTGCCAGTCGGTGCAAGTCCAATGTTGGTACTTTTGTGCAAACTGCAGCCGTTTTTTTTGCGATGAACTCTCATGAGCATGGGTGCATTCACCAGCTGTCTGTGCTGGAGCTCCATTTGCAAAAGGTTTCACTGTACAGTCATTTTGAACACACATCTGGTAGCTCCCTGGTTCATTTGGACAGTGAGTTGGCTCTACGGTAGTGTGCTGAACAGCTTAAACCAAAACATGCAGTAGATGTTCACCTTTCGCATTGATGGCTCGTACTGCCCCCCAGTAGCCACACCGAGTCGAAAAGATTCTATTTGTCCAATCACGGTAGACTTTAACCACAGCAGCATATGAACAGTTCACATTTCCAAAATGCTGCCACCCTTTGTCTAGTAGCTGACGATCATGCCTTTTTCAATGTCTGATAAATCGCACTTTTTCCCCCCAATGACAGCCATGGCTGCTATATTGGCAACTTGCTGACATCCTACCATATATACCCACAAAGCCTGCATATGCCACATGCATTTGTTCACTGGCTGTGTGTCCCTGAAGTCAGAGGTGGTCATAATAATGTGACTCGACTGTTAATAAAGAGCTGTCAAACCACAATGTATGTAATGAGGGCACTTCAATATGACGCACCTCTTTGGGTGCAGTGCTGGTTGTATTGTACTGTTCATTTAATACCTCCCGTAATCTCCAGCCTTCCCTGGGGGATGACATCAACTTTCACTGTCTCCATTGGCTTTAAATCCATGGACTGCTGAAAATGACCAAAAGTACCAAATGTGCAGCACTACCCAGTCTGCTGGGGGACTGTTAAGATTCTCCCATAATGCTTTGACCATAGGTCTCAAATTATGTCCATCATATCCAAAAACTGATGACTGAACTTGTTTCATTTTGGAGTTTGGCAAGACCTGAACTAAGGTCTTCAGTTATATATTCCGTGCCAAAGTAGGTTCCTCCACTGGTCTTCACTACTGGAGCTTTCACACATCTGCCACATCCTAGCCCACCTAAAACAAACAAGAACTAGTAGAAATATAGTCAAGAGATTATATTTTATATTACTTTATACAACTTGAACAGTGCTAGTCTACAACAAATTGCAGTCCTTTTAGAGTAATAAGTGCCTGAGGACTAGAGGACATGACTAAGTTACCCTGAATTCAATAAAGCAGGTTTGGTGAAAACAGACATCTTGGGGCTCCTAGAAGCTGAGAAGAATAACTGGGAGTGAAAAAAAGCTTTTTTGGACTGTAGCTGCTGCTGCTTGACAGGAGTAGGGTGGGTGTCATTTCTATAGGTAACTTGAACGTGTAGGGAATTAACCCTCTCAGAAAACCATGGCGAAACAGATGAAGGGAAGAGAACACTACCCTGTGCAAATGATCCTAGGTTAACATCAGTTTGTGAAATGGTTTTAGAACTGAAGACCAGGACCAAGAGCGTGATGCTGTAAGCAGCCATTCATTGGAGGATTGTAGTGGAAGGATGCATTCCTCAGACTGCAGCTAGGCGGATGCAATGAAGTAATATGGAGGAGGGGCAAACCATGGTCTCCTGTCCCCTCAGTATTGGAACTGGAGCTGAAGCAGGTAGCGGATGCGGCACTGACTTTCCTTGTACACCAGGTACTCGCTCTGACTAAAACTCGAGTCCTTGTATTTTGGCATCTGAATGGGTTTCCCCTGTGACACAACGACTTTCTTTCCGTCCAAGGTTATTTCCTTATTCTTCTTGGGATCTGCAGAGAACAGTAGTAAACACAATAAAAGCCATGGCTTACTATATAGGATCATGTGGTGCAACCCCTAACACGTGGAAACTCCCATACATTTTCAAATTTCCCAAATACTGCAAATGGGAGGTAATTTTAACCCCAGTCTTCGTACCTATTTTTAAAGAGCTTGCACATTCTTTTGCTTTGAAAATTGTTGTGAGCACAAAGTACCCACCGCTCTTTGTGCCCGCTTCTTCCGTAGACACTTTCCTGCTCATTCTATAACAGGGCATCTAACATTAGGCACCATTTGTGCACGTTAAAGAATACTAGCATATTTATATGTCTAATGCACAATTACATGCTAACTGCTGGATTCTGGGTCACAGGTCTGCTCATAAACTAACTGACTGATTAAAGTGATAATTATTGGTGTTAAGTCATTAGTTACATGTGGATTTGCCTATGACTCTATGCTATAACCTGCACACCTAACATTTCATGCGCAACCTCAAAGGGGGCATGCCCAGGGTAGGGGCACGGGCAAAATGGGGGCATTCCCAGGATTTAGGTATGTTAAATAAAGGCCAATTGAATTTTGGTTTCTGGTCCACCACCAAAACCTGACCCGAAATCTGGGTTTGGGTTTTGGCTGAAAATATTTTCAGCTGAAACCAAAACTCTGTTCCTCATCCTACCCAGCCATCTCCCCAGTGGTGCCACACCCCCCCCCCCCCCCCCCCCCCGAACAGCAGTAGGACCTCCCCAGACCTTAACAAGGCCTATAGTCTAGTGGACTCTTTGAGGGCAGGAAAGAATTCCACTCTTTCTTGCCCACTGCTCTGCCCGTTGCTGCTTTAAAATGGCTGCTGTGATTGCAGTGGGAGGTCCGGCAAGCCATATTGAGATTGGTCTTGCTTATGCTAGTGCCAGTCTCAATTCGGCAGCCATTTTAAAGCGGCAGCAGAAATGGGTAGAGCAGTGCTCAGGATGAAATGGGATTCTTTTCTGCCTCCAAAGAGGCCACTAGACCACCATGGCTTGTTAAGGTAGGCCTGGGGAGGGCCTAATGATGTTTTGAGGGAAGGGGAAGGGCAATGGCAGCCCACAGGGATCCATTCTCCATTGAGAGGGGGGGCTGCATCTTCCACTGAGGGGTACAGGAGGCAGGCACAACTATTCTCCATTGGAGGTTGGCTGCATCTTCCACTGGAGGGGGTCAGGTATAGGAGGCAGACACAACTTTTCAGTTCTGGCCAAAACCAAGACACAGATTCAGTTTTGGTTGGCCTCTTAAGACACGTGGTTATAGAATACTTGAATCTGTGCGCCTGACACTAGTTGGGTGCAAACATTTGCATTAGCGCTTAGCTGGCTTAAGGGCTCATGCCCAAAATTAAGCATGAAATTGCGTGGTACACTTTTTCTGAAATACTGCCTGCATATAGATAGGGAGAGCAAAGAATAAAAAACACAGAGAACTTTAATAGATGGCTCAAAGGCTTTAGGTAAATAGGAGAATGGGGAAAGACAAGAAGCTATATTGACCTGATGCACATATTACTACAGCAGGAAAAAGAAACCTTGCAGAGAAATTTAGACAATATGTTTCTAGGCATTTAAACTAGAAGGTGGGGATGGTGTATTTATGAAAGACAATTATAGAGACCATCCCTGGCAAAAGACAAGATGTGATGGTAGTAAAGATTGCAACAAACAATATCAGCAAGTCATTAGCATTGCAACGGTAACTGAAACGAAACAAAAATCTATTCGAAAAAGGAGATTACCGCTGAAAAATAGCTGTAAAGCGATGACCACAAACGCTCTTAGTCTAAGCAACAAGGTTCATGATTTGCAAGCCCTGATGTTAGAGGCAGATCTGGATATTGTCGCTATCACAGACACATGGTTCAATGAATCCCATGGATGGGATGTAAACATACCAGGATATAATCTTTTTAAGAAGGACAGAGATGGTCAAAAAGGTGGAGTAGCTCTTTATATAAAGATCAATATCTAGCGAACAAAATGCTAGGGACCTGGGGAGAGGAAGAAGCAATATGGATCGCTCTGAAAAGAGAAGATGGAACTTCTATCTACATGGGTGTAGTCTACAGACCTCCGACTCAATTGCAGCAAATTGATAAGGATCCGATTGTGGATATCCAAAAGATTGGAAGGAAAGAGGAGGTGCTGCTGTTGGGAGATTTGGACTGGAATGTTCCAACTGCGGAATCGGAAAGAAGTAGGGAGATTGTGGATGCCTTTCAAGAGGTTCTGCTCAGACAAATGGTGACGGAACCCACAAGGGAAAAAGCGATATTGGATCTGGTCCTCACAAATGGAGAGAGTATCTCTAATATTTGAGTGGGTGCTCACCTGGGAAGTAGCGATCATCAAACGGTTTGAATTGATATAATGGCTAAAGTGGAGAGCAGCCGCACGATACTTAAAGTCCTAGATTTGAAACGTTCGGACTTTAATAAAATGGGAGAGTACCTGAAGAAAGAACCGTTAGGATGGAAGGACATAAGAAAAGTGGAAAACCAGTGGTATAAGCTGAAAGGAGCTATAAAAATGGCTATGGACCTTTATTTGAAGAAAATAAATAAAAGTAAGAGAAAAAGGAAACCTATATGGTACTCCAAACTAGTGGCCGAGAAAATAAAGGCAAAAGACTTGGCATTCGTGAAATATAAAAAAACCCAAGAAGAGGAGTGCAGAAAGGACTATCGGGTGAAACTGAAAGAAGCCAAGAGAGATACATCTGGCGAAAGCACAGGCAGAAGAACAAATGGCTAAAAATGTAAAAAAAGGAGACAAAATTTTTTCAGATATATTGGTGAAATGAGGAAGATGAAAAATGGAATTGCTAAACTAAAAGATGCTGGGAACCGACCTGTAGAGAGTGATGAGGAAAAAGCAAATGTGCTAAACAAATACTTCTGTTCTGTGTTCACGGAAGAAAATCCTGTAGAAGGACCGAGATTGTCTGGCAAAGTAGCATGAGAAAATGGAGTATATTCTGTACTGTTCACGGAGGAAAGTATTTTTGAGCAACTTGAAAAACTGAAGGTGGACAAAGCAATTGGACCAGATGGGATCCATCCCAGGATACTAAGGCTGCTCAGAGAGGTTCTGGCGAGTCCTATTACAGATTTGTTCAACAAATCTCTGGTACCAGGGGATTGGAGGAGATCCAGGGGATTGGAGGAGAGCAGATGTGGTCCCTATTCACAAAAATGGTCACAGGGATGAAGCAGGAAACTACAGGCCGGTGAGCCTCACTTCAGTTGATGGAAAAATAATGGAAGTGTTGCTGAAAGAAAGGATAGTGTACTTCCTGGAATCTAATGAGTTACAGGATCCGATGTAAATCCTGTCAAACTAACCTGATTGAATTTTTTGATTGGGTAACCAGAGAGCTAGATCGAGGACATAGTAACATAGTAACATAGTAACATAGTAGATGACGGCAGATAAAGACCCGAATGGTCCATCCAGTCTGCCCAACCTGATTCAATTTAAATTTTTTTTTTTTTTCCTTCTTAGCTATTTCTGGGCGAGAATCCAAAGCTCTACCCGGTACTGTGCCTGAGTTCCAACTGCCAAAATCTCCGTCAAGACCCACTCCAGCCCATCTACACCCTCCCAGCCATTGAAGCCCTCCCCAGCCCATCCTCCACCAAACGGCCATACACAGACACAGACCGTGCAAGTCTGCCCAGTTACTGGCCTAGTTCAATATTTATTATTTTCTGATTCTAAATCCTCTGTGTTCATCCCACGCTTCTTTGAACTCAGTCACAGTTTTACTCTCCACCACCTCTCTCGGGAGCGCATTCCAGGCATCCACCACCCTCTCCGTAAAGTAGAATTTCCTAACATTGCCCCTGAATCTACCACCCCTCAACCTCAAATTATGTCCTCTGGTTTTACCATTTTCCTTTCTCTGGAAAAGATTTTGTTCTACGTTAATACCCTTTAAGTATTTGAACGTCTGAATCATATCTCCCCTGTCTCTCCTTTCCTCTAGGGTATACATATTCAGGTCTTCCAGTCTCTCCTCATACATCTTCTGGCGCAAGCCTCCTATCATTTTCGTCGCCCTCCTCTGGACCGCCTCAAGTCTTCTTACGTCTTTCGCCAGATACGGTCTCCAAAACTGAACACAATACGCCAAGTGGGGCCTCACCAATGACCTGTACATGCTAGATGTAATTTATTTAGATTTCAGCAAATCCTTTGATATGGTTCCTCATAGGAGGCTCTTGCACAAACTTGAAGGGCTGAAGTTAGGACTCAAAGTGGTGAACTGGGTTAGAAACTGGCTGTCGGACAGACGCCAGAGGGTGGTGGTTAATGAAAGTCGCTCGGAGGAAGAAAAGATGAGTAGTGGAGTCCCTCAGGGTTCGGTGCTGGGACCGATCCTGTTCAATATGTTTGTGAGTAACATTGCTGAAGGGTTAGAATGAAAGTTTGCCTTTTTGCGGATGATACCAAGATTTGTAACAGAGTAGACACCGAAGAGGGAGTAGAAAATATGAAAAAGGATCTGCAAAAGTTAGAAGAATGGTCTAATGTCTGGCAACTAAAATTCAATGCAAAGAAATGCAGAGTAATGCATTTGGGGATTAATAATAGGAAGGAACCGTATATGCTGGGAGGCGAGAGGCTGATATGCATGAACTGGAAGAGGGACCTTGGGGTGACAGTGTCCGAAGATCTAAAGGCAAAAAAACAAGGTGGTGGCTGCTGCCAGAAGGATGCTGGGCTGTATAAAGAGAGGCATAGGCAGTAGATAGAAAAAGGTGTTGATGCCCCTATACAGGTCGTTGGTGAGGCCCCACTTAGAGTATTGTGTTCAGTTTTGGAGACCGTATCTGGCGAAGGACGTAAGAAGACTTGAAGTGGTCCAGAGGAGGGCGATGAAACTGATAGGAGGTTTGCGCAAGACGTATGAGGAGATACTGGAAGCCCTGAATATGTATATCCTAGAACAGTGGTAGGCAAACTCATTACTCAAAAGAGCCAAAGATCAACAGTACAACGATTAAGATTTCTTTTGAGTGCGCTACGACAGCTACGTCAACCCGACTGACACACTGCTCGCCCGCACATAGTCGAAATCGATTCGTGGCAGAGCCTAGAGAATGACAAAGGGAAAAAAAATCGTCTCTGTCCCCGCAAGCTCGGTCCCTGTCTCCGCAAACCATCTGATCCCATCCACACAAGCCTCGAATAGTTTTATACTGAAGTTATTATATTAAAGTATAAAAAAAATCAACAATATTCTGTACAATTGTCAATTTATAAATCAGCATCTTCTTCCCACTCTCTCTTCCCCATTTCCCTTCAGTGTTCTCAGCCCACGCACATAAAAACAAGCAAGCAATTTTATATCATTTTCATTCTATTCATTCATAGAAATTAAAGTCTAAATAATGCCAGTCACATGCTAAAACATGATTTTACAAAAATAATTCCTTGCAAAGATTACTAGATGTCTTTCAGCAGCTCCCCTCCCTTTCCCTTACCTTCGTGGCCAAGTCAAAATGATCTACCAACAATAAAATTTTTTAAAACACAGAGCACACTGTACGCAGAGAAAATGTTAATTATCATTTATATTTCAGGTTTTTTTTCAAAGAGATCAAGGCAGATGACTTTATGCAATGTCACCTCAGTAACAACCATACAAAAATAGACAAAACTATACCCCCTCCCTTTTTACTAAACCGTGATAGCGGTTTTTAGCGCAGGGAGTTGTCCTGAATGCCCTGCGCTGCTCATAGGCTCCCTGCGCTAAAAATCGCTATTGCAGTTTAGTAAAAGGGGGCCATAGTGCAAAATATAGACATCAGATAAAAATTCTTAAAACCAACACATTTTGATGTCTAGTGATTTCTTGAGTCTCTGGTTGCATTTCCTTCTGACTGTGCATCCTTTCATTCGTTTCTTTCTTTCTGCACTGAGGCCCAACAATTGTCCCTTTCTATTCTCTCCCTCCTTCCTTCCTATGTCCTTAGTGCCCCTTCCCATGTCCTTAGTGCACACAGTGCCTCTTTCCTGTGTCCTTAGTGCCCTCAGAGCCTCCTTCCCATGTCCTTAGTGCCCCCAGTGCCTCCTTCCCATGTCCCCCTCACTGCCTTCCAGCCTTTGTTCCTCCCCCTCTCCTGAAGCTAGCCAGCCTACCTCCCTCCCTGCCACGCTAAAGCCAACCTGCCTGCCTCCCTTTCTCCCTCCAGTGCCAAAGCCTGCCCCCCCCCCCGGATGAGCCCATGCTGCTGCTGCCTACCACCACTTCAAACACCCCCCGGTCCGCCGCTGCTGCCCACCACAACTAAAGCAAAGGAAGGTCCAGGCACCTGCCCACAAACCTTCTTCCCGACGTCAATTTTGACCTCGGAGAGGAAGTTCTGGGCCAGCCAGGCAGCGATTGGCTGGCCTGGAACTTCCTCTCCATCAGAACTGACGTTGGGAAGCAGGTTTGTGGGCCAGCGCCTTGACCTTCCTTCTCTTTAGTTGCGGCGGCCGGCAGCAGTGGCAGACCGGGGGGGTGGGGGGTGTTTGAAGCGGTGGTAGACTGTGGGGGTGGTCCGGGGGGAAGGGGGAGCGATCGCCTGTCCCATTGTCCCCACGCACAGCTTTGGGACGCTGTCCCTGAAATGGGACATTTCGGTGTCCCAAAGCTGTGTGTGGGGACAACAGGAGAGGGAATCTAAAAAAGGACAGTCCCGTTCAAAACGGGACATATGGTCACTTTATCTTTACGAGGAAGAGAAGCAGGTTTGGTACCCCTGCTCTAGCTAGCTGAGCCGCACTCAAGTGGCTAAAGAGCCGCATGCAGCTCGCGAGCCGCAGTTTGCCGACCACTGCCCTAGAGAAAGGAGGGACAGGGGAGATATGATTCAGGCGATCAAATACTTGAAGGGTATTAATGTAGAACAAAATCTTTTCCAGAGAAAGGAAAATGGTAAAACCAGAAGACATAATTTGAGGTTGAGGAGTGGTAGATTCAGGGGCAATGTTAGGAAATTCTACTTTACAGAGAGGGTGGTGGATGCCTGGAATGCGCTCCCGAGAGAGGTGGTGGAGAGTAAAACAATGACTGAGTTCAAAGAAGTGTGGGATGAACACAGAGGATCTAGAATCAGAAAATAATATTAAAAATTGAACTAAGGCCAGTACTGGGCAGACTTGCACGGTCTGTGTCTGTGTATGGCCGTTTGGTGGAGGATGGGCTGGGGAGGGCTTCAGTGGCCGGGAGGGTTTAGTTGGGCTGGAGTAAGTCTTAACAGAGATTTTGGCAATTGGAACCCAAGCTCAGTACCGGGTAGAGCTTTGGATTCTTGCCCAGAAATAGCAAAGAAGATAAAATTTAAATTGAATCAGGTGGGGCAGACTGGATGGACCATTTGGGTCTTTATCTGCCATCATCTATTATGTTACTATGTTTATTCTATATAGGCAATTCCTCGCAGAATTTCCTTTATGGAATTCACGCTTAGCGTCCAGCATCCCAGAGCTGTCCCTGTCCCCTCCCCATTCCTGTAAGCTCTGCCTTAATCCCACAAGCCTCGAACATTTTTTATTTTAAATTATTTGAGGCTTGTGCAGATGAGGACGGAACTTGCAGGAATGGGGCAGGGTTACTGATACTACTATTAGGAAAAGAATTCACAGGTATGGGAAAATGAGTTCTTGTGGGGACGGGGAAAGTTTGTCCCCGTGTCATGCTCTAATCCTCATAAACTGCTATGGAGCCACACAGCCTGTGCTCAAGCCCACTGCGGACGAACCTGGGGCGAGCTGTGCTCCCAAGGGAACAGACCCTGAGCTCTCAAACTGGTAGTGCATGCTGTCCAAGTGGGTGCACTGCAAAGAAGTCTGCCTCTTGACCTCAGAGTCTGCATGCACTCTCCTGCAGCCAGAACTGTTCCACAAAGATGATCCTCTGCAGCATCGAAAAGCCTCGCAATGGTTAGCTAAAAAAAACCATTGAGTTTAAAATGAAAAAAATACACGGAGCAGAAAAGACAAGCTCCCATTGTCTCGCTTGTAGGAAGACAACTAAGGAGCTGAAGAACAGCCCAGCAATGAGGGAAGAGGAGCAAAAAAAGTGCAAATAAGCTCCCTACAAGAGTTCTCACAAGAAGAGGTTGACTACCCACAGGTTCAGGAATAGAGATTCTGTTGTACTAGAAATTGTATAAATTATTTCCTATTAATCAGTATCCCCTGCTGAATGCTTGGTATTTGAAAGTATGGAGAGGGAAGGCAGACATGGAGATGAGGAACTCACCTGGCTCTGTGCATCCACGTGCCACCACGCTGTCATACCCTGCTGGGGCTGCACGTAGAGAAGAGTCGTCCCTAGTGATGTGATGCTCCTTACCAAGGATCACTTCATTCAGAAACATGATCCCGATGTGCTGGGAGGTGCAATGGACTGAAAAATGAGGGAGAGAAAGACAAGACAGAGCAAGGAAAAGGAAGGGGAGAAGTAAACAGAGAAAAAGAGAGGAAGGAGGAAGAGGGACATGAAGGGAAGTGGGTGAGAGGAGGAGATATAGGAGAAAAAGAAGGGATGGGAGAGAAGACAAGGAGGAAGACAAATTGTGAATGTATAAAGGAAAGTAAGGGAGGGCATGAGAAAAAATGATGAAAAAGTGGCATACATACAAAAAGAGAAACAAAAATATTAGCATACAAAAGTATTGTCTGGCTTCAGTAGAGGAACAGTCTCATCTATTTTATTTATTTGTTAAAAAATTTATATAGTGTACTGCATAGGAACTAGGCGGTTTACAAATTACATACAAATCATCTTAAAATCCATGTACAAACAACAAACAGGTATAACCAGGGAGACAATAAAAACCAACACATTTTTAAGTGTATTCTTGGAATTCATCCTCCCCACACTGTATCTTAAAATTCTAGGAAAACATGAACAATAGCAGGTCAGGTTTCAACAAGAGACTGCCTTTCCCCCCCCCTGTACACTGAGCACAGGGGGGGCTTCTCTTGAGACTGCCCTCCCCATACACAGCATAGATAGAAACCTTCTTTCTGTGACTTTTTATGGCACAGATAACAAGATGCTGATGTCTCTCACATTGGAAGCAGTGTATTTGCTGTGAAACCACTAATGAGCTCAGCTGTGTCCAGAATAAAAGGAACCCCATGGAGACAGTCACCAGCCATAGAAGAAAGGGGCTGGGGCATTGGGATTTGTATACCGCCTTTTTGTAGTTATACTACCACACGCAAAGGTTTACATATATACAGGTACTTATTTTGTACCTGGGGCAATGAAAGATTAAGTGACTTGCCCAGGTTCATAAAGATCTGAGCTTCTTGCCTTCCCTTTCCTTCCCACTTTCCTCCTTTCTCATTGGAACCTCCTTTCCAGCCCCCAAAAGGGCATAAATTTCCCCGACTCTCCCTCCAAAATCTCACCATTTCCTGTTCTAGCTGCTACCTTCCAGTAAAGAGAGCCTGAGGCAGGAACAAGAAGAGCAGAGTTTTACCATATCCTGCTGATTTGCTGTTCTCTGATGCAAAGTAAATCCCCCGGCCCACACGGCCACCCGAGTGGGGCATAATGCGCAGCCCACTCTTCAGAATGGCAGCCACCACAGCTACGTTGGTCCCATGCCACAGCAGGCGCCGGTTATCCAGATTGTCGTGAACCTTAATGCGATCTCCCTACAAAAGGAAAACAGAAAGTGAGGTGATCTCTACTGCTAGTAATACAATGCTTTTATCCCATATCAGCACCCATATCAGTTCAATGAAGTTAACAAATTATCAGAGCCCAAGCATAACTGGGGAAAGTCAGTCAATAATATTCAATCATTATTTCTAATACAAAACCTTTGGAACAACTACATCTTTAAATGTTTTCTGAAAAGCAGATAATCAGTGATTATTCTAATATTCTTGGGAAGGTCATTCCACATCTTTGAAGCTTGATAAGCAAAAGTAGATACTAAAATCGTACTTAAGATCGCATTCTTTTAGTCCCTGGAAAACGTAATAACATTCGATCTTTTGATCATAATGTACCTTGAAGTAGAGACTGACCAAATTTTGGGGAAGATGGCAAAACTGACCCCAAATTCCTTTTTTTAAAACACCCCCACCTACCCTGGTGTACCTTTTTAAAATGACCCACTCATTGGGGGTACGCGGGCTGACTGCTGCTCGCCGCTGCTCCCTGTTGGCCACCGCTGCACCGCAACTCAAAGAAGGGAAGGGCCAGCGTTCAGCGATTGCACGTCGCCGGCACACAAGCCTTCTCCTGACGTCAGAATTGACGTCAGTTCTGATGTAGGGCGAAGGCTTGTAGGCCGGTGACATGCAATCGCTGCATGCTGTCCCTTTCCTTCTTTGAGTTGTGGTGCAGCGGCAGCAGACCGGGGCTAGAGGAGGAGGAATCGGCAGAGGGTAGGCACGCAGGGAGGGAAGAAAGCAGTTTCAAGCGTAGCAGGGAGGACGAAGGACAAAGGCTGGAAGGCAGTGAGGAGGCACGAACTCAAGACATGGGAGGGAGGGAGGGAGGGAGGGGAGAATGAAGGACAAAGGCTAGAAGGCAGTGAGGGGACACGAACAGGGCAGGATTAATTCGTCGAGGGCCCCTAGGCACACAAGTACACTGGGCCCCCCACCCCACCATGCGTCCAGGCAGAAACAGGAAGTTGCGTCAGAGGGAAGCTTTGCACCACTTGCACAATTACAGTTCCTGTTGCCTTTCTTACCCACGTTGCTTGCTTGTCTTACTTTCCATCGATGGAGGGGGGGGGGGGGCGTTGCCTATTGATGCTGGAGGGGCCCATCGCCTTTTGGAAAACACAATGTTGATGCCCTCCTTCATCGGGCCCCCTTGACCATTTCGGGCCCTAGGCACATGCCTACTTGGCCTATTGGTAGTCCTGCCCTGGGCACAAACTCGGGACATGGGAGGGAGGGAAAAGAAAGGGATAATTCTTGGGCCTTAGTGAAGGAAGGAAGGAAGGAGACTCATGAAATCTCCAGACAACAAAAGTAGGAAAATTATTTTATTTTCAATTTAGTGATCAAAATGTGTCAGTTTTGATAATTTATATCTGCTGTGTGTATTGTATATATAAGAAAAATGAAATGAGCAGCCTGGCAGGGAAGGGGAGACAGGGTGCAGAGCCTGGTATATATTAGTACACAATTTGGTTCAGAATGTTTTTTTTCTGGGTTTCCTACTCTAAATCTAGGGTGCATCTTATGGTCCGGTGCGTCTTTTGGAGCGGGGGAAAAATACGGTATATAGATTTGCTGAATTAAAAACAACTTCAGCTCTTTTTTTAAAATTACCTGTTCTCTTGTATCTTTCTTCTTGATGTTTGTTGTTTTACTATTACTTTATGTAATTTTGTGTTCTCCCTGAACTCTGTAAACCATTTTGATGATCATTTCCAAGAACGTTATATGAAGTAAATAAACCCAAACTGAAATCTATAGTTACTAGCACAGCCCTCTGGGGATTTATTTCCATTGCAAAAGAAGCACAAGGAAAAGGAAAGACCCCACAAATGTACATAACAAAACCACACAGAAAAGTAGGGTCAGGTCAAAGGACTCAAAAAAAAAAAAAAAATCAAATCAGGTTTATTGACAATAAAGATGATGACTCGACACAGAGCCATATTTTGGCAAACAACCTGCCTGCCTGCCTCATGAGTCAATTTATCTTGGTTGCAGATCAGAGGAAGTACACATTTTAACGGCTCCATGTCAAGTCATCTTCTGTATTGTCAGTAAACCTGGTTTGATTTTTTTTTTTTTTTTTGAGTCCAGTGTCCTGATCCTACTTTTTTGTTTGGTGTATTTACATTACATTACATTACGGATTTCTATTCCGCCTATACCTTGCAGTTCAAGGCGGATTACAAAAGATTTGACTGGACATTTTCCAGTGAAGATACAATTTTTTTTTTTTTTGACAGAGGAGAGATAGCTGGATAGATTCCTAAGGGGATTTAGGGGTTGGATAGTAAAATGACAGTGCCGAACTGTGTGATATGGACAAAGAGAATATAGTTAGAGTAGGTAAGATTACCATCTAATTTTTGGGGTCTGTTTGCTTGGAAGGTGTTTAGGTGGGTTATTTGGGGAAGTTAATATCTTGAGGTAGGTGAAGAATGGTTAAGATATTTCCATTCCCACAAGCAGTGGTATAGTAAAGGTGGGGTGGACCACGCGGGCACCATCTTGGTGGGATCACCAGCACCTCATATTTTATGCCCCAAGGTGGTTATTATGATCTTTGAATGACAATAGGGTAGTCGTTCCCCATATCTTGAAGACACATCTTGCTCAACTAGAGATTGTGTGTGGTTTTTTTTAAATTTAGTTCCGCCATTA
Source organism: Geotrypetes seraphini (assembly GCF_902459505.1). NCBI lineage: Eukaryota > Metazoa > Chordata > Amphibia > Gymnophiona > Dermophiidae > Geotrypetes > Geotrypetes seraphini. The sequence continues at coordinate 41,304,747 of NC_047100.1, forward strand.
TGGAATAATTTGCCCATAGAATTGAGAAAAGAAGAATCATACATAAACTTCAAAGGACATTTAAAAGCACATTTTTTTTCCAATTGGCTTTTTCAATTTGAAGAAATGAGTCTGGCACTGTAATCTGTATTTATGTAGTGATTGATTTTTTTAAAGAAATTTTTTTAAAATTTATTGAAAATATTTCTTACAATGTTACAAAATACAAAGTAAAGATATGAATATATAAAAACAAGAAAAGTAAATATACATTTCAAACTGAGAAATAAAGGAAGTCCATCTAGCCCACAAAAAAAAAAAAAAATTTTAAGAAATTTTCTGTTTGTATTAAATAGTTATAGTTTATTACTGAGATTTTGATTGTTATAGAATTTTATGAATTAAAAAAACCAAACAAACAACTTTGGCTTTTATTCTTTTCTTTTCTATTTTTAAATGGAGTTCTTTTCTTAATGAATGTGAAATATATATTACAAACTTCTTGGATCCTTTTTTGGCTGTTACGCGGTATATAAAGTTTTTAATAAACATAAATCTCTCCACCCTCCTGCTCCTTCCTACTTCTCCCCCGCTGCGCAACAGTTCTAACCTGCTGATCATGCTGGCCTCGGCCCTCCCCTCCGATGTTACTTCTGGGACCCATGACTCGGAAGCAACATCAGAGGTAGAGCTGATGCTGAAATTAGAGATGTTGCTCGCATCAGGGAGCAAAACAGGTACAGGGGAAGGGAAAGGAACCACGTGTGGCGGGACACGAGAACAAAGGGGGGGGGGGCGCCATACACCCTCGCTATGCCACTGCCCACAAGAACACTCTAACCATAATTCTGCGTTTAGGTGCTAATCACAACACAATTACTCCTACCTGGACATGGAAGGAGTTTTCTCAATATGGGGGGGGGGGGAGGGTTAACACCCACAGAATTGGCACCTTTGGCTTTACCTCATTGCAGGCCTCAAAATGCAGTCCTGTTTTTCTTAAAGAAATCAGAACTACACCTCCAGGCATGCTCTGGGATAAAACCAGTGTCTCTCTCTGAACATAAGAATTGCCGCTACTGGATCAGACCAGTGATCCATCGTGCCCAGCAGTCCGCTCACGCGGCAGCCCTCTGGTCAAAGACCAGCGCCCTAACTGAGACTAGCCCTACCTGCGTACGTTCTGGTTCAGCAGGAACTTGTCTAACTTTGTCTTGAATCCCTAGAGGGATTCCCTATGACAGACTCCAGCAGAGCGTTCCAGTTTTCCACCACTCTCTGGGTGAAGAAGAACTTCCTTACGTTCGTACGGAATCTATCCCCTTTCAATTTTAGAGGATGCCCTCTCGTTCTCCCTACCTTGGAAAGGGTGAACAACCTGCAATTGTGTGGGCACCCGCTAAACATGTGAGCCAAAGCCTAAAAGGTGAGTTATCTCATCAGGGATTGAATATCAGGAGCCATTTGCAGTCACCAGTGCAATGTCAATTCATATCCAGCCACTTAAACAAAAAGTGTAAGAAGTGGGCAGTAGAGCAAACCATCTGCAATGGAGGAGGCCGGGAATGGGATGAGGAAAACACAACTCTTCTCACACACTTGCTGCTTGCTCCTTACCTCATATTTTCGGTCCACCTTCCAGACATTACAGATTTTCAGTTTCATGTAGGAGGAGCCCGTCATGTCGACATAGGTCTCAATGACCTGATGAGGGAAGAAACGAAAGGAACGTAAGCAGAAGCAGCATCAGAGAGGTGCCTAGAAAAAAAGACTTCTGAATTGAGCATAAAAAAGAACCCCCCGCTTTGCTTCTACCACACAAGGCCCCATTTTACACAGTATGTGGAGATTGGAGCTGGGACATCCAGGTTGGGATGTACTCAGTTCAGGTGGTATTTTAGAAAATGTTCTGCTAATGCACTTGTATATGCCAGTACATGCAGCATGAGCAGCCATTCTTCAAATATATACTGTACATTGAAAAAACATAAACGGCACAGACCCAGCAGCTTCTATATAGAGGCAATTTCATAACTTCAATGTGTAGCTGCCCCATTCTAACAAACCTTTGCATTTAAGTGACACTAAGTAGCGAGATCTCAATTTTTTTAAACTTGGTTCCTTTGTAGAAGACAACAAATTCCCATGGGATTAAGGGGAATTCCTCCCTTAATCCCTTGTGCAAAGCCCTGGCTAGAATAAGCAATTATAAAAACGAACGTGCTTGCTTCTGAGCAGCTGTAAATCTCTCCACAAGCATTTTCCACCATACACATGTATCCTCTTTGTAAAATGTTAATCAGGTTTTCTATTCTACCTTTATCTATTCAGTTCAAAGTTGGATTACATTACAAATTACAATGGACAGATTGACATGGACATTCAAAAGAGTTGCTAGTACAGGTAGATCAGTACAGTTAGGTCATAGTTACAAATGCTCTACTAACCTTTCCAATACATATAACACAGGGATCTCAATATTCCTCCTTGAGGGCCGCAATCCAGTCGGGTTTTCAGGATTTCCCCAATGAATATGCATTGAAAGCAGCGCATGCAAATAGATCTCGTGCATATTCATTGGGGAAATCCAGAAAACCCGACTGGATTGCGACCCTCGAGGAGGGACTTTGAGACCCCTGATATAACTTAATTTTATTCTTCTATACCGCCACAATCAGGTGATTTCTAGGCGGTTTACGCTGAAGAGAGCTGGACAATCAGCGAATTACAAAATACAAATAGTAAAAGTACAACATATTTCTCAAGAATGGTCAGAATAGAATAATTAAATTTAGTACGACTTCTGTTTAGAATCTTGCGAGACCTGCCCGAACTTCTCGCACCACACTACTCAAGCTAACAGGGAGCAGAATGGCAGTAACAAGAAGGTAATAAACGCGCTATTTGCAAGGTGAGGAGATTTCTGCTAGCATTCTATAATGGCTTGTGTGTGAAAAGTATCGTTATAGAACACTGGCTTAACATGCAAATCTTTAGTGCCTTATTTTTAGTATCCTTTGTAGAATTGCCTTCTTTCTGATGAGGGTCACGGATCACAGTGCATTCTTGACCGAGATGGCTCCGTGTAACGCTTTTGCAGGGCATCCCCACAGGCTCCGTGCCCTACCTTGTATTCCTCGGTCTTTGGATCGAGCAGGGAGAGCTCACACTTCAGAATCTCGTAGTCTTTATCCAGAGGGTGAGGCATTTCCTCTTCCTTCACCTCCTCTTCCTCCTTCACCTTCTGCGCCTGCAGAGTCTGAGCCAGCTCAATATCTGCCAGGACCTGCCAAGAGGTAACAGCAGGAATGAGGCAAGAACCGCTGTCATGGTTCATCATTTGTAGAGCACATACCAGATGACCCTGCAGCCTGTGAGGGGCTCTTTCTATGTAGGGCATATGTTTTAGAACTGCCTGTCCACATTTACGCACGACTTGCATGCATAAATTTATAGAAAACTGGCATTTTTTGCGGGTTAGTGTACACTTCACCCAAAATTGACTTACACCAGGATCACATACTTGTGTCTGGACCTCGCATGTACTTTTACGTACGGGTCAGTCTTCTAAGAGATATTCTATGTGAATGTACCCATGTGTGTGTGTAAATATGCCTCTATAAAGTTACCCTTAATGTGGGTTAAAGTGAGCATCTAGTTTTACTTCTTTGTCAGAACATGTTTCCAAAGGCATGATTAAGTCAGGGGAGAAAAAGCGCACACTTAGATTGCGTTTTTCAAATTTAGACATATTGGGCCTGATATTCCGCCCATGGCAGTAAGAGGCTGGAAAGCGACATCCAGCCAAGGGCTAAACTAACTCCAGATATTCAATGCCAAAACATGCATGGCTCCTGGCACCGAGTATCTTATTATAATCAATGACCCAGAAGTTAACCAGGCACTGGCTGATATCAGACCTGTGCTCGATTAATTTGGTGCATAAAATTCGGATGGCTGTCTTACTGTCCTGACTTTATGTGGTCACTTAGCTATTTAGTGGACTGATCATCACTGCTAACTGGCTAAGTTTCTGCTCTGCCATACCTCCTCCCCTGGACCATTCAAACTAGCCAGTTCTGGCATGGAGAGTTAGAGGGGATATTAAGGAGGGGGTGGAATTCATCAAAGGGCACTAACTGATTTAGTATGCACTAAATGCTAAGATGCCCATAGGAATATAAGGAGAAATAAGGTCCTTACCTGCTAATTTTCTTTCTTTTAGTCCCTCCAGACCAGCACAGAAACCGATGGGTTTATGCTCCTCTGCCAGCAGGTGGAGACCAAGACACTAAACTTTTGACATCAATAAAGTGGGCTGTGCAGTAACTCTTAAAGTCTTTACGAATAGCCAAGTAAAAAATTACAAGGTTTATTCCAGAACATACGACCCCCATATACACACGGAGAAGATATAAGCCTAGCCCAGGGGTAGGCAATTCCGGTCCTTGAGAGCTGGAACCAGGTCAGGTTTTCAGGATATCCACAATAAATATGCATGAGATAGATTTGCATCTCAAAGAGGCAGTGCATGCAAATCCATCTCATACATAGTCATTGTGGATATCCTGAAAACCTGAACTGGCTCCGGCTCTCGAGGACCGGAATTGCCTACCCCTGGAGCCCAAACAGACCAGGAAAACACTGTTGGATACTGAATAGAACAAGAACCTTCTCCAAAACATCCCACAGTTCGCCAGCTAAACCAGATGAGCTAACTCCCCAAAAACAACCAACACCTGCAGAAAAAAAAAAACGTACTCTTCACGAAAACACACAGAATAACATGACAGGGCGGGTTTCTGTGCCGGTATGGAAGGACTAAAAGAAAGACTATTAGCAGGTAAGGACCTAATTTCTCTTTCTTTAACGTTCTTCCAGACTGGCACAGAAACTGATGGGATGTACCAAAGCAGTACCTATCATGAGTGGGACCCCCAAAGAGCCACCACTAGAATGCACTCACCGAACACTGCGTCCCAATGTGCCTAAACGTCCACACGGTAGTGTCACAAAGGAATGGAGAGAAGACCAAACCGCAGCTTTACAGATATCCACCGGAGACACCAGAGAAGACTCAGCCCAAGAGGCTGCCTGACCCCTAGTGGAGTGAGCTGTAAGAAATTCCGGAACAGGCTCCTTTTTAAAAAGGTATGCCGAAGCAATAGCCTTGTAAGCACTGTCCCCTTACGAGGACCCGCAAGGAGGACAAAGAGATGATCTGATTTCCAGAACTCCCGGGCCCGCTAAACATAAGAGTGAAGGACCCTACAGACAACCACAGACTGGTTGACATGAAAAGACGAAACCATCTTCGGTAGAAAGGAGGGAACCAGCCGAAGCATGACCTGCTCCTAAGAGAACTCCAGGAACAGCGGCCTACAAGAGCCTGCAGATCAGAAATGTGTCTTGTGGAAGAAATGGCCACGAGGAAGACCGTCTTAAGAGTAATGTCCTTCAACATACAGGAACCGAGAGGCTCAAACGGAGGACAAACAAGCACAGAGAGCACCAGATTCCCAGGCAGGAACCAACGGCCTAACAGGTGGTCTGAGCAATTTTGCAGCTCTCAAAAATCTAATCACATCCAGAGAAGAGGCCAATCGCCAACCATGCAAGAGTCCGCGAAAGGAAAACATCGCGGCAATCCACACCCGAAGAGAGGACCAGGAGAGGCTGCGCTCCAGGCCATCCCGCAGAAACTCCAAGAAGTGAGGAAAAGCAGTGCCAAACACGCACATAGGCCTGAGAGGTAGAAAGCCTCTTAGATCCCAAAAGAGTGGAAATCATCTTATAAGAATACCCCTTTTTCCTTAGGCGAGCCATTTCAAGAGCCAACCTGTAAGACAAAAGGGACCCGGATCGAACATTTGAATGGGACACTGCGAACATAAGAACATAAGAAGTTGCCTCCACTGGGTCAGACCAGAGGTCCATCACGCCCAGCAGTCCACACCTGCGGCGGCCCATCAGGGAAAAGAGGGAACCCAGAGAGCCCTGTTGACACCCTTGAGATTAAAAAATGATCCCTCTTACTTGGGCACCACGAAGTAAATAGAGTACCTGCCGGCGCGCAGCTCCTGAGGAAGCACAGAGACTACCGCTTTGATGGCCAGCAACCTGAACAGTGAAAAGCCCTCTTCATCCAAGTCGCCTGACAAGGAGAGGAAATGATCTGGTAAACTCCAGAGCATACCCATCCTGAATCACTTCCAGGACCCACAGATCCGCAGTGAATTCGGCCCACATCCGTAAAAAAAAACTCGCTCTACTGGGCTTTGACTAGAACCGGGGGAAGAACCCGCAATGAGTCATTGGGCCAGATAGGTGGTGGAGGAACCCCTGGAAGAGTCACGACCCCCGGCAGGCCTTCCGAAAGGACAGCATGTATAGAAAGAACCATCCTCTGGAAGGAAAAGAGGTTGCACCCCTGCAAGCACACAAGTGCAGCTGGGCAGAACCACCACGTGAAGTCTGGCGAGGTCAATCCTCCAATAACCTAGGCACTTTATAGAGTAACTCACGGCCTGAACCAGCTTATCCTACTCCTCCCCAAGGAGAAAGGAGCCCCGAAAGGGGAACATACAGTGCTGAGCTTTAGATGCCGCATCCACCGACCAACTCCCGAAGCCACAGGGTTCGGCGGGTAGATACTCCAAGAGCCATGGACTTGTCTGAGGCACGAAAATAATCACACATAGCATCATATAGATGAGAAGCTCTGAGTTCAAACTTAGCCTGTTCCTGATCCACTAAGGACTTGCGATAAAGAACTCATTCAGACCACCGGAAACAAAGCTGGGTCACAAGACCGCTACAAATCGCTACCTGGACAACCAGGGCAGCCACATCATTGTACGGGCCTGAGGGTCTCTCAGGGCTGAACCGCCTTCAATCGGCAGGGTACATCTGTATGTGTGAAAGCCGAGACCACCACATCAACAACAGGAGACTGAAAAGTGTCTCTATCGCCACCAGAGATGGGGTAGAGTCTGGCCACGTACCACGCCATGTGAAAAGGCGCATCCGAAACATACCACAGAGCATGCTTTACATCTCGAATATCCCGATGCATAGGGAAAGAGCGGGATGCTGACTGGATCCCTCTCAGGAGAGGGTCCACCACGCAAGAGGGGGTCCTTAGCTTCCTCTTCAAAGTGCAAAACCAAAGACACCTGAAGAATGAGCTCCTGCAACTTTTTTTTCCATAAAATATGCGCACAATAAACGCATCCTCGCCAATTGGCGGGAGAAAAAGACTGATCAACCATAAAAGAATCTACATCCCAAGACACCCACTGCTGCTTGGACGATGGCTGAGGGGGCTGGACCGAAGCAGCCACAGCAGGAGAGAGAATAGGGGGTGACCATGGAAGGAATCAACACTCCCGACGACCCCGAGACCCCTAGCACTGAAGCAGGACCCCCTGCCACCTGTAAATAAGCCTTGCACATGGTCAACAACAAATTAGGGGAATAAAAACCCCAGCAGCAACATTTCAGACCTGTTCTTGCCTTTCATAGACAGGAGGAAGGTCACCCGAGGCCAAGGGCAAATTAGACACGTTTCCCACCAAAAAACTGAGGGAAGGGCCATCGATAAACTGCAACAGAAAACCAAATGTGGCACCGAAATACATGGACTTCCGACAGCTGAGGAAATCCTGGCATGGACTTTAGAAGGCTGGGGCTCCTCCGCCAGGCCAACACAAGATGTGCGTACAAAGGAGAACCCAACTCCCAAAGCTGGGTCTCCCGCGATGCAGCTGGAACATTTTGCGCATTCGCCAGCTGCATGCACTGAACGGCACCCACATAAAATGCACTTGTTATGCTTTTAAGAAGTACTCATAATAAAAGCGCCAAAAACCTATGCACAACAGTGCCGTGAAAAAAACGGCGGCCTCAGGCACTTTTTTCCCCATACAAAACTCCTTTTATTTCTTGTGTCTTATTTTTTCTCACAGCTAACCAGCTGTATCAAAAAAAGGCAAACCCACTGGCATTCTAAATTGTAGCAGTATCGGTGGCCAGGTGTACAGTTGAGGCTCCTCTAAATTCAGCAAATATTGGGGAGGTGGGGGAAATGGTGGGAGGGACTTGACCCTTCCGAGTGTGACACTCCTGAGGTCGGAAGGACCCCCGGGAGGGTCCCCGAAGCTCAGTCTGGACAAAGGGAAAAGAAAGATTCACTAACCAGATCCAACAGGCCTTAAACCTCAGCACAGATTGCACAGTCCACTCCACCTGCTGGAGACTGAGAAAAGATTGATTGTAAGAGAGACTTGCACAGCCCACCTGCACCGATGTCAAAAGTTAGTGTCTCAGTCTCCACCTGCTGGCAGAGGAGCGTAGAAACATAGAAAGATGACGGCAGATAAGGGCTATAGCCCATCAAGTCTGCCCACTCTATTGACCCACCCCTTTAAGTCTACTGACCCCCTTATTTATACTGCCACTCTACAGACCCGCTCCTTCAAGTCTATACCCTAGTGACCCTATTCCTTGACTTGACCCTCGTAGGGATCCCACATAGGTATCCCATTTATTCTTAAAGTCTGGGATGCTGCTGGCTTTGATCACCTGCATTGGAAGCTTGATCCAATGCTCAATCACTCTTTCCGTGAAGAAGTACTTCCTGGCGTCTCCACAAAACTTCCCTCCACTGAGTTTGAGCGGATACCCTCTTGTGGTCGAGGGTCCTTTGAGAAGAAAGATATCATCTTCCACCTCGACGCGTCCCATGATGTACTTAAATGTCTCAATCATGTCTCCCCTCTCCCTACGTTCTTCGAGATTGTAGAGCTGCAATTTGTTCAGTCTTTCTTCGTACGAGAGACCCTTGAGCCCCGAGACCATCCTGGTGGCCATCCACTGAATTGCACACAGTATTCCAGATGAGGTCTCACCATGGCTCTGTACAATGGCATTATGACTTCAGGCTTCCTGCTGACGAAGCTTCTCTTGATACAACCTATCATCTGCCGTGCCTTAGATGAAGGCTTCTCCACTTGAGTGGCAGTTTTCATGTCTGCATTGATGATTACTCCTAAATCTCGCTCTGCTGTAGTCCTGGTTAAAGTTTCTCCATTCAAGGTGTAAGCTTTGCATGGATTTCCGCTTCCGAGATGCATGACCTTACATTTCTTGGCGTTGAAGCCCAGTTGCCAGGTCGAGGACCAACTTTCTAATGTACGCAGGTCATGCGCCATAGTATCCTGTAGATTGCAGTCGCTTACTATATTACATAGTTTGGCGTCATCAGTGAATAAGGTTACCTTACCTTGAAGCCCTTGAGTCAGATCCCCAATGAATATGTTGAAGAGGAGTGGGCCCAGGACTGAGCCCTGCGGCACTCCGCTGGTCACCTCCGATGTTTTAGAGAGGGTACTGTTAACCACCACCCTCTGAAGTCTGCCACTTAGCCAATCATTAACCCATGCAGTTAGTGTCTCTCCTAACCCCATCGATTCCATCTTGTTCAGCAGCCTGCGGTGTGGGACGCTGTCAAAAGCCTTGCTGAAGTCCAGGTATACGACGTCCAAAGACTCTCCCAAGTCCAGCCTTCTTGTTACCCAATCAAAGAAGCTGATGAGATTGGATTGGCAGGACCTACTCTTGATGAATCCATGTTGACTGGGATCCCGGAGACTCCCCTCATTCAAGATCGTATCTAATTTATGCTTAATTAGTGTTTCCATGAGTTTACACACTATTGAAGTAAACTCATCAGTTTCTATGCTGGTCTGGAGGGACGATAAAAATGGGTATCTTAGAATTTAGTGTGCTTTAAATCAGCTGCCGCCCCTTGATGAATTTCCCCCTTAGTGGCATTATCTGGTTAAGTGCCACTCCTGGCTTATTAAATTGCTTTCACTTTCTACCCCATAAAATTCCTTTAGATTTTTACCCACGAAAAACGCAAGTACAAACAATGCAGCTACTTTCTACCTATGGCAATAATTAAAAGCAAAAATAGGGATGTGCAAAGAGCAAACACTTTCAGTTTATTTGGACTTTTTTCCCCAATTTTTAGATGTTTTCTCAGTTCATTTTAATTAAAAAAAAATTAATGTGCATTCAAAATGTTTTCATGAATGCCAATTGACTTAATATGCATTAAATTCATCATTAATGCACAGTAAACTCATTTAGTGCACACTAATAGACTTAATGATCACTTTCAAATGTGCCTCCCTAACAAAAACTAAACACATAATTTGATTATTGGTGCTAAGTACCACCTTTCATTTCAATTTTCTGTTAAATTCCAAAAGGAGATAACAACAGGACTTATTCTATAACTTAAACACAAACATGTTTAGAACAACGGCATGCATGCCCATGTGCAGTGGTGTAGCGTGGGTAGGAGACGCCCGGGGCAGTGGCACTCCTCCCCATGCCACACTTGTGCCCTCCACTCCCCCTCCCCCCATGCTTCTTTAAGTCTTCACCAGCGCGAGCAGATTCTCTGGCCTGCTGCTCACGCCGGCATTGGCTTGCCCTCCGACATCAGTTCCTGGCCCCGAGACCAGGAAGTGATTTCAGAGGGGAGCCAGGCCAGCTTGAGCAGCAGGCTGGAAAAACTGCTCACGCGGGCAAAGATTTAAACAGGTATGGGGGGCAGAGAGGTACCAGTGCCCCCACCATGACGACGCCCATGTGTGCACACATACCCATGAAAATGCAAAAATTGGGCCTATTTGGGCATATTTGCAAGGGGCGTACAAATGGGCAGTGCAAAGGCAGGGCTCCCACTTACACGTATGACTTACAAAATACTTTAAGTTATGCAGATATCTGCTGCTTTTAGGCATTCACTCTCAAGCCAGCTCTAGGTTCTATTATAGATTAGGTTCCTACTGTGTGCCTTTGGGTCCCCTAAATGGAGGATGCTCAGGGTGTTTATGTGCTGACCATTATTTGAACCTTTTCTCCCACGTAAGCAGTAGATGAACACACAAAGTATCCAGAAAGCATAAACTACAAAGTGGATTTCTGGAAAGTGAATCCCTTACTTGGTGGCCTGACCTTAGCAATCAGGATTGGCTCAACCTATGGACCAAGTGAGACAATGGCCCAAGGTGCCAGTGATAAAGGGCACCAAAATCCCAGTCCAGCATCTTTCCCTCTCTCTTCTGTCCCCTCTATGGGTGGAGAAGGAGAGAAACTGGACTGATATTCAGGATTTTGATGTCCTTTATCACCAGTATCTAGAAGGAAAGGAGGAAGAGTTGAGATACAGGGAGAGCTATTAGATTACGGTTGTGGGGAGGGAAAGCTCCAATGCAAAAGATGGCTCAGGGTGCTACAGTCCCTTAAGCTGGCCCCATTAGCAATGGCATTTCAAGGCTATCACAAGGGGGCTGATGCCGTCTTTTTGATTTTAGGAGCTGTCAGGGCAAGAGACCCATGGTTGCACGCTAAATCCAGATAACTGGCGAGATGACGAGCAGATAACTTATCTGGATACCTGAATTGCCAGGTAATGTAGCCCAGATAAATTTAGGCCTGCCATTTGCTAAACCAATGTGTGCAGAAATTCAGCCACAAAGCAATTTGGGGTAGATTCAATACATAGAACCAAATCTGGGTACCGAAAAAAAACCTTTGCACTGAGCGCTATTCTACAGATGGTGCTCCAAGTCGGGCGCCATTTATGGTATAGTGTAACGCCAGGATCCGCACTTAATTTACGTCAACTGAAAGCTGGTGTAAATCCTCACAAATTCTATAATATTGCGGCATCTTTGGTGAACACTTCTGATCCGCCTATGGCCAAGCTCCCTTTTCAGCTATGCTAGAAGATTTGCGCACAAATCTTTATAGAAAAGCACCAAGCAAGATATGTGCCCAAATCCAAATTGGTGACAATTAATGCTAGGGCCTAATTATTGATGCTAATTGGTTTATTAACCAATTAAATTGCATATGCAAATTGGGCACGTGTTTAAATTTGCATGCACAATGTTCAGTGCCATTTATAGAATCCAGGTGTTTATGTCCAAGTACTTTTGGAAACAATAACGTTTTATGTGGACCAAGTTACCTGGACAAAGGATGATAAATACTTAAAAGACAAGATTTAAAGAGGTAAATACTGATTTCACGTAGACTTCTTGATTGTGGATAATATGGTTAAAATCAAAAGAGCTCTGATCTGGAAGAGCCAAGTGTCGAGATTTAAGAGCCACCTGGAGGGTGGGAGAGCTCTTACCAGTAGCATGTCCTTCTTGGCTTGGATGACTGCAGCAGAATCGATGATAGGAGGCCGCGTGCGCCCAAAGTTGTGAGGGATGATGGTATAGAAGCGGGAGGACAGCTCCTCTAGCCGGGCCCTGGAGTCCGCTTTCTCCAAGGCAGTTTCAATCTCCTCCAAGGCCTCAAAGCCTTTGGCAATCTGCTGCTTACTCAGCTTGCCAAGAGGCATCTTTTTCACATCTGTAGATGACAGCAAGGGATATGTAAATCCGTCTGGTTAAGTTGACCAGGTCCAGAAACTACAAACAGCTGTGACTAGTCACTGTTACTATGGCCTCAGAAAGGAGAAGTGGCCTAGACTAGGAATATCAGCATTGGACTGTTATTCAGGAGGCAGCCTTATATAACATCAAAGCTCACCAATGACTATGTGCAGGTCATTTTATCTTATTGTATCTTAGTTCTAATCCCATCTGTAATAATATTATTTCTGTTACGTCCCTTCCGGAAACACCCTTCAGGGATTCAAGACAAAGTTAGACAAGTTCCTGCTGAACCAGAACCAGGTAAGGCTAGTCTCAGTTAGGGCACTGGTCTTTGACCGGAGGGCTGCCACGTGAACGGACTGCTGGGCACGATGGACCACTGGTCTGACCCAGCAGTGGCAATTCTTATGATCTTATATTCCATACGCTAAGTATTCAATCCCAACCTGCAATCCAGGAGTTGCACAAATCCACTTTTCTGAGCACCTGTTCCACTCACCTTAGCCTGAGAGATAGTAAACATATCCAGTTACAATTTCTGCAAGCAATCCGAGCAGAAGTCTTTTGCGGTTCTCTGCTTCTTTTTCTTATTTTACGTTTAAAGTTTGTTTTCTCGGTGGCTTCAGTGTCTTGAGACCCCTTCCTAGTGGTCGCCTGTCGGAAGAAAGGATTCAGGCCCACAGTGCTGGACTGCTGCTTCACAAAGAAACTCTAGTGGATCTGTGGAGCCAGCCTGCTGTGTGCCACCATTTCTAGACTCAGGGTCCCTAACCCCTGGGAGTCTGCTTGGCCGGTGACCTTGTCACAGGTTTCAAGCGCAGGGTGTATGCATCTAGAGGCTGCCTTTCCCATCCCCAACTGCGTGGACGAGGATCTGTGGAGCCACAGGTCGTAGTCAGTCTCCGGCCGTCTGGCACTCCGAAGATTTCAAGTCTGGATCCATTTGGAGCTGTTTCCGAGGCAAAAAATCCTCAGTGTGTGGTAAGAAGCTCTGAGAAGCAAAGTTCAATAAGAACAGAAGCGTCAGTACTTTACCAGACCCGGGTTTTACCGGCATGAGAAACAGTTCACATATTCAGCCACACACTATCATAATAAGTGAGCAAAATAACACCCTCAGCTGGCAATGGATAACGGTGCAGAGCGGTTGTTTCTTTTGTGGCACTTGAACTCATTTACTGCCAAAAGGTTTCCCGAGGAAGGTCTATTGTTCCCTGAAACCAAGCCTAGTCGAACCTCAAATAGGACTTTGCTGACATCTTTACGGCGTTTGCAAGATGCAAGGCTCTATATAAGTTAAGTACAGTTCTCACCATCTATCATTATATTTTCTGTATTCAATCTGGCTGACAACATAGGGAGTAGTGTTATAGAACTTCACCGTCACTAAATTATTATTATAATGTATAGTTGTTATTAATTTCCTCAATTATTATGCACACAATGTGTAATCCAACGATGGTGTATGGCTGACTATGTGAGCTGTTTCTAAACCAAACTAAAACTTAATTTGATAGACCGGGTCTTCAACCAAAAGGAGCTCGACTCGGTTAACAATAACGTAAGCATAATTCCTAAACATAGAGAAAGAATGCAAACTAGAATGGCTTAATTTCCAAAGTGTTTAGTGAATAAAGTTTTCAGAGCTTACTGGAATAAAACAATGAAGCGTCTGTTCCTATTGAACTTTGCTTCTTAGAGCTTACTACCACGCAGAGAATTCACAACACTTTCAACACTCCTCCCTGTTGATATTTTCTGCCATCTATTGAGGGACTTAAGTATCTTCGGCAGCTTTGGGGTTTTTGTCATTTGCCGTTACAGTGGTAGGATATGCCCTTCTGCCCAGCTTTTAGCCACCTGAAATTTTGGTATACTTGCAGCCCTCTGTGCTCTTTGGCTGGAAGAGCTTCTGTACTGCATCCCCTATTGATCATGTCCTTCATATGACACACATTCAGGGTTAGCTTTTTCTTCTGGAGAAGCTTCTGCCACATCATCCCCAATGCCAATGACAGTCCTATCATGTATGAATGAGTCCTCTAAATTTCTGTACTCACACAACTTTATTAGATGCTCAGGACTAGATTCGGTAAATGATGCTTAAAAAAAAAAAAAATCCACGCAGAGCACTATTCTAGAAATGATGTGCTGAGTTGCGTGTGTTTACAGAATAGAGCTTGGAGCCAATTTCCAACCCAAACTTTGGGCACAAGGATTTATACCAGGGGTGTCCAACCTGCGGCCCCGTGAAGTATTTTGTGTGGCCCCGGTCGACGGCGATAGTGTTTTCCTCTGCTGCCCTTGCGTGTTTACCGTCTTGCCGGCCCCCTCCTCTGTCTTGCTGCAGCGTTTGCGCGGCCCCAGAAACATTTTTTTCCGGCCATTGCGGTCCAGGGAAGCCAAAAGGTTGGGCACCCCTGATTTATACCAACTGAAATCTGGTGTAAATCCTGGTGCGTGGTTCCCTAGTATTCAGTTATACAGCGCCCATCTTTAGTGACCGCCCGATTTTTCCATGCCCATGCCTTTTGAGTTGCATGCAATAAAAATTGCATGCAGACCTTTAGAGAATACTGCCTAGCAAGATTCATGCGCAAATCCAAAATGTTGCCAACACCAATAATATTAGCAGCTAATTATTGTTGCTATTTGACTTGTCAGCCAATTTAGTTGCGCACACATCTCAGGATAGCACACCATTTATAGAATCCAGTGGATATCTTCTGTTAGATGTGTGCCAAAAGATTAATTGGTTTCTTGCTGCCTCTTAGTCAGGACGCACCTTTCTTTTGTTTTTTCTCTTTATACTTTCCAAATTTAAATTTCACAAGCATTCCACTCATTACAGCAACCCAGAGTAAATTATAACATATATGAGGAAAAAGGAAAACATGCAAAATTATGAACTCAAATCCGATCAATTAGCATATACTATACCTTAAAAAGTAACAATTTAACTCTCTCAAACCTCAAAAGAACATATTGAGAGAGAAACAAAAGGTAAGAGAGAAGGAGATCTCTAATAAGAACATAAGAATTGCCGCTGCTGGGTCAGACCAGTGTCCATCGTGCCCAGCAGTCTGCTCCCGTGGTGGCACTTAGGTCAAAGAGAAGTGCCCTAACTGAGTCTAGCCTTACCTGTGTACGTTCTGGCTCAGCAGGAACTTATCTAACTTTGTCTTGAATCCCTGGAGGGCGTTTTCCCCTATAATAGACTCCGGAAGAGCATTCCGGTTCTCTACCACTCTCTGGGTGAAGAAGAACTTCCTTACGTTTGTAAGGAATCTATCCCCTTTTAACTTTAGAGATTGCCCTCTCATTCTCCCTACCTTGGAGAGGGTGAACAACCTGTCTTTGTCTACTAAGTCTATTCCCTTCATTGTTTTGAATGTTTCAATCATGTCCCCTTCTCAGTCTCCTCTTTTCAAGGGAGAAGAGGCCCAGTTTCTCTAATCTCTCACTGTACGGCAACTCTTCCAGCTCTTCTCTGGACCTTTTCAAGTAGCACTGTGTCCTTCTTCATGTACGGCGACCAGTGCTGGATGCAGTATTCCAGGTGGGGGCATACCATGGCCCGGTACAGCGGTATGATAACCTTCTCCGATCTGTTCGTGATCCCCTTCTTAATCATTCCTAGCATTCTGTTCGCCCTTTTCGCAGCCGCCGCACATTGTGCGGACAGCTTCATCAACTTGTCGACCAGTACGCCCAAGTCCCTTTCCTGGGGGTCTCTCTGAGTACTGCACCGGACATCCTAGCGTGTCTATAATCATCAGTATTTTATATTTTTTAATGCTGTCCTCAACTTTGAGTGAAGTTCTTAGCATCCAAAAAGGTACAAAGTTGCTCAGGAATAAAAAAAACACACATATTTAGTTCCAGAAAAGTAGCTCCCAAGCTTCTAACGTCATGCCTCATGCTCAGAAAGTTTTCTACGCTCTTGCATTGTCTTAACCACATCTGGGAAAATCCATATTTTTTGACCAAAGAAAAGATTTTGAGAAGAACGAAAAAAGTTTCATTATTGCATTGAGGTCTTAGTCGAAGACAAAAGATATGAGCAAAGTGCTCCGATATTCAATTTCTTCTTGAGAGCTCTCCAAAAATTGTGTTAAATTGTTCAAATCAAGGGGTTGTGATCTATCAACTTGATTAAGTTCAGGGGTAGAATTCCTTTTTCTCGGAAGATAATATATTTGGTTGATTGCAGAAATCGCGTCTGGGGTAAATTTAAGATTCTCTATTAAGTACTTTTTAAGTGTCATTGCCACTTCTTTAGGAAAATTTAATATCCTTAAATTGAGTCTTCTGTTGAAGTTCTCAATTTGTTCCATTTTTCTCTGAATGAATAATTTTTCCTTAGCAAAATTAGCAGAGGTACTCTGCAAAGAGGCAATTTCTTTATCAATCTGTACAAAATTTGCATTTGTTTCCACATTTATATTTTGTATTGATGCAGACAGATTATCCAATTTACTCACTAGAGTTGAGACTTCTGTTGCTGAATTGGTAATGGAAACTTACGTTTTTTGGAGTATCGCCCAAATGTTGTCTAGGGTCACCTTCGAGGGACCGAAATCCTCAGTTCTTCGCTTGCTCGATGTCTCGGCATCTTGGTCCTCAAGAGGCCCTCCACTGAGTGAGCGCAGATGGCACTTCTGGTCGTCGGCGTGCACGTTCTCTACATCTACCCCTGCCAGGCAAGGTGGCAATCGGACAGCTGTTGGGGAAAGAGAGATTTAAAATCCCGAAGCTCCGGAGGCTCCTTCCTCTGGTGCAAATGTCGGGGTCACCACTCCTGAAACTGACAGAGAGCTACCCAAGAAGCGTTCCATCGTGGCTTGTCGGGTCGTGGAGGGGTCCACCCAGAGAAAGCCCTTACGTTTGGTATGCGGCATAATAAATTCCCAGGCAAGATGAAAAACAGCAAACTGCTGGTAAGAACTTGCAAGAAACGGCAGAGCGCTCGCTCTGGCTGCTACTACGCCGTCACCATCTTGTTTCTCCATGGGGACGCACCTTTCTTAAGTCACATTTGTTTCTCCAACATTAATTTTCGAAAGGTTCCAGGATTTTGTTCACATCAGTTTTGTCTGCCTTGCTCTCGAAGGTCAGTCTCATGGAATCCTTAATCCTTTTGCGCAACGCACGCCAGGAGAATGGCAGGACACTTTTTCATCAGCTGTTTCTCCAGGTGAGTTGCAATTTGATAATTACACCACTAGCTTTTGAAATGCTTAAAATTCCTAGCGCAATCCCTTGCCAAACTCCGTGGTAAAGGAAGTGGATACATGCAACTTTCCATAGCTCTTACTTCTAACACTCAGGCCAGATATATAGAGGGGCATAATTAAAAAAATGTCTAAGTCCTTTTTTAGCCTAAGGTGCTAGTCACACAAAGTCAGCAGTAGAAAAATGTCCATTCCTAAAAAACCCGTTCAAAATGTGGCTTTTTGTCGAGAATGGCCTACTTCTACGTCAAGGCGTTTAATCACCCAGACCGCCACTACGACTATCTTTATAACATATTTCTGTCCAAAAATTTGCACACGTCCCAAACAAGACCTTTTAGGAGATAAGGGGCCAGTCCTTTGCCTAACACCACGATTCTCTAACTGGCGTTTGTTATAAGCGCTGATTAGAGAATCGGGAAACCCGTCCCTCACCCCCTGCAAAGATCACCGGCACTCCTGCCCAATCCCTCCTGCCAGACAACCCTCACGAACCCTGAAAACATTGCCGGAAGGAGGGATGCCCAGTCCCACCTGCTGAACACCCCCCCCCCCAAAAGTTCACTGGCAGGAGGGATGCCCAGGGCTAGGGGGTGGGGGTCCATCAGGAGGGACTGAGCATCCCTCCTGCCGGTGATCTTTCGGGGGGGGGGGGGGAGGGAGGGGGGGGTGTCCAGCAGGAGGGACTGGGCATCCTTTCTGCCGGCAATGTTTTTGGGGTTCATGGGGGATTCCGGCAGGAGGAATTGGGCATAACCTCCTGCCGGTAGTCTTCGCAGGGGGGACGGGTTGTCTGGGCTGCTAAACTGATCAGGGCAGGGTGATCCCTTGTCGCAATCAGCTCAGCGGCAACCCAATGCGGCACTTATACCTGTTTTGACTTTGTCTAAATCACAACATATAAGTTCCATCCTGGCAGCCTTGTAAAACTTTTGATTATCACTGCAGGATGACTAAGTCTAAGTCGGCCCACATCCTACCCACTCCTCCAAAACCGCCCCTCTGAGCTCTGGGTGCACAGCGGGAACCAGAGACCTAAAAAGACTCTGAGTACGTCCAAAATCCAATTTTGATTATCGGCATTTGGACAACTTGTTTTTAGGTCATCCAAGTACCAACTTAGGTCGTTTTTGGGACGTATTTTTGTTATGATTATGAGCCCCATAGTGCTGAAAACAAATAGCTGTGATAAGTTCTAGCCAGGTGCACTTTACACTTCCTAGAGAGTGATCATGGAGACTTATAAATTAGCATTGTTATACAAGCAACACAGTACTGTGGACAACTACTCCATTTTCAGCATCTGCAGTGATCAGGTTTTGAGTAATTCTATCAGGTCTTTTTCTTGGTTTTCTGGGTCTTGCCTTGAGTTCAACAATTTCACATATTTCCCATGTCTTAAAAATTGCTAGCTGAAAGTGTTTTAGGGATTTTTATACTTATTATGAGAGGGAATTATGACAAAACAAGGGTGATACTGAAAATACTGCTTTGATTAGTCACCCATCAGCAATCTATCAATCTTTGTATATATAAAAAATGAACACACAAAATATGATTCGTGCTTAATAGTGAACGCTCAGACCCACAACTATATCCCAGTGAAATACTTAATAGTGAACGCTCAGACCCACAACTATATCCCAGTGAAATACTTAATAGTGAACGCTCAGACCCACAACTATATCCCAGTGAAATACTTAATAGTGAACGCTCAGACCCACAACTATATCCCAGTGAAATACTTAATAGTGAACGCTCAGACCCACAACTATATCCCAGTGAAATACTTAATAGTGAACGCTCAGACCCACAACTATATCCCAGTAAAATATTTCACTGGGATATAGTTGTGGGTCTGAGCGTTCACTATTAAGCACGTATCATATTTTGTGTGTTCATTTTTTATATATACAAAGATTGATAGATTGCTGATGGGTGATTAATCAAAGCAGCAGGGATTTTTATAACCACATTCTGCTTTCTTAAGAGTGAATTATCTTTGATTTCAAATGCTTAGACAAGCCTATGAATATTGAAAGTAGAAAGAACAATCATAATCTGAGAAGTTAGAAGGATAAGAGTACTGTATTTGTTCAATCTTGGAATTGTATTCATCTAACTGAAAGGTTAAGGACTCAGTTTATTTTTGGCCTAATAAACAACTTTAAAAAGTAGTTAAGAATAAATGAGATGAATGTACAAATTTTGTACCTGTCGTAAAATGAGCAAAATCATATCTTTTTCCTCACATTTGAATGCATAATTACTGCTGTGTTTAACTTGGTATCATGCACAGGTTGTGTCGAGCAGAGTGAAAAATATAATTTGAACAAGAATGCCTAAATTTCGGCACACCACTGTACCTATGGCTGTGTGTATGTACTTGGGTATGTGTGCATATGCTTTTATGTTGATATGTACAAAGGCTTTGAGTGGAAATTCATGTCTGCTATGGTCTTTTAAGGGGTTACCTAGGTTCATGGTTTCCATGGCTTCCTTGAACATGTCATTGCTGAAGATGAGTGAAACCAGATCCTGTGTAGGTTTGTCTAGGCGACATGGCAACACCTTCTTTTTTACTGATTGATGAGCCCCATCAACTGTGTCCACCTGGAAGAGGTACAACGATTAAAAGTTAGACAAAACATCTGCCATCTTACCTTCCCTGGGATCCTTCAGCACCTGGTCCCTCATCTTCTCATCTTCCCCATTACCTTTCTGCCCTTTCCCTTCATCTCTGCCATTCCTTATCTTTACTGGGAGCTCTTTACCCCTCACCTTCACCATAATCTCGCTTCCTTCATCCTCGTGTTGCACCTCTATCATAGTGTATTTTCCCGGGTGTGCCACAAATGAGTCACGATTCTTCCAGTCATTCTTGGTCTTGTCTTTAAATTTCTTCTCAAAGTCTTTTATTGCTGCATCCAAACTGGCTAAAGGGCTCAGCTTTGACTGACCAACTTCTCCCTGCTCAGCAAAATAAGCAGAAAACAAACCACAATTGTATTCCTACCAGTGGCATGCGGTGACATTTATATCAGGGGATTCAGTAGATGTGCTAAACCAAGGGTGTCCAACCTCAGCCTTTGCCATGTTGGGTTTTCAGGATTTTGATAATGAATATGCATGAGTTCTATCTGCATACAATGGAGGCATTGAATGTAAATAGATCTCATGCATATTCAGTTAATGGAGAAGAGATTCTCACAGAGTTTACATAATGCATGGAGCTGTAGGACTTTATTGTGATTTTAAATTTTTTTGTAACCCATGCTTTATAGTCATATTGTTTGAAAGTTGCAAAATATAAGCTTTGAAATTAAATTATACCTGAATCCCCTATGCCAGGGGTGCCCAATACGTCGATCACGATCTACCGGGCTGATGAGCCTTCCTCTCCCCAACGTCAATTCTGCCGATGGAGAGGAAGTTCCAGGCCAGCCAATTGCTGCCTGGCTGGACCGGAACTTCCTCTCCGACGACAGAATTGACATCAGGGAGAGAAATGCTGGTCGGCCCGACGCTTCTAATCTGCAGGGAGAGCTTGGGGCAGCGGTGGTTTGGGGGCCTGTTCCCCGATGGCAGTGACAGTGGCTTGGGGGAGGGCAGGGAGAAAGAAAGAAAGGGGGCAGGCAGGGCGACAGAAGAAAGGGGATATGGAGAGAGAAAAAAAGAAAGGGAGGCAGGGAGACAGAAAGAAAGGGGAGGGGGCAGGGAGAGAGGAAGTAAAAGTTGGGGAAGGGAATGAGGTCTGGACGAGAGGAAGCATACAGGAAGCTGAAAGAAGGGAAGAAATATTGTATGCACAGTTAGAAGAAGAAAGTGCAACCAGAGACTCATGAAATCACCAGACAACAAGGTAGGAAAAATGATTTTATTTTAAATTTAGTGATCAAAATGTGTCCGTTTTGAGAATTTATACCTGATGTCTATGTTTTGCACTATGGCCTCCTTTTACTAAACCGCAATAGCGGTTTTTAGCGCAGGTTGTCCATGAGTGTCGAGAGCAGCACGGAGCATTTAGAGCAGCTCCTTGCGCTAAAAACCGCTATCGCGGTTTAGTAAAAAGGGAGGGGGTATATTTATCTATTTTTGTATGGTTGTTACTGAGGTGACATTGCATAAAGTCATCTGCCTTGACCTCTTTGAAACCCCCCCGGAATATAAATGATAATTAACATTTTATCTGCATACAGTGTGCTTTGTGTTTTTTAAAAATTTTATTGTTGGTAGATCATTTATTGTTGGTAGATCATTTTGACTTGGTCAAATGGGATCGAAAGGTGGGATCTCTTCGCAAAGGGAGGTAGGGGAGGGTCATTGGTGTGGGCAGACTTGATGGGCCTTGGCCCTTATCTGCCGTCACTTTCTATGTTTCTATGTTTCTATTTTAAAAGTAGCTTGCAAGCCCAAAAAGCGTGGGCACCCCTGCCCTATGCAATAAATACCAAGTGACTCTGAACAACTCATTTCATCTCCCTGTACTCAAACTCAAGATCAAATTGAAAGGACTTAGTAAAGATGCAAACTATCATGTGCCCATATCTATCTAATCTATCTATTTATATGAGGGATATTGAATAATTTATCTACCTCAGTAGGAAAGAAGAGTTTTCAAAACATCTTTGATTTTATTTTCAATATAGTCCACCAATATCTCTACACACTTCATCCACTTTCCTTGCAATGTCTTTAACCACTTTGAAAATAATTCTTCTGTTTGACCTTCAAACCAGGACATCATAGCTTCCTTAATGTCTTTTATCATTTGAAAACCCCTGTCCACGGAGAGATTTCTTCAAATTTGGAACAGGAAATAATCTGAGGGAGCCTGGTCAGAACTGTAGGGTGGATAGTTCAGCTGATAAAATACACATTCTTGGATGGCAGCCTGTGATTGTCATGACATCGTCATGAAAGAGCAGCACACTTCTCTGTGAGTTTTCCTTGTCTTTTCTCCTTGATTGACTCCCACAAAGCGATAATTGTGTTGGCATAACTCTTCCCAGTTATAGTTGTCTTGTGTGGCATGAACTCCAGAAACAAAAGTCCTTCATCATCCCAGAAGACAGTTGCCATGACTTTGCCTGCAGATTTTTTCTGTCTTGAACTTTTTTGGGGTGGGGGATGACTTGTGCTTCCACTGCATTGACTCCATTTTGAACTCAGGATATCTATGGATAGACCCAAGTATCCTTTCCAGCCATCAAACGACAAAAAATTTTCATTTGGTCTTCACGGAACATCTCCAAGTTCTCCTGACATCACTGGAGCCTCATGGCATCAGCATTCTTGGACCCATCTTGTACTAACCTTGGAAATGCCCAACTTTTCATGAATTATTTCCCAAACTATACCTGCTGAAAATGCCTATTTATTAAGCTATTCAGGAAAATCTTTATTCGATTGAATGATAAAATTAAATCCTCAACTTTCTTGCACATTTCTGTGGAAGTTGTTTCCACAAGCTGTCCAATGTGAGGGTAATCTTCGATGGACTCTATCCTACTTATAACTGCTTGCTCCAAAATTTTACTTTGTAGGATGATGGGGCAGACTCATTATAAACTGCAGTCATGCGTTTATGGATCTCCTTTGGCTTTTTTCCCTTCTTTTGTGAGAAATTTTATCATTGAACAGTGCTCCAAATCTAGTCTTACTTATTTTGCACAAGGACTCTCTTGACATCCTGTCTCTTGGTATGTTAGACTCACATTGAGCCACCTGAGTAACCTTAAGACATGTCAAACATGCACAGACTTGTTTCAACATAATATTTTCTTTTATAAGCTGGTAGATAAATTATTGAATGCCTCTCGTACATACATACATACACACACACACACACACACACACACACACACGTGTATGCCAGTTCCAAAGGCCTCTACTCTATCCTCAACCTTTTCCATCTGTCTGCCACCTTTGATACTGTTGATCATCACCTACTCCTTGATACGCTGTCCTTGTTGGGACTCCAGGGTTCTGCTCTCTCCTGATTTTCTTCTTAGCGCTCCCATAGCATCTTCAGTACATGCAATGGTGGTTCCTCCTCCACAGCCTTCTTGCTATCGATTGGTGTACCTCAAGGCTCTGTCCTGGGACCATTCCTTTTTTCAATCTACACTTCCTCACTTGGAGTTCTGATCTCCTCTCACAGCTTCCAGTATCGCCTCTATGCTGACGATTCCCAGATCTACTTCTCTGTGCCAAATATCTCTACTGCAACCCAGACCAGAGTCTCAGCCTGCCTGTCCGTAATTGCCACCTGGATGTCTCACCGCCACCTAAAATTGAATATGGCTAAAACAGAGCTGCTCATCTTCCCGCTTAGACCTACCTCTTTACTTCCCTTGTTCTCTGTCTCTGTGGACAACACTCTCATCCTTCCTGTTTTGTATGTTCATAATCCTGGGGTCATCTTGGACTCCTCTCTCTCATTCACCACCCAGATATAACATATTGCTAAAATTTGCAGCTTCTTCCTCTATAATATTACCAAAATCTGATCTTTACTCTCTGAGCACACTACCTAAACACTTATCCACGCCCTCATCACCTTGCACTTAGATTACTGCAACTCGCTACTCAGACCTTCCACTTAGCCATCTCACTCCCCTCCAAGCCATCCAGAATTTGGCTGCACGACTTTAAAGATGCGTACGAAGTCTACTGTAGACTCAGAGATTAATCCAAGTCATTCCGCATGCCCTTGTGTTTTTATTCTCCCTCATTCAATTTTTATTTTAAGCAATGTAACCCTATCTACTCCCTTTTGTATCCTGTCTAGTTTTATTATTTTAATCATATAAGTCTTACCCCCCTTTTCTTCTTTTTTTTAAATTAATTTTTAAAATTATATAATGTAAAC
The DNA here is from genome assembly GCF_902459505.1 of Geotrypetes seraphini. Taxonomy (NCBI): domain Eukaryota; kingdom Metazoa; phylum Chordata; class Amphibia; order Gymnophiona; family Dermophiidae; genus Geotrypetes; species Geotrypetes seraphini. The sequence continues at coordinate 41,329,301 of NC_047100.1, forward strand.
TGCTTAGGAAAGTCAAGCAGTATATCACGCCTTAATAAAACTTGAAACTTACATTCCAGGAGAGCTGCTATACTCACGTTACCCCTCTCCTAAAGTCACTTCATAGTAACATAGTAAATAACGGCAGATAAAGACCCGAGTGGTCCATCCAGTCTGCCCATAAATTAATTTACATTTAAATGGTCCTTTTTCTTAGATATTTCTGGGCCAGAAACCCAGAGCCCTGCCCAGTAGTGTGCTTAGATTCCATCTACTGGAGTTTCCATCAAAGCTCCAGTATTGGCTTCCCATCTATTTCAGACTACAATTCAAACTTCTCTTACTGATCCACAAATGCACTCACTTGGCTGTCTGTCCCTCACTATCTCTCTTCACTTATCTTCCCCTATGATCCAGCCTAGCATCCCATCTTTACAGAGGCCAATCCAAGTCATAAGTACCTGGCAAAAACCCAAATAGTAGCAGCATTCCATGCCACCGATCTAGGGCAAGCAATGGCTTCCCCTATATCTGTCTCAACAGCAAACTATGGACTTTTCCTCTAGGAAATTGTCCAAACCATTTTTAAAACTAGCTACAATAACCACTCTTACCACATCTTCTGGCAACATGCTCCAGAGCTTAACTATTCTCCGAGTGAAAAAAATATTTCCTCCTATTGGCTTTTAAAGTATTATTCCGTAACTTCATAGAGTGTCCCCTAGTCTTTGTAAATCTTGATGTAGTATATAAAAAATATATATATATTTCGATCCACTACCCATTCTACACCAGTAAGGATTTTGTAGACTTCAATCATATCTCCCCTCAGCCGTCTCTTCTAAGCTGAAGAGCCCTAACCTCTTTAGTCTTTCCTCATACGAGAGGATTTCCATCCCCTTTATCATCTTGGTCGTTTTTCTTTTAACCTTTTCAAGTGCCACTATATCTTTCTTAAGATAAGGAGACCAGAACTGAACACAATATTCAAGGTGAGGTTGTACCATTTCATACCATTGAACGATACAGAGGCATTATAACATTCCTAGTCCTGTTTACCATCCTTTTTCTAATATTTCCTAGCATCTTGTTTGCTTTTTTGGCCACCGACGCACACTGGGCGGAAAGTTTCAGTGTATTATCTACGATGACAACTAGGATCTTTTTCTTGAGCGCTGACCACCGAGGTGGACCCTAGCATCCGGTAACTATGATTTGGATTATTCCTCCCAATGTGCATTACTTTGTCCACATTAAATTCCATCTGCCATTGTCAAATGTGACCCGGACAAGAGGTCATGGGCTGAAACTGAGGGGCACAAGGCCCAGGACAAATATAAGGAAGTTCTGTTTCGCACAACGAGTGGTGGACGCTTGGAACGCTCTCCCTGAGGAGGTCGTGATGGAGACCAACATTCTGGGATTCAAGAGCAAGTTGGATATGCACCTTCTTGCGAATCACATTGGGGGATACGAGTAAACAAGGTTTCTCAGCAGAGAACACCTAGCTTGGCCTCCGCGGGTGCGGGTCGCCGGACTGGATGGACCTAGAGTCTGATCCGGCGAAGCCATTTCTTATGTTCTTATGCCATTTAGATGTCCAGTCTTCCAATTTCCTAAGATCTTCCTGCAGTTTTTCACAGTCTGCATGCATTTTAACAACTTTGAACAATTTAGTGTCAACTGCAAATTTAATCAACTCACTCGTTCCAATTTCCAGATCATTTATAAATAAGTAAAATAGCACAGGTCCCAGTATTGATCCCTGCGGCACTCCACTGTTTACTCTCCTCCATTGAGAAGAATGGCTATTTAACCCTACCTTCTGTTTTCTGTCCAATAACCAATTCTTAATCCACAATTGAACATTGCCTCCTATCCTACGACTCTTTGATTTTCGCAGGAGCCTTTCATGAGAACTTTGTCAAATGTTTTTTGGAAATCTAGATACACTACATCAACCAGCTTGCCTTAATCCATATGTTTATAATAATAATAATTTTATTTTTTTATATACTGCCCAACCAATAGTTCTTCAAAGAAGTCAAGCAAATTGGTGAGGTAATACCTCCCTAGGCGATTTATTATTCTTTAACTTGTCAATTTGGCTTATTACATCTTTCAGGTTTACAGAGATTTCTTTAAATTCCTCCGCCTCATCACCCTTGAAAACCATTTCCATTTCAGATAGATCTTTTACATCTTCTTCCGTAATGACCGAAGCAAAGAATGAATTTCTTATGTTTTACTATCTGATGTATTTCCACTTTCAAATTGTATATTTCGCTGCATGTTCAGTTTTACTTGTTGTGAACTGCCTAGAACCATTCCTGGTCTGGCGGTATATAAAAATACATTATTATTATTATTCAGTCTCTCCGCTATAGCCTTATCCTCTTTGAGCGCACCTTTTACTCCTTGGTCATCCAGTGGTCCCACGGATTTCCTAACAGGTTTTCTGCTTTCGATGTACCTTAAAAAAAAAATTACTATGAGTTTTTGCCTTTTTGGCAAGTTGTTCTTTATATTCTTATTTAGCTTTCTTTATCAATGCTTTGCATCTAACTTGCCAATGCTTATGTCTCTTCTTAGTTTCTTCTTTGGGATTCTTTTTCCATTCTTTAAAGGATGTTTTCTTGGTTATAATAGCCTCTTTTACTTCACCTTTTAACCTTGTTGGCTCTCGTTTTCTCTTCTTTCCACCTTTTTTAATATGTGGAATACATCTAACCTGGGCTTCCACAATGGTATTTTTAAACATCCACACCTGGTTTACACTTCTGACTTTTGCCACAGACCCTTTTAGCTTCTTTTTAACCATTTTCCTCATTTTATCATAATCGCCCTTGCAAAAATTAATTGCTGCTACAGTAATTTCTTTAGCGACGTCACTCCCATTACCAGTTCAAATTTGATCATGTTATGATCACTGTTTTCCAGAGGACTCAACACAATTACCTCCCTGTACTATAGAAACATAGAAAAAGACAGCAGATAAGGGCCATGGCCCATCAAGTCTGCCCACTCTAATGACCCTCCCTATTTATCTTTGCGGATAGAGATCACATGTCTATCCCATCTGGCCTTAAAATCTGGCACGCTGCTGGCCTCAATAACCTGGAGTGGAAGACTATTCCAGCAATCAACTACCCTTTCAGTGAAGAAGAACTTCCTAGTGTCACCGTGCAGTTTCCCGCCCCTGATTTTCCACGGATGCCCCCTTGTTGCCGCAGGACCCTTGAAAAAGAAGATATCTTCCTCCACCTCGATGCGGCCCGTGAGATACTTGAATGTCTCGATCATATCTCCCCTCTCTCTACGTTCCTCGAGTGAGTAGAGCTGCAACTTCTCTAACCGCTCCTCGTATGGGAGCTCCTTGAGTCCCGAGACCATCCTGGTGGCCATTCTCTGGACTGATTCCAGTCTCAGCACATCCTTGCAGTAATGCGGCCTCCAGAATTGCACACAGTACTCCAGGTGCGGTCTCACCATGGATCTATACAGTGGCATAATGACTTCCGGTTTATGGCTGACGAAACTCCTGTGTATGCAACCTATGATTTGCCTTGCTTTGGATGAAGCTTGCTCCACTTGGTTTGCAGATTTCATGTCTTCCCTGACAATCACCCCTAAGTCTCTTTCCGCTTCAGTTCTTGTCAGGATCTCGCCATTTAGGGTGTAAACCTTGCATGGATTTCGGCTCCCCAGGTGCATGACTTTGCATTTTTTGGCACTGAAACTGAGTTGCCAGGACTTAGACCAGCACTCCAGTAGAAGTAGGTCATGCATCATATCGGTCTGCCATTGAATTTTTGTCTGTTGTGCTTTTGCTCACTACATTGCTTAGTTTGGCATCATCGGCGAATAATGTTATTTTACCTCGGAGCCCTTCTGTCAAGTCTCTTATATAGATGTTGAACAAGATTGGGCCCAGGACGGAGCCCCGTGGCACTTCACTTATCACCTTTGACATTTCGGAGGGGGTGCCATTCACCACTACCCTCTGAAGCCTACCTCCAAGCCAGTTCCCAACCCATTTGGTCGCCCAATCCTAAAGAACTCATCTTGCTCAGCAACCTACAGTGTGGTACGCTGTCAAATGCTTTGCTGAAATCCTGCATTCCACTAAGGAATAGCTCCCCCTCTTGTCGGTTCCTGGACCAGTTGCTCCAAGAAGCAGTCATTTATGATGTCTAAGAATTTTACTTCTCTAGCACTCCCTGATGTAACATTTATCCACTCAATGTTGGTAGTTGAAATCACCCATTATTATACCAATTTGCCAGATTTCCTAATCTCTGAAAATATTTCTTTATTTGTCTGCTCATTATATCCATGGGGATGGTAGTATAACCCTACCTATAAATTCTTTCCTTTCACACATGGAATTTCTATCTATACGGATTCCACACTACAATCTGTATCATGCAGAATGTTTATTTTGTTTGATTAAATTCTCTCTAACATATAGCACAACCCCCCCCCTCCAATTTGAACTACTATCATTGCAATATAATTTGTACCCAGGTAACAGTATTCCATTGATTGTCCTCCTTTCACCAAGTCTCTGAGATGCCTATAATACTGACCTTATCTAACTCTCCTACTTTATTTTTTAAACGTCTAGCATTTGTACACAGACATTTCAAATTGTGTTTTTTCTTTGTACTTACAGGGCACTAAGAAGTTGACAGTTACAACTTGACATCTTTACTCCACTTCCTTCTTAAGCACTCGGCATTTATTCACCATTATTGAAACTTCTCTATCGGGACTCCCTGTGTGTTCTGATTCAACAGTATCCTTGAAGGATGCTCCACAACGAACCATCTGCTCCTGGTCGACTCAGCTTCCCCCCAGCTTTTAAACTATCTCCTTTTTAAACGTTAATGCCAGTAGCCTGGTTCCATCCTGGTTAAGGTGGAGTTCATCCATTTCGAATAGGCTCCCCCTTTCCCCGAAGGTAGCCCAGTTCCTAACAAATCTAAATCCCTCAACCACGCATTGAGACTTCGGATCTCTGCCTGCCTCTTGGGTCCTGTGCATGGAATGGGGAGCATTTCTGAAAACGCTAACCTGGAAGATCTGGATTTCAGCTTTCTACCTAAGAGCCTAAATTTGGCTTCCAAAACCTCCCTCTCACATTTTCCTATGTCATTAGTACCTACATATACCAACACAGATGTCTCCTCCCCAACACTATCTAATATCCTATCTAAGTGATGCTTGAGGTCCGCCACCTTCACACTAATAAGGATAATTGAATTATGTAGAATATAAGGGGGGGGGCATAACCAATATGTATTAGATACACTTTTAGTTAAGACTTTAAGACACTAATATTATATGAATAATAGAAATCCTTCAGACACTTGTGACACAGCAAAGCATAAACAGCACAGCAAGCAGAGTACATATTTTTCCTTCATAGAAGGAAATAATTTGGTTTAATGTTTGGAACAAGATGGACCTGCTAATGAGCTAAAGTCACCCTAACACATTGGTTTATAAAAACATATTTGCAATAGAATAGAACATGTCTGCACGATCAGCGTGACCTCAGCATGTTGTCCACTTCCTTCTATTGCTGACAAGAGGTGGGACGAATAGCATATGATGAGTTAAGTCACTGTTGCTAAGGAAATTATTAGCAAAGTAAAATTAATAGCAGACCATGTGATTTCAATGGAAACCAATAGAATATCTGTAAATGGATTGCGATTGGAAGATGTACCACCTACGTATGTTTAATTATGAATTAATTAAGAATGTCAATTTCCAATAAACTGGCCAGTCACCTGTATTTGGGAAGCCATTCTGATGTCCCATTATTTTGGAGAATGCAGAAACTCAAAGCTTTGACTAGCTAGCTACACTTGAGCGTGGAATTCTTTGATCTCCTCCGAGGCAGACAGTAGTTCACAGGTTGCTGTGAAAACTATGCTTAATGTTCAGCCTCTACAACTTTTCTCTTAGAACCAGGCTTACTGAGAGTTAGGTCCAAGGCCAGCATTCCTTCCCTCAAGGGTCACCTGTGGAGGCTGATCGCTAAGAAAATCCTCAGAGTTCTCTATGTACTGCCAGCAGCAATACTGTCCCGGATGACAGAACAGTGAGCTGGGGTTATTATACTCACCACACGCCCCCAGCGGTTCCAGCAGTAATACCGACCCTGATCGCAGATGAGCTGAATAATGTAGAACTTGTTGTTGTTATGGCCGATATTGGTCTGGTTCAGCATGCAGTCAAAGTCCTCATGAATCTGAAATTAGAACAAGCAGAGACACTGTGAGAGTAATTATATACTGGTACATGGGCTTGTTGTGCCACCAAGGCTTGTGCGCATCTAAGAAGCTGAAAGCTACGCCATCGGTAGTTTCACTACCAGAAGAGTCTCCCAAGGCGGACAAGATTTAGTGGAGATGCCGGATTAAAGATGTATCACCCATCTGGGCAGCAGCAGATGGGCAGTGTTGGAGGCGGAGGATTATGTTTGATGCGACAATGGCGACAACATGCAATTTATACTGCGCAGAAGGCCCCGCAATCTGTTTCTGTATTCTACCAAGAAAACTTGATGAGTCATAAAGAATCGAGATCTATAACTCATCAAGTCACTAGGACTCAAACACGAGTCGATGGCATCTAACACGCTCAACACTAACAACATGCAAATTATATGCACACTGAACATAAGAACATAAGAATTGCCACTGCTGAGTCAGACCAGTGGTCCATCATGCCCAGCAGTCCGCTCACACGGCGGACCTCCGGTCTAAGACCAGCGCCCTAACTGAGACTAGCCCCACCAGCGCACGTTCCTGTTCAGCAGAAACTTGTCTAACTTTGTCTTGAATCCTTGGAGGGTGTTTTCCCCTATAACAGCCTCTAGAAGAGCGTTCCAGCTTTCTACCACTCTCTGGGTGAAGAAGAACTTTCTTACGTTTGTACGGAATCTATCCCCTTTCAACTTTAGAGAATGCCCTCACGTTCTCCCCACCTTGGAGAGGGTGAACAACCTGTCCTTATCTACTAAGTCTATCCCCTTCAGTACCTTGAATGTTTCGATCATGTCCCCTCTCAATCTCCTCTGTTCTCTAATCTTTCGCTATACGGCAGCTCTTCCGCCCCTTAACCATCTTAGTCGCTCTTCTCTGGACCCTTTTGAGTAGTACCGTGTCCTTCTTCATGTACGGAGACCAGTGCTGGACGCAGTACTCCAAGTGAGGGCGTACCATGGCCCGGTACAGCGGCATGATAACCTTCTCTGATCTGTTCGTGATCCCCTTCTTTATCATTCCTAGCATTCTGTTTGCCCTTTTTGCTGCTGCTGCACATTGTGTGGACGGCTTCATCGACTTGTCGATGTTGCTGTTAAGCATTGGGCAGAACTTACTGGGGCAGAACTTACAGGGGCATGCCCACAAGAGCTTTGCTGTAAATGTCGCCTAAGTGTGATTGACACGCAGCAGATGCCATTTTTGTTAGGCTTTGGCCGTTTATAGAATCAGCTCCTCAGTGACTGAAAGACTTGAAGACAACATTTAAAATCAAGGCTATGTGAAAGATTTAAAAGAAAAGGGTTATGGAAGAATGTTAGTGTCCCCTCATATATGTGGGTCAGCAAGGTCACAGATAAAGGGATCCATTTTCAAAGGGAGTTATCTGGGTAAGAACAGCCTCTTCCCAGTTAACTCCTACTGACTGGGCCAAACCAGGATATTATTCATTGTCACATGCCCCGATAGTGCCACTGAATATCCAGCAGACTATTTGGATACTTCAAAGAATAACATGAACTAAAAGATACCATTTTGCTCTTTCAGAGCTTCTCTCACTTCCTTGGCACTGGAATCCTAAAACTAATAACTCAGATGAAGGAAGAGTGAAGAAACTTCAGCTCCATGGATGACTGTACGAGGGAACTTCAAAAAGTTTCCACACTTTTATTTTTTTAAACACTTATTTATTAAATATCTCAAAAACAAATTACATCACTTTTCCACATAATCACCCTGTTTTGTGATACATTTTTCCCAGTGTCCAACTAAATTCTTAATGCCTTCACTTCTCCCGCCCCAACCATTTCCCGCGGAAACTTTGTGAAGAACCCTCGTATCATTACACACCAAAAGTAAACACCCGCATAACTATGCCACACTACAGCCTCCTCTCCTGTCTGTCTCCAACTTGACTCACTTACCTCAGAGTTGCCGGAATGACTCAGAGAACAGGCTGAATCAACTTTGGCCTTTCTTTTCTCCTTGGGAGCAGCCTTCAGGGCCTCCATGGTGGATCGGAAGTTGTCCTCCTCTGGCTCGGTTTTCACTTTCTTCCCTTTTCTGGAGACGCTGGTCTTGGTTGCGGCCTTGCGCTTGGGAGCCATCTTCCTGGGCTAGACAGAGGAAACAGAGGACCACAAAGGCTCAGGCCAATCTCCATAAAGACAGCACAAGAAAATGGTACCTGCATCTCTTGAGAGGTAGGGCTTTCTACTGCCCTGGCAGATTATACATGCTTATGAATAAACATACAAAATACCGTTGGGAGTTTCTCAATGGTACAAAATAATTACTGGAATACCACCTCACTGTGGTATTTGTGACCTTCCATCGAAACAAAGAAATTTAAGGCAAACAGAATCCATTATCCCCATCTTCATTGCTAGTTTTACATCACAGGCACCAGCTGACTTATCATGAAAATCTATTATTTTTATATTTTATGTAATATATTCTTTATCAATGTAACTAGGCAAATGATTAACGAGCTCTTAACCACAAAATAATTGAGTGCTAACAACCAGTTGTTGATGTTACTTGCACTCATGAAAATTTGTGTGCACATCTGGCTCCACATTGTTTCATAAGGCAGGACGTCTAACTCCCATAACATGTACCCAAAAGGGGGCATGGCCATGGGAGGAGCCCAGGCGTGTCGGGACGTTCCAAAATGTTATGCGTGTAGTTATGGAATCATGAGTAAGCGTGCCTAACCTGGATGCTGACATTTATACCAGGTTTCATCAGGTGCAAGTCTAGCTCCCAAAATAAAGCATAGATAGCGCTATACGGTATTCTATAAAGGGCATGTGCCCTATACGGAATAGTGCTTAGTGCCGAATTTTTTATGGTGAAGCAGTTAAACGATCTTTTCTGCGACAGCTCCCCACATATGGAGCTTGCTGCCTGCACACTTGAGAGAAGAAACTAATCTGAATAGATTTCAAGGAAATCTTTTTTTTTTTTTTAATAACAGCTTTTATTGAAATACACCTCAAGCATAACATAAACATATAGCATACAGCAGCAAGAAAATAAAGTGCAATCAACCACACTCCAAAAAAGAAAAACACCCGAAGTGTAGCCAAGAACAAATACAAATATCGTCCCCCCTATTCAACAATAACAAACTACAAAACCCACCAAAATACAGTCAAAATCCCCCCTCCCCCCCACCCCCCAGGGACAAAACACAGTTCCCACATCACCCAATTAGGTCGAGAAGCATCTAATAGCAGAGAGAAAAACCAAAGAATGGAATAGGGATATAAATAAAGGTTCCCCCCAGTCTCCGCTATCCCAGTCCAGCCGCATAGTCGACTCAGTGCCCCAGTCCACCCCTGCCACTAATCCCCACAGATGCCCGAAATCTGCGCCAAATATGAGCATAGCCATGAAGTTTGCCATGACGTAGAGATGTTAAATGGTAAAGAAGTTGCCAAGTAAGCAAACGATGCTCCACCATGGCCCACGTGGGAGGGAGCACCTGATTCCAAAGGGAGGCAATAGCTAATCTAGCAGCAGTAAAGGCCAGCTTACAGAACATAGAATCACCCCAAGCTAAATCCAATTGATGCCAGAACAACAAGGCATGTCGCCAATCCACCGGAATGGGGATATCCAGGATCCGAGACACCCGAAAAAAAATCTCAATCCAGAACCCAGACACCCACCCACACTGCCACCACATATGAAAATAGGTACCCACCTCCCCACAGCCCCTCCAACAAAGAGCACTCGCACCTCCCTGCCAACGAGCCACCACCTGAGGGGTATAATACCAGCGAAAAAGAACCTTGTATCCATTTTCAATCAACAAGGCCGCTATACCCGCCGAAGAAATCTCCGACCAGATATCCCCCCAGGTGTCCCAGGATACAGCAGAGCCCCAATCACCCTCCCAAGCCCCCACGTAGGAATGTGGGGTCCCCCGACAACTGAGGCATCTACATACAGCAGAGAGAGCTCCCTTCCTGAGCACCGGTCCTAACAACAGCTCAAAGAGAGTCTTACCCCCCCTCAGATCCCTCAAAAGACCCGAGGCCCTGATATAATGCACCACTTGCATGTAGGGAAACAAATCTTTCACCCCAAATCCAAACCTGCCCCGGAGCTCCGTAAAGGGTCGAATACGGCCCAGAACCGGATCCCACAATTGACCCACACACACTAAGCCCCTAGTTTCCCAATCAGCAAACACTCCACCACCCCTTCCCGGTAGAAAATCTGGATTGTGTCTTAATGGGGTAAACCAGGAATGGCGCCTACCCAGCAATAGACTACCCCGGGTCTGATTCCAAACCCTCAATGAAGTTCCCACCGAGGACAGGCCACCCTCCATCCGCACCCTGCCCGATAACCAAGGCCGATGTAACAAAGGCACCCCTCCACTTAAACTTTGCTCTATCTCCACCCACAGTTTCGGTGTCTGCGTCTGCCACTCTAAAAGGGTGCGCAGCTAAGCCGCCTGATAATATTTTACCACATTAGAACCCCCAACCCGCCATCACCCCTACCCATACATAAGACCGTCCTACTCACCCGAGGTCTCCTTCCAGCCCAAATAAAGTGAGAGATATGCCGTTGAACTCCCTCCAACGTGTTCCTACTCACCCAGAGCGGCAGTACTTGAAACAAAAACAAAAGGCGCGGCAAAATCATCATTTTCACAACTGCCACCCTACCCAACCAAGAGAAATACTAATATTTCCAACTAAGCAAATCCTGACGAATACGGCGAAATAGCGGGGAGAAATTAAGATCATAGAGATCCACTCCCAGAGGTCCAAAGTAAACCCCGAGGTAACGGAGAGAATGCTGAACCCACCGGAACGAAAACCGATCTCGGAGGTAAGCCACTCGGTCATCAGCCAAGTTGATGTTAAGGAGCTCAGACTTCCCAACATTGACACGAAATCCCGAGACCCAACCATAAGCATCCAGCTCCCGTAAGATAGCATGCAGGGAACCCTCAGGATCCTCCACCGTAAACAAGAGATCATCCGCAAACAATGCTAACTTATAATCCCCACCCGGCACCGTAACCCCCTTGATATCCCGATTCAGCCGCACCCTCTGCGCCAGGGGTTCTATCGTTAAGGCAAAAAGAAGAGGTGAAAGAGGACACCCCTGACGCGTTCCCCGCGCTAGCGAAAAAGTCTCCGAGTAGCCCCCGTTGACCTTAACACATCCAATGGGGCAAGTATAGAGGATCTGGATCCAGTCCCGCATGCGCGGACCCAAACCAATAGATTCCAAAACCCTGAACAAGAAAGGCCAGGAGACCCTGTCAAACGCCTTCTCAGCGTCGACCGACAGAAACACCGTTTCCCTCACTCCCCCCCCCTTGCCCTTTCAAACAAATTGTAAACCCGACGAGTGTTGTCACCCACCTGTCTTCCCGTTACAAAACCCGACTGATCCGGATGGATCAGCCGAGGGATCCAACTCATCAATCTGTCAGCCAAGATCCGCGTAAAAAGCTTAGTGTCGACCCCCAATAACGAGATCGGCCTATAAGAAGCACATTGCAGGGGATCCTTCCCCTCCTTGGCCAACACCGTCATACCCGCTAATCTCATAAAGTAGGGGAGGGCACTATTCTTTTGCAAGGAGTTAAGAAAACGCAACAAAGGAGGCAGCAAAAGATCCTGAAAGCGTTTATAATATCGAACAGTAAAACCATCCAATCCAGGCGATTTACCAAGGGGCATAGAACGCAACGCTCCACGAGCTTCAACCAACGTGAGAGGACGATCCAACCGTGCCACATCATCCTGCGCAATCCGGGGCAACTCCGCTGAAGCCAAATAAGCGTCCAGGTCTGGTAAGGACCCAGAAGTGTCCGATGCGTAGAGATGGGAGTAATACTCCACAAAACGTGTCCGAATAGCATCCTCTTTCCGCAACAACTCACCAGAGGCTGCACGTAGCGAGAGAATCTGATTGCGCGTCTGCCTCACTTTCAGACGATGGGCAACTAGTCGGCTAGCTTTATTAGAAAATTCAAAATAACGCTGCTTGAGAAGCTGTAAGTTGTGGTGTAAACGCTCCAGGTCTAAAGCCTGAAGATCCCGGCGTGCCTGAAACAAACGTTCCCGTAATGCAACATCCCAGGGGCTACGCTTATGCAAGCCCTCCAACCGACCAATCAAAATCAGCAAAGCCGCCGCCTCCTCCCGTCGTTTACGTTGCCGGGCAGAGGCCAGGGATATCAATCTGCCCCTGAGGGTAGCCTTTAACCCCTCCCAAACCGCTTCTAACGAAGCACCACACTCCACATTCACATCCAAATAGTCCTGTATCCATCTTTCAATCTGTGCTCCCACCTCAGGATCATCCAGGAGACTATCATTAAAACGCCAGAATTTGCGTCCCGAGCCACCCCCCTCTCCCCGTACCCGCAACCAAACTGGGGCATGATCCGACCATGTTAGGGACTCAATCCCCGCTGATTCCACCCTCCGGAGCAGTCCCCGCTCCACAAAAATGAAATCAATTCTAGAATAAGAGGAGTGAATACCCGGAAAATAAGTATAATCTCTAACCGATGGATGAAGCCACCGCCAGCAATCCACCACATTCAGAGTAGCTAAGGCCTCCCTTAACAGTTTACGATCCCACCTCCCATACTGATCCGCCCTCCCTGAATTATCCAAATGAGGGGTCACGGTAAGATTAAAATCCCCCCCCAGAACCAGGGCACCCCCCTTAAACCGGAGAATTCTAGGCACCAACTCACGAAAGAAGATCCCTTGCCCCTCATTGGGAGCATAGACATTAACCAGGGAGTACAAGACCCCCTCTATCAAAGCCTCCAACATTATATATCTACCCTGTGGGTCCCTCACCACCCTCCGCACTTCACATCGAATCCCCTTACGAACAAGAATACCCACCCCACCCCTTTTAGAAGTGCCCACCCTGGAAGCCCAATAGGCCTGAGGAAATCTAGAATCCCTAACTAGGGATTCATGGGATTGGAGTAGGTGTGTCTCCTGGACAAAACAAACATCAGCCCGCAAGCGCTGCAGTTCCCTATAAAAAGCTCATCTCTTATTGGGGGAATTGAGACCCCTGATGTTATAAGAGACTAACCGGAATCCCTCCATAATCCAGTATAAAGAGTAGCAATGCAAACCCAACCCCCGCCAACTTGTCCCCACATTCTCCCGCCACCTCCCCCCCTCCCTCCCCCCTCCCCCATAGTGAGAGTCCACAGATCTCCCACCAGCAGTCAAGGAAGTGATCCATCCCCAAGGCCCCTTACACAAACCCCACAACACACCACTAACTGTCAATATACAATTCCCACAACAATCCCCAACATCCAACCCGCCAACCCCCACAGTCCCCCACATCACTCTCCCCTTCTGTTCCCACCCCCTTCCCCACAAGACAACATTCCCCCTCAGCGCACCAATATAACCCGTCAACTTGCCCCCTCCCACCCCCCCCCAGAGCCAGTCCACGGATAACCCCCTCGCTGAACCATTCCAATACTCAGGTCCAGGCACCCAGCTCCAAGGAGGGGTCCATACACACAAACACAGTCAGGCAGCCCTCAGGGGGGGGCACTGGATGTAGAAGCGGCGACTGGAAGAGGAGGTCCACCTCCTCGGCCGCCTCTCCCGCTCCGGGATCCTCTCTCCACACGTTGCCATCGGGAGGGGGTGGAAGGCGCCACTCTATGAGATACCACTCCCCCAGCAGGAACAGCCACCTCCGGAATTTCAACACCCGCCTGTTGCAACAAGCCACAAGCCTCTCGCACTGTAGTGACTTTTGTGTGAACTCCATTGATAGTAATCACCACCCCAAAGGGGTAAGTCCATCGGTAGCGCAAATTACTACGCTGCATTGCTTTAGTCACTTCTCTGAACGCCCGACGTTTCTGGAGCGTGCCCGCTGCCAGGTCTTGATAGAACTCCAGCCGGTGTCCTTCCCAGGTGACTGTGCCCATCTCCCGGGCTCTGCGGAAGATCCGTTCTTTAAGAGTGAAGCTCAGGAGGCAGAGGACAATATCCTTAGGTTGATCAGAGGTCCGAGGACCCAAAGCTCGATGCGCCCGCTCAAGACCCAGTTCCAAGGCATCATCCTGTAACAGCCACCTAAGCAGCTTAATAGTAGTGGCCCGCATATCTTTATACTCTGGTAAGTCCGGTAGGCCCCGCACCCTCAAATTATTGCGCCGGGTGCGGTTCTCCAGATCCTCAACCTTATCCAGGAGGATTTGATAATCAGCAGAGGCAGTCTCTAAGGATCTTTGCACCCCGGTCACATTCTCCTCGCAGCTATCCAGTCTCATCTCTACAACCTCCACCCTGGAGCCCACCTCCACCAAATCAGTGCGTAGCTCTTGCACCGCTTCCCGGACCTGCACCGCCACAGCCGAAATTTCCGATTTTACTTCAGTAATCCAGCGCTGCATGTCCGCTTTAGTAAGTGGTTCTGGCGGGGCATCCACCTGCACAGGCTCAACCAGCATGTCGGCAACCGCCGTGATAGCGCCACTCAAGCGCGCCGCTTCCCTGCTGCTGGTCTCCGGGCCCGCTCCGCCATGTGCTACCCGGCCCAGCGCCTGCTCCATCGTGCGCTGGCCGGGTTTGTCTCCGGGAATTTTTTTCTGCGTTGCCATGGGGTTCTCCCAGCCTTCACCCACCGCACCACCACTCGGGAAGCAGGAAAAAGCGCCGTTTACACAACTTTGAAGAGTTAGATCGCCGGGCCCGAACGGAGCTTTCAGATTAAGCTCCCATCCGCGGCGATGACGTCACTTCCTCCCCAATTTCAAGGAAATCTTAAATGCTTTCTTTTTAAAGAAGCATTTGTACTTTAAAAGCTACAAGGCCACCAGGGGCAAGATTCTCTAAAGTTTAACGCCGTCACTAAACTGTTTTCCATTGGTTTAGCCTGTACGCAATTTAGCAGCAGATTATCAAAATGGATTATCTGTATCTTTAGCAAGGTTTTTACAGTCTCCAACACTACATGCAAAATTGAAAAGAGCCCTTCGGTGGATTCTTAAAAAAATGCCGAGCCATTTTCAAAAAGGGGCATCGGCTTTTGGCAATAAAAAATAAAAGCAGCAACTGGTCCAAGGGTGCTAGAAAACCTGTGTTATGATGCAGCAGGAGAGATGCCCATCTCTCTACTGCATCACAACACCCATACTACATCACAACACCCCTTCCCTAACATCCTGGCCGTGACCCCCCCTCCCCTCCGCAGCAGGAGAGATGCCCACTCTCTCCTGCTGCCCTAAATAAAAAAATAATTTTAAAAATCCTGCCTAACCTAACCTGGATGCGCCTCCCCCTCCCTCCCCTGGCAGCAGGAGAGATGATCTCTCTCTCTCCTGCTGCATTAAATTACCCTCTGCAACCCGACCACTCCCCCACTAGTAGTGACTCCCTACCTCTGTCCACTTTACCTGAACAGATGAGCCAGACGGAGATGGACATCCTTATTGCAGCTACTGCTGCGTCGTCTAAACTGGGTATTCCCCTCCCTGAGGGGCCTGAGGCTCTGATTGGCCCTGGGTGTTTAAGGCCCCTCCTTTGCATCGGGAAGGGACCTAAGGCTTTCATTGGGCCGGATGCCTAAGATCCTGCCTATGGGGGGTCTGGGCTAATCAGAGCCCTAGGAACCTTCCTGATGCATCCAGGGAGGAGTCTGAGGCTGATTGGCCAAAGTTGTTTAAGGCCCCTCCCATAGGAGTGCACATATCTATATGCTCATATCATTATCCCTGTCCAATATATACCCTTAATTAATACAGCGATACCAATAAGCTTTTTACAGAGCCTTGTCAGCAACTCAAACTGTATAGAAAACAATAAAAGCCACACACCCTTTAATGTTTCTTCTGTTCCTATTTGACATCCAAGCAACACTGCAATCAGACTTCATATCCATTGGGGCTAAATGCCAGTAAATGTATTATACATCCGACTGCCCTGCCTAAACCAGGCTCGTTCTGTAATGAAAACCATACGATATCCTTAAGCTACCGCAGGTAAAAAGGCCAAACTATACCCCTCCTAATTCTTTAGTGCTTTACTGCTTTCTGCCATCTGACCACAGCAAGAGCAAGGGACTTCAGAGCAAAGGATGAAAGTCAGTGTTGTTCTTAATAAGAAGCAAGCAAGCCAGTCATGCCACAATCAATAAATACTGTCCAAAATCTATGAAAGAAAAATGAGGAAATAAAAGCTAGCAACAAATGCCAGGAAATTACCGATAGAAAGAAAAAACAGGAGCCAGCGTCTGAGTCATTCGCAGGAAAGAGAGAAAGAAAAAGGCTGTGGAAAAAAAGCAGAACGATCAAGAGCTTCAGTGCTAAACAGTATGAAATCCTGCTGCACTTAGAAGTTCAGAAGTATGTATTCCTGGTAATTCTTAAGGTAAATGTAATGCCACAGTACCTTAGAAGTGAATCTACCAGAAACACAACAGGAGACACAAGAATTAAGGAACCTGAGAAGGAGCAGGAACCAGAGGCCGAGCTTGTCAATAGAAAATCTAAGGAAAGGTTAAGAAATGGGGACTTGTATACTGCCTTTTTGGGGCTTTGGCATTTCAAAGCTGATATTCAAAGCAGTGGGCACTGGAGGATTAAGTGATTTGCCCAGAGTCACAAGGAGCAGCACCGGGATTTGATCTCTCAACCTCTGCTTGCAGAGGCAGCAGCTCAACCAGTGAGCTACAGCACAGGACAAAATGACCCACCAGAGGACAAGCCCAGAGTTGCTACAGAAATATAGGAACCAGCCATGGGCCAATTAGGAAACAGAATCAAGAGCAAGATACTAAGAAATGCACAGTCATGCATCTAGACTACTGTAATTTTCATTTTTGCAGCTTGCCAAAGACTTCACTCAAAGCACTTCAGATGTCTCAAATGCTGCTGCCAGGGTAATAGCTAGAATGCCCCATTATTTATTTATTTTTAATTTTTCTATACCGTTCTCCCAGGGGAGCTCAGAATGGTTTACATGAATTTATTCAGGTACTCAAGCATTTTTCCCTATCTGTCCTGGCAGGCTCACAATCTATCTAATGTACCTGGGACAATGGGGGAATTAAGTGACTTGCCCAGGGTCACAAGGAGCAGCGTGGGTTTGAACCCACAACCTCAGGATGCTGAGGCTGTAGCTTTAACCACTGCGCCACACTCTTCCCATGTTACATCTGTGCTGGCTGAACTTCACCGGTTGTTAGGAGAATACAATTTAAGCTTCTAACCTTGGTATTCAAATCTGTCCGGGATCTATTGCCCAAGGTGATTTCTTCCCTGCTGTAGACTTTTGTGCCTTCTCGTTCTTTCAGATCACAAGACAGAGCTTTTATGGCTGTTCCCACACTTCGTTCTGTCACCAAAGTTACAAATCGATCACGTATGTTCCAAGTAGCTGGACCTTTACTTTCTTTCTTACCTCTGATTTTTTGGCATTTCGGAAAAGTTTGAAAGCCTATTTTTTCGACTTGCCTTTTCAAATTTGGTTACTTTGTAATCTTGTAATTGCTTGGCTTTTTATTTTAAGGTCCTAGCACTAGAGAATTTAAATAAGCATAATCTCACAAAATGAAATAATATCTGCTTAGTGACGTGAACATTCAAAAATGCCACTGAAAGGCTATAAGACAGGGGTGTCCAACCTGCAGCCCCATGAAGTATTTTGTGTGGACCCAGTCGAGGGCGATACAGTGTTTTCCTCTGCTGCCCCCGGATATTTACCGTCTTGCCGGCTCCATCCTCTGTCTTGCAGCAGCGTTTGTGCGGCCCCAGAAACATTTTTTGGAGCCAATGCGGCCCAGGGAAGCCAAAAGGTTGGACACCCCTGCTATTCAACTCCTTACATCATTGCACACGCCCTCCCTGCCTCCGTTGTAAGTGTACTCATAGCACCTAAAATCATGACTGAAAATATGAAAAATAGTAAATTACTTAGCTCAATGGATTCTCATAAATTGCAAGCAGGGGGGTATTGTCCTTAAAGTGCAAAGGCGTCCTTCACCAGCTGGCATCAAAACTGTGTGTAACCAAATCCCCAGAATGCTCAATAAAGTGCATAAAAAATATATATAATCCAAAATCAAAAAGACAAAAACCCCACAGATCACTCAAAATCCTTCATCCACATAGTCCACACGTTAGCCATAAATCCTCACTCTGCTTCCTGCACAATTCTGGAGACCACAACTTCAAAAAGATATAAAAGGATGGAATCAGTCCAGAGGAAGGCTACTAAAATGGTGCGTATTTTTCGGCATAAGGAATATGGGGACAGACTTAAAGATCTCAATATGTATACTTTAGAGGAAAAACGGGAGAGGGGAGATATGAGAGAGATGTTTAAATACCTATGTGGTGTAAATGTGCATGAGCTGAGTCTCTTTCATTTGAAAGGAAGCTCGGGAATGAGAGGGCAAAGGATGAAGTTAAGAGGCGATAGGCTCCGGAGTAATTTAAGGAAATACTTTTTTTTACAGAAAGTTGGTAGATTCGTGGAACAGTCTCCCGGAAGAAGTGGTGGAAACAGAGACTGTGTCTGAATTCAAGAAAGCATGGAATAGGCACATGGGATCTCTTAAGAGAGAGAAGAGCTAATAGTTACTGCGGATGGGCTGACTAGATGGGCCATTTGGCCTTTATCTGCCATCATGTTTCTATGCTTAAGATTATTACAAGACAAGTTGGTCCCCAAGGGGAGGAATAGATCCAACTGGAAGACAGGTGTCCACTAACCCAAAAAAGATACTGATCCGAGACCAACACACCAGGTATACGGAGTGCATTATCTCATCAAATGAAATGGAACTTCCAGAACTAGGCTGGGATGCATTACAGGGCAGTGTGGGAGAAGGTTACACTGTTGGCCCTGTTCTCTAATGGGACAGTGTATGGAGAAGGAAGGGAGGAGTAGATGCCTATAAAACTGTACCACCCCTGCTGCCACTGTTCTCTAGTGGAACTGCATATTGGGGGGTGGGAGGGTGGAGGAGATGCCTATAACTGTTGCTGTCCCTGTGTTGGTGTTCTCTTGTGAGAAGGGGGAGAAGATGCCTATAACTGCTGCTTTACTGCTATTAGTACAAGGCTTTCAGTTTTCAGTGTTGACACCTTTCACAAACAGTGATTTCAAAATAAATTAAGGTAAGTAAACAAAAAGCCTCCAAATCAAACATAGGGCCTAACTGAAAGGAAATCTGGGATCTTCTAAAATCTAAAGAATTGTAGAATGATAAACCTGCTTGGCATGAATAATGAACAAGTTTGGATTCTTCAGGTTATCCTTATTTCTGAAGGGACGTCACACAGGTCATCAAGTTTCCACAGCAGGCTTAACTGCCAGCACCACCCCTGGCCATCCCAGGACAATGAGGGGTTAGGTGGCTCTCAACTCCAATCTGTTGATGGAACATGCCCTGCGTGAGGGCAACCAACACCCTTGTATGGAATGACCCTCGCAAAGACACCCCCCCCCGCCCTGTAAAGACTGGCATCTGTCATCAAGATCACCCAAGATTATGTGAAGAGGGAGTCCTCTGGATAACAACTCTGGTCACAGCCATCACTGTAGACTTTGGCACACCTCTGCTATCCAAGCTGTGACTGGAGAGAGTCCTTATGAGGCGACCAATGTGTGCTAGCAGAGTGCTCTACAGGGGACGCAGGTAGGCTCTTGCCCAAACAATCACCTCAATGGTCGTTACCGTGGATCCTAGTACCTGCAAGTAATGCCGTGCCTTAGGTGTCAGATTTGCCAAGATTCTAACATCTGGCTTCTGTTTGCATGGCTCTGGAAGAAAAGCTTGGCCCTCTACAGTGCTGAACCCAATCCCCAAATACTCCAGATTTGAGTTGGTTCCAAGTGGCTCTTTTTGAAATTTATAATCCACCCCAATCCTAGAGGAACTGAACTACCCGAGACACTGTTCAGCAACATACCATTGAAGATGGCACTCTGATCAGCCAATCGTCCAAGGACGGATGAACATGGATACCTGCTTTGCACAAAGGTGCGAGGCACTGTTGCCAAACCAAACGGCAACGCTGAGAACTGAAAATGACTCTCCAGCACATGCAATCTGAGAAACCTCCTGTGATCTGGGTAGATGCAGATATGTAAGTAAGCCTCTGCCAGGTCTAGTGAGGCAAAATAATTTGCCTGGATCTACCGAGGTGATGACTGATCCCACCGTTTCCATCCTGAATCGAGGAACCTTCAACACTTTGACTGCCTTGAGATCCAAAATTGGTCTCCAATCTTCTGAGTCTTTCTTGGGCATGATGAAATATATATAGAATCTGCTTGAGCCTGAGTCTGGCAATGGTTCCAATTTGTAACAGCATTTAAACAGTTGCGCTAACCTTGGATGCTTTCTCCTGTCTTCCTGCCTGAGACTTCAGAAATATGTCCCTGAGAGGTTGACAGAATTCGAGTTTGCACTCATCTCAAATAATGGTCAGCACACATTGGTCTGAAGAAATCAGTGTCCAAGTCTCCCAAATCTCGGATAGTCTCCCTCCTATACAAGAGATGTCTGAGGCCAACCTAGCATCATTGAGACTTCTTAGCATTAGTTGCTGAGCGAGAGCTAGATGCAGAGGCTATCCTGGAGTCTCCAAACCCGTCTAGAGCCCAGACAGGACCTTTGGGATGAGAAACCCATAGACCCATAATGCGGTTTTCTGTAGCCACAGAAAGAACCACAACTGGAACTCCCAGAACCTTGTGGTCTGCTGTCCGGCAAGGATTTGGAATATCAATCCATCACGCTGGTCAAGTTGTCCAGCCCTTGATTGAAGAGCATCTGACCCTTAAAAGGGAGCTTGCTCAAAGTGGCCTTAGATGCTGAATCTCCTGCCCACTGCCTGATCTATAGCATTCTGGGGGCAGAAATTGTATAAGCTGACACTTTAATCATGACTCCGAGTATGTCGTAAATAGCATCCACCACATAGTCCACTCTGGCAAGTAAAACAGGAGGTCTCTCCATCCTCCCTGAGGCCAGATTCTGGCAAAGCATCATACGGCAGACTCGCACCACAAAGTAAGACACATGTCTCTGCCTTTTGAGGACTAAGACTACTCTGTGATCCTGAGACTCCTTCAGGACCACTCCCTCTTCACTAGGCACAAATTCCTAAGAGAACTTCTCTGCCATCAGAGAATCCACTTTAGGAGTGGTAAACAATTGCTGGAAATCAAAAGCCATAGGATACATTTTCATCATCGCTCTGGCCCCCCTGACAGAGGACCCTCTGGCAAATTCCAATGCTCTGTTATCCTGGTAATCTCTGGACTGTGACTTAGTGCTGTTTAGCAATGAGAGCTGAGCAGGAGAAACTTGCAGGGTTTCAAGATCCAACTCTCACAGGGAAACTAGTTACCTCAGTTAGAAACACAGGATTAAATAGCCGGTGAATGTCAGGTCTTTTCCCTGGTCTAGAGCTATCACCAACTCCTGGCTGGCAGCCCCAGACCAGGACCCTGAATCCTCCAAAAAGAAAGCACGATGGGAGAGTAGCGGAATCACATCCAACCCCAAATCATCCCAGTCCTTTTCTGACTGTATCTCTGGATTCGGCAGCTCTAATCGCTGCCGCAAGACCTTGCTCTGTGAAGAAAAACTCCTCCGAACACTGCTCGGCAGGTTCACAGACTGAGTCGACAACCTCTTGTGCTTTTCATAAGCTGCAGACATCAAAAACACAAACTCAGGGTCAAAGACCTGACCTGGAACCACCGAGGAGCTCAGTTGATCTACCACATCACCTCTTAGGGGCTTCTGTGCAAAGGCGCTTCGCTGACGATGCCGAGTCTCAGTTTAGAAACTCTAACCGGGCTTTCTATCCTTCATGACCCATGGAATGACCAGAGGGGGCTAAGCCCATGGCTCGTGGCACACAGAACAAGGATGCTCTTCAGCTGCCCATCCAGTGCTAAACTGGCATTATGTGGGCACTAATTCCGCAACCAAAGAAAGACCAACAAAATCCACAGAAAATTAAAGGGAAGCCAAAAGCAAAACTGTGGCTACAAGGTACTTGATGTCAGAGTTTATTAATTCTTCACAAAGACTTCAAGTGGTGCAAGTAAATTGATATCAATCCTCCCATATAAAATAATATCACACAAGAGCGAATTGTGGTATGGACCCAATATGGTCCGTGTTTCATCTCTGAAGTCTTTTTGTGAAGAATTATTGTAATAAAACTCTGACATCAAGTACTTCGTATCCACAGTTTTGCTTACGATATGGGCTCTAAACCACCCGAAGGGTCCATAACAATAGCTTTCTGTAAAAAAACAAGGCAATTTGAAGCATAAGGAAGAAGCTTTAAAAATAAAATTGGCAAATCCAAAAGGGCCACTGTGATAGAATTTTGATGCCAAAAAACGGCCCATGGGAGCAAAATTAAAAGTTCAAAATTATTTAAAACAAGATTTTTGAGGTGGGGAACCTTAGGGACAATCTCAGAACCCTTTCGTTTTGCCTAGACCAGACCCACCCCAGTTTTCCTATAGATAGTAATAAGCCATACTAACAGACCTGCCATGTTCTGTGCCTGCATCAGCTTCTCAATGCAGCTAGAAATAGAGAAGGAATTTCTGCCTTAAACAAGCAAGGTAGGCTTCAGCCGCTTGTCTCTTCAGGCTGCCTTTTAGTCAGGTTCCAAAACCTGAAACTCTAGAACCCTCACACTCCCACAAGATTCTTCAGGGGGAGGGGGGGGGGGCACGCAGCCGACCTCCACCAAGCCTCCCTGCCAGTCACAGTGTCAAATCAGCCTAAGCTCAAGCGCTTGACTCCGCAGGGGCAAGCACCACTCCCAGTTCCTGCCAGTCACAGTGTCAAATCAGCCTAAGCTCAAGCGCCCGACTCCGCAGGGGTGAGCACCACTCCCAGTCCCTGCCAGTCACGGTGTCAAATCAGCCTAAACTCAAGCGCCCGACTCCACAGGGGCGAGCACCACTCCCAGTCCCTGCCAGTCACTGTGTCAAATCAGCCTAAGCTCAAGCGCCCGACTCCACAGGGGCGAGCACCACTCCCAGTCCCTGCCAGTCACGGTGTCAAATCAGCCTAAGCTCAAGCGCCCGACTCCACAGGGGCGAGCACCACTCCCAGTCCCTGCCAGTCACTGTGTCAAATCAGCCTAAGCTCAAGCGCCCGACTCCACAGGGGCGAGCACCACTCCCAGTCCCTGCCAGTCACGGTGTCAAATCAGCCTAAACTCAAGCGCCCGACTCCACAGGGGCGAGCACCACTCCCAGTCCCTGCCAGTCACTGTGTCAAATCAGCCTAAGCTCAAGCGCCCGACTCCGCAGGGGTGAGCACCACTCCCAGTCCCTGCCAGTCACGGTGTCAAATCAGCCTAAGCTCAAGCGCCCGATTCCGCAGGGGCGAGCACCACTCCCAGTCCCTGCCAGTCACAGTGTCAAATCAGCCTAAGCTCAAGCGCTTGACTCTGCAGGGGCAAGCACCACTCCCAGTTCCTGCCAGTCACAGTGTCAAATCAGCCTAAGCTCAAGCGCTTGACTCTGCAGGGGCAAGCACCACTCCCAGTCCCTGCCAGTCACAGTGTCAAATCAGCCTAAGCTCAAGCGCTTGACTCTGCAGGGGCAAGCACCACTCCCAGTTCCTGCCAGTCACAGTGTCAAATCAGCCTAAGCTCAAGCGCCCGACTCCGCAGGGGTGAGCACCACTCCCAGTCCCTGCCAGTCACGGTGTCAAATCAGCCTAAGCTCAAGCGCCCGACTCCACAGGGGCGAGCACCACTCCCAGTCCCTGCCAGTCACAGTGTCAAATCAGCCTAAGCTCAAGCGCCCGACTCCGCAGGGACGAGCACCACTCCTAGGGGGCCAAACCTAGGGGGTTTGGCCAGTTTTGGCCTTGCCCATCTCTTTTGCAAACCGCATAGAACCGAAAGACTTTTGTGGTATATAAATAAAAATTTGTTATGTTATAAGGGGGGGGGGGGGGGAAGAAATAAACAAACAAACAAACCTAACCCTGACCTCCCAAGTGTTAACGCAGACCAGTCAGGCAGGTGCTGTTTTCAAATTGTGGCCTCCTGGCTACCCCCCTCCCCCCAGCGTCTGACCCTTCTCCCAGGCACAGCTGGCTCAGAACCACAGGGAACCTCTTAGCACAGACAAGCCTTGAAAAGACCAGATTAAAACCCCCAAAATAAAAATAAAAAAATCTAGTACAGAACAGAGGAAATGATATCTTCTCAACTCTTGCAGAGTTCAAATTGAGCGGGGAGGGGAGGGGAGGGGAGGGGGGGGGTTAGGAAAAGACAAGGGGACAGAGAGAAGAAAGTGACTTGATGTCTAATGCAAGCAACTGGCGAGTGGCAGTGCTTAAGCTGCTCTTTGCCTAGCCAAGCAGGCCTTGTTTATTTCCTTGCAAAAGCCAGGCTGGATGAAAGGCCTGCAATTTGCTTGTCAAGAAAGTCGAAATCGGTGGACACTCACCTGTTTGAGAAAGCCGGTTCCTTCCTGCTGCTGCCGCGGCTCCCTGCTCCCCTCCAGAGAAAGCAAACCTTGCTATCTCGGGCAAACTAAATCAGGACAAGCCTGTACATGCTCTAAGGCCCCTCCTTCTCCTCCTAAATCTACTTCCCTTCAGTGTCTCTGGCTTCTTGCCCACTTCCAGTGCTGCAGCCGCAAAAACCTGACCCTAAACAGGAACTCCTTTTGATCTAAACAGATTTAATAGTGCATCAGGTGATTTTAGGGCTCGGTTTGCTTCACAAGATAAGAAGTTGTTTGCACAGGCGCTTTTGTTTATTCAATTTTCTATATCGTTCTCCCAAGGGAGCTCAGAACGGGTTTACTTGTTGCTTTTTCTCATCTGCATGTTGCTAAATCTTAAAACTCCACTTAGGAAGTATTAAACCTGCACTGAAAGGAATTTCTGAAGTTCAGTTTGCAC
The DNA here is from genome assembly GCF_902459505.1 of Geotrypetes seraphini. Lineage (NCBI taxonomy): Eukaryota > Metazoa > Chordata > Amphibia > Gymnophiona > Dermophiidae > Geotrypetes > Geotrypetes seraphini. The sequence goes on from NC_047100.1 coordinate 41,354,512, forward strand.
TCGGTCATCCTGGCCTGTATCTTGCAGTTTACCCGAGGGTGTGACCACCTATAGGTTTATTTTACCAAAGGGTTTCCCCACAGCAACAGAAATGGATAAATCCTGCCTGAGGCTTCATCTGGAAATACTCTGCAGACATTTCAGTTTCCTAACTCAGCTTAGCTGCTTCAGGAATTTGTTTTACCTGCTACCCTTTCCATTTGTCGTCCCCCCCCCCCTCCTTTTCTCTCTAAATATTGTAGTTCTGCCCAGTTACCTTTTGTACCAGTAAGTCATTGTCTATATGTATGCCTGTTATTGTATTGAAATATGTTTTTAATGTATTTTTTATAATACAGTACTTTGTAAAATCAAGGGAAGGGGTAAAACGCTGACCTCGCGGATCTAAAACCACACGTCCTTAAAAATCTGAGGTCCGTCTGTGCCACTTGTAGTTTTTGGCTCTGACAGACCAGTATGACAATTTAGCTCTGACGGACCTCAGATTTTTAAAGATGTGCAGTTTTAGATCCACAAGGTCTGTCAGGTCCTTGTTTTACCCCTTCCCTAAAACCGCTTTGATATTTGATAAGGTGGTATATCAAATTTTTAATAAACCTGGAAAGAGGAGGAAGTGACGTCACCGACAAAGATGGCAGCCTAGAGCAGAGGCTCCGTCTTCAGCCGCAAGCTATCCCAATGTAACTGTCGCCAACGGAGGCTCTAAGCCTCTTCCCTAGGTGCTAGAGAGGGACAAACTCGCCAGGATCCCAAAAACAAAGAGCGAAACGGATGCAACTGGACAGCATTGGGGTGCCGGAACATCGGCCCGCTGACCACATGGCGCATGTGCAGCTCCTGGGCTTACCTTTTCCCTGCCAGTACACAGTGCTGAAGACGGCGAGATTGCAAGCCTGAGCTCGGGAGAGTGCACTTCCTGCGGGCCGCTTGACTGATGGGCTCCGCGCTCTTCCTTCGGCTGATTGTACAGATCGGGTGCAGTACCCACCGGTGATTGGAGGTGGCCCAGTGCCTTCGTGTTGCTTATGAGCATTCTCCCTTACCCTGAATGGTTCCAAAGGGTAAGTGTTCACTGTAAATCTCCGACTCCCAGGCTCGGGTGGGGAATCACCCGACCCCTGCAGTCGCTCCGCCTCGTGCAGGCCCTAGTCCCAACCTAATCACCTACCTGTGAGAGGACTTAGTTGGCCTTGTTAACAGAGCACACCGGAGTGGGGTGGTGGTGTGGAGAGTGCCTGGGAGACTTGTTATAGTGGTGGAGACTCTGCCGGGAGATCCGGTGCACCACGGAAACCTCTGCCTCAACCGTCCCACTAGCAGCACTTGTGACCCCCGCATTACCGCGCCTGGCTGACGGACACGTAGAATGTCCACAAGGAGAAAGTTGGACAGCTACGGGTTTGCAAGAAAGAAGCAAGGAGCCCCGAAGGCAACGGGAGTAAGCCCGACGCAAGCGGCCAAGATGGCGGTGTCGGAGGACGCTTTGGGGGACGATGCAGAACTCCAGGATTTGCCAGGCAGTGGTGAGCAGGCACCAGACTCCCTGAGGGATCTGCTGTTGGACATTCATAAAGAAATGCAGGGGAAGGGGTAAAACGCGGACCTCACGAACCTTACGGACCTCGCGGATCTAAACCCGCATGTCCTTAAAAATCCAAGGTCTGTGCCACTTTTAGTCTCTGGCTCTGACAGAGCTTTATGAGAATTTAACTGTGACGAATCCTAGCATGGGGAGGGAAAAGCATTAGGATCCGTCAAAGTTAAATTGTCATAGAGCTCTGTCAGAGCCAGAGACTAAAAGTGGCACGGACCTGAAAAATGGTGCGGACCTCGGATTTTTAAGGATGTGACGTGCAGTTCAGGTCCGTGAGGTCCTGTTGTGTAGGACCCCTGAACGATTTGTTGAAGGGGACGAATAGATTGTTCAGAGGATCCTCCCAACAGCCAGTTCTGATGGTAGAAACAAAGAAACCCTCCCCCCTTTTTTGCCTGTCTTTAGCACATCTAGCTGAATACACAGATGTTATTAGTTCTTTTAAAACGGATTACTAGTTTCTACCATTAGCCGAGCGAGGGAAAAAAATTGAAGAGGATGAGCTTTTAGCTTTCTAAAGAAAGGACAGATGTGTCCATTGATTGTCCATTAACAACATTAAGCCAATCCACCCAAACTGGGGCTTCTCTTTCCTCAACCCAAACTGCGAGAGGATCTGAAGTCTGCCTTCGCTTTCCCTGCAGCTCAGCTCAGGCCCCCGAATCCCTCGCGGACCTCACGGATCTGAACTGCACGTCACATCCTTAAAAATCCGAGATCCGCGCACTTTTAGTCTGGCTCTGACAGAGCTCTATGACAATTTAACTCTGACGGATCCTAAAAGTGGCATGGACCTCGGATTTTTAAGGACATGCGGGTTTAGATCCGCGAGGTCCGTAAGGTCCGTGAGGTCCACGTTTTACCCCTTCCCGAAATGCAGTCCCTGCGCCACAATGTCACAAAAGCAGTGACATTTAAAACAAGACCTGGGGGAGCTCGTGAAAAGGCAAGATGCGGTGGAAGCACATGTTAACACCATGACTGAGGACATTAGAGAAGTATAGCAGGCAGTGGCAGGAGTACACGCGGAGGAGTTGGCGATGTGGAATCCTCTCGAGGCCCTCCCAAGGACTCGATTCCTTTTATAGAGTGAGGAGATTCAGCTCGAGGCTCAGCCAAGGACTCAATTCCAGATGTTACTGCTGAGTGCTCAGGCTGGACTGCAGGAAGCAGAATCGAGGCAAGAGTATGTTTGGCAAGGATATTGCCCAACTGACGATCCAAAATGGTCTGGATCAGAGCCTCTAAACGTGACTCCAAGAATGGAGGATCTGGTACTTTTGGTGCAGCAACAGTCTCCGAGGAACAATGACCCTTCGACTTGGAGACAGGCTTCTTAGACAGCTTGATAACCACTGCTGGCACCTGACCTAAGGGAGACAGCGAGGCAAGCGTCTTGTCAGAAGACTTAGCAGATTTACTAGAAGACGAGGTCCCGTCGAACGAGGCAGGCTTGATCAAAGACGAGGCTGAGGTTGAGGCAGAAGGTGGAACCCCCTTAAGCTTGACCGGATGCAAAGTCGAGACCGGGGCAAGGGAATCCAAACCGACAAAGAGTTCCTCACCTGAACTCGACGACGCTTGTGGGCTCAAGGTTAAAGGGTAGCACAGCGAGTACACGACTCCGGACGATAGTCAGGTCCCAAACACTGAATACATCACCTATGTGGGTCAGTGAAGGAGATAGCACACTGGCAACGGCTACACTTCTTGAAGCCTGTGACTGGCCTGAACATAGATGGAAAGATGGCCTCAGCAAAATCGAAACCCGCCGGCGGAGGCCGCAAAGCAGGGCCTGCCGTGACAAAAGAAATATAATTAAAGTTGTTTTGTTTTTTGTTTTGTTTTTTTAAAATGAAAACGCGCAAAAAACACAGTGACCCTGAAAAATAACAAAACACGAGCCGCGGTGAGAGAAGGCATGAAGTTTAGAACTGAGTCTAGCACAGAGCGTCGAAAACAAGACTTCTAGGCTTCGTGGAAAACTAAGAACTGAGGAGATGCGCACCCTGTACTGAGTAAGAAGGCACTCGCAAACTTTCTAAAGTTCTACAAGCAAGTCTGCTTGCGAAGCTGTCCACATCCGGGCTCCGTGGATGATGTCACCCATATGTTAAGACTAGACTGCCTGCTTGTCCTGGGATAATGCTCACACCGCTGAAGAATTAAAGAGGGAAGGCACTCTACGCTCGCTATGCCATCGACCATGTCAAGTAATTCTGCACCTTGGACTTTGTAGCTATATGGAAATATTAAAGAAACTTGATTCTATTGGACCGGGTTTTTTGGGGGGGACTTGCTACTTTTTTGCCTTTCTGACCAACGTGGGGTCCTCCATATCCATCGTTCTCTTGGAATTCATAATATGTATGCATTTTAAGGCATGGCTTGGGATTTTCAGAGGCTGCTAAGACATTGTAAAGATAATGGGACATTCTTATACAATTCCACTCTATTCCTGGACTACTGAGTTATTTTTCCATACTAGTCAGAGCTTGTAGGAAGCCTCATCACATGGTCTTTAGCCCCTCCCCTCTTACCTCAAGATTGCCTGTAGGAGCCTGTCTTCTCTGCTTGTGTTTATTTTTTTTCTAAATACTTCATTGTTCCAAAGAGAGGCTCTGAAGATTAGAGTCCGATCTTGGACCTCAATGCGGTCAATGCCTCGCTTCAGAATAGAGACTCTATGTTCGATGATCACCTCGGTGGCTCTGGGGGAGTTTCTGGCCTCCTTGGATTTGACAGAGTCTTATCTCCATATTCCCATCTTTCCGGACCACAGGAAGTACCCGAGGTTCCATGTTCTGCAGCAGCATTGTCAGTTTGTAGTGCTGCCCTTAGGGTTGATGACAGTACCCAGGACCTTCACCAAGATGGTGGTGGTGGCAGCCCATCTGTGCACCCTGAGTATTCTGTTTCACCCGTATCTGGACTGGCTGAATCAGGGCCCTATCGGAATCTAAGGGCCGTCAGGTGGTTCATCAAGTCATCCAGTTGCTTCAGCACTTGGGCTGGGTGGTCAACTTCAGGAAGAGTCACTTCCAGCCAACGCAGGACTTGGAAAATCTGGGGGTTCGCTTCTACATGGCTAAGAACAAGGAGAAGTTGCACCAGGTGGTCAGGGATTTCTTGGTTGCTCCTGTTCCAACAGCCTGGCAGTATCTCCAGGTTCTGGGAACAGAGGTGGCGATGATCAATGTGGTTCCCTCGGCCAGGGACTGTTTGTGCTCGCTGCAGGATGCCCAGCATGTCCTGCTGCCATGGATGATGGTGGCTTGGAGCAGTTTAGCCTGGTGGCTATACCCTCTCTCTCTGTCTAGGGATCTTCCCCTTTGGATTTCTGAGTGGATTATCCTGACAATGGATACCAGTCTCAGAGGCTGGGGTGCTGTCTGCATAGGCCTTCCAGTTCAGGGCCGGTGGGTCCTATCCGAGAGGAAGTGGGCAATCAATTGCCTGGAACTCCAGGCGATTCAGTTGGCCCTCCTCCACTTTGAGGGTCGTCTTTATCATTGGGCCATCTGTGTCTTCTTGGACAATGCCATGGTGGTGGTTTACATCAGTCACCAGGGGGGCACCAGGAACATCTCCCTGAGCATGGAGGCTTAGCTCTTCTTCCGGTGGGCAGAGAAACCGCGTGGCACTGTCAGCTGTGCACGTGGCCGTAGTGGACAACAACCAGGTGGATTACTTCAGTCATCAAACTTTGGACCCTGGGGAGTGGTCCCTGTCCTCAAAATCATTCAACTGCTGGGGTCATCCAACATTCGACATCGTAGCCTCAGCGGCCAACAAGAAAGCAACTCGGTTCTTCAGTTGGTGTCACAAGGCAGAAAGCGAAGGCCTGGACACTCTAGTTCAGCCATGACCATGGGAAGGTCTTCTGAATGTCTTCCCTCCATGGCCCATGTTCGGGCATCTATTGAGAAGGATAGCGACCCACAGTGGTCAGGTGGTCCTCATCATGCCCAATTGGCCGAGGTGCCCAAGGTATGCCAACCTGGTTCAGCTCCAGCAGGATCAGGGGCTTCAGCTTCGTTGTCATCTTCATCTCAAGCAGGGCCCGATTGTGCTGCAGGATCCAGACTGCTTTGGTCTTATAGCCTGGCTATTGAGTACACGGCCTTAAGTTAGCAGGGGCTATTCATCGGCTGTTGTTGCCACTCTTCTCCACAGCAAGAAGTCCAAGTAACTGCCTATGCTAAGGCTTGGAGATGTTATCAGGCGTGGTGTGTCCAGAAGAAACTCGAAGATCCATCTAGCCTGTCAGTTCCCCGGATTATGGAGTTCCTTCAGAATGGCCTGGCTGTGGCTTCTCTCCAAGTCCAGATTGCCGTTCTCTCTTATATAGGTCCTAAACCCCTGAGGGGCTCATTGTCCTTTCATCCGAATGTCGTCCGTTTTCTGTGGGGAGCTCTGAGGCTTCGATTCCCACTGCGGCTCCCTTGTCCTACTTAGAATCTCAACTTGGTTCTCCAGTCTCTGGCCCATCCACTGTATGAGCCTTTGGAGCAGGCCTCTTTAATAAATCTTACGATCAAGACTGTTTTTCTCGCAGGGTTTCCGAGCTTCAGGCTCTTTCCTGCCAAGATCCCTTTCTGCGTATTACGGATTCCAGTGTGGTGCTACTGCACACTGTTCCCTCCTTTCTTCCAAAAGTGGCCTCGGTTTTCCACATTAACCAGGAAGTCTGACTTCCTGCATTTGCTTCCTCTGGTTCAAGGGAGCAGGACTGGGTGTTGTGGTCCCTGGACATGAGCAAGATTCTATTATGGTACCTGGAGATTACAAACGAGTTTCATCTTTCCAACCATCTCTTTGTACTGGCAGGTCCTGTCCGCAACGGCAGGCCAGCTTCCAAGGCCACCATCTCCAGATGTATCCGTTCGGCTATCTTTTCTGCTTACATAGCGGTCAGTAAAAAGCCCCCCCTCTCGGTGCGGACTCATTCTACCTGAGACATTTCACCCTCTTGGGCTGACTCCTCGGCGATCTCATTGAAGGAGATTTGCAGAGCTGCTACCTGGTCCTCCCTGCATACTGCATACTGCATACTGGATCAATGTGGCGGCCAAACAGGATTCTTGCCTTTGGTTTCTCTGTTTTGACAGCAGGCTCATCAATCCCACCCTGACTCTATGGGACTGCTCTGTTACGTTCCACTAATCCAGGAATAGAGTGGGATTAAACAAGAATGAAAGATTAGGTTCTTACCCTTGCTAATCTTTCGTTGCTGGGGGGGGGGTGACCCTTCTCAAAATGGCTTTTCTTTTCTAGCAGTCTCTGACACTGCTATGCCAGGGTTTTCACTGTACTGGCACCGCTAGACCAGTCGCTGATTTTGACGCCGCTCTTGGAGAATCCATCAGAGTGCTCATTTTAATATTGAAGAACCCATTTGCATGTCCCTGTCAGAGACTGCTATAAACCTTGCTAAAAACAGAGATAAGCCATTTTGATAATCTGCCGCTGAAGTGCGTGCAGGCTAAACCGTCAGAAAACAGTTTAGCGACGCCATTAAACTTTTTAAAATCTGGGCCCAAGTTCTTTCCATCCAGTCGAAGAAACAGAGAAATCCTCAACACAGCAGAGAAGGGACCACAAGAAAGGGATAAGGAAGCGCTGTTTGTTAGGGGCCCGATAGAACCCATGCTTTGGCATATTGCCTGCATCAGGGGTCAGTTGGAAGTCACACAATCAGAGTATTCCCAGTATCTTCTGTGTAGAGTCAATCCAATCTCTCTAATACACAAGGAGCTAAAAAAAACATTGCTTGGAGAAATCTGTACTGCAGCATTTTGTCAGTGGCAAAGGGATTCACAGTAAATGTGTGACATGCATTTGCCCACAGCTCTATGCTGAAGGTATAGCCTGTACCAAGATCCAAGTAGTCCATCCCTAGCAGCAGAATAATTTTTAAAAACTTGAGAATCAAATCCTACCACAACCCAGTCCTTAGTCCTCCCTTAGCCAGTCCGATTTCCAGGATATCCATAGTGATATACTTGCATAGAATGGGTCAAGGAACCAGATTTTAGGAAGATAATACCTGCATATTCATTATTATTCCAAAAATACCTGCATATTCATTATTATTCCAATATTCCAAAAAACACAGTGGCTAGGGCAGTAGTTCCCAAACCTTTTAGGCTCAAGGCACCCTTAGTGTGTAAGTAATGTTTTTTACATTAGGTATTCCCTAAGTCAGGAATACCTAATGGCTTCCTCGACTCCCCCACAATGGTCTGGCATCTCTCTTTAACTCCCCCACACACCTAATCTTGTCTCTCTCTCTCCTCCCCCCAATCTTTGAGTATCCGTCCCTCTCTTCTCCTTCCCTTCCTGTGATCTGCCATCACTCTCTTCTACTCTGTGATTCCTTCCATTCCCTGGTCTGGCATATGTCTCCTTTCTCCCCCCCTCCTCCCTTGGTTTAGTAGGTTTTCCACTTACTCCTCTCAATCAGGTGCAGCATTTCTTTCCTGACAAAATCCAGTACCTCTCTCTCCCCCATGCAGTAGCTTGTGATCTCTGGATTGCTGGCAGCTTGCATACACTGCCTTTGGCAGCCCCAGAAGCTTTCCCCTCAGCTTTAACTTCCTGTCCCTGCAGAAGCAGGACATTACAGCAGAGAGAAAGCTTCCAGATTGAGAGAAAGCTTGAAGATTGTACTCTGCAGCATGGGGAAGAGAGGTTTTCTGTCGAGGGGAGGTGAAATGCTGGACTGACATTTTGTTTGCATCTTCTCCGCAGCACCCCTGAGAATTCACCGTGGCACACAGATTGAGAAACACTAGGCTAGGGGGAATCTGAGAGCTAGGCTGAGAACTGTTGTGCTCAGGGAAGGATTACCGTATTTTCTCGCATATAACGCGCGCGTTATACGTGGTTTTTATGTACCGCGCACACCCTTGCGCGTTATACGCGTGAGAGCGTTGTACAAAAATTTTTTTACATAGTTCCCCCCCCACGTCTGATTCACACACACCCCCCCCGCAGGACCGCTCGCACCCCCACCCCGAAGGACCGCTCGCACGCACCCGCACCCCCACCCCGAAGGACTGCTCGCACGCACTCCCACCCGCACCCTCACCCCCACCCTGAAGGACCGCTCACACCCCCACAGCCTCCCGACCCCCCCCATCATGTAGAAGCTCCTACCGGTGTCCTGCTGCTTCCTCTTGGCGGTCCCGACACGATCGGGGCAAGAGGGAGCTCAAGCCCTCTTGCCCCAGCCAACCGCGGCACCCCCGACACGATCGGGGCAAGAGGGAGCTCAAGCCCTCTTGCCCCCCTGACTCCCCGACACGATCGGGGCAAAAGGGAGCCCAAGCCCTCTTTCCCCGCCGACTCCCCAACTCCCCGACAATATCGGGCCAGGAGGGAGCCCAAGTCCTCCTGGCCCTGGCGACCCCCCCCCGCTAGTTGTTCGGGCCAGGAGGGAGCCCAAACCCTCCTGGCCACGGTGACCCCCCTACCCCTACCCCGCACTACATTACGGGCAGGAGGGATCCCAGGCCCTCCTGCCCTCGACGCAAACCCCCCTCCCCCCAACGACCGCCCCCCAAAGAACCTCCGACCGCCCCCCAGCTGACCCGCGACCCCCCTGGCCGACCCCCACGACACCCCCACCCCCCTTCCCCGTACCTTTGTATAGTTGGCCGGACAGACGGGAGCCAAACCCGCCTGTCCGGCAGGCAGCCAACGACGGAATGAGGGCGGATTGGCCCATCCGTCCCAAAGCTCCGCCTACTGGTGGGGCCTAAGGCGCCTGGGCCAATCAGAATAGGTCCGGGAGCCTTAGGTCCCACCTGGGGGCGGGGCCTGAGGCACATGGGCTCAACCCGACCATGTGCCCAAGGCCCCGCCCCCAGGAGGGACCTAAGGCTCCCGGGCCTATTCTGATTGGCCCAGGCGCCTTAGGCCCCACCAGTAGGCGGAGCTTTGGGACGGATGGGCCAATCCGGCCTCATTCCGTCGTTGGCTGCCTGCCGGACAGGCGGGTTTGGCTCCCGTCTGTCCGGCCAACTATACAAAGGTACGGGGAAGGGGGGTGGGGGTGTCGTGGGGGTCGGCCAGGGGGGTCGCGGGTCGGCTGGGGGGGGCGGTCGGAGGTTCTTGGGGGGGGCGGGCGTTGGGGGGGGGGGGGTTTGCGTCGAGGGCAGGAGGGCCTGGGATCCCTCCTGCCCGTAATGTAGTGCGGGGTGGGGGTAGGGGGTCGCCGTGGCCAAGAGGGTTTGGGCTCCCTCCTGGCCCGAACAACTAGCGGGGGGGGGGGGTCGCAAAAGCCAGGAGGACTTGGGCTCCCTCCTGGCCCGATATTGTCGGGGAGTTGGGGAGTCGGCGGGGCAAGAGGGCTTGGGCTCCCTTTTGCCCCGATCGTGTCGGGGAGTCGGTGGGGCAAAAGGGCTTGAGCTCCCTCTTGCCCCGATCGTGTCGGGGGTGCTGCGGTTGGCTGGGGCAAGAGGGCTTGAGCTCCCTCTTGCCCCGATCGTGTCAGGGGTGCCGCGGTTGGCTGGGGCAAGAGGGCTTGAGCTCCCTCTTGCCCCAATCGTGTCGGGGAGTCGGGACCGCTAAGAGGAAGCAGCAGGACACCGGTAGGAGCTTCTACATGATGGGGGGGTCGGGAGGCTGTGGGGGTGCGATCGGTCCTTCAGGGTGGGGGTGCGGGTGCGGGTGGGAGTGCGTGCGAGCGGTCCTTCGGGGTGGGGGTGCGGGTGCGTGCGAGCGGTCCTTCGGGGTGGGGGTGCGAGCGGTCCTGGGGGGGGGTGAATCGGACGTCGGGGGGGGCATCAGGCTTTCAGGGTGGGGACAGGACTTCAAGGGGGAGAGGAGAGTCGGGCGGGCGAAAGGAGAGTCGGGGTGGCCAGAGGAGAGTCGGGGCGGGCGAAAGGAGAGTCAGGCGGCGACGGGAGAGTCGGGCAGCATGCGCGGTATATGGGTGTGCGCGGTATATAAAAATTTCTGTACATAAATTTGTGTTTTTTGCACGCTATACCCGTGTGCGCGTTTTACACGGGTGCGCGTTATCTATGTGAAAATACGGTAAGTCTTTGGGGGAATCCTAGATGAAATCAGTTTGCTTAGCAGGGTTTAAAAAAGGTTTGGATAATTACCTAAAAGTGAAGTCTATAGGCCATTATTGAGATGGCTTGGGGAAATCCAGTGCTTATTCCTAGGATAAGCAGTATAGAATTTGTTTTGCTACTTGGGATCTAGCTAGGTGCTTGAGACCTGGAAACAGGATACTGGGCTTGATTGACTTCGGTCTGGCCCAGTATGGCAATTCTTACGTTCTTATGGCTTGGACAACTATCGATCACAACTGAGCTAACCCTACTTCCAGGGTCAAGCGATAGACTCCTCTTTCTTCATACCGTCATCTGCATCAAAAGAAAAAAAGACACCTGATTCTGGAAGTCTGCACCAGCCTCAAATGAGAATGATGGCTGCTAACCTCCTCTCATTCCCATTCCCATCAGAACGTTTGCCTCTGATCTAGGTTCTTATGCACTGGCTTTCTGAAACAGTGTTTTGGTTGAACTTATTAAGCTCTGGCTGGCAATCAGCCAGTTGCCCAATAATAATTTATAAAGGGCTGTCAAACTACAATGTATGTAATGAGAGCACTTCAATATGAAGCATTTCTTTGGGTGCAGTGCTGGTTGTATTGTACTGTTCATTTAATACCTCCCGTAATCTCCCGTTAATCTACATCCTTCCCAGGGGGATGACATAGCAACTTTCAGTCTCTCCATTGGCTAACTAAGGTCTTCAATTATACGGTATATTCTCTGCCAAAGTAGGTTTCTCCACTGGTCTTCACTACTGGAGCTTTCACCCATCTGCCAAATCCCAGGCCACCTAAAATAAACAACAGCTAGTAGAAATGTAGTCAAGAAATTATATTATTATTTATTTAAAAATTTATATACCGCATACAACTATGCGGTTTACATATTATTATTATTATTATTATTATATTACTTTATACAAATTGAAAAGTGCTAGTCTATAGCAAATTGCAGTCCTTTTAGAGTTATAAGTATCTAAGGACTAGGACATGACTAAGTTATCCTGAATCCGATAAGACAGGTTTGCTGAAAGCAGACATCTTGGGGCTCCTAGAAGCTGAGAAGAATAACTGGGTGTGAAAAAAAAGCTTTTTGGACTGCTTGGCTGGAGTAGGGAGAGTGTCATTTCTATAGGTAACATGCATGATGAACTGTAATGTGTAAGGAATTAACCCTCTCAGAAAACCATGGAGAAACAGTTGAAGGGAAGAGAAAATAGTCAGGGGAGATATGATAGAGACCTTCAAGATCATGAGGGGCATAGAGAGGGTGGATAGGGACAGATTCTTCAGACTGAAGGGGACAACAAGTACGAGGGAGCATTCGGAGAAACTGAAGGGAGATAGGTTCAAAACAAATGCAAGGAAGTTTTTTTTCACCCAAAGGGTCGTGGACACTTGGAATGCGCTACCGGAGGAAGTGATCAGGCAGAGTACGGTACAGGGATTCAAACAGGGATTGGACGGATTCCTGAGGGATAAAGGGATCGTGGGATACTGAGGGAGGAGCTGGGATGTAACACAAGTATAGAAACCCAACCAGGTCGTGCATGTGCAAGACCGGAGGGTTAGGACTTCGATGGGAAGATAGGACTTCAATGAGAAACCAAGGTGGCAAGGGAGCCCCTTCTGGTGATTCAGACAGGTCGTGACCTGTTTGGGCCGCCGCGGGAGCGGACTGCCGGGCAGGATGGACCTATGGTCTGACCCGGCGGAGGCACTGCTTATGTTCTTATGTTCTTATGTTAATATAGTCCTAGGTTAATATCAGTTTGTGAAATGGTTTTAGAACTGAAGACCAGGACCAAGAGCGTGATGCTGTAAGCAGCCATTCACTGGAGGATTGCAGTGGAGTATATGTCGATGGGAGAAGGATACTGTGGAAATCTAGAATGGAGCACGTTAAGAAGAAAGCATTTCTTAAACTGGAACCAGGCAGATGCAGTGGAGTAATATGGAGGAGGGGCAAACCATGGTCTCCTGTCCACTCAGTATTGGAACTGGAGCTGAAGCAGGTAGCGGATGTGGCACTGACTTTCCTTGTACACCAGGTACTCGCTCTGACTAAAACTCGAGTCCTTGTATTTGAGCATCTGAATGGGTTTCCCCTGTGACACAACGACTTTCTTTCCGTCCAAGGTTATTTCCTTATTCTTCTTGGGATCTGCAAAGAACAGTAGTAAACACAATAAAAGCCATGGCTTACTATATAGGATCATGTGGTGCAACCCCTAACACGTGGAAACTCCCATACATTTTCAAATTTCCCAAATACTGCAAATGGGAGGTAATTTTAACCCCAGTCTTTGTACCTATTTTTAAAGAGCTTGCACATTCTTTTGCTTTGAAAATTGTTGTGAGCACAAAGTACCCACCGCTCTTTGTGCCCGCTTCTTCCGTAGACACTTTCCTGCTCATTCTATAACAGGGCATCTAACATTAGACACCATTTGTGCACGTTAAAGAATACTAGCACATTTACATGTCTAATGCACAATTACATGTTAACTGCTGGATTCTGGGTCACAGGTCTGCTCATAAACTAATTGACTGATTAAATGATAATTATTGGCGTTAACTAGCACCAATGGACAGTCATTAGTTACATGTGGATCTGCCCTATGATTCTATGCTATAATCTGCACACCTAACACATGCCCAGGGTAGGGGCATGGGCAAAATGGGGACATTCCCAGGATTTAGGTATGTTAAATAAAGGCCAACTGAACTTTGGTTTCAGGTCCACCACCAAAACCTGACTTGAAATTTTTCTGAAAATATTTTCAGCTGAAACCAAAACTCTCCATCCCCCACTTCCCACGAATGTCAGTAAGACCTCCCCAGACCTATCTTAACAAGGCCCGGTGGTCTAATGGACTCTTTGGGGACAGGAAAGACCAAACTTTTTCCTCTCTACTGCTCTGCTGTTGTTGCTGCTTTAAAATGGCCGCTGAGACTGCCGCAGGAGGTCTGGCAAGCCATATTGAGACTGGCATCAGCATAAGCAAGAGCAATCTTATTATGGCTGCTAGGATTTCCTACAGCAGCCTCGTTGAGATCTTGGCAGCCATTTTAAAGTGGTAGCAGAGCAGTGGGTAGAATAGAATGGGGTTCTTTTCTTCCTCCAAAGAGGCCAATAGACCGCCAGCGCTTCTTCAGGTAGGCCTGAGGAGGGCCTATTGATGCTTTGGGGGAAGGACAGTGTCAGCCCATTGGGATCCATTCTCCATGGGGAGAGGGGGTGGGCTGTATCTTCCACCGAGGGGTATAGGAGGCAGGCACAGCTTTTCAGTTTCAGCTTCAGTTCGGCCACAGATTTAGTTTTGGTTGGCCTCTGAGACACATGGTTATAGAATACATTACATTACATTAGTGACTTCTATTCCGCCTGTACCTTGCAGTTCTAAGCGAATTACATTAGAAGATGGCTGGACATTTCCAGGAAGTTACAATTTAGGGTTAGTTACATAGTAGTAGAGGCTTTGAGGAGCAATTGAGGATAGATAGAAATAAGAGGATTGAATTTAGGGAAGTTACAGCTTAGGGGCTGGTTACATGATTGAGTTATTGAGGAGAAATTACAAGAGTGGTAGGAAGACAACAGGGAGATTGCAAGGAAGGTGAGGAGAACTCTATAGATTAAGAGTGTTGAGAGAACTCTATAGATTTTTTGAATAGCAGAGTTTTGAGTTCTTTTCGAAATGATTTAAAGTTACTTGTTGCTGTCAGCAGGTTGGAAATAGATGGGTCCAATTTTGCGGCCTGCGTCACTAGGAGGCCATCATACATCTTCTTGCGCTAAGTACTCTTGAGTGGTGGGTAGGAGAATGGGGTCTGGGTTCTCCTTAGTCTGGATGTGAGGTTTTGATTTAGGCGGTTGTGTAGGTAGGTAGGTGCAATTCCGTTTATTGCTTTGAATAATAGACAGTAAAATTTAAATTGAATTCGAGCTCGTATCGGTAGCCAGTGTGAGTCTAGGTAGGCATTGGTGATATGGTCAAATTTTCCAAGTGAGTAGATCAGTCTGAGGGCTGTATTTTGAATGGTCTGTAGTTGTTTTATCAAGTTTGTGGGGCATGGTAGGAAGAGGATATTGCAGTAGTCCAATAGTCCTAGGACAAGGGATTGGACTATGATCCTGTATTGCTCTTTGTCGAATAATTTTCTTATTTTCCGTAGGTTGCGCATGGTGAAAAATGTTTTTTGAGTAGTTTTGTTGATTTGGTCCTGCATTGTGCAGCATCAATCCAAGGATTTTTAAAGAAGACTGTATGGGGTATTTGGTGACATTTATTTCTAATTCTGTTATGGATGGGGTTTTGTCCTTTTCAAGTAGTAGAAATTTTGTTTTGTCCGAGTTTAGCTTTAGTTTGTGGTCTAACATCCATTTTTCCACTGCTTCCAGTGTTGTTTTCAGGTTGCCTGTTGAGGTGGGGTCTTGGGTGTCGAAGGGGAGGAGTATGGTTATATCATCTGCGTAGCTGAATGATGTTACATTTAGAGTATCTAGCGTGGTACCGAGGGAGGATATGAAGAGGTTGAAGAGCATGGGCGACAATGGTGAGCCTTGTGATACTCCACAGGGGTTAGACCAGGGGTCTGATTAAAGATCATTTGATTTTACTCTGTATGATCTTGTTTTAAGGAATCCTTGGAACCAGTTGTATACCCCGCCTGAGATCCCTATGGCGTCTAGTATCTGAAGTAGTATGGTGTGATCTACTAGGTCGAATGCAGCAGAGAGATTGAGTTGGATTATCAACATCCTTCTTCCTTTACTAAGATGCTGTCGGGCTGTGTCTAGTAGAGTTGCTAGTAGTGTCTCTGTACTATGGTTGGTTCTGAATCATGATTGAGAGGGGTGGAGTATGTTATGGTCTTCAAGGTAGTTGGTGAGGTATTGTACAACTAAACCTTCTATTAGTTGAACGTATAATGGGATTGAGGCAATGGGTCTATAGTTGGAGGGGTTGTCTATTGGGCCTTTGAGATCTTTCAATAGTGGGGTGATTATAATCTCACCTAGTTCTGCTGGGAATTGATCTTCCGTGAGTGTAGTTTGTATCCATTGCATGAGGCTAGCTCTAAATTTAGGGGTAGCATTTGCTAGGAGATATGAATACTTGAATTTGTGCGCCTGACAAACAGTTGCACCAATGCTTGGCTGGCTTAAGTGCTCATGCCCAAAGTTAAGCATGAAATTGCATGGTAGGCTTGTATTCTATAAAGGCAATTCCTTGCAGAACTTCCTTTATGGAATTCACGCTTAGCATGCATCATCCTGGAGCCTAACTTTGGGAGACCTTTAGAGCATAACCCCCCTAAGTGTGAATTGTGTGCTCAGCGGTATTCTATAATGTGAGTGCACAACTGACTTAGCATGTAAAGTATGCTCACCAATGCCAACTTACGCTAATGTTCTATAACAGACACAAGTAAACGGTGTTTGAAAATTGTCTTACAAGAAGACATTATTGAAAGCTTTTTGACCCACATCAAAATCAGCTGCCTGAACTATCTCCTCCTATTTTTCAGCTGCTAAGGATTCGGCTGATCACAATGGGTATTACCATCATGGGATCACACCCAACTCAAGGCCTCCTGTTGGCCATTGTAAGGCCTCACATTGTATTCTTTGGCTGCCTCCAAGGCTGAGAGGTTAAGCATTCAAAACAGTGTAGCTGATATGCAGCACCCAGACTGTTCTCTCTCCATTCTCCATTCCATCCTCTCACCTTCATCTTCATTTTCTCATTATGAATTCACGTTCACTAGGTTTTTTTTTCTACAAAACAAATAAACCTAAACATGAACTCAATCATATATATCGGTGTTCTACCTTTTGACACCTATGGACCAGCGGAAATAAAAGAATTACAGTATTTTGTGGACCAGCACCGGTTGAAGAACACTGGGCTAAGTCGTGGGCCAGACCCCGCCCATCTCCACCCCAGACCCCGCCCCATAATAGTACTAATTTTAACACCATTTTTTCCATTCATTTTTCATATATACACACAATATAATCTTATTAACAACACATAATGGTTAACCACAAAATTGAACTACACAAAGCACACTATATGCTTCTCAACATTCATTCCTACCAGAAAACAGATAACACCTATGCAAATACAGGACCAAAAACTCAAAGTACAGTGGTACCTCGGAATCCGAACTTAATTCATTCCAGAACCCCGTTTGAGTTCCAAGACAATTTTTCCCATTGAAAATAATAGAAACTGGATTAATCCATTCCTTAGTCCCACAAACTCAGATTTTCGAATAGGCAGCAAGATCGGCAACTGCTCAGTCCAAAGCTTCCCTCTGATGCAAACCACCCAGGCAGAAACAGGAAGCTGCATCAGAGGGGACGCTTTGAGCTGAGCAACGCTTGCAGTTCCCATACGTTCGGATTCCAAAGCAGTGTTCGGATTCCGGGGCAAAATTTAATAAAAAAAAAATAGTTCGGATTCATAGTAACATAGTAACATAGTAGATTACGGCAGATAAAGACCCGAATGGTCCATCCAGTCTGCCCAACCTGATTCAATTTAAATTATTATTATTTTTTTTTTCTTCTTCTTAGCTATTTCTGGGCGAGAATCCAAAGCTTTACCCGGTACTGTGCTTGGGTTCCAACTGCCGAAATCTCTGTTAAGACTTACTCCAGCCCATCTACACCCTCCCAGCCATTGAAGTCCTCCCCTGCCCATCCTCCTCCAAACGGCCATGCACAGACACAGACCGTACAAGTCTGTACGATTCCAAGTTGTTCGAATTCTGGAGCATTCGGATTCCGAGGTATTACTGTACTAATATATACAAACGAAACTCTAAGATTCAAGACTCTGCATGCAGTACAACCCCAGAGAAAAAGAAACAAATACATTTCTTCCTGAACAGTGCAAAATATAGACAGCAGATTAAAATTCTCAAAATTGACACAATTCAATCACTAAATTTAAAACTAAAATCATTCCCCCTACCTTTGTTGTCTCCCTCCCTCCATGCTGTGCCTTACCTTCTGGCCTTCTCCCGTCTGGCCGTTTTATGCCACCCTTGGCATTATCTTTGGGCCAGCTCCCTCTTCTTCAGTGCTGCAGTGCACAAAGCCACGGGCAGCGGCTCCTCGCATGTCCCACGCCTCATCTGGAAGCCTTCCCTCTGACATTGCAAGGTCAGAGAGAAGGCTTCCGGTTCAGGTGCAGGATGCGAGTAGGAGCCGCCGCCCGCAGCTTTGTGCACTACAACACTGAGGAAGAGGGAGCCGGCCCAAAGATAACACCACATCGATTGCATCGCAGACCAGTGGCTAAATAACACTGTCTCGGGCCCGATGCATGTGCCGGTTCTGTGGACCGGCAGAAAATTTCTGTGGACTGATACCGGTCCACGGACCAGCAGTTTAAGAACACTGATATATATTATATAAATCATTTCCTATTAATCAGTATCCCCTGCTGAATGATCTTATACTGCCAGTTCTGTATCTGGAAATAAGGAGAGGGAAGGCAGATGTGGAGAAAAGGAATTATTCTGATCTGTGAGTGTAATTAGCTCACCTGGCTCTGTCCATCCACGTGCCACTACGCTGTCATACCCTGCTGGGGCTCCACATAGAGAAGGGTCATCTCTGGTGATATGAAGCTCCTTACCAAGGGCCACTTCATTCAGAAACATGATCCCAATGTTCTGGGAGGTGCAACGGACTGAAAAATGAGGAAGACAGGACAAGGAAAAGGAAGGGGAAAAGTAAATATAAAGAAGAGATGAAGGAGGCAAAGAGGGACAAGAAGGGAAGTGGGTGGAAGGAGAAGATACAGGAGAAAAAAGAGGGGATGGGAGAAAGGACAAGGAGGAAGACAAGTTGTGAATATATAAAGGAAAGTAAGGGGGAGAAGAAATGGGGAAAAGTGACAGACAAAAAGAGAAACAAAAATATTAACCTACAAAAGTAGTGTCTGGTTTCAGTGGTGCACACTAGAGGATCAGCCTCATCTTAGCTATTACCGGTAGATTCAAAATCAGACTAGAAATTATAACCTCTCTTCCCCCCTCACCTTGCTGAGCAGGTGTTCCCTAGGGTCTCAAGCAAAATAATACAAATTTTTTGGGCTGGATCTCTATTGGTTCAAGACTTACAGGCAGGCCGAATCAGTTGGACCGCTAGATGACCGAGGGATAAAAGGGGCTATTCATTCCTCACCAAGGAAGATGTGGGCGAATTACTAGTGCCAGAAATTTTATTTCATTCTTATGAATCAGAGAAACTCAAATCTCTGTAACATTGGAAGATGTAATAAACCAATTAGAAAAGTAGCAACTTACCTAGGCTGGATGGTATACATATCAGAGCGCTGACAGAATTAAAAATGAACTTACAGAGCTATCGTTAGTAATTTGTAGTTTTTCTTTAAAATCCAGCATAGTACCAGAAGACTGGAGGGTGGTCAACATGACATCAATTTTTAAAAAGGGTTCCAGAGGTGATCCAGGAAATTACAGATTGGTGAGTCTGACGTTGGTGCCGGGCAAAATGGTAGAGATTATTATAAAGAACAAAATGACAGAACATATATGTAAGCGTGGATTAATGACAGAAAGCCAACATGGATTTAGTCAAGGGAAATTTTGCCTCACTAATCTGCATTTTTTTTAAGGAGTGAGTGAACATGTGGATAAAGGTGAGTCAATTGATATTTTGTGTTTGGCTTTTCAAAAAGCATTTGACAAAGTACCTCATGAAGGCTTCTGAGTAAATTAGAAAACCGGGGGGGGGGGGGGGGGGGACGTATTGCCCTTATTAAAATGGACCTCTTACCGAAGCTACTTTACCCTCTCCAAATGATGCCTATTTGGATTAAGCAGAAGGATGTGCAGGCTTATAAGGGGGTTGTTTCTTCTTTTGTATGGTGCTCACGCTGGGCGAGAATTGGGTATCACAAGCTAGTATGAGAGCGAGAGCAGGGTGGCGCGAATTTGCCTGACTTGCGTCTCTACAATATTGCTGCTCTGATGAGGTGGGTGCATGAAATCTATACGAGTGAAGACAAGTTTGCTCCGGTAGGGTTTTGGCATCTCTTGATGGCCCCGGCGTCGGTCTTTAATATCCTGTGGCACGGGGCCGGGGCTTGCGCTCCTATGCTTCGACCCTCGAGCATGGCATGGTGCTGGCGGCGATCTTCTCTGGAGAAAGTGGTGGGTCCTTTGCCTTTTACGGAATTTGTGGATAATCCTAGGTTCCCTGCTGGTTCGTTTCATGCCTTTTTTTCCTCAGCTCGGAGGTTTGGATGTCAATTTGTGGGGCAGGTTGCTGAGTTGGGGTCGGGGGTGGTCTCCTCTTTTATGGCGTGTCAGGATCGGTGGGGATGGAATGAGGGGTCTGCATTCGCCTACCTTCAGCTTCGCAGTTATTGTTTGGCGCTCTGATCGCCGGAGGGTATGGTGCCCACTTTTTCTCAGAAGAAAAATCCAACAAAACCTGCAGTAAACCAAGCAGCAAGCAAAAACCAAAATGAAAACTGCAGACACAGGAGAAAATGCCTTCTCACACCGGAGAAGTCAAACAAAGAACAGTGAAGCAGTGGCGTACCTAGGGGGGGGGGGGGGCGGGCCGCCCCGGGTACCAGCCCTAAGGGGGTGTTCCCGGCCTTGCCGTTCAGTCCCCTGCCACCCCCGAAGGACCGCTCGCCCCACTGACCTTCCTGCACCACCTGTGAAGCAGCCCGCAGCAGGATCGCGAAGTCAGCGTCAGCATCCCTGCGCTGCTTCCTGCGCCGCGATCCCGCCCCTCCTCTGACGTCAGAGGAGGGGCGGGACCGTGGCGCAGGAAGCAGCGCAGGGATCGCTGACGCTGACTTCGCGATCCTGCTGCGGCTGCTTCATAGGTGGTGCGGGGAGGCCAGGAGGGCGAGCGGTCCTTCGGGGTGGGTCGGGGCATCAGGCCTTCAGGGTGGGGCGGGCGGGCAGGCAAGCAGGCTTTCAAGGGGGAGGGGGTGACAGGCAGGCAGGCAGGCCTTCAAGGGGGGGACAGGCCTTCGGGGGGGGGTGCAGACCTTCAAGGGGTGCAGGCCTTCAAGGGGGGCAGGCAGGCCTTCAGGGGGGGTGCAGGCCTTCGGGGGGGGTGTAGGCCTTTGGGGGGGTGTAGACCTTCAAGGGGGTGCAGGCCTTCAAGGGGGGGAACAGGCCTTCAAGGGGGGGAAGGCAGGCAGGCCTTCAAGGGGGGGGACAGGCCTACAAGGGGGGGGGGGACAGGCCTACAAGGGGGGGGACAGGCCTACAAGGGGGGGGGACAGGCCTTCAAGGGGGGGTGCAGGCCTTCAAGGGGGGTGCAGGCCTTCAAGGGGGAGACAGGCCTTCAAGGGGGGGAAAGGCAGGCAGGCAGGCCTTAAAGGGGGGACAGGCCTACAAGGGGGGGACAGGCCTACAAGGGGGTGGGACAGGCCTTCAAGGGGGGGGACAGGCCTTCGGGGGGGTGCAGACCTTCAAGGGAGTGCAGGCCTTCGGGGGGGGGGGTGCAGTCCTTCAAGGGGGTGCAGGCCTTCAAGGGGGGGAAAGGCAGGCAGGCAGGCCTTCAAGGGGGGGACAGGCCTACAAGAGGGGGAGAAACTACAAGGGGGTGGTACAAGCCTTCAAGTGGGGGACAGGCCTTCGGGGGGGGGGTGCAGACCTTCAAGGGAGTGCAGGCCTTCGAGGGGGGTGGTGCAGGCCTTCAAGGGGGTGCAGGCCTTCAAGGGGGGACAGGCCTTCAAGGGGGGAAAGGCAGGCAGGCAGGCCTTCAAGGGGGGACAGGCCTACAAGGGGGGGGGAGAAGCTACAAGGGGGTGGGACAGGCCTTCAAGTGGGGGACAGGCCTTCGGGGGGGGTGCAGACCTTCAAGGGGGGGACAGGCAGGCAGGCCTTCAAGGGGGGGACAGGCCTACAAGGGGAAGGGACAGGCCTTCAAGGGGGGTGCAGGCCTTCAAGGTGGGACAGGCAGACCTTTAAGGGGGGGACAGGCCTTTGGGGGGGGACCATGATTTAGAAGTACACGGAGGGAAGGGGGTGTTCAAAGAGACATGCATATGCCAAACTTTGGGGGGGAGAAGAAATAATGGGTCTGAAAATAGAGGAGAGGGAGAGAGATGATGGACCATGGGATTTAGGGAGGGAAGGAACAGAAAGGGAGAGAAATTGGACACAAGGGATGGTGTGGAGGAGGGATAGAGATACTGGATAGGAGGGTAATTAGGAAAAGAAACGGAGAGATGGTGGACTCTGGGATGGTGGGGAAGGAGGGAGAGATGCCGGATGAAAGGGTATTTAAGAAAAGGTGGATCTGTGGAGGGAGATGAAAAAAAGGAAAGATACCAGACTTCCTGGGAAGGGAAGGGAAATGGAAAGGGAGGACAGAGTTGGCAGATGGATGGTTAGCATGCAGAAAGAAGGAGACCCTGGCAAGCAAGTTATCAGAAGAAAACCAGAGCCTTGGACCAACAAGATTTGAAATATAACCAGACAACAAAAGGTAGAAAAATTAATTTTATTTTCTGTTTTGTGATTATAACATGTCAGATTTGAAATGTGTATCCTGCCAGAGCTGGTGTTGGACTGCAAACGTGAGCTAGGATTTAACAGAAAGAGGAAAAGTCCTTTTTGTTTCTTTATTTTATTTACACCACAGCGCCAGTGTGGTTAGGAGAAGCCAAAGGGGGTGAAAAAGCTATAAAACCCACCAGGAGTTTTGAAAAAAATCACCCAACTGGGCAGGAAAATCGAATTGAAAAACCAATTCAATAGGGCTGAATCGAATCAAAATTTTTTTTTCCTGTATCTGGCAGCATTAGTTTGCGCTACTGTCTTAGACTTTAGGACCTGGGATTGGGGAGAGATGGCATCCTCAGTACTTTATAATGCAAGTGAAACGAGGATTTGGTCAGACTTTTGAAGGGTCTGCAGAAAAAAAATATTGTATAGGCCGGGGACATGAGACAGCAGGAAATGGGAACTTTTCTTCCTTCTATTTTTGTGAATGGAAAGGCTGAGGATGTCAGAGAGGTCAGTTAAAATATGTGCTTTATAAGAAAATATAATAATGTGTTTTATAAAGTTTATAGCATAGCTGGCCTACCCAGTGAGGTGTTCCTAGTGATGATGGTGGCAGCGTGTCAATGTGTTGAGAGGAAGAGGTGGTCTGGGAAATTCTGCTGAGCAAACTCCGGGCCCATTTCCACCCCCCAGTTAGTCCACTCCACTCAACTGATTCACACACTGAGTGGGTCTTTGGGTGTTGTTTTGGGATCTCTTCCAGTGGTTTATCTCCTTCTGGTCCAAGGAAGGAAACTTTGTTATCCTTAGCATTGACCTACAGAATATGTTTGTAACAGCGCTGCTTGTGTGGCATTAGGCTATGTAGTGATCGAAAGAAAAAAACAGACCTTTGCACATTTTTGCACTATATGGTGGGTGTATGAGGAGATTCACATTTCCTGCACAGCTAAGTCCATGTGAAGTTACCTTGTGCTGTATTTGACATCTAGCAAGGTCTCTGTTTGAAAGGAAAGATCTAAACTTAAAAATGAAGTGGCCAGAAGTTATGGTAAAAGCAGATAGTGTAGCTGGTTTTAAGAAAGATTTGGACAAATTCCTGGAGGAAAAGTCCATAATCTGTTATTAAGACATGGGGGAAGTGTCTGCTTGCCCTGGATCGGTAGCATGGAATGTTGCTACTCTTTGGGTTTTGACCAGGTATTAGTGTCCTGGATTGGCTACTATGAGAATGGGCTACTGGGCATGATGGACCATTGGTCTGACCCAGTTAGGCTATTCTTATGTTATGTTCTAATCTGTAGGGGCCTTTGTTTTCACTTCTTATTTTAATGTATTTTTTTTCTGGGAACTTATCAGTGTTTTTTATAATGGGAACAAAAATGGAAGAGAATTAATGTGTGTGGAATGGGGGGTAACTAATTTCTTCAGCTAAATAATTCAATCCACTTCAAACAGACATAGGAGAACTTGTGCACCATTCACACACCCTCCAACCAAAAACGTCAAAAGAAAAAAACTGTTCGACAACCTCCTAGCCATTCGAGCTGCAACACTCGACCCCCAACTCTACAACCAATTGATATCAACCACAGACTGCAAAACCTTCAAAAAGAAATAAAAACCCTTCTATTCAAAAAACACATAAAACCGAACTAACACAATCAGAACTGTCCCAAGCATCACCTGCAACTACTCCATATGTACTTCTAATGTCATGACAATTTAGACATAATTTATGTTATGTTATGTTTGGAATAATGGTTACATATATGAGGTTCAATAAAAGAAAATTTTCACTGCCTGTTTCTATTCTGACCATTTATTCCATTTCATGGTTATTGCAAAAAAAAAAAAAAAAAAAATTTTTTTACATGGGGGGGGGGTGTGTGTCAAAAAATGATGGGCCCCGGGTGCCACATACCCTAGGTACGCCACTGCAGTGAAGGCAACCTCTGGGTTTTAAAGTATTTTATGTGTTTTGGCCTACACAGCCTGCATCAGGAGTCTTAACAGTTGTATGGAACTTATTAAATAGCCCTCTTTTGTCTTGAAGTATGGACAAACTCAATGTAGTGTAGTGAAAGTAAATGCCAAAAGTGAATAAGAAGAAAGCGCACGTTATTGTCTCCTCTATGAAACCACTTTTGAGGCCTTAAAGTAGGCCTTAAATTTCTTTTTGTAACATCTTTCACATAGTTTACTGGCCCATAAAAAGAGAGGCAAGCTCATGTTAAGTTCCAAATTTTGCAAAAGAGCTTAGTACCAGGGATTGTAGTAATCCAAAAAAATTCAGTCTACTGACAGGTTTTGTTGGTCTGCAGCGCCTGGACAAAGTGGCTGTTTTGTGTTATGCTAAGGCTGGTTCTGGGCAGTCTTGCACTGTCTGTGGTCTATATATGGTGATTTGGTTTAGGATCGGCTGGGGAGGGCTTTGACGGAAGCTCCAATGATTTGGAATGTGAGGATAGTGCTGGACAGACTTTACGGTCTGTATCCTACAAATAACAGGATGATTAGGATGGGTTGTAGTGAGCATTGACAGCAACTTCAGTAGTAGGAACTTAAAGATGATACTGGGCAGACATCTATGGTCTATGGCCCAGAAATATTAAAGAAAAAAAAGATAAATTGACCATGAATGTATAATGTGTGACTACTTGGCAGACTGAATGGCACATTTAGGTCTTTATCTGCTGTCATTTACTATGTTACTATGGAGTGTGGCACTCTGAAGTTGACCTCCATTCTGCTGCCTGTAAATCGCAAACCAATAAAGATCCAGCCAAAAATTTTTGCATGATTTAGTTTGAAACCCTAGTGAATGTGCACACAAAATTTTATTCAATTTGGAGGTCAAGTGTGAACGATTTTCAAAAGTGGTCCACTTGATGTGGAATGACCCTTCTATGAGCATACCTGACCTCCTCATACACTCTCAGCTCAGGGGTGCTTCTGTTGAGGGTGTCCTCCCTGTACACAATGAGCTCATAGGACCTTTTGTTGAGACTCCCTGCACATGCTGAACTTGGGGGCACCTTCCTTTGAGGTTGTCATCCTTGTAAACTCTCAGCTTGGGGGCACTTTTGATAAGACAGCTCTCCCTGTGTACACTGAGCTAGGGGATGCTTCTGTTGAGACTCTCATACCCATAAACACTGGGCTTGGAGGCACTTAGTATGAGACTACCTTCCCTGCATATACTGAACTTGGGGGTGCTTCTCTTGAGACTGTCCTCCCCATAAATTCTAAGCTCGGGGGAACTTATTGTGAGGCAGCTGATCTCCCTATACACACTCAGCTCAGAGCCACTTCAGTTGAGACTAATCTCCCTGTGTACAAAGAGATCAGAGGTGCTTCTCTGGATATTGTCCTCATACACAGCATAGATGGAAACCTTCTTTATGTGACTCTTTATGGCCCAGATAGCAGAATGCAGCTCTCTCTCACATTGGAAGCAGTGTATCTGCTGTGAAACCACTAATGAGCTCAGCTGTGTCCAGAATAAAAGGAGCCCCATGAAGACAGAAACATCAGCCATAAAGATCTGAGCTCAGTACACATCCTTTTTCTTTCTACTTCCCCCTTTCTCTTTGGATCCTCCTTTCCTACACCCAAAAGGACAAATCTGTCCCTGACTCTCCCTCCTAGCTCTCACCAACTTCTACTCTACCAGTTGCCCTTTCCTCCTCCCCTTCCACTAGAGAGCCTGACATAAGAACATAAGAATAGCCTTACTGGGTCAGACCAATGGTCCATCAAGCCCAGTAGCCAGTTCTTATGATGGCCAATCCAGGTCACTAGTACCTGGCCAAAACCCAAGGAGTAGCAACATTCCATGCTACTGATCCAGGGCAAGCAGTGGCTTCCCCCCTGTCTTTGTCAATAACAGACTATGGACTTTTCCTCCAGGAAATTGTTCAAACCTTCCTTAAAACCAGCTACGCTATCCGCTCTTACCACATCCTCTTGCAACGCGCTCCAGAACTTAACTATTCTCTGAGTGAAAAAAAATTTCCTCCTATAGGTTTTAAAAGTATTTCCCTGTAACTTCATCGAGTGTCCCCTAGTCATGACGGAGTGAAAAGTCGATCCACTTGTTCTACTCCACTCAGGATTTTGTAGACTTCAATCATATCTCCCTTCAACCATCTTTTTTCCAAGCTGAAGAGCCCCAACCTTTTTAGTTCCTCCTCACACGAGAGGAGTTCCATCCCCCCCTACCATCTTGGTCGCTCCTCTATGAACTCTCGCCAGCGCCACCATATCTTTCTGACACAGGAAGAAGAATAGTAGAGTTTTACCATATCCTGCTGAGGTGCCATTCTCTGATGCAAAGTAAATCCCCCTGCCCACACGGCCACCAGAGTGTGGCATAATGCGCAGCCCACTCTTCAGAATGGCAGCCACCACAGCTATGTTGGTCCCATGCCACAGCAAGCGCCGGTTATCCAGATTGTCGTGAACCTTAAAGCGATCTCCCTACAAAAGGAAAGCAGGAAGTGAGGTCATATCTACTATTACTAATACAATGCTTATATTCCACATATACCCATGTCAGTTCAATGTGGTTAGCAAACGGTTAGAACCCAGGCATACCTCGGGAAAGGGAACAACTTACAATGTCAGTTAATAATAACATAGTAACATAGTAGATGATGGCAGATAAAGACCCGAATGGTCCATCTAGTCTGCCCAACCTGATTCAATCTAAAAATTTGTTGGGTTTTTTTTTTTTGTTTATCTTCTTCTCCTTAGCTATTTCTGGGCAAGAATCTAAAGCTCTACCCAGTACTGCTCTTACGTTCCAACTACTGAAGTCTCCGTCAACGCTCACTCCAGTCCATCTACACCCTCCCAGGCATTTAAGCCCTCCCCAGCCCATCCTTCCCCAAATGGTCATATACAGACACAAACCATGCAAGTCTGCCCAGTACTGGTCTTAGTTCTACAATACACTTCCCCCTCCTTATTCGCGGTTTCGGGATTCGCGGTTTCGGGATTCGCGGTTTCGATTATCCATGATTTTTTTTTGGGGGGGGAGAAAGCATAGTTTAGGGCCTTCCCACCTTCCCGCCTTCCCCCAGGCATCCCAACCTTACCTGGTAGTCTAGCAGGCTTTCGGAGCAGGAGTGATCTTCCTATACTCCTGCCCTGTGTAGATCGCCAATAGGAAATGGCTGCCGTGAACTCTCATCATAATCTCGGTTTTACCCCATTGCAGGTCTCAAAATAAAGTCCTGTCTTTCTTAAAGAAATCAGAACTACACCTTCAGGCATGCTCTGGGGTAAAACCAGTGTCTCTCTCTGGACCTGCAATTGTGTGGGCACCCGCTAAACATGTGAATCAAAGCCTAACAGGTGAGTTATCTCATCAGGGATTGGACATCAGGAGCCATTTGCAGTCACCAGCGCAGTGTCAATTTATATCCAGCCACTTAAACAAAAAGTGTAAGAAGTGGGCAGTAGAGCAAACCACCTGCAATGGAGGAGGCTGGGAATGGGATGGGGAGAGCACAACTCTTCTCACAGACTTGCTGCTTGCTCCTTACCTCACATTTTCGGTCCACCTTCCAGATATTACAGATTTTCACTTTCATGTAGGAGGAGGAGCCCGTCATGTCAACATAAGTCTCAATGACCTGATGAGGGAAGAAATGAAAGGAACATAAGCAGAAGAAGCATCAGAGAGGTGCCAAGAAGAAAAGACTTCTGAACTGAACTTAGAAAGAACCCCCCCCTCTCATTTCTACAACACATGAGGCCCCATTTTACATAGAACATGGAAATTGGAGCTGAGACATCCAGACTCTGCTAACGCAAACCGGTTACAATTGATTGAGAATACGGCGGCCTTTGGAAAAAGGAAATTTGATCATGTATTTCCATTACTGAGAAATCTTCACTGGCTCCCTATTCTTCTTAGAATTTGATTTAAATGCGCTTGTATGATATTCAAAATTATCCATGGTCTATTTTTGCTTATAGTCCCTCTAACATGGAATTCTCTTTGGTCTGTTGTTTCAAGGAATTCTCAGAAGTACAAACTTTCATTTCCTTCAGTGAAAGGGATAAAGCTTGTTGGTTACATCTCTTGCTCTCTTTTTGTATAGGTTTACAATGATTTGAAATGAAATTCCTAGTTATATTAGAACCCTTTTCTCTCTCCAGATTTTTCGTAAATTGATGAAAACAATACTGTTTCAACAGTTTTGGGAAATGGTACTTAGTAATTCACATGTTAGTTAAACTAATTCCCTGTTTTTTTGAAGTCTTTTTGTAAACTGAGTCGAGCCCCTACTTCAGGAGATGATATGGTATATAAATCTAAGGCTTAGATTAGATTCTCAGTCAGCAGACACTTGACCCAGGGGAATGGTCTCTATTCCCCCGGGCATTCAATGGTTGGGGCCTCAACAAATGGATCCGATGGCCTTGGCAGTAAATACAAAGATGATTTGCTTTTACAGCTGAAGATACGATCCCAGAAACAAGGGGTTGGCCAAGTTAGTCCAGCTGTGGACAGAGAAAAAGGTCTTATACGTGTTTCCCCCATGGCCCATACTTGGTTGAGTCATTCACAGGGTTGGAAGTCATCCAGGATTGTTAGTCTTAGTGGCACCCAATTGGCTTTGCAGGCTGTTGTATGTGGACCTCATCCATCTCCAGAGGGACGATTGTCTTAGACTGCTGTTCCAAGAGGACTTTCTCACTCAAGGACTTGTTCCTATCGAGAATTCGGAACACTTTGGGTTACAGCATGGCTCTTGAATGGGCAGCCCTAATGAGCTAGGTTATTCAGATGTGGTTGTCACCACTTTGCTCAGAGCTAATAAGCCGTCGACGGTGGCAGCCTTTGCTAAAGCCTGGAAATCCTTTCAACCCTACTGCACTGTGGAGAATGTAGAGCCCTTCTCAGCTCCAATTTCGGTAGTTTTGGACATTTTGCAGGAGGGACTTCAGAAGGGTCTGTTGGTCGGATCACTGAAAGTGCAAATAGCAGGCCTTTCCTGTTTCCAAGTGCTGAGAGAGAGAGGCTCCCCTAGTGTCTCACCCAGATGTCACCTGGTTCATGAAAGGGGCTCTTCAGTTGCGCCCTCTAGTGCGTCCCCCTTTCCCTTCCTGGAATCTTAACACCATATTGCAGGGTCTCAGTGGATCTCTGTATGAGCCTTTACAGGAGACTTCCCTTCTGGATCTTATGGTCAAAACAGTGTTCTTGGTTGCGTTTACATCAGCAAGACAAGTCTCCAAGTTGCAAGCTCTTTTCTTCAGGGAACTGTTCCATAAAATTATGGAAGCAGGGCTCTCCTTATGCACGGTTCCGACCTTCCTACCAAAAGTAGTCTCAGCCTTCCATGTCAATCAGGAAGTCTGTTTGCCCGCTTTTCACCCTACGGGGGTCTAAGAAAAAGGATAAAGTTTTGCATTTGCTGCATGTCAACTGAGTACTCCTCCGGTACCTCAAAGTTAGCAACGAGTTTCATGTATTCGATATCCTTTTTGTTCTGACCAGTCATGCAAAGAAAGGGAAGCCAGCATCTAAAGCCTCGATTTTCAAATGGATTAAAATGGGCATTTTCCCCACGTATGTGGGCTGTGGTAAGCAGTCGCCAATCGCATTAAAAGTACACTCCACTAGAGGAGTTGCTATCTCTTGGGCGGTCCTCCATTTTGAAGGCAGGCTCAGCGGGCCCACCCTAGATTCTGGGGACTGCTTTGGTATGTCCCTAGCGTTCAGGACCACTAGACACATTGCACTAGAAAAAATGATTAGGTTCTTACCTCGATAATCTTTCTTGTAGATGTGTCAGTGAGCTTTGCCTGCCTTCTGTCTTAAGATCAGTCTGAATTTGGCAAATTCTCTGTCTCTCAGATGAACTGAGAGGATATATAAGGAACAAAAGGAAAACGCTCCAGAATGCACTATTTTTATTTTATTTTTTCCTTACAGGAGCGAGGGGAAGGCAGGAAGAAGCAGCCGGAGCAGGCTGTTTAGACCGGGGTCGCGGCGAGAGTTAGCTCCGCCCACCCCCACCCGCGTCACAGGTTGCATCGGGCCCGGGCTCCCCCTTTAATTAGAAGGGAGCCAGGGCACGAGGCAAACCTCGGCAGCGTTTTTTGCTTGTTTCTCTTTTTTTCTTTCCTTACAGGAGCGAGGGGAAGGCAGGAAGAAGCAGCCGGAGCAGGCTGTTTAGACCGGGGTCACGGCGAGAGTTAGCTCCGCCCACCCCCACCCGCGTCACAGGTTGCATCGGGCCCGGACTCCCCCTTTAATTAGAAGGGAGCCAGGGCACAAGGCAAACCTCGGCAGCGTTTTTTGCTTGTTTCTCTTTTTTCTTTCCTTACAGGAGCGAGGGGAAGGCAGGAAGAAGCAGCCGGAGCAGGCTGTTTAGACCGGGGTCGCGGTGAGAGTTAGCTCCGCCCACCCCCACCCGCATCACAGGTTGCATCGGGCCCGGGCTCCCCCTTTAATTAGAAGGGAGCCAACGGCGCCCAGCCGTTCGGCGCACGGCGAAGGCGAGCGGCAAAGGCGCTCGCCTTAGCAAGATCGCCTTTGCGTAGGAGCCTTGCGAGGGAGCCAGGAACGCCAAGTAATTCACTTTCTTTTCTCTTTTCTCTCTCTCTTACCCACAGCAGGAGCACACCAGCACTTCACGTGAGCGATGGAGGACCCAGGATCCCAGAGGTACTTTCCGGTATACTGCACAGAGTGTAATATGTATGACTACCTCCCCTTGGGAAGGCGGGAGTACATATGCAGTCGGTGTCAGGAACTGGAAAGCCTGAGGATGGAGGTCGGCAGATTGAGGGTCAGGGTCCAGGAACTGGAGGGACTAGAGGGACTGCGCAACACAGAGGAGACGAGCTGGTCAACCGAGGACACAGACGGAAGAGGCCCCATTGTGGATCAGGTGAGGGACCTCGAGAGATTCATCGAGGAGGCCTATAGGAGGAAGGTGGAGGAACAGGACCAGCAGCTGCACAGACGGATGTCGGCAGACGAGACCCAGGATCCACAAGGTGACACCGGGGAAGGACCTAGCGGAGGAACCACGCAAGAGGAGGAGACCGTGACTCACCGGGACCCCGAGGGAGAGACACCGCACTACACCAAGGACACGGACCTGAGACAGAAGAGGTTGCTGAGGAAAGGGAAGTCTGCTATTGTGGTGGGAGACTCGATCTTGAGAGAGGTAGATAGTCACGTAGCTGGAGGAAGCGAGGACCGGCTAGTGACATGTCTCCCAGGGGCCAAGACACGAGACGTCACTGATAGGATCGAGAGGATCCTGGACGGAGCAGAGACAGAGGAGACTGCGGTGATAATCCACGTCGGAACGAATGATGTGAGCCGGAAGAACTTCAGCATGGCCACACTGACTGACCAGTTCAGGGTCTTGGGACGAAAGCTGAAGCGGAGTACCCGGAGGATAGCATTCTCAGAGATCCTGCCTGTACCGAGAGCAGATGCAAAGAGGCAGGCAGACCTCCAGGCTGTGAATGCATGGTTGAGGAGATGGTGCCAGGAGGAGGGCTTCCACTTTGTGAGGAACTGGACGTCCTTCTGGGGAAAGAGTAAGCTCTACCGGCGGGACGGCCTGCACCTGAGCACAGCGGGAACTAGACTACTGGCAGCCAATGTGAGGAAGGAGATCGAGAGGGCTTTAAACTGAGGAGAGGGGGAAAGCCGATAGCTGATCTGATGTTGACGCTTCGGACAACAGTATCCAGAACAGATGCTGAACGGGCTGACTGCAAGGAGGAAGTAGAGAGACCGGTGAATCTTATGATCAGACAGCGAGGGAAACATCAGGTAAGGGGAGCTTGCTGGGAGGAGACTAAGGGGCATGGAGACACAAGGGGACTGGGTGGCACGAGGGCAAAAGCTGAGGGCAATATAGAGGTGCCACAAGGCGAGGGGGATCAAATGGAGGCTCAAGGGATGATAGCCCAGGAGGGGGCCGGTAGGGCTAGAAAACCCAGAGGAAAAGCGGGGAAGTGGGGTGGCAGGAATGTGGGGAAACCGAAAGCTATGAGGGTAAAGGCTGAGGGCAAAGCAGAAGCACAGGGAACAGGAGAACTGCCCGAAATTCAAGGGGAGGCGGCCCAGGTAAATACAGAGGTGGAGGGAAAACGACGGGACCTGCGGTGCTTATACGCAAATGCAAGAAGCCTCATGGCCAAGATGGGTGAACTAGAGGTCGTGGCCAAGGGGGAGGACCTGGATATAATTGGAATTACAGAAACATGGTGGACAGAGGAGAATCAATGGGATGTGGCGCTGCCGGGGTACAAGCTCTACAGGAGGGACAGGACCCACAAGAAGGGGGGAGGCATAGCACTATATATAAAGGACTCTATCTACTCAGTCGGGATGGATATGGCAACGAAGGCAGAGGGGCTGGAATCACTATGGGTCAAATTGCCGGGAAACAAGAGTGCAGGCATAAAACTGGGGCTGTACTATCGCCCACCTGGTACGCCGGAAGGAGTCGGACACGACTTGGAAGCTGAACTGAGACAAGAATGCAGGACTGGAAGTGTAACAGTGATGGGGGACTTCAACTACCCGGGGATTGACTGGAGTACGGGTCACTCCAACTGCGCTAGGGAAACAGGATTTGTAGAAGCTGTGAGGGACTGCTTCATGGAGCAACTAGTCAGGGAACCGACGCGAGGGAGTGCTACTCTTGACCTCATCCTAAACGGATTAGGGGGGCCTGCAAGAGGGGTAGAAGTGGGAGGACCACTAGGCAACAGTGACCACAATGCGATCAGATTCACATTAGAAAGGGGGACACCCACAGTAAGGAGGACCGCAACAACTGCGCTCAACTTCAGGAAAGGGAACTATGCTGCTATGAGGGAAATGGTGGGGAGAAAGCTCAGAAACATCCTTAGGATGGAGACTGTAGGAAGCGCCTGGACCCTATTCAGGGACACCCTGCAGGAAGCACAAAGAATGTACGTCCCCAGTTTCAGGAAAGGTGGCAAGAACAAGCGATCAAAGGACCCGGTTTGGATCTCAACAGAAGCAAAGAGGGCAATAAATGACAAAAAAGTATCCTTCTGGAGATGGAAAAAGGACCCAACGGAGGAAAATCACCAGGCGCACAGGAAATGCCAAAAGGAATGCCACCGGGAGGTTAGAAAAGCAAAAGGGAACTACGAAGAGGGGCTGGCCAGGGAGGCGAAGAACTTCAAGGCATTCTTCAGTTACGTAAAGGGGAAGCGACCAGCGAGAGAGGAGGTGGGGCCGTTGGACGATGGGGATAGGAAGGGAGTGATTAAGGAGGATAAAGAGGTAGCTGAGAGGTTGAACACGTTCTTCTCGTCGGTTTTCACGAGAGAAGACACATCTAACATACCGGATTCAGAGGAGCTCATAAGTGGGGAACAGGCTGAAAAATTGGAACACATAGAGGTAAGTAAGGAGGATGTCCTCAAACAGATAGACAGGTTAAAATGCGGCAAATCGCCGGGCCCAGACGGGATCCACCCAAGGGTTCTGAAGGAACTAAGACAAGAAATAGCGGGCACAATCCAGCATGTTTGCAACCTATCCTTGAAAACTGGAGAGGTACCAGAGGACTGGAAACTGGCGAATGTCACACCTATCTTCAAGAAGGGATCGAGGGCTGACCCCGGGAACTACAGGCCGGTGAGCCTGACTTCAATTATAGGGAAGATGGTGGAAGCTATGATCAAGGATGGTATTTGCGAGCACATCGAGAGAAATGGCCTACTGAGAACAAGCCAGCACGGATTCTGTAAGGGAAGGTCATGCTTAACGAACCTTTTGTACTTCTTTGAGGGAATAAGCAGTCGGGTGGACAATGGGGAACCCATAGACATCATTTACCTCGATTTTCAAAAGGCTTTCGACAAGGTGCCACATGAAAGGCTGCTTAGGAAGCTGTGGAACCACGGGGTGGGAGGGGATGTGCACAGATGGATCAAGCACTGGTTGTCGGGTAGACTGCAGAGGGTCAGAGTAAAGGGACAATATTCTGACTGGCGTGGAATCACGAGCGGTGTGCCACAGGGATCGGTGCTGGGGCCGTTACTCTTCAACATATTTATCAATGACCTGGAAAAGGAGGCAAAGTGCGAGGTTATAAAATTTGCAGACGATACCAAACTGTGCGGCAGAGTTAGATCCAGGGAGGAGTGTGAGGACCTGCAAAGGGACCTGGACAAGCTGGAAGACTGGGCAAACAAATGGCAAATGCGCTTTAACGTGGAAAAATGCAAGGTCATGCATATAGGGAAAAAGAACCCGTTGTTCAACTACAAATTGGGGGGGCATTGCTGGGAGACAGCAGTCTAGAGAGAGACTTGGGTGTGCTGGTGGATGCATCACTGAAGCCATCTGCGCAGTGCGCAGCAGCCTCGAAAAAAGCCAACAGGATGCTGGGCATCATAAAGAGGGGCATAACAACCAGGACGCGGGAAGTCATCATGCCATTGTATCGAGCGATGGTGCGTCCACATCTGGAATACTGCGTTCAGTATTGGTCGCCGTACCTCAAGAAGGACATGGCAGTACTTGAGAGAGTCCAAAGGAGAGCAACAAAACTGGTAAGAGGGCTGGAACACTGCCCATACGCCGAGAGGTTGGATAGGCTGGGGCTCTTCTCTCTGGAAAAAAGGAGGCTCAGGGGAGATATGATAGAGACCTTCAAGATCATGAGGGGCATAGAGAGGGTGGATAGGGACAGATTCTTCAGACTGAAGGGGACAACAAGTACGAGGGGGCATTCGGAGAAACTGAAGGGAGATAGGTTCAAAACAAATGCAAGGAAGTTTTTTTTCACCCAAAGGGTCGTGGACACTTGGAATGCGCTACCGGAGGAAGTGATCAGGCAGAGTACGGTACAGGGATTCAAAATGGGATTGGACGGATTCCTGAGGGATAAAGGGATCGTGGGATACTGAGAGAGGTGCTGGGATGTAACACAGGTATAGAAAGCTAACCAGGTAATAAGTATAGAAACCCAACCAGGTAGTGCATGTGCAAGACCGGAGGGTTAGGACTTCGATGGGAAGATAGGACTCAATGGGAAACCAAGGTGGCAAGGGGGCCCCTTCTGGTGATTCAGACAGGTCGTGACCTGTTTGGGCCGCCGCAGGAGCGGACTGCTGGGCAGGATGGACCTATAGTCTGACCCGGCGGAGGCACTGCTTATGTTCTTATGTTCTTAATGTAAAGTTTGTATAGCAGGACATGCCAGTAGCTATGAGCTCTATATAAGATTACCGTCGGTTGCACTCCTTTTTGTGTCTGGTTTGAGCAGTTTCTTGAATGTCATAATGTTAATTAATGTTTTTTTACAGAGCAGAACAGAATTGTAGTGTTAGGGATTTTTCCTCATTTCTCTCCTTCCAGTTATGTCTTTCATTACGATCTACTTGAATGCTTTTGTACAAACTGAGGGGGCAGAAGCAGCTCCCTGGAAAGGGAACGGAGTTTAAAAGGTGATTGACAGAATTTTGCAAGCAAATTGCAGGTTCAGATGAATAACACTAGCATTCAGAACCACTAGACACATCTACAAGAAAGAAGATTATTGTGGTGAGAACCTAATCTTGCTTTAATGTGAGTGGGGTGTTGTCAGGTCATGGGAATTCCATCTACGCTCTCTAGAATCCTGTTACTTACATAGTGCATTTAGGAGTGACTATTTACACCTGCCACAGAGCAAATGTAAGTTACTGAGAAATGTAAAGCATCACCATACATTTTTTTAAATAAATAAGTTGTTACAGTTGACTTTAGGCACATGTTCAATGACTTCTGCTTGCATTCTATAATGGCTTTTGTGTGAAAATGTATCGTTATAGAACACTGGATTAGCATGCAAATCTTTAGTGCCTTATTTTTAGTATCCTTTGTAGAATTGCTCCCTTTCTGATGGGGGTCACGGATCACAGTGCATTCTTGACCGAGACGGCTCCATGTAACGCTTTCGCAGGACATCCCCACAGGCTCCGTGCCCTACCTTGTATTCCTCGGTCTTTGGATCGAGCAGGGAGAGCTCACACTTCAGAATCTCGTAGTCTTTATCCAGAGGGTGAGGCACTTCCTCTTCCTTCACCTCCTCTTCCTCCTTCACCTTCTGCGCCTGCAGAGTCTGAGCCAGCTCAATATCTGCCAGGACCTGCCAAGAGGTAACAGCAGGAATGAGGCAAGAACCGCTGTCATGGTTCATCATTTGTAGAGCACATACCAGATGACCCCGCAGCCTCTGAGGGGCTCTTTGTATGTACGGCATATATTCTAGAACTGCCTGACCACATTTACGCACGACTTGCATGCATAAATTTATAGAAACTGGCATTTTTACAGGTTAGTGTACACCTCACCCAAAATTGACTTACACCAGGATCACATACTTGTGTCTGGACCTCGCATGTACTTTTACGTACGGGTCAGTCTTCTAAGAGATATTCTATGTGAATGTACCCATGTGTGTGTGTGTGAAGATGCCTCTATAAAGTTACCCTCAATGTGGGTTAAAGTGAGCATCTAGTTTTACTTCTTTGTCAGAACATGTTTCCAAAGGCATGATTAAGTCAGGGAGAAAAAGCGCACACTTAGATTGCGTTTTCAAATTTAGACATATCGGGCCTGATATTCCGCCCATGGCAGTAAGAGGCTGGAAAGCGATATCCAGCCAAGGGCTAAACTAACTCCAGATATTCAATGCCAAAACATGCATGGCTCCTGGCACCGAATATCTTGTTATAATCAATGACCCAGATGTTAACCCACCCAGACCAGTGTCCAATTAATTTGGCGCATAAAATTAGGACAGATGATTAGAACTGATAAATCACTGCTAACTAGCTAAGTTTCTGCTCCACCCTATCTTCTCTCCTTGAATGGTTTCAGGTTTATTTAAAATTTGATAGTATCATCTATAAAACTTCTAGACGATGTACATATTAAAAACACAGTCATTACCAAAAACTCAGTAGTCAAATGAGTGGTATAATACGCACTAGCAAAAATACAGCCTCTCTTGGCTTTTTTAATTGCTTTGACTATCTACCCCATCATATTCCTTTAGATTTTTACCCACGAAAAACACAAGTACAAACACTGCAGCTACTTTCTACCTATGGCAATAATTAAGCAAAACTAGGGGTGTGCACTAGTTCTGCCCGATTCAGAGAAAAATATTTTGATTCGATTTGCCCTGTTGAATCGATTTTTCGATTCGATTCACTTTCAATGACACAGCTTTTTAAGTTTAAACATTTTATTTAGCCAAGGCAATATCATGTCAAAAACAGGAACATCCAATCTATAACATCACTTTAAAATTAGTTAGAAACAAGGGGTGGTGCTAGCAGGGAAGAGGGCTGGAGAGAAGGACAGGTGCCAGCTGATTGCCTACAGGATGTGCTTCTCGCCACGAGAGGCTCGTCCTGTAGGCAGTAAGCCAGTGCTTCTCCTTCTCTCCAGTGTGATGCAGCACACCTGAAATCTCAGACACACAACTTGCAATACACTGCCCTAGTTCCTTGAATTGCTAAATGTTGTGGCTTGATATAAATTCAGGTGTCAGCAGACTGCGTTCAGCTGTTGGGTCCCTCCTCTGCTATCTCTGCGTTGTTCATCTCTCCTTATCCCAGTTTTCCCTCCTCCCCCAAATTCATCTCCCCCTACCTTCCCATGTCCATGTCTTCCTCTCTCCCAAGTCCATCTCTCCCTCTCCTTCATCTCCCCCCCCCCCCGCATCTACCTTTATTTTGTTGTAAAATTTGTTGCCGGTGGCGGTAGCGAATTTAGCGATCCACAGAGTTCTCCTGCTGCCACTCCTGGCTTCTTCTCTCTTTGCAGCCCGCCCTCAGCAACAACTTCCTGTTTCTGCTGGGTCAGCCGCAATGGAGAGAAGACACCGGGACTAGCGGCAGGGTAGCTCTGTGAATTGCATTCAGTTTCACCGCTCGGCAATAACTTTTGCATTGAATTAAAGGTAGATGCGGGGGCGGGGAATTAGATAAATGCTGTTGGGGGAGAAGGGTGACAGGAATGATTCCGGGAAGGAGTAACCAGTAAAAAAAAGAAAAGGCAAAAGAAAAGAAGCCAGGGAGATGTGGGCTCACCTTGCTGCTGATCTGCTCACACAGGTCCGCTCAAGTGTTTCCTTTGCCGAAGTCCTTTCTTCTGATGTAGCTTACTGTTTCGCAAAACAGGAAGTTACATTAGATGGAAGGACTCCGGCAGAGGGAAAGCCCAAAAAGGCCTCTGCAAAATAGATCAGCGGCAAGGGGGCTGGTGCTCATGAATCGATGAGTCTGTTTTTTTCTGGAAACGAATCAATTCACCCGAAGTGAATCAGTGAATCGATTTGATTCGAATCGGGAATCGGGCACGTCTAATGTGCATAGGGCAAACATTTTCAGTTTAGCTGGACTTTTCCCCGCATTTTTAGATGTTTTCTCAGTTCATTTTAATAATAAAAAAAAAAAATAATGTGCATTGAAAATGTTTTAATAAATGCCAATTGACTTAACATGCATTAAATTCATCATTAATGTGCCGTAAACTCATTTAGTGCACACTATAAGGTACTGGAGGGGGCACAAGGAGTCCAGAGGGGAGCAGCATTTTGAACAGGGATCAGTAAGTGTGGGAAATTATACGGCGGGTGTGTTCTTTTCAATAAGTATCTTCTCATTTCAATTGCTCCCCAGAACCTTTTTTCCATGAATAACGCGTATTGTGTGATTCAATTTGCATCTTAATGAGCTGCTTCACATGCGTTTATCTGGGAAATTTCAGAACAGAGTGCTTCCATTGACACAGCACTTATGCATGTAAAATCACAGAATACGACAACTTTCACGCTAAATGCTAGGGGGATGCTTAAGTGCCATTCTGCAAGGGTATAACTGCAAGGCTGGGGCTCCCACATACTTACAATATATTGTAAGTTGCACATGCCCTTGCCGTATTTACAGTCATGTGAAAAAATGAAGACACCCCATGAAATATTCAGTTCTTTCTTAATAAATGTTCACATATTGATGTCAAATCTTTTTTTTTTATTTATCTCGGGGGGGGGGGGAAGGGAGGGAGGGAGGGAGGGAGAGAGAAGCACCCACAGGAGGGGGTGGAGGAAGAGAGAGAAGAACTCGAGGGGGAAGGGGTTGGAGGGAAGGAAAGAGAAGCACTGAAAGCGCTGACCATTTTACTACAAGCCTTACACTGAAGAATAATTTTTTTATATTACTTTTCATTACCACTTTGTACCATGCAATACATGTTTGTTATCTTTGTTTTATGTTTATTTACAAAGTTTCAATAAAATAATTGAACTTAAAAAGATGAGACGGGGGACTAAGAAATGGGTGAAAAGTGGGTCAGGGTAGGGGCGAAACTGGTGAAAGGTGGGGGGTTAAAGTGGGGCGGGTGGGGATGAGACTTGTGGGAGGCGGGTCCAGAGTGGGACAGGGCAGGATCAGGGGTGGGGCCAGGGCGGTGTCATGTGCCCTCTTTTTTTTACTTCACAAATATGGCAACCTTAATAAAAGCCTGCTTGATGTGGCTGCGTTTTGCCCAAATAACTGCGACCGGTCAAACTTACCAGCTGGTGAATGACACACTGAAAACACCAAAGCTGCAATACAAATATGCCCAAGTCCATTTGGCAAAACGTGGCCACATCAGGCGCATTTTTATGTCCTGAGAGAATATCAGTAAAGATTGGTTTTGGATTTTGGTCTGCTTCTCTATTACTCCTCACGGTGGATCTAGTAGTTTGGCTGCCTTCTTGTTTCCTTACTCTTGGGCTAAAATAATCCTGCGATAAGCTGCATTTTCAGCAAATGCTGCCCACTGTTATATTCACGCAGATTAGTAACTAGGCCCCTTACGTTTTAAGCCCTCTGGGGACAGGGAAATAGCTATTGTGATGAAAATAAGTCAGCTTGAGCTACCTATCAAAAGGTGTGAGCTAAATGACAAGATGATGAGCAGATAACTTATCTGGATAACTGAATTTCTGGCCCAGATAAATTTAGGCCTGCCATTTGCTAGACCAATGTGTGCAGAAATGCAGCCACACAGCAATTTGGGGTAGATTCAATACCTAGCGCCAAATCTGAGTACCGAAAAAAACCTTTGCATTGAGCGCTATTCTATAGACGGTGCTCAAAGTCGGGTGCCATTTATGGTATAGTGTAACGCCAGGATCCGCACTTAATTTACGTCAACTGAAAGCTGGTGTAAATCCTCACGCAGATTCTATAATATTGCGGCATCTTTGGTGAACAATTTTGATCCGCCTATGGCCAAGCTCCCTTTTCAGCTATGCTAGAAGATTTGCACACAAATCTTTATAGAAAAGCACCAAGATATGTGCCCAAATCCAAATTGGTGACAATTAATGCTAGGGCCTAATTATTGATGTTAATTGATTTATTAACCAATTAAGTTGCATATGCAAATTGGGCACGTGTTTAAATTTGCATGCACAATGTTCAGTGCCATTTATAGAATCCAGGTGTTTATGTCCAAGTACTTTTGGACACAATAACGTTTTATGTGGACCAAGTTACCTGGACAAAGGATGATAAATACTTAAAAGACAAGATTTAAAGAGGTAAATACTGATTTCACGTAGACTTCTTGATTGTGGATAATATGGTTAAAATCAAAAGAGCTCTGATCTGGAAGAGCCAAGTGTCGAGATTTAAGAGCCACCTGGAGGGTGGGAGAGCTCTTACCAGTAGCATGTCCTTCTTGGCTTGGATGACTGCAGCAGAATCGATGATAGGAGGCCGCGTGCGCCCAAAGTTGTGATGGATGATGGTATAGAAGCGGGAGGACAGCTCCTCTAGCCGGGCCCTGGAGTCCGCTTTCTCCAAGGCAGTTTCAATCTCCTCCAAGGCCTCAAAGCCTTTGGCAATCTGCTGCTTACTCAGCTTGCCAAGAGGCATCTTTTTCACATCTGTAGATGACAGCAAGGGATATGTAAATCCATCTGGTTAAGTTGACCAGGTCCAGAAAGTACAAACAGCTGTGACTAGTCACTGTTACTATGGCCTCAGAAAGGAGAAGTGGCCTAGACTAGGAATATCAGCACTTAATTATATAATATCAGAGCTCACCACTTACTAAAGTTATTTTATCTCATTGTATCTCAGTTCTAATCTCATAATATTTATTTCATGGTATATAGATATACATATAATGTGGCGGATGTATAAGTGCTGTTCAATAACAATCTCAGTGGGTACCTGAAACAATCTGACTTGCCCAAAGTCACATAGACTGTTGGGGGCCGAAGTGGATTTGGATCCTGGCTTGCCTGGTTCTCAGCCCATTGCTCTAACATAGTAACATAGTAGATGACGGCAGATAAAGACCCGAATGGTCCATCCAGTCTGCCCAACCTGATTCAATTTAAATTTTTTCTTCTTAGCTATTTCTGGGCAAGAATCCAAAGCTCTACCCGGTACTGTGCTTGGGTTCCCACTGCCGAAATCTAACCACTAAAACACTCTGTATGAGCTTAACTAGTACTTCTGAGGGAAATTTTCCAAAGATTTTACCTGGGAATCTTAACAGTTCTCAAGATAAATTGTGCCTTAGGATTCAGTTAAAAACATGGTACCTGAAATACAAAGGATGTATGCTCCTAACTTTGAGAGTTACGCTTATGAATTGGCTTCTTTGAAAATTTACCAGAGCTAAA
Source organism: Geotrypetes seraphini (assembly GCF_902459505.1). Lineage (NCBI taxonomy): Eukaryota > Metazoa > Chordata > Amphibia > Gymnophiona > Dermophiidae > Geotrypetes > Geotrypetes seraphini. Next base: position 41,396,423 of record NC_047100.1, read on the forward strand.
TTTTTACTGAAAATTTCACTAAACTCTTACATTTAGGAGCATCAAAAATGGGTGTTAAAAGGGTTGGGTTTAGGGCAGAGAAAAGAAGTTAGGAGTTTGGCACTGATTTTCAGCTCATAAATTAGACTTGTATATTTAAGCAAATGAATGGCAGGCCTAAATTGATGTGCCTAAATTGTAAGTAAAGCCTTTGGTTCAGAAAAAAAATTCTGGACTGAAATGAGTTGCGTACCAGTGGAGAGAGAAGCATGTGGATTGAATGCTAAGAGTCCAGCCTTGATCCTAGACAAAATAGGGCTACACATTCCCCCCTACATTTTCTATGATATTCCTGTACAGTATAGGGGCTATGAATCACATTCCAAAACTTTCAACTTTATTTCCTTGAGTTCTTCATTGTTAATTCTGAGGGATGTTTCAGATCATTGTTCCAAAAAAGCCAACCTCTTCATCTTCAGTTTCTTCATCAACTCTGGGATAACATAGAAACATGACAGCAGACAAAGGCCCATCCAGAGCATCCACTATCTCCTCCTCTCCCTAAGAGATCCCCCGTGCCCGTCCCAAGCTTTCTTAAATTCACACACAGTCTTTGTCTCTACCACATCTATCAGGAGACTATTCCATGTATCTACCACCCTTTCTGAAAAAAAGTATTCACTTATATTACTCCTGAGCCTGTCACTTCTTAACTTCATCCTATGACCTCTTATTCTGGAGCTTCCGTTCAAATGAAAGACACTTGCCTCATGCGCATTTAAACATCTCTATCATATCTCTCCTCTCTCACCTTTCCTCCAAAGTATACATAGTTCATGAAAGACTTCTGAGGAAATTAGAAAGTTATGGGATGGGTTGGTAATGATTAAGAACAGGATGAAAGACAGAAAACAGAGAGTGGATTTAAATGGTCAATATTCTCAGTGGAGAAAGGTAAATAGTGGAGTTCTTATAATCACTCAAAAATAACCATTGCACAGCCAAAAATGATATCAAAAACATCAACAAGCCATGAATAAATTGTTTGAAGCAGAGAGTTTAGAGGAGGAAAAGCCTCAGAACCCCTTTAGGGAACTACCCTTCTCTAATTAGAAAGGGTACAGATTACCTTATCGGGATAAAAATCTCCTCTCTCTCTCTCTGTATCAAAGCTGAACGTTAGTTAATATTAGTTGCTGTCCCAATTTAAGGGTAACATTCATAAGTGAATTTCCAACAGGGCCCCTGTTTCGCCGTAACTTCATCAGGGAAATCAAGCACTGTTTTCTGGATATTTTTTCAACAGATGATGAAGCGGGAGGGTTAGTGCTTGAGTTCCCCGCTGAAGCAACGGTGAAACAGGGGCCCTGTTGGAAATTGGAAATTCAAAAAGAAGTGATAGCGTTGCAGTGGTGGAAGTTGCTTACCGCGAAACAGATGTATACGCTCTAGGTTTAACCTTTTCCTATCGTAATAAATTTTACGTTACGCTGGTTCAAATCGTAATTATTTTAGCAAAGTTTTGTATTATTCACCGTTATCATTTACGGCTATTGTAAACATATTGTAAATAAATCATAAGTCTGTAAATTCAAATATTTTGTGTTCCTGGCTCTTTATTAGTCCATACAGACTGTTTATCCATAATGGCAACGACATTTTTGGAATGTCCCATCAGGATAGGAAAAGGTTAAACAACTCTGTCCTTCCCTGCTCTTGCCTCAACAGATAAGTTTTTGTCTTCTTATTGGCTACAGAATTTACTACAGATGTTATGTGAAGATGATATGCAGAGATTAGAAAATTTTCAAATTATAAGACTATTGGAGGAGTTTTTTCTGACCAAGGATGTCTCTCCTCGAGTCAGGATTGTGTGTAGGGAACTGTTCTTGTTGGCTCCCCTTAAGACACTGAGGTTTTTTCTCCGCTTTTTATAGTGTATTTATGAGACTGTGTCAGTTTGAGGCCACTATGGGATCCTTTTACGAAGCCGCATCAGTGGTTTCAGCGCCCGCAGATTTTTAGCGCGTGCTAAACCCAGAATTAACGCCAGCTCAACGCAGCTTCGTAAAAGGAGCCCTATGTGGTGAGATGTTTTCTGGATATTTTGGGTGCATATTAGGTACAAAGTTTGTATATTCTTCTCTAGATAACCAGATCTCTAACTTACTGATAACCACCCCAGAAAAAAATTAAAAACATACTCTTCAAGAAATTCCTGAAACAATCCTGGCATGATCCACTCTTTACAACTCTTGAAATGACAAAAGATCTACTCTCTACAACTCTAGAAAGGACAAATGTTCTTCCATTTTACAACCTGAAAAACAACAAATGATCTTCCTTAGTTTCCCTTTCTTCCTAAATTTCTACCTACTCCTCTCCACTTTTTACCATTCAAATATTGACAAATGATCTACTCTTTACAACTTTAGTAATGACAAATGTTCTTCCATTGTAACCCCCTTTCATAAATCTTTTGTAATCCGCCTTGAACCGCAAGGTAATGGCGGAATAGAAATCTCTAATGTAATGTAATGTTATTTATTTATAAATATCCAGACTTGTTTTTGTATTAATTTTTGTCAAACTTTGTACCTGTCGTAAAATGAGCAAAATCATATCTTTCTGCACATTTGAATGCATAATTATTGCTGTGTTTAACTTGGTATCATGTACAGGTTGTGTCGAGCAGAGTGAAAAATATAATTTGAACAAGGATGCCTAAATTTCGGCACACCACTGTACTTATGGCTGTGTGTATGTACTTGGGTATATGTGCATATGCTTTTATGTTGATATGTAGAAAGGCTTCGAGTGGAAATTCATGTCTGCTATGGTCTTTTAAGGGGTTACCTAGGTTCATGGTTTCCATGGCTTCCTTGAACATGTCATTGCTGAAGATGAGTGAAACCAGATCCTGTGTAGGTTTGTCTAGGCGACATGGCAACACCTTCTTTTTTACTGATTGATGAGCCCCATCAACTGTGTCCACCTGGAAGAGGTACAACGATTAAAAGTTAGACAAAACATCTGCCATCTTACCTTCCCTGGGATCCTTCAGCACCTGGTCCCTCATCTTCTCATCTTCCCCATTACCTTTCTGCCCTTTCCCTTCATCTCTGCCATTCCTTATCTTTACTGGGAGCTCTTTACCCCTCACCTTCACCATAATCTCGCTTCCTTCATCCTCGTGTTGCACCTCTATCATAGTGTATTTTCCCGGGTGAGCCACAAATGAGTCACGATTCTTCCAGTCATTCTTGGTCTTGTCTTTAAATTTCTTCTCAAAGTCTTTTATTGCTGCATCCAAACTGGCTAAAGGGCTCAGCTTTGACTGACCAACTTCTCCCTGCTCAGCAAAATAAGCAGAAAACAAACCACAATTGTATTCCTACTCACCAATACCTCATATACTTATGTTCTCTTTCTTCACTGGATTTATATTGATTATCCAAATTACACCAACAGTCTAGTCAGAGCTGTATAAGACTATTTATCTGGGTAAAGGGCCCTGCTCCTCAACTGCATCGTTCTGTACTTCTTTGCATTAAATTTCAACTGCTAAATATTATACCAGTCTTCTAGTTTGGTGGATTGCTCCTCATATTCTGTACTCCTGCCGGGGTGACCATTCTTGTTGTAAATCTTTTCTGTAATCCACAAAAAGGGCAAACTTTTCCTTTTGAATCCTTCAGCAAAGTCAACAGGCCCCAGCCAGTCCCAATTCCTGAGGGACTCCGCTATGCACTTTCTTCAGCTACCAGTCGGCCAATTTTTGTTCCCAGGTTACAGGTTTGGGTCTTGTCCCCAAGCCACTCCTTATATTTGTTAGGGTTACCAGATTTCCTCTTTAACAACAACAAAAAAAGAGGACATGTGGCCCCGCCCTATTCTGCCCCAGCCCCGCCCCCACACGATCCTCTTCATTCCAGTATGATTCAGGTGCACTGCCATCAGTAATACTGTCCTGGATGACAGAACAGTGAGCTGGGGTTATTATACTCACCACACGCCCCCAGCGGTTCCAGCAGTAATACCGACCCTGATCGCAGATGAGCTGAATAACGTAGAACTTGTTGTTGTTATGGCCAATATTGGTCTGGTTCAGCATGCAGTCAAAGTCCTCATGAATCTGAAATTAGAACAAGCAGAGACGCAATTCTAGACTTTCCGTTATAGAACACAATTGTACTGGAAGAAATAGGCGCCTTTAATTTAGATGCGATCAGCCATAGAGTTGTTTAAAAAGATGATAAAGAAAACTTCCACTGTATATCAACCCATACAATCTCAATCAATTTTATTTTATGACCGCATGACCAAAATTTATAATATAACTTTATTCTTATATACCGCCAACAATCTTGCGACTTCTAGGCGGTTCACAACGAAGAGAAACTGTACAGACAGCGACTTACAGAGTATAGCTGAGAACATCTGATAGTAACAACAGTGATAATAATAGCAACAGATTATATACTGCAGGACCGTGAAGTTCCGTGCGATTTACAGTGAATTGGAGAAATTCCATAAATTGAATGGAGCATTCATAGTTAGAGATCGGAGGTTAACAGTTTACAAGATCAGATCTGGGTGGGATTACGAAGGGGGCTATTGTCCTGAATCGTTACCTTGGTATTTCGAGAACAGGTAGGAAGAAGCCTCTTGGGTAGCATTTAGCGATCAGGCTCATCCTCCTTTTCTTCAATCATAGGCTTAAAAGCTGTCTGAAACCATGTAGCAATATGCAGACTAATAAGCTGGAGGCTCCTTTATTACAGCACTGGACGGACAAACAGCATGTCGTTGGAGACTTCCGTTTCTCAGTTGTAGAAGTACCTAAATTATCAAGAGGCGGTGACCTCTCCCGGGTCTTATGGATTAAAGAACAGCGTTTGATTCTCAAATTACACACTCTACATCCCGAGGGTCTAAACCGCGAAATAGAACGGCAAGCATTTTTGTAGGTTTCGGTTGGCCTCAGCATTTGCTCTTACTGACAGTTCGATCAGACTCAGCTGGTCTTTACGTCACCCCGCACAGGCGGGATGACGTCAGCATGCTCTACTTTAAATCTAAGTCGGCGTTTTCACAGCCATTACACGAAAGAAGAAGCAGAGAAGTATTTCTCCTAACCACGTATATATGGCAAGTACCCACAGTGTGTGTTGCTTTTATAGTGATTCAATACAGTCACTTTTAGATTGTTATACATTTATGTCTTTCTCTCTTTTAATAGAATGCAAGATTATTGCCCCAATTGCACTATCACCAGTTCTTTGGCATTCGAGTTGTTCAGATTTATCTTTGGGTTCCTTGAAAAAGAACTTTGAAACATGGTCCATGTCGGGACCTGTTGAATACCTTTAAAAGCTAAGTGGGAATTTCTTTCCCCCTTTCTTTTTGCCATTGAAAACATTTTTTATTTTCTGAATAGTACATTTATCAGCGCTTTTTTCAAAAATTCCATACACAGTGATTGGGTGGTGGGTTCAGCTATAGGAGCTTCGGCTCTTGGCCGAATTACACAATTCTGAGTGTATGTGAAAGAATTACAAGCTTTATACATACATCTATAATAATAAAACCCTAGAGCGCGCATGCGCTGTTGAACGATCGTGAGTCCTGGTGGCGTGAGGTGTGCTTCTGTGTCAGTCCTCACGCGGCCTGCGCCAGCGACTCCTCCCTCCCGCTGCCACTCCTCTTCAAAGCGCTTCAGGTTTTCTACTGGCCTAATTTCCTCTGCTGCGTCCCTGATGACGTCATCAGGGACGTGGCAGAGGAGATTAGGCCAGTAGAAGACCCGAAGCAGCGTGTTTAGTGTGCCTGGGACGCTGCTGGAGCTGCCAGGTTTGTCAGCCGTCTAGCGCTGGGAGGGTCAACGGTGGTTTCTGTTGTGCCGGGTAGGGTCAGCGGGGGAGGGGGGAGTCACGGTGTGTTAGTGGTGTGCCTAGGGTTGGCGCGGGGGGGGGGTTTAAAAACATGCTGCTCAGGGGAATGGGAGGCAGGCAGGCATACTGGCATCGGGGGGGGGGGTTCAGTGGAAGGGGGATGGGAGGCAGGCAGGCTGGCATCGGAGGGGGGTGGGGGGTTCAATGGAAGGCAAGCAGGCAGGATGGCATTAGGGCAGTGGTTTCCATGGAAACATGCTGCTCAGGGGGATGGGAGGCAGGCAGGCAGACTGGCATCGGTGGTGGGGTGGGGGGTTTCAGTGGAAGGGGGATGGGAGGCAGGCAGGCTGGCATCGGAGGGGGGTGAGAGGAGGAAGGAGGCACTGGGGGCACTAAGGACATAGAAAGGGGCACTGGGGGCACTAAGGACATAGGAAGGGGCACTAAGGACATAGGAAGGAGGCACTGAGGGCACTAAGGACACAGGGAGATTCACAGACAGAAAAAAATGACAGACAGGCAGCATGCAAGGAGAGAGAGACAAAGAAAAAAAGTACCCAGACAGACAGACATCTACTCTAGCCCGTTAATGTAACGGGCTTAAAGACTAGTATACATATAATTTACTTCATTACTCTTTATTTTAGGAGTTTTATACAGCATTGATATATGAAACCATTCTTTAAACCAATACAGTATTACCAGAAGTACAAAACTCAGTCTTTTGCTTAGCTGTTTATAAAATTTCACTCTTTCTGCAGCCAGTGTCTGTTAAAAACAAAAGTGCTGTTGATTCTGACAGGGCATCAGGGATGATATTCATTAGCTGTCCACAGCTGCATCAGAGATGTATGCAACGTATAATATTCTATAAGCTTTGCCCATGCTCCTCCCATTTGTACAAGTCATGTAATATATGTGTGTATTTACAGAATAGTGCTTAAGTGAAATTTTGGCCTATACGCAAGTAGAGAGTGAAGCAAAAAAAAAGTAACCCTCTAGAGCAGTGGTCTCAAACTCAAACCCTTTGTAGGGCCATATTTGGATTTGTAGGTACTTGGATGGCCTCAGAAAAAAAATAGTTAATGTCTTATTAAAGAAATGACAATTTTGCATGAGGTAAAACTCCTTTATGAAAGTGCGGAAACTTTGTGAAGAACCCTCGTATCATTACACATCAAAAGTAAACACCTGCATAACTATGCCACACTACAGCCTCCTCTCCTGTCTGTCTCCAACTTGACTCACTTACCTCAGAGTTGCCGGAATGACTCAGAGAACAGGCTGAATCAACTTTGGCCTTTCTTTTCTCCTTGGGAGCAGCCTTCAGGGCCTCCATGGTGGATCGGAAGTTGTCCTCCTCTGGCTCGGTTTTCACTTTCTTCCCTTTTCTGGAGACGCTGGTCTTGGTTGCGGCCTTGCGCTTGGGAGCCATCTTCCTGGGCTAGACAGAGGAAACAGAGGACCACAAAGGCTCAGGCCAATCTCCATAAAGACAGCACAAGAAAATGGTACCTGCATCTCTTGAGAGGTAGGGCTCTCTACTGCCCTGGCAGATTATACATGCTTATGAATAAACATACAAAATACCGTTGGGAGTTTCTCAATGGTACAAAATAATTACTGGAATACCACCTCACTGTGGTATTTGTGACCTTCCATCAAAATATAGAACTTTAAGGATCCATTACAGTGTACACCCCAGAAATTTTTTCCAGCCGGGTGGGGTGGGATGGGAAAATTTGGTGGCGGGGAAAATTAAAAACACACTGTATGCAGAGAAAATGTTAATTATCATTTATATTTGTTTCATTTTTCAAAGAGGTCAAGGCAGATGCCTTTAAAATATGCAATGTCACCTCAGTAACAACTATAGAAGAATAAACCGCAGATTATAAATTCTCAAAACTGACACATTTGGATCACTAAATTGAAAATAAAATCATTTTTCCTAACTTTGTTGTCTGCTGATTTAATTAATTTCTGGGAGGAATTCTTTCTGACTGTGCATTCCCTTCCCCCAACCACCATCTCTCTCTGTCCCGCCATGAGTCCAACTTTTCTTCCTCTCTCCACCCCTATTGGTAACATGTCTCCCTCTCTCTCCCTCCTCTATTATGATCTTGCATCTCTCTGTTCTTCCTCAGGGTCTCTCTCCCTCTGTCTCTACTGTCTGCACCTCCCATAGTCCAGCATCTGCTTCCTGTCTTTCCCCTTTGGTCCAGGTCTATCTCTCTCTCTCTTTCTTCTGCTTACAACACCCCTCCCTTCCATGTCTATCATTTGTTCTCCTTTTTCTACCTCTCTCTCTCTTCCTTCCTCCCTCCCTCCCTGGTCCAGAATCTTTCCACCTCTCTGCAGTCTCTCCCACTCTCTTCCCTCTATACACCCCTAAGTCCAACATCTGCCCCCTCTCTTCTGCCTCTTTGTTTCAGGTTTCTCCCTCTCTCTATCTTCCTTCTAACATTTTGAGTCCTCCCACCTTTGATCCGGGTCTTTCTGTCTCTCTCACTCTGTCTTACCCCCCTCTCCAGGGCTTGGCATCTCTCTCTCCTCAGTTCAGGGTGTTTCCCATATCTACCCCCTCTAGTCCAGCATCTGCCCTGTCCCTGTCTCCCTTTTGGTTCAAGTCTGCTTTCCCGTCCCTCCTCAAGGTCTTTTTCTGTCTCTCTCCCTCCCAGATCCAGTGTCTCTATGGCAATCCCAATTCCGCTGGGGCCCTCACGACGGGCGGGGCCTTACCTCAGCTGCTTCCCACACCCAGCGTGAGAGGTCATTTTTCACACTGTGACCGCCGCTTATCGAGGACCAGTCTTTAAAGCTAATTAAGGCAGCCTGCAGAGCGAACCTAGTAGGCTGCTGTTGGCCTCCGCAGCACGTTAAGAACATAAGAATAGCCTTACTGTGTCAGACTAATGGTCTATCAAGCCCAGTAGCCCGTTCTCATGGTGGCCAATCCAGGTCACGGTACCCAGGGGCGGCAAAGGGAATGTTCTGCGGAGGCCGACGGCAGCCTGCTAGGTTCGCTCTGCAGGCTGCCGTAATTAGCTTTAAAGGTGAGACAGTGAGACTAGGGGGAATCCGGAGGATGCTGAGGGGGAAGCGCCCGGCTAAAAGGCGCTAGGGAGAACACTGCTCTGCTTGGTTGGGCTGAAAACTTTTCAGCAGCACGTCGTAGTTGCAAATGAAGGGTCATGGGGCACTAACAAAGCTGAAAAGCATACAAGAGGAACAGACTCACAAAATTATCCTAATGATTTTAGTCTGCAATATTTATGAAAACCGATCAATTGTATATTCTTCACAGCAATTCCATGCAGTTCCATTTAGCTGTATCAGATGTACATAATACTCCAGTACTTGTTTTTCAATGCATATTATTTTCATTTGCAAAATTCTACCTGTCCATTATTCTGAAATTCTCTGTTTCTAAAAGTTATGAAATGAAGAGTAAAGTGCATTTTCTAACCACCTTATACAATTGTTAACCTGCTAAAGTCATCCCTCACTCACCCCTACCTGCTCAAGTATTTGATATCAATTTGGGATGACAACATAGGAAGAAAGAAAACACAATACACAGCACAAATGAATCAGGAAAGAGCAGATGATGCACTCTAGGCTCTGGATAGGAAAGTTATTTTTGTTTGAACATTGTCAAATTGTGTTAAAGTAAAACTAAGTTCCCTAAATTTAAACCTTTCAAACATCAATTTTGAGTCATTTAGGTTTATATCCAGCTAGAATGCATACAGACTTGATTGCTAAGTCCACTTGCACAGAGATTAACAGTGCACCTGAATAGAACTGGCTTTGGAAGGAAAATCTAAAACCAGAGCCCTATTTCCTAAGAACTCATATTTTTCCATTGCCATAGGCACCAAACGGGATCAAATTTTTAGTAACTAGGCCCCTCCTGTTACCCTGCTTCCTTCTGAAAGGTCAGATTAGTTTACATTTTAGGTATTGCCTTTCCCCTCAGTAGCCAAACTGCCTAGCACCTCCACAACTCTGCTATTGCCCCTTTTCTGCAGAAAATCCTTTGCACTGCAGAAAAGGAAGCCTGGATTTTGGCAATGCACTCTGAGAAAGGAAAAGCAGTGAGAACACACAACTCCCACAAGTCCTCAGGGAAGTTTGCAGCGTGCATCACTGCTCTCCGCCCCCACCGTGCCCGCAAAATCAACCAAATGAACACAGGGTAGCCCAATTATCCTTTCAGTTTGGGTTAAGCCAGGGGTGTCCAATGTGGGTCCTCGAGGGCCGCAATCCAGTCGGGTTTTCAGGATTTCCCCAATGAATATGCATGAGATTTATTTGCATGCACTGCTTTCATTGTATGCTAATAGATCTCATGCATATTCATTGGGGAAATCCTGAAAACCCGACTGGATTGCGGCCCTCGAGGACCCACATTGGACACCCCTGGGTTAAGCTATTTATTTAACCTCTCTATGCTTGCAGCTTGCCCATCCTGCCATCCCTCGACGTGGCCCGCCCATGTGGAGTGCCAATGCACGGATTGTGTTGGTTGCTGCCGCACCCCTCCGGCACTAATTATGTGCACTCACCTTGTGCAGCTTCCACATGGCCCCTGGAATGTTTGCCCAACGCCAGGCACTGGTAGCAGACGGGCATCTTGCACTGCACACAGTATATGCTGTGGTTCTCCAGCTCGTGGGCCTTGCAGGTGGCGATCTTGTGGGGGCTCAGCCTGCGGCTCACCCGGTCCTGAGCGGGGGTCACCAGATGGTGCATAGCCAGGGGCCTGCGAGGCAGGTGGCAGGGCTCTCAGTAGAAGACATCGCACAAGTAAAGCTTAACGCGGTATAAACCGGCCTTCTTTTCTTTACAGCTCTAATACTATTGCATTATTTTTTTTTTGCATCCAGAAAGGTTCGAAGTTGCTCTGGCTCAACAAATACATATTTTATCTGACATTTACATGGATAGGATAACAAGAAATTTGCTCCCATTTTTACAGCTTCTTCCCTCAGAAACAACTTTCTGCAGTCCTATGTTATTTTAGTAACATCTGGGAAAATTCTAATTTTTTGTCCCATAAAAAGACTATGGGGAAATCGAAAAAAGGCCTTCATAATTAAATTCAGGTCCTGCTCAAAAACCAGTGAAATAACCAATGTTCCTCGGTATTCGATTTCCTCCTGAGAATTTTCTAATAAGATGCACACAGTTGTATACAGCACAGACAGCTGAAGAGCAGATCTTCAGAGCCCTATGCGAGTGTTTCCCCGATAGTCATAACAGCATGAACACAATACAGATAGCTGGAAAGCAGATTTTCAGCAGAGTCTCATGCGACCATCACACATCTAGAAGTTTTGATACACAAGTATGACAAATGAAATGATACATGTAGAGCAGGGGTGCCCACACTTTTTGGGCTTGCGAGCTACTTTTAAAATGACCAAGTCAAAATGATCTACCAACAATAAAATTTAAAAAAAACACAACGCACACTGTACGCATAGAAAATGTTAATTATCATTCCTATTCCAGGGTTTTTCAAAGAGGTCAAAGCAGATGACTCTATGCACTATCACCTCAGTAACAACCATACAAAAATAGACAAATATACCCCCCTCCCTTTTTACTAAACCACGATAGCAGTTTTTAGAGCACAGGGAGCTGCGCTGAATGCCCAGCACTGCTCTCGACGCTCATAGGAAATATGTGGCCTCCTTTTACAAAACTGTGATAACAGTTTCGAGCACGGGGAGCCACAGTGAATGGCCCACGCTGCTCCTGACGCTCGTAGAGTTCATATGAATGTCGAGAGCAGCGCGGGCCATTCAGCGCAGCTCACCGCGCTACAAACTGCTAGCGCAGTTTAATAAAAGAGAGGGTGAGTGTTAGGCAATACAGAAAACATCCACAAATACATAGCAAAATAAAATAAAAATCAACCTGTAGATAAATGGTGGGCGAGAAAATAAACATACAATTTAAAGAAGCTGAAACTGATGGGGAAAATATATGTATAACTAGTGTTTTAGGCCTTTACATTAACGGATGCTAGAGTAGATGTATTTTTTTTTTGTTTGTTTGGGGGGGTTCTTCGTCTCTTTCTCCTTGGACGCTGTCTGTCATTCTTTCTGTCTCTGTCTCCCTGGCCCCCTGTATTTCTCTGTTGCACCATGCCTGCCTATCTCTCAGTGACTCCTTCCTATGTCCTTAGTGCCCCCAGTGCTTCCTTCCCATGTCCTAAGTGCCCCCTGTGTCCTTAGTGCCCCTTCCTATGCCCTTAATGCCCCCAGTGCCTCCTTCCCATGTCCTTAGTGGCTCCAGTGCCTCTCTCCTGTGTCGTTAGTGCCCTCAGTGCTTCCTTCCTATGTCCTTAATACCCCTTCCTACCTCCTTAGTACCCCCCAGTGCCTCCTTCCTCTCTCCTGTGTCCTTAGTGTCCCTTCCTATGTCCTTAGTGCCCCCCAGTGCCTCCTTCCTATGTCCTTGGTGCCCTTTTCTATGTCCTTAGTATCCCAGTGCTTCCTTCCCATGTCCTTAGTACCCCTTCCTACGTCCTTAGTGCCCCAGTACCTCTGTCCTGTGTCCTTAGTGCCCCTTCCTATGTCCTTAGTGCCCCCCAGTGCTTCCTTCCTATGTCCTTAATACCCCTTCCTACCTCCTTAGTACCCCCCAGTGCCTCCTTCCCATGTCCTTAGTGGCCCCAGTGCTGTCTTCCTATATCCTTAGTGCCCTCAGTGCTTCCTCCCTACGTCCTTAGTGCCTCCTTCCCATGTCATAAGTGCCCCCAGTGCCTCTATCCTGTGTCCATAGTACCCCCAGTGCCTCCTTCCTTTGTCCCCCTCACTGCCTTCCAGACTTTGACCCAACCCCACCCCCGAAGCCAGCCTGCCTCCCATCCCCCTGTGTAGTAGAACCGGTGATCAGCCTGTTTCCATCTCCCCCCACCGTGCAGCCCACCCCGTTGAGCCTCCCATTCACCCCAAAACAACAAAAAAACCTTCCGGAACCAGCAGCGTCCCCAGCACTTGAAAGACCGGCTTCGCGACCCTGATGACATCATTAGAGACAGAGACGCGACAGAGGAAATCGGCATTAGAAGGTCGCAAAGCCGCGTCTTTTAAGTGCTGGGGACGCTGCTGGTTCCGGAAGGGTTTTTATTGTTTCGGGGTGGATGGGAGGCTCAAGGGGGTTCGGGGGTGGCCGAAGACGACGAGAGTAGAAGTGCGCATGCGCATTCTATCGCCATCTGGTGGAAACAGTAAAAAAAGACTGAATGTGAATAGGCTGAAAAAAGTTAAAAATACCGTATTTCAATTACAATGGCGCCATCTAGGCTGCAGAGTGAAAAGAGATGAAATTAATAAATGTTTAAGCAAGTCTCAGTATTCAGACGGAAAAGGTGATGGGCATGAAGCTCATGACTCTCTGTTCTCTCACCTTATAAACGGAAAGGAACCAAAAGAGGTCAGCGAGAAAAAGGAATCGCGCCAGCCCAAAGACATTGAAAAATCCCCAAAGGCTTCCCTTTCAAAGCTGCAGTAGGGAGAAATGCACCAAAGCCCCTAGGGACATGCAGAGAAAAGACTTGGCCCTCTTCTATTAGCTATAGCAGTTTTGTAGAAGAGGGGGTAAGTCATCATATATCACGAGAGAAGATCCGGAGATGCCATGTGGCTATATAGTCAATACAGAAAACACCCACAAATACATAGCAAAATAAAATAAAAACCTGTAGGTAAATCGGGGGCGAGAAAATAAACATAGAATTTAAAAGAAGCTGAAACTGATGGGGGAAATCTATGTATAATAGTAATGTAGTAGTATCGCCATCTCGTGCAGATGGTAAAAAACACAATGAAAAATAAAAAAATACTGTATTTCAATTATAGTGTCGCCATCTGGTGGAAACGGTAAAAAAGAGTGAATGTGAATAGGCTGAAAAGTCATCAAAATACTGTATTTCTGATACAATGGCGCCATCTGATGGATACGGTAAAAAAAAGTGAATGTGAATAGGCTGAAAAGTAATCAAAATACTCTATTTCTAATACAATGGCGCCATCTGGTGGAAACCATCACAAAGGACAATGAAGTGAAAAAAAGATGTATTAAATAAATAAATGTTTAAATGTTTTAAAAGGGCAATATAATAAATATCAGCATTCAGACCATAATAGTGAAGAGTATTAAGCTGATAACTGAGTCTCTTTTCTTCCGTATATAAAATATTGTTGATGTTGCCTGGTCGCCATTCATGCTTTAAAGGCGAGGCTTACTATTGCCCGTACGAGAAACAGGAATCTATCGGCTTCTGCGCTAACGCCCCGAAGCCCATAGAGATTTAAAGGGCTTCGGGGCTGTTGCCGCGCGGCTTTGTAAAATAGGCCGTATGTGAGATCTTGATGCCATCTATTTTACCTGGCTCAGACACTCAGCTACCTGCACACACTGGCCAACTAGCCTGTGGTTGCTGCTGTCTGCAAACATGTGGTATGCATTGATTCCTTCACAGATCCGCAAACTAATAAAGGTTTCAATATACATCATTCATCCGATTGCAATGCCTATCAAGTTGTTTACATCATAATTTGTCCATGTGATAAACTATTCTATCCAAACTGCTATCGTAGTTTTTAGCGCAGGAGCCAGTCCATTCATTGCTTTTGTATTGTTTCCATTGTAATTGAAATACTGTATCTTACTTTTCAGCCTATTCACATTCGCTGTCTTTTTTTTCCGTTTCCACCAGATGGCGCCATTGTAATTGAAATACAGTATTTTTTTTACTTTTCAGCCCATTCACATTCAGTCATGTTTTTCCGTTTCCACCAGATGGCGCCATTGTATTTGAAATACAGTATTTTCGTACTTTTCAGCCCATTTTTACTTTCTCGACCATTTATCCACAAGCTGAAATTTTTTTTATTTTGCTATGTATATGTGGGTGTTTACTGTATTGACTTGCACTCACTATATATCACATCACATTTTAGCATCTCCTGTTCATCATATGATTTGTTCTTTTCGGGTTTCGATATTTACTCCTGGATCTTCATTTGTGACAAGTTTTTAGCGCGGACCAGCACAGCGCTCGAGCAGCGGAGCACTTACCTCGCTGGCCCGCACTAAAAACCTCTGCACTGCGTTTTAAAGGTGAGACACCGACTAGGGGGGAAGCGCGTCATTTGAGCACCCGGCTAAAAGACGCTAGGGAGAACACTGCATTAGCCCCATCTTCACTATCTATCCAAACTTAGGCAAGGGAATTAGTGTCATTTTTTAGTGCTATTCATCCTATATGTTTTGCCATAAAGTAAATGGCTTCCTCTGCATGCCTTCATAGACTAGGATCCATTATGCTTATAGAAGCTTTCTTGAATTGTTTGCTATTTCCAACACCTCCACCAGAATGCTATTTCATCTTATTTCCCCTTCCCCTTTCTGTGAAGGCTTTGAGGCTAATTCTACAACCAAGTCATTGAAGTGCCCAAGGGTGACTGGTAGGAGCCTATTCTATAACTTGGGTTCCACTACAGAATACTAGTAAAACCCAGTATCAATGCCTAACATTTAACTTCTTGATCTTACAAAAACCATAGAGTTGGTATAAGTGTAGGCATCTAAATGCAGCAGAGATATGCATAACTTACAATATTCTGAAAGTTACATATGCAAGTGGGAACCCTGCCTGTGTCCCACCCAAGCTAAAGTGGTTATGGGAAATATGCTAGAAGTCTATAAAATATTGAATGGAGTGAAATGTGTAGACATGACTAGTTTGTTTACTCATTTCATAAATACTAGACTAGAAGGCATGCAATGAGGCTACTAAGTAATAAATATTTATTCACTCAATGGGTAATTAAACTCTAGCATGTGATAAAAGCAGTTAGCTTAGCAGGGTTTAAAAAAAAAATGTTTGGATCATTTTCTAAAAGAAAAGTCCATAAGCCATTATTAAGATGGACTTGGGGAAATCCACTGCTTATTTCTAGTATAAGCAGCATAAAATCTGGTTTCCTGCTTGGGATCTTGCCAGAAACTTGTGACCTTGGTTGGCCACTGTTAGAGATGAACCTTCTTTCTGTCCAGTTTGCCAATACTTATGTTCTATGCAAGCTCCGCTCATGTGTATGCCCCCCTTGCAATATGCGCTCTGCGAGATAGTTGAATATATACAGAATAGCACTCAGGCAGCATACTGGCATATAAAGGTGTAAGTGGACACCTATGTGTATATACAGTATTCTCGTATTCTAAACATTTGTGCATGCAGTGAGTCATAAAAGCAACTTTTCATGATTGGGGTACTAGACCCTACTACTACGTATCGTTTCTATAGCATTGTGAGACGTACGCAACACTGTACATTAAACAAGTAAGAGACAATCCCTGCTCAATAGAGCTTACAATCTAATCTTTGGTCTTATATATTCTATTGTCCCTAAAAAAAAGGCCCAATGTGGTTCACAATGAAACTAGATCATCTAAATTAGACAAACTTAGGTCTCCTTTTACAAAGGTGTGCTAAGCAATGCTAACACGTGCTTCTTAGTCTATAGACGAGTTAGCGGTTAGCGTGGGCGTATATTTACCACATGCTAAAACACAGAGCGCACCTTAGTAAAAGTGTTTGAAATAGTAGGATAGTCTTCAGATATTTACGAAAGATTTGGAAAGAATTAATTGTGCTTCAAGAAAGAGGTAGATCGCGTCATATCCGTTCAGTCACGTCCGGCCCTTGGATATTCTGTAGGCCTGTCCTCGCCAGGCTTTCCTGTTTTCCACGACTCTTTCAATTGCTTGATGTTCGCTCCCGTGTCATTCTTAATGTTTAGTCTGTATACACTTCTCCCTCTGTATTCGCGGTTTCAGCATTCACGGTTTTGGTTATTCACGTTTTTTTAGCTTGCTGGCTCCTCCCCCCAAATGACTTCAGCTTGCATAGAGAAATCGCTGATTCCAAGCATTTACAGAGAAAATCTCCGATTCCCAGCACTTTCTTCACCGTGTTTTGCCTCTCCTTCAGGAACAGGCCAGGTCTCCCACCATGTTATTCGCAGTTTCACCATATTCACGATGGTTTTTAATAGAATACAGCGAATAACATGAAAAAGTTATTTGCAGTTTTTCTGTACTTGCGGTTCTGTTAATCCCCTATCACAGCAAATATGGAGGGAGAAGTGTAATACCATCAGGGTAATGCAACCGAAAATTTTTAATAACATCAACTCAGTCTTTTGTTCACGAAAAAAAGTTTTTGCCCACATGAACTCGGTCCTTAGAGGGAACCTTGTGTTCATGTTCTCCATGTGAAGCATGTAGTGTCCTTGTAAAATCTGTAATAGTCCAGCTTCCGAGTAGCAGGTATAAAGGTGCTTGGGGCCTAGCGTAATATTTATAGCACTGGTCTTTTCATTCATGAGTTAAGGCTCTCATGGTTTATTAAAAAAACACGTCCCAATAACTAATCTCCTCCCCCTTCGCACAAGCTCTCCCTCTCATGAATAACACATTAGTCAACTCCTAGAACCTTACCTTCCAAAAATATTCTGATTCCTAAATAAGCATCTACTTTCAGTATCCAACAAACTTCTTCCTTCATTGTTTGGTAATTTTTCTTCTGTAACCCGTATATACTGATATTCTCCACTGTATCCTGTTATCACTTGATTCTCTGCTATGTAATTCTTTCGGAAAAATCCAGATATCTTATAATCCTCTACCACACCATGTAAAGTACATGAATCACTGTTATGTAATTCTCTCGGTAATGTCCAGATCTCTTCTAATTTGTAATCCACCTAGAACCGCAAGGCACAGGCGGAATAGAAATCACTAATGTAATGTAATGTAATTTCTTATATATGATGGGCATTCGTAATTTATATACCTCACTAGGAAAGAAAAGATTCAAAAAATTTTGTTTTATTTTTCAATATAGTCCTTGATAGTTCCATACACTTCATCCACTTTTCCTGCAATGATTTTAACCCCTTTGAAAAGAATTCTTCTGTTTGACCTTCAAACCGGGACGTCATAGCCTCCTTGATGACTTCATTACTTGAAAACCACTGTCCAAGGAGAGATTTCTTCAAAACTTGGAACAGGAAATAATCCGAGGGAGCCAGGTCAGGACTGTAGGATGAATGGCTCACTGCTGAAACCCACATTCTCTGAGGACGGCCTGTGATTGTCGTGACATGTGACAAGAAGCCTGCTGTAAGTTTTTTCCTCATCTTTTCTCCTTGATTGACTCCTGCAAAGCGATCATTGTGTTGGCATAACTCTTCCCAGTTATGGTTGTCTTGTGTGGCGTGAATTCCAGAAGCAAAAGTCTTTCATCATCCCAGAAGACAGTTGCCATGCCTGCAGAGTTTTCTGTCTTGAACTTTTTTGGGGTGGGGGATGACTTGTGCTTCCACTGCAGTGACTCCATTTTGGACTCTGAATTTCTGTGATAGACCCAAGTCTCATTACCAGTCACCAAACAATAAAAAAAAATTCACTTGTTCTTCACGGAGCATCTCCAAGTTCTCCTGACAGCACTGGAGCCTTGTGGCCTTCTGACATAGCATCAGTATTCTTGAAACCCATCTTGCACTAACCTTGGACATGCCCAACCTTTCATGAATTATTTTCCAAACTGTACCTGCCGAGATGCCCATTTCTTCATCTACTTAGGAAACCTTAATTCATCTGTCTGAGAAAATGAAATCCTCGACTTCCTTGCACATGCCTGTGGAAGTTGCTTCCACAGGCCATCCAGCGTGAGGGTCATATTTGATGGACTCTCTGTCCCACTTAAACTGCATGCTCCAAAATTTTACTTTGTAGGATGATGGGGCAGACTCACCATAACCTGCAGTCATGTATTCATGGATCTTCTTTGGCTTTTCCCCTTCTTTTGTGAAAAATTTTATCACTGAACGGTACTCCAAATCAAGCAGATTCTTACTTGATTCACACGAGGACTCTCCTGACATCCTGTCTCTTGCAATGTTAGATTTGCACTGAGCCGCAACTGTGTATGAGTAATCTTGAGTCATGTGGCAACATGTACAGACTTGTTTCAACATGCTTGCAACTTTCTTTCACACTCAGGTAGATAAATTATTGAATACCCCTCGTAGGTTTTGAGTGCCTTTTTGCAGGATCTTGTGTTATTTTACAAAGAGTCTAGACCACACATGTCAAACATAAGGCCCCGGGGGCCAAATCCGGCCCACCTGGCCATTTTATGTGGTCCACGGTGACTGTGCCACATCTAAACGCCTGACTGTGCAGCCCCACTCCCAGCAGTGCTCCAAACTCCTCACTACACTAGCTCAGTATCTATTTGCAGGCCCCAGTGCCAGTGTAACAGTTAGGTTGGAGCAGGGCACTCCACACAAGTGCCTGACCGCACCACAGGTGTCTGAGGGTGAGGAAGGATCTATACTTCTACTAATACAAAGTATCTTTTATTAATACTAAGTAATTTGTATTTCAAAATTCGGCCCGCGACTTAGCCTGTGTTTTAGATTTTGGCCCCTTATGTGACTGAGTTTGACACCCCTGGTCTAGACAAACAAACAAGGAACAATGGCGAGTGATTCTGAATCAAATATGGAGAGAGAAAAAAAAGGGTGGTGGTGGTGGGGGGAAATATTAGATGTTGTTGCAGGGATCTGAGCATATGTGCAAGGGAGTATGGTGCAATCCATTTCACAAGATCAAAAGAATGACCAGACTGTAAAGAATGAAATGTCAGCGACAAGATTTTGAACTGCTTAGGACTAGTGGTTTCCATATCTTATAGTCACCACACAAACAAAAACCCATCTGCTTTAAACAAAGTGGCTGACAGTGGAAGGAGCAGGTGCTGCTCCTGAGGTTATATATATAGCGGCAGTAGAAAAGGTTCAAAAAAGAGAGACCAAGATGATAAAGGGGATGGAGCTCCTCTCTTATGAAAAAAGACTAAAGAGGATAGGGTTCTTCAGCTTGGAAAAGAGACGGCTGAGGGGGAGATATGATTGAAGTCTACAAAATCCTGAGTGGTGTAGAGCAGGTACAAGTGGATTGATATTTTACTGCATCATGATTTTCAAAGACTAGGGGACACTCGATGAAGTTACGGAATAATACTTTAAAAACCAATAGGAGGAAATATTTTTTCACTCCGACAACAGTTAAGCTCTGGAATGTGTTGCTGGAGGATGTGGTTAATGTAGCTGGTTTTATAAAAGGGTTGGACAAGTTCCTGGAGGAAAAGTTTATAATCTGTTGTTGAGAAACCACTGCTTGCCCTGGATCGGTGATATGGAATGCTGCTATTATTTGGGGTTTTGCCAGGTACTTGTGACTTGGATCGGCCTCCGTGACGACGGGCTAGATCCAGTAAGGCAGGGGTGTCCAATGTCGGTCCTCAAAGGCCGCAATCCAGTCGGGTTTTCAGGATTTCCCCAATGAATATGCATGAGATCTATGTGCATGCACTGCTTTCAATGCATATTCATTGGGGAAATCCTGAAAACCCGACTGGATTGCGGCCCTCGAGGACCGACATTGGACACCCCTGCAGTAAGGCTATTCTTATGTTCTTATGACAATTTGAATGTTTTTTTTTTGATGTGTGGCAAGTTGTAAAGAGGATAACTCCATTGTTGTGAAACAGAACTGGAGCTTCAGGGTGTGTGGTAAGTTGTAAAGAGGATAACTCCATTGTTGTGAAACAGAACTGGAGCTTCAGGGTGTGTGGCAAGTTGTAAAGAGGATAACTCCATTGTTGTGAAACAGAACTGGAGCTTCAGGGTGTGTGGTAAGTTGTAAAGAGGATAACTCCATTGTTGTGAAACAGAACTGGAGCTTCAGGGTGTAAACTGAGATTCTGACTTCACTTCCACATAGGTTGAATGATGCTATAAGCCAGGGGTAGGGAACTCCGGTCTTCGAGAGTCGTATTCCAGTTGGGTTTTCAGGATTTCCCCAATTAATATGCCTGAGATCTATGTGCATGCACTGCTTTCAATGCATATTCATTGGGGAAATCCTGAAAACCCGACTGGAATACGGCTTTCGAGGACCGGAGTTCCTTACCCCTGCTATAAGCTATCAATTATAATGGTAGTTTTACTGGTTTGCAGAAACTGGCTGGGGGGAATGTTCTTTATTGCTAATTTAAAAGTGAGGAGGAGGGGTATGATTAGTGTGACCTTATGGCTCCAGAAAAAAGGGGTCAGATTGAGACATCCGGGTTTTACTTCCATTGAAAGCAACCAAGATGTCTCAATCTGTTCTCCTTACTTCCATTGCTTTCAATGGAAGTAAAACCCGGATGTCTCAATCCGTCCCCTTTTTTCTGGAGCCATATGGTCACACTAGGTATGATATGCAGAAATGTCTCTTTGACTTGGTCACCCCCTGTGATAGTGTTATAGTCCCAAATATTTCTGTCTCAATCCAGTGTTAGAGACAGCCTTCAAAAGAGTGAGACTTTTTTTTTATGAATGAGACTAGGCATCTCTAGAGACAAGAATTCTGGAAGTGGATACCATTCCTTCACAAGTTACAGCAATACCCCCATGACTTGGAAACCTAGGGTTTGATTTGAAACTGCCCTCTAGGCACTGCTGGGTGCAGACTCATCCTTTTGGTTTCCTAACCCAAAGCAGAGAATGAAATGCACATAATCTATATGCTCATATCATTAGCCCTGTCCAATATATAGCCTTAATTAATACAGCGACACCAATAAGCTTTTTACAGAGCCTTGTCAGCAACTAAAACTGTATAGAAAACAATAAAAGCCACACACCCTTTAATGTTTCTTCTGTTCCTATTTGACATCCAAGCAACACTGCAATCAGACTTCATATCCATTGGGGCTAAATGCCAGTAAATGTATTATACATCCGACTGCCCTGCCTAAACCAGGCTCGTTCTGTAATGAAAACCATACGATATCCTTAAGCTACTGCAGGTAAAAAGGCCAAACTATACCCCTCCTATTTCTTTAGTGCTTTACTGCTTTCTGCCATCTGACCACAGCAAGAGCAAGAGCAAGGGACTTCAGAGCAAAGGATGAAAGTCAGTGTTGTTCTTAATAAGAAGCAAGCAAGCCAGTCATGCCACAATCAATAAATACTGTCCAAAATCTATGAAAGAAAAATGAGGAAATAAAAGCTAGCAACAAATGCCAGGAAATTACCGATAGAAAGAAAAAACAGGAGCCAGCGTCTGAGTCATTCGCAGGAAAGAGAGAAAGAAAAAGGCTGTGGAAAAAAAGCAGAACGATCAAGAGCTTCAGTGCTAAACAGTATGAAATCCTGCTGCACTTAGAAGTTCAGAAGTATGTATTCCTGGTAATTCTTAAGGTAAATGTAATGCCACAGTACCTCAGAAATGCATCCACCACAAACACCGACAGGAATTAACCTGAGAAGGAGCAAGAATTAGAGGCAAACAGAAACAAAGCAAATATGGGAACAGAGGCAGAATTTGTCAATACAAAATATAAGGAAAGCAGAGGGCTGGACAGCAGCAGTAATTCTAGAATAACTGACTCACCAGAGGACAAGCCCAGAGTTGATGCAGAAATACTGGAACCGGCCCTGGGCAGGTCCCTGCTGAGTCAACTGGGAAACAAAAACAACAAGAGCAAGATTATTATAAAGACGCTCATGAATGAGCTGGCTTGAGAAAGGTTCTAAAGGGGGGGGGGGGGGGGGAGGGAATAGGTCCTTCTGGAAGGCAGGTGTCCACCAACCCAAAAAGGTACTGGTCTGAGACCAACACACTAGGTATAGGAGTGCATTATCTCATCAGCTGAAGTGGGTCTTCCAGAATTAGGCTGGGGCATTACAGGGAAGTAGGTCCGGGAAAACCAGGACATGTACTTTTTTTAAAGCGGTGTTTCTCAACTTCTTTAAGCCAAGTACCCCCTAAGTCTAACAAATATCAACTGAGTACCCCCACCCAAGCACCACCCCTGACCCGCCCAAGCTCCGCTCCTGACCCCATCCCCATAATAATAGTTCTAATAGTAATGGAATTTTTTTCTATCCATTTGTTCCACTTCCCCCTCCCTATTCGCGGTTTCGGAGTTCGCAGTTTTGATTATCCGCAATTTTTTTTTTGGGGGGGAGGGAAAGCATAGATTAGGACCTTCCCGCCTCCCTAGAGGACTTAAAATTCAGCATTTCACAGATTATTCCTTACCTGGTGGTCTAGCGGGCTTTCAGGGCAGGAGCGAACTTCCTACGCTCCTGCCCCGTGTAGATCGCCAATAGGAAATGGCTGCTGTGAACTGCTGTCGTAGTCATCTGGAAGCCTTCTCTTTGATGTCGCAACGTCAGAGGGAAAGCTTCCAGATGAGGCACGGAACATGCGCGAGGAGCCACTGCCCACAGCTTTGTGCACTGCAGCAGTCAGGGAGCTGGCCCGAAGACGCTGCGTTGATCGCACCGTGCACCGGCCAAAGATAACAGCGGGGTGGGGGTGGGGGGAGGCCAGAAGGCAAGGCACAGCATGGAGGGAGAGAGACAACAAGGGTAGGGGGAATGCTTTTATTTTTTTATTTAGTGATTGATTTGTCTGTTCAGGAAGAAATGCATTTGCTTGCAGAGTATTGCATCTTAGGGTTTGTTTGTAAATATTAGTGCTTTTAGTTTTTGGTCCTGCATTTGCATGGGGTTATCTGTTTTCTGGTAGGAATAAATGTTGAAATGCATACAGTGTGCTTTGTGTATTTTAATTTTGTGGTTAACCATTATGTGTTGTTAATACAAGTATATTGTTTGTACAGTGGTGCCTCGCATAACGGACGCCTCGCACAGCGAACGCTGCGCACAACGAACTTTATGTCTTGATCCGTACAACGAACTTCGTTTCACACAACGAACGTTTCACATAACAAACTTGCTCCTGGAACCAATTAAGTTCGTTGTGTGAGGCACCACTGTATATGTGAAAAATGAATGGAAAAAATGGTGTTACAATTAGTACTATTATGGGGCGGAGATTGGCACGACTTAGCCCAGTGATCTTCAACTGCCGGTCCACAAAATAATTATTTTATTTCTGCCGGTCCATAGGTGTCAAAAGGTTGAAGAACACTGTTTTAGAGCAGGGGTGTCAAAGTCCCTCCTCGAGGGCCGCAATCCAGTCGGGTTTTCAGGATTTCCCCAATAAATATGCATGAGATCTCTATATATGCTAATAGATCTCATGCATATTCATTGGGGAAATCCTGAAAACCCGACTGGATTGCGGCCCTCAAGGACCGACATTGGACAACCCTGACATAGGTTGAATGATGCTATAAGCCAGGGGTAGGGAACTCCGGTCCTCGAGAGTCATATTCCAGTTGGATTTTCTGGATTTTCCCCAATAAATGCATGAGATCTATGTGCATGCATTGCTTTCAATGCATATTCATTGGGGAAATCCTGAAAACCCGACTGGATTGCGGCCCTCAAGGAGGGACTTTGAGATCCCTGGTCTAGAGCAATGGTCCCCAAACCTGTCCTGGAGGAGCACCAGGCCAATCGGGTTTTCAGGATAACCCTAATGAATATGTGCCTGTTATGTCCATTATATGCAAATCTCGCCTGAAACCCCGATTGGGTTGGGAACCACAGCTCTAGAAGAAGCTCCTGAGAGTTTGGCTCCAGCGCGGAACTTCGGAGCTTAGAATTGTTTCCCATTAGGACCGTGTTTAGCGCCGCACTCGATCTCTTGTTTCCTAGCGACGGGAGAATCGGGATGTTGACCCTGACTTTCCTCCTCTAGGCGACCGGAGAAATGTCCAATAAGAGTGAAGGGGCGTGGCCGGAAGAACACAGCATCCAATAGCAGGTCGGGGGGGGGGGCGGAGAGGTGGATCCGGAACTATTGCCAAGGCGGCCGCTTCCCCACGTGAAAGGTGCCGGATAGCGGGAGCTATGTCCTCTTTTTTCCTAAAGAAAAAACCGCGCAAGGGTGGACTTGGGGAGGCTCGTGGGGCCGGCAAGAGGCGGAGGGTGAGTGGCGAGGACTTTCTTCTCCTTTGCCCGTGGCCTCCTTGTGACTGGCCGGGTTTCTATACGTCTGGGTTTGAGGTTTTCATGTGCTTCTGTATGGATTATTCCCCTCCCCAGCAAATAACACACTAGTCATCCCCTTGAACCTCATTTACCAAAAATATCCAAACTCCTAAATAAGCATCTCCCTTAGGTATCCATTTAACCTTCTCCTAAATAAGCATCTCCCTTAGGTATCCATTTAACCTTCTCCTAAATAAGCATCTCCCTTAGGTATCCACTTAACCTTCTCCTAAATAAGCATCTCCCTTAGGTATCCACTTAACCTTCTCCTAAATAAGCATCTCCCTTAGGTATCCATTTAACCTTCTCCTAAATAAACATCTCCCTTAGGTATCCACTTAACCTTCTCCTAAATAAGCATCTCCCTTAGGTATCCACTTAACCTTCTCCTAAATAAGCATCTCCCTTAGGTATCCACTTAACCTTCTCCTAAATAAGCATCTCCCTTAGGTATCCACTTAACCTTCTCCTAAATAAGCATCTCCCTTAGGTATCCACTTAACCTTCTCCTAAATAAGCATCTCCCTTAGGTATCCATTTAACCTTCTCCTAAATAAGCATCTCCCTTAGGTATCCACTTAACCTTCTCCTAAATAAGCATCTCCCTTAGGTATCCATTTAACCTTCTCCTAAATAAACATCTCCCTTAGGTATCCACTTAACTGATTCCTTCAAAGTTAGGTATCTTTCTTCAGTTGCCTATATTGTTTTCCCCACTGAACCTTGTAACTACTTGAACCCTGTCAAGTTATTCTATCAATAAATCCAGATATCTTATACTTGTATTTCTATACCACAACATGTAATTTACTTGAATCGTTATGTAATTCTCTTGGTAATGTCCTGATCTCTTTTGACTGTAATCCGCTTAGAACCGCAAGGCACAGGCGGAATAGAAATCACAAATGTAATGCAATTAAGGATATTCCTTTTCAGAAGAGCATCTGAAAAAACTTCTGAACATAAGAGCTGCCAGTACTGGGGCATCAAGCTCCAGCAGAAGCCAACCCAGGTCATAAGTACCTGGCAAGATGTTGTTAGGAGTGTTCACTCGTGCTCCAGTCCTAGTGGCTTGATGGCAAGATACCAAGGAGAAAAACAGATTTTATGTTGCAGTGGATTTTCCCAAATCATCTCAATAATTACTTATGGACTTCTCTTTTAGGAAATTATACAAACCTTTTTTTTTTTTTAAATCCTGCTAAGCTAACTGCCTTGGTTATATTCTCTTACATTCATAGGTGTCAGAGTGGGGGAGACCACAGGGGCCTCCTGAAAAACTGGCAGTCGGAAGACTCGGTTTTGGCTCTGCTCCCACACCCACCTCTTCCCGGCCACTGTAATTTTAGATCTTGGGGCGGCTGCCGTGCCGCTGTACTGCAGAATGAAGACTTCTGAGGCAGGCCTGCTCGTTGATGCTGCATAGCGGCTGTCGGAAGATTTAAAAATTACAGTGGGGGAAGGTAGGTGGGGGGAGTCAGGAGCTGGAGAGAGAGATCATGCCTGCTAGGGCAGAGCCTTTGGCGCCCCCCCCCCCCTGTTTAGAGTGCTACTGATGCTGCTATGTGGAGGGAGGTATGTAGGTCTCGTGGGGTTCAGATGGGAGGAAGAGATGGAAAGATGGGAGGGTCAGTGGGGGTTTGGCGGCGGAAGCGTTGCTGCTGGCGAATCCGGGGTCTAGGGCTTATTTTTTGGGAGTAGGGCTGAAGACCTACCTAACAGCTGTTAGGCTGCGGTAGGTAGGGTGCCTACCGCTATCTAACTTTCAGCGCAGTTTTGAGAATTTAGATCTCAATTAGAGAATGGCACGGGTCAAATTTTTCCCCATCCCCTCGGGAGCTCATTGTCCTGGCAAGTTCTTTTCCTGTCCCTGCCCCATTCCTGCAAGCTCTGTCCTTATCTGCACAAGCCTCAAACACTTTCAAATCATAAGTGTTCGAAGCTTGTGTGGTTAAGGCTGAGCTTACAGGAATGGGGCAGGGACAAAACTTGCGGAGGTGGGGAAATGAGTTCCTGTGGGGCCGTGGAAAAATTTGTCCCCGTGTCATTGTCTAGTCTCAGTGTCTTGTGATGCTGTTCAAAACTCCTTCCAAAAAGGCCTCGCGCTTCCTTTTCATTAAAGCAAACTCTGTTGAGTGAGAAATAGGGCTCAGAGAGAGTGAGAGAGCTTTCAGATGAGTGAGATACATTCAAAATGAGTGAGACTTTGTATCTTTGCTATCTGTCACAGATTTATCATGTCACCATGTCAAAAAGGTTACCATTTTTTTAGATGCATCAGTATTTCAAAAATAACTGTTTTTAAACCTTCCTGAAAAAACCTACCATATTCTCTCTAATAATTGCCCAGGCTATATTTATAATTTTCAATGCTTTTTAAAATAATTTTTATATATAATTTCCCACATAACTATCTTCAGAGACTACTATGCATTCATTAAACCCTTTTATATGGCGTGAATGAAGTTTTTCTGGGAACAGCTAACAGAAAAATAAAGTGCTTCCAAACTTATCTCAAAGTTTTTTTATCAGTCCAATCCTGACGGTGTCCATTTCACCAAACATGTGCCCGGCTTCTTCCGGAGATACATACAGGACTGGCTCAAAAAGAATTTGTTTTAACATCACCATCTGGATTGGACTGGGAAAGTGGGTAGTGAGGTCATGCGTCTGTATGTAGCTGCGAAAAATTGAGCGCAGTAGTGGGGGGCGAGGAATGGGCCAGGGTTATGATTTCAGTAATTTTGTACAAAACGTTAAAACTGCATTGTTATGTAAAAAAATGTTCTGTCTTTTGCCATATAAATTAATTATTAGTCATCGACACAACATTATTTGATTAAATAAAATGCTTCAAAATTTTGAAGACTTCCCAAATATATTGTGCAGAATTTTTCAGTTTTTGCACAAAATTACCTCAGAAGTACCATATAATCTTAGCTTTCTAATAAGACTTCTCAGACTTGGCATCAAGGGCAGGTACCGTATTTTTCGCTCCATAAGATGCACTTTTTTCCTCCAAAAAAGTGGGTGGAAATGTAGGTGCGTCTTATGGAGCGAATATCCCCCCCCCCCCGGTACCTTTTTAAAATTAATGTCCAGCGCTGTATCGGCAGGACCTTTCCGATCTCCTGCCCCTCCCTCACTGGATGGCTGCCTCCTCATCTCTTGTGGCAAAGCGGTGCACAAGGCAGGTGCGAGCTTTTCGCGCTCCTGCCTGGTCTTGCGCCACTCCCTGAATGGCTACCGTCAGTTCTCGTGGGACTCGCGAGAACTGTGTCTTATAGAGCGAAAAATACGGTAACTTAGGGCCCACTTTACAAAGCCGTGGTAGCAAGTCCTAGTGCGATAGATACCATAGGAATTGAATGGGCTGTATTGCATTTACTGCGTAGGAATCACTTCTGCGGCTTTGTAAAAGGGGCCGATAGTGTCACTCAGTTAAAACAGAAATATGTCACAAGTAAATAATGCCAGTCCTGTAATTAAACAGTAATCACTTTCAGATTCTGGGAGTGTAATGATCCTTACTGCTGAGGTCTTGCCTTATGTGATATAGCTCATGCTGAATGAATTCATATTTTTTTAAGGCTTCCTTACAGAATGCCAAAGGAATGTAATTTTTTAAAAATTTTTTTAATTGTGTTTGCTTCTTTTAAACTTGTTTCAGCCAAATGAGGGAGAAGGGAAACCACGGAAGAAGGCTGCACCCCCGCTGAATGAGGAGATCTCTAGTGATTCAGGGACAGAGAGGTAAGAGGTTCTAGAAGACCGAGGTGATTCTAGAATAAAGGGAAACTGGATGGGAGCTGAAGAATTGCTTAGGTCAGTGTATCGCAAACTGTGTGCCGTCTGAGATTTCAGGTGTGCTGCGAGACGCTGGGGAGGAGGAGAGGCGCTGAGGCCAGCTGACTGCTTGCAGGACGTGCCTCTCGCGGCCAGAGGCACATCCTGTAGGCAGTCAGCCAGGGCCTCTCCTCTCCACGTGTCTTCCCTTCTGGCACCCCTCACTGGCGGCTCAGGGCCGTTGGCTGTCGACATGATGATGTCATGCGCACTGACGTCTGTGCCCTTCTGAATGCCTCGAGCCGCGGCCACTATGTTTAGTGTGCCGCGGCTCAACAGAGTTTGCGAGACACTGGCTGCTTCTAGGGGGAGTCCTGGGCTATGCCACCAGCCTACTGATTTAGGCTCCGATATAAAACATGTGCTATGGAATGTCTTTGTACTCCTGGGCAGTAATGTACTCGTATTGCGGCCTGTAATACCGAATGTGCATTGGTGTATTCTGTTGTGTTAGGTGGTTTGTATTCTAACAATGTGCCTTTGGGGGCAAGTCTATAAATGGGCACCACAATTACAGCGCCTAGATCAGGGGTGTCAAAGTCCCTCCTCGAGGGCCGCAGTCCAGTCGGATTTTCAGGATTTCCCCAATGAATATACATGAGGTCTATTTGCATGCACTGCTTTCATTGTATGCTAATAGATCTCATGTATATTCATTGGGAAAATCCTGAAAACCCGACTGGATTGCGGCCCTCGAGGAGGGACTTTGACACCCCTGCTCTAGAAGCTTCTGCGTCCCTGGTCATCAATTCTGAAATGGTGTAGCCCAGGGGTGTCAAAGTCCTTCCTTGAGGGCCGCAATCCAGTCGGGTTTTCAGGATTTCCCCAATGAATATGCATGACATCTATTAGCATACAATGAAAGCAGTGCATGCACATAGATCTCACGCATATTCATTGGGGAAATCCTGAAAACCCGACTGGATTGCGGCCCTCGAGGAGGGACTTTGACACCCCTGGCCTAAATGCAGTGGGCTGTGCCTTAATTCTTTAATAGCATCTGGGTGGGTGTCAAGTTTCTGTTGCAGAATATTAACATCAGCCTTTTATTGCATCCTGGTAATAGCAGGTGTAAACGCACATACCTGAATGCAACACGTTAGTGCATAACTTAATAGTATTCTGTAAGGTCCCTGCCTAAATGTTGATGCTGCTCTCCTGTGAACATCACCCCCATGCATTTATGTACTAAGAAAATTGCACACATCGTGTGTAAAATAGCACAAGTGCTCACCTAGCACTTATATGCACAAATATGCACTTATCCTCGGATTCCATATATGGCGTTCAATTTGCAAATGCAATTTAATGGAGTAACGAACCAGTTGAAAGGAAGCTGTGGAACAAGGGGGCACAGGATGAAAATCAGGGGTGGGAAATTTCACGGCGACACCAGAAAATATTTCTTCACCGAAAGAATGGTTGATCATTGGAATGAGCTTCCAGTATAGGTGGTCGAGGCCAGCAGCGTACCAGATTTAAAGAATAAATGGGATGCACCTATTGGATCTCTAGGAGGGTAGAGTTAAGGGGAGGGGTCATCAGAGTGGGATCTCCAAGAAGACAGTAGGAGGAGGGTTAATTGAGTGGGCAGACTTGAAGGGCTGTGGCCCTTTTCTGCCGCCATTTTCTATGGTTTCTAAGTAACCTGAGGAAATACTTTTTGTGGAAAGGGTGGTGAATTTGTGGAACGGCCTTCCGGTGTAAGTGGTGAAGACAAAAACTTTATCTGAATTCAAGAGTGCTTGGGACAAGTACGTAGGGAGAGTAGATGGCATGGACGGGCAGACTGGATCAGCCACTTGGCCTTTATCTGCCCGACATTTTTTTGCTGTCAATTGATGCTAATTTGGCAACAATGTGGGTTTACCGGCACATCTTGCTAGGCGTTATTTTATAAAGATGCACTCATCAATCTTTTCCCCTGCAACCGGAAAAGGGGTGTGGCTGTGGGAGGGAGGCCTGAGCAGGTCAAGGTCGTTCACTAAAGATGCATGCACTGTTATAGAATTCGGGCAATCTGCGTCTAATTTACGTACAAGGACTTACACCAGGTTTCAGCTGGAGTAAATCCTCACGCCTAAAGTTAAGCTTGGATTCCTATGCTACATCTTAGTCTAGAAATGATACCCACCTAGCTTGGAGCGCCATTTATAGAATAACACTCATTTTTTTTTGAGCCATTTATCGAATCTAGTCCTAGACCTGCATGAGTTCTTGTGTTCTATAAATGTAAGAGTTCAAACCACACTTAAATTTTGGTGCCAAATTACAGATTGAAGAGTGTGATGGTGCTAATACGCATTGTCCCAAGCCTCGTGGGTTTGTGCACAATATCATATTGGACTGTTCGTATTATGACATTTCTTTTGATGTCGTTGTTCCCTCCTCATTCAGTTTAGCGCTGCATAGTAATAGATACACTGAGCCTGCAATTGTCTCAGGATGTCTTTGTGTACAGTAATGTGCAAGAAAGGGTTATAGACTGCAGGGTGCGAGTGCACTGAAAAACCACACGAGCGAGTACTCGTGGTGATTTGAGATTGTCCAGACAAAACCAGCTGGTTCTAATAGTCCTCCTGATGCTTTCTTTGCCTCAAGTCCCGCAGCAGAGAAGCGGAAGCGGAGGCTCGCCGAGGATGAGGAGATTGAAGAAACGGCTCAGGAGAAGAAACTGAGGTTGGCGAAGAGTTACTTGGAGCAGCTTCGGCAGCAGGGTAAGAGTAGTAGACGTCCCTTCCCTCCCCCCACCTTTTCCTGGTTCTTACTGTGGAGAGGAGATGGGGTTTGTCACTTCTAGCAAGAAAATATGAACTAGGGTGGCTCTGACACTCCCTGTTTAAGTGAATTGGCTTGAAGGTTTAAAGGGAGTTATGCTGTTGATTAGAAACCAGAAGTCTCTAAAACTGAATGTCTTCATTACTTAATCTTTCACCATGTGCTTGACAGTCTAGTAGAAGGTATGAAAACAATGCACATCTCTACTACAAATCTGCAGCAATTAAAGAATGTGCATTCCCAAATTGTTCCCTTCCGTTTTCCCATCACCCAAATATTAAAATCAGGTCTGGTGAAGTGATACATGAAAATGTTTTTTTTAAATTTTTTCCAGTGCAATGGGTGAGGCATTCTATATCAGGGGTCTCAAAGTCCCTCCTGGAGGGCCGCAATCCAGTGTGGTTTTCAGGATTTCCCCAATGAATATGCATGAGATCTATGTGCATGCACTGCTTTCAATGCATATTCATTGGGGAAATCCTGAAAACCCCACTGGATTGCGGTCCTCGAGGAGGGACTTTGAGATTCCTGCTCTAGACTGACTCCATTCAGTTCATATGGTCTAGATCAGGTTGTCAGTCCCTCCTCGAGGACCGCAACCAGTCGGGTTTTCAGGATTTCCCCAATGAATATGCATAAGATAGATCTATGTGCGTGTACTGCGTGCAATGCATATTCATTGGGGAAATCCTGAAAATCCGACTGGATTGCGGCCCTCGAGGAGGGACTTTGAGATCCCTGTTCTATACAGATGGGTAATATCCCGATAGCTGCATCCATTTGCAGAAGGAATCCACTCCGGATTTTTCCTTTTGCCTCTGCAAGAGTGTTTGTTCTGCGCTCCCCATTTTATTATTTTATTCGGTGTATTTTTCATTCCTTTTTCGAGGATTCTGCTGCTTGGAGTATGTTGGATTCCCCCCCCCCCCCCAGATCTACCTGCTTTGAGAACACACAGGGCTCATTTTACGAAAGTGCGCTAGCGTTTTTAACGTACGCACTGGATTGGCGCGCTAGCCAAAAACCTACCGCCTGCTCAAGAGGAGGCCGTAGCGGCTAGCCCGTGCTATTTCGCGCATTAAGGCCCCCAACGCGCCTTCGTAAAAGGAGCCCACAGACTTCGGTCTGTAACTGCCGTTTTGGGCAGTTTGCCACTGTTGGCAAAGCAACAAATGCAGCAGAACCTCGAATCTGTGGCTTGGGAAAAAGGATAGAACTTAGGTTCAAACAATTTTTTATTGAGGCAAGCAACTGCAAATACAAAACCAGAGCATCCCACGAGTGCTCAATACCTACAATGACGCATCATATACAATAATAATAACAAACATGTACAGAAGAAAAGTAAAAGCTACCAAACTTCCCCCCCCCCCATCCCAGTCTACATAGGGCAAGCGAGACCAGAGGGGGGCGGAGAGGCACTCCGAGGCCCTGGACTCTGATGAGCCCCGAAGACGAAGGATAGAACTTGATATACCACCTTTCTGCACTTACAGTCAAAGTGGTTTACGTATTATATACAGTTACTTATTTTGTTCATGGGGCAGTGCAAGGTTAGAGCTCGGTTCCCCAGGTTCTCAGGCTGCTGATTCTCCACTCCTCCAGTAACACCTTGTCCCAATGTATAGCCATATTCTCGTGTTCCCTACTGTCTTTTTCCTGGGAAAATGTGTTTGTTTTAAATTGATAATCGTAGCATAGTTACTGCTTGTGAAATGTTAAGATGATTTAAACAGTTTTTTCTAAATATACAAAAAAAAAGAATCCTTTCCTCTGGAGGTGGTGGAATCATAGAGGATGCCCCCTTTTTGGTGAGAGACTGCTTTTCGCAAGATCCCTATGGGGTCCATTCGTATATGTATTTATTCAGTTTTCTATACCGTTTTCCCAAGGGAGCTCAGAATGGTTTACCTGAATTTATTCAGGTACTTGAGCATTTTTCCTTGTCTGTCCCAGTGGGATCGCAATATTTCTAATGCGCCTGGAGCAATGGGGGGATTAAGTGCCTTGCCCAGGGTCACAGGGAGCAGCGTGGGTTTGAACCCACAACCTCAGGGTGCTTGAACCCCGGTGCCACACACTCCCTCCTGTAATAAGTGTAATTTAGATCTCTGCATGCATGTCTGTTTCTGATGTCACTAGCCCCAGATTGAATGATCTAACATTTAGATACCTCTTTTGAGAAGGGGTACCCAGGACTGTATTTGGGGTAGTGTTGAATCCAGCAAATGCTTCATGCTTTGTTCTAGTGCCACAATGGTAAATCTCGTGTTCCAGTTCTGTGCAAATCCTTCTAGAAAATCACTGATGCTCGCTGCACATTTTTCAATGTGATATAGTTTCAGCGTCTGGGAAAATGGCTATAGTGCTTTTTATTTCTTCCTGTATATCCATCCAGCAGTGTTGACTAATAAGATGGTCATTTGCTCTTGAGAACCCTAGGGTGCTAAAGCCATCTGCATACGAGTTCCAGGAGGTGGGGGATTGATGATTCTGTAGTAGTGCTTGGGAGACTGAAGAAGCTGGGGCTGTTCTCCCTGGAAAAGCGGAGACTCAGAGGAGATATGATAGAGACCTTCAAGATCCTGAGGGGCATCGAAAAGGTTGACAAAGACAGATTTTTCAATTTGAAAGAAACCACAAGAACAAGGGGACACTCGATGAAATTGAAGGGGGACAGGTTTAGAACAAACGCAAGGAAGTACTTTTTCACACAGAGGGTGGTGGACACATGGAACACCCTTCCGGAGGCCGTGATAGGAAATAGCACAGTACAGGGTTTCAAGGAAGACCTGGATAGGTTCCTGGAGGACAAAGGGATTGAGGGGTACAGATAAGAGCAGTGGAAGGTTTAGAGATAACTGTAGAGGTAGGCAATAAAATTAGTCAGGGACCGCTGACCAGGCAATATGCCTGATGGGCCGCCGCGTGAGCGGACCACTGGGCTGGATGGACCTCTGGTCTGCCCCGGCGGAGGCGACTACTTATGTACTTACTTATGTACTTATGAGGGCATTCTCAAACTACACCAGCTATTATGTGCCAGCCTAACTACAAGGCAGTCAGTGCATGATCCATTGCCACACTGCTACTTTTATTTATGTTGGTGTTTTTTTTTATTTGATCCTACTCCTCCAGTCTTTCTCACCCTTTTCCTCTCATCCCCTCCTCCTTCTTACCCTCTATTCAATATTACTTTTAATGTCATCATACCCAAGAGCAGAGGGTTGCTCTGGGCTGCAGTGGCATTTCCTTTTTTTGTGATCTGGCAGCAAGGAGCTGCCCCATTCAATAGTAAGGGTTGCATTGCCTCTTGGTTTACCAAGCTTTTAAGACTGCTTGCATTCAACAAACTTGTGGGATTTTTGAGGACCGATGCATTTGGATGCTGTGGGGTCGTTTGTACTTGAATGGTGAAATTCACTTCTGCATTGTTTGTGCTGTTCTCTTGCAGAAGAAGAGAAGGCAGAGGAGGAAGCTTTCCAGCAAGATCTAGTTGCAAGCCGGCTGGAGGAGGAAGTGGTGAGTGCGGGACAGTGGCATGAGAAGCTGGGATCATGTGATCTGTATGGCAGCATCTCATTGGATGATGCTGCGTGCAGTACACTTCTCCCTCCGTATCCACGGGGAGTTAGGGGCAGAGCTGCCCCGCAAATATTTTTTTAAAAAACCCAAGAATAATATTCGGGCCGGTTCTGCCCCTAACCCCCGCTTTCCCCTGGCTATTTTAAGCCCTGCAAGCCTCCCCTTAAGCCTTACTTGGTGGTCTAGTGGGTTTTCGGGGCAGGAGCGATCTTCCGACGTTCCAGCCCTGTGCAGATCGCTCACAGGAAATGGCTGCCTTGAGCTCCCGTCGTAGTCTCGAGAGACTACGGGAGCTCAAGGCAGCCATTTCCTATGAGCGATCTGCACGGGGCAATCCTCCTGCGTCTTCACTACTCTGAATAACTTCGTATCATATGCAAATTTAATCGCCTCGCTCGTCGTCGTTTATAAATATGTTGAAGAGCACAGGCCCAAGATTCATAACTGTATGCAGGTCTTGCAAAACGATGGTCATTTTCTGTATGGGTGAATGCAATTCACTGATCAGTGTGTGTTCTTATATGCAGTCTGTGAGTATCCTGAAGTGGCGTTTGGACAGAACTTGCATGGTTGCAAGACGAGTGCATGCTTGAAGCATGGGAGGGCATTTGTTTTCTTCGGGATGTACAGTAGCTCTGGATGCTTGTTTTATAAAGGGATATTTATAGCATTCCTTTTATAAAATAAGCACACTTCTGGAAGTTTTTATATCATTTATCCCCTATGTCTTGTCACAAGAAAAGCCATGAGAGAGAGGTGTGGAAATTACCTACCCCTGGATTGC
Organism: Geotrypetes seraphini; assembly: GCF_902459505.1. Lineage (NCBI taxonomy): Eukaryota > Metazoa > Chordata > Amphibia > Gymnophiona > Dermophiidae > Geotrypetes > Geotrypetes seraphini. The sequence continues at coordinate 41,432,344 of NC_047100.1, forward strand.
ATTCTCTGGATTCTGTCCCTGTGTGTGCTGATGGATGAAGAGCTAATTATCAATGTGCTAATTATCTTTTTTTTTTTCTTTCAACAGCTTGAGCAGAAAGGAAAACTTCAGCGACTTGTTGCCAAAGATGTAAGTAGCCACTGTGGAGGCAGGGCAAGGTGGTTCTGGTGCAGTGATTCAAGCCAATAACAGGGAGCCACCATAAGCAACTGGCGAGACTTGATTTAATTTATTGTGTATAATATCCTGACTTTAACATCTCGATTAGATCTGGCAGTGGAAAGAAGAGCTGAAGATTTTGTTTAACCTCTTGCTGTTACTGAAGATCAGTAGATCTTTAGGGGGCCTTTGAATTGATCTAAAGGTATCTAGTAGAAAATGACACAGGGACAGATTTTTCTCTGTCCTGGCGGGAACTCAGTTTTCCATCCCGTCGAGTTCTTTTCATAGTAACATAGCATAGTAGATAACGGCAGATAAAGACCCGAATGGTCCGTCTAGTCTTCCCAACCTGATTCAATCTAAAAATTTGTTAGGGTTTTTTTTTCTTCTTCTTCTTAGCTATTTCTGGGCAAGGATCCAAAGCTCTGCCCGCTACTGTTCTTAGGTTCCAACTACTAAAGTCTCCATCAAAGCTCACTCCAGCCCATCCTCCACCAAAAGGCCATATACAGACACAGACCGTGCAAGTCTGCCCAGGACTGGCCTTAGTTCTTCAATATTAACTATTATTTTCTGATTCTAGATCCTCTGTGTTCATCCCACGCTTCTTTGAACTCCGTCACCGTTTTCCTCTCCACCACCCTCTCCGTAAAGAGGAATTTCCTTACATTGCTCTTGAGTCTCCCACCCCTCAACCTCAAATTTGCCCTCATCTGCACAAGCCTCCAAACACTTTACAATCACAAGTGTTTGAGGCTTATGCAGTTAAGGCAGAGCTTACAGGAATGGGACAGGGACACGACAAAACTCATGGGGACGGAATGAGGAAATTGAGTTCCCGCAGGGATGGGGAAAGTTTGTCCCCCGTGTCATTCTCTAATATCGAGATTTAGGGCCCTTTCTGCCTTGTAAGGAATATGGGCGAATCCAGAGGGCTACTAATTCCTGCATCTCAGTAAGAGCTGACGATGGACTACGTGAAGCTGTGTTTTAATGCATTTTGCCAACTGAGTTCTGCTTGTGCAGTTGCAGCCTCCAGATGTCACAGAGATCCGAACCCTAAGAGGACACCAGCGACCTATCACCTGCTTGGTCATTTCTCCCGATGACCAACACATCTTCTCAGCAGCCAAAGACTGCACCATTATCAAATGTAAGTATCGTGTCCTCCGTGCTCCATCACCAAAAGAGGGGCGTGGCTTGGCCCTAAATTACATGATGACATCTTGAAAGTGAGATGCATCAAAATAGATCCTAACAGCCACACACATTTTAGAGAACTAAACCCTTGGCTGGCCCACGACTACCTTGACTTCAGAAAAGTACTTAAAACTCACCTATTCCGAGACCAAGACCCCTAATGCCCCTCCTTCAAGCCTCCTCCTCCCCCCTACCAAAACTTCCCCCCTCCCCCGTCTCCCTCCTCTCCCCCCTTCTTCCTCCTTGCTGTTTGCAACTCTATGATCAATTTGGTATGTAACCACTTGTAACTTTGTCTAACTAATGTGAACCGCCTAGAACTCTTCTGGGTATGGCAGTATACAAAAATAAAGTTATTATTATTATTTTGAGTTGGCCAATTACATGTTTATACAGGTTCATTCATGGATGATAATTGGTGTGATCGTGATTGTTTACTTATTAAGGGGAAGGGCGCAAGGCTGAAAAGTTTGCCTAGGGTGTTCAGTGCCCTTCCACCGGCCCCAGTGTTCTGTTCTTCACCGTTGTCTGTATGCAGCACATTTTCCAAAATCTCAGCATGCCCTGCTGCTGGAATTGCTGTTATTCCAGAACCTGTACATGGTTTGATTTTATTAAGCCTTTTGAAGAGTGGTATATTAAAGCAAAACAGCAGTGAATAAATTCAGATAGAAATGAAAAGAGTAGCAGCTCACTCGAGTATCGTTGGTGTATCAAAAATGTGTAATTGGCTTATCTTTTAAGGAGTCCAGAGTTCTAGAATATGTGTGTAGTGTAATGGTAGAAACCAACTAGGCTGCAATGGCAGGATGAAATACCTTCTGTGCTAATGTAAGAAATTTGTATTGAATACAGTAATGAACAAGAAACCAGTGGTCCATCGTACCCAGCAGTCCGCTCTCGCGGCAGCCCCTAGGTCAAAGACCAGTGCCCTAACTGAGACTATCCTTACCTGCGTACGTTCCGGTTCAGCAGGAACTTGTCTGACTTTGTCTTGAATCCCTGGAGGGTGTTTTCCCCTATAACAGCCTCCGGAAGAGCGTTCCAGCTCTCTACCACTCTCTGGGTGAAGAAGAACTTCCTTACGTTTGTACGGAATCTATCCCCTTTCAACTTTAGAGAGTGCCCTCTCGTTCTCTCTACCTTGGAGAGGATGAACAACCTGTCTTTATCTACTAAGTCTATTCCCTTCAGTATCTTGAATGTTTCTATCTCAGTCTCCTCTTTTCAAGGGAGATGAGGCCCAGTTTCTCTGAGTTTAGCCTTTACCTGCATACGTTCTGGTTCAGTAGGAACTTGTCTAACTTTGTCTTGAATCCCTGGAGGGTGTTTTCCCCTATGACAGACTCCAGAAGAGCGTTCCAGTTTTCTACCACTCTCTGGGTGAAGAAGAACTTCCTTACGTTTGTACGGAATCTATCCCCTTTCAACTTTAGAGCGTGTCCTCTCGTTTTCCCTACCTTGGAGAGGGTGAACAACCTGTCCTTATCTACTAAGTCTATCCCCTTCAGTACCTTGAATGTTTCGATCATGTCCCCTCTCAGTCTCCTCTTTTCAAGGGAGAACAGAATTAGAATTGGAGTGTCAGTCTCATCCACTGGCATCAGAGATGATTTTTAGGACTGTTATTGAATAAGATAAGGGGGTGGGATTCTGAAGGATAATAATTGATAATTGATATTTATTGGTATATGGGCGGGAGGGGTGGGCTTCTTATATAATTATTTAATTGGAGTAATACAAATTGGTATCTGGGAGGGAGGGGTGGGTTTCTTATATAATTATTTATTTGGAGTAATACAAATAAGAATGTCAAGTGATGAATTAAGGTATTTCTGAATGAATGTTGTACACTTGTTGTAATTTTTGAAAATGAATAAAGATATATATAAAAAAAAAGGACTGTTCTTGCCACATCTGAGTTGATTTGGTCATTGGGCCAGAGATCATCAAGTCTAACTTTTTCTATTGCTCTCACTATGTGAGGAGAGAGCATGGACTGGGCAAAGAGGAACCTTTAAGTGTAGATATTTTTTCAGTTGCTAAGGCAGTTTCTAAATGTTTCCAAATAGTTAATGAAAGAAACATTGGGCCTTTTGCTTGATCAGGATCACTTGGGGTTTGTGTATTTAGCTCTGGAAAAATGGGTTCCTGGATGATGTTTTTCTCCCTTTGCCATTCCTGCATTACCAAAGATTTGCCTCTTAACATTACATGAAAATAACTGAGCCACAAGATGCCAGATGAGTGATCATTACAGAGCATGTTTGCCTTGCAGGGGATGTATGCTCTGGAAAGAAGCTTTGCGTGATCCCACGAGGACAGAAAGGGGCAAAGGATCAGCATGGCCATACAGCACATATCCTGGCCATGGCTATCTCATCGGATGGGAAGTACCTGGTAAGGAGCCTACAATGCTTGGTGTGTGTATGTGGTATAGTCCTGGGGAGGCAAAAGTTTATGTATTACAGGAACATATCGTGTGTGTGTTATTGGGGGAAACCTATATTTCTGTATTATTGAGGTGCATGGGGTAGAGTAGAATGCCCTTATCTTATCGGTTCTACCTCTCATGCTTTCAATCCATCAAAACCACATTTGGATCCCCTCTTACAGAAGCATGACTATCATTGAGTGAGCTGGGAAAATGCCCAGGTCTGCCCAATGGCAGTGGCTGCCTGCTTTTAAACTGCTGCTCACTGCCCCAACTTTCCGTCATGTCTTCCTGCACTCCTCCCACCCCCACCATCATCTCCAAACTGGTGCTGGCAGCATTGAAACTAGATAGCTGCTGGTCGTTCTCACCAGGGCCTTTCTTCTGCCATTTCTCACCCAAAGAAGTTACCTCATCTGACGTGGGATGCGGCAGAGGAAAGGCTCTGGTGGGGCTAGCCAGCAGTTGCATGGTTGCATTGTTGCCGGCACAAAGTTTGGAGGACCACTGGGGTGGGTGGGGGAGAGGAAGTGAGAAATGCTAGATTCACTGGGGGGAGATATGCTGGACCCCAACCCACAGGACATAACGCGTGCCGGTGCCGAAAGAGCCTGCCGCTGATCCTTGCTGGGTTGCTGCAGGGCCTTGAACATCTGCACATGTTCAAGGCCTTCTGGCTCCCACTCTCTCTGAGATTCTCGGAGAAATGCCTGTTTAAAGTTCCTCTATAAACCTGCCCCCCACATCTCCCCAACATTCCTTTTTTTATTTATTTTTTTTTCTTTCCAGGCAACGGGCGATAAAAATAAGCTGATCCTGATTTGGGAAACAGAGACATGCAGACACTTGTACACATTCCCAGGCCATCGAGATGCTGTTTCAGTAAGGGTTTGAGCTGCTTCTTTCCTTCTCTGATGACTTCCTCCCCCCCTCATATTCCTTTCAAGATAATTATCTGTTCTTTTTTTATTTTATGCTGGTTTGAGCATCACCATCCACTAAGTACATCATAGAGCATAATTTCAAAACATTTCAGCATTTAAACATAACATAAACCTATCATACACCAAAAATAGCTTCATAATGGATACATAAAAACATAAACAGGAAATACACCGTAATAATCATTTTCCCTTAGATGATTGTTAGTTTAATAACAAACTAGTTGTCATAAATATTTTTATTTTTTTCTCATTTCTAGTCTCCTAAAACCTAGACAAACTATAATGAAACCATACATTGCTACTATTGCTATTAATAATTTCTATGGTGCTACCAGTTATATGCTGTGCTATACAGAGTCACGAAGGAGACGGTCCCTGCTTGCAGGAGCTTACAATCTAAATACACAATTTATAAACCGACAAATACAGAAGAAATCATAAACTTGCTCCTTGTGTCAGTAGCACCACAGTTGCTCAAGGCAAGTTACATTCAATTACAATAGGTATTTCCCTGTCCCCAGAGGGCTTATATTTAACTTGTCTTGGTCTACTATTGAAAAGATGTGCGCTAAATCCAAAGTTCTAATTTTTGTTTTCTCTGTTGCTGTGCTTGAGTTCATGGTCCATCCTGTTTGATTAATAACATTATCCCAGGACAAGCAGGCAGGTATTCTCACTAGTGGGTGATGTCATCCGACAGAGCCCCGATACGGACGTCTCACAAGCATGTCTTGCTTGAAGAAACTCAGAAGTTTCGAGATGCCCGCACCGCGCATGCACCAGTGCCTTCCCGCCCGATGGTCCGGGCGTGTCTCCTCAGTTCTTTTCTTTCCGCGGAGCTGAGAAGTCTTACTTCGATTCTGCGCTGACTGAACTCCCGTTCTTTTGCCTTCCATAGCCGCGGTTTTGAGTTTCTTTTACTCTTATCGTGTGTTTTATTTCTTTTTCAAAAAAAAAAAAAAAATTTCTTCCGGCGATTCGGCCGGGTCGGCCGCGTGGCTCAGGCCCCGCTCCTTCGATCTCACAGCGGAGTTTTTTCGGCCTGTGTCCCAGCCAATCACCGGTTTAAAAAAGTGTAGCAAGTGCCAGCGCGCGATTTCGCTGACGGACCCGCATCGACGCTACCTGCAGTGTCTTGGTCCAGAACATTTCCCGAAATCGTGCCGGCCTTGTTCAACACTCACAGCGCGGGCGTTTAAGCGTTGCTGTTTTTGTGGGAGTCGATGTTCAAGATGGAAGCTGTGCAAGACCCTTCCGCTTCGACTTCGGGTGGTGCTTCACCCTCACATGCGAAGCCCGCCACCGCTCCTGCTGCTCCGGGTCTCCTGAAACCGGCTTCGTTTGTCCCGGTTACGACCCCGTCTTCGGCGCCGATGCCTTCCGTCTCTCAGGTTCAGGTACCGCCTTCCACAATTCCACCCGTGGTTATCAAGGTGCCGAAAGCTTCAAAGCAAAAGCACTCGGCAATGAAGGAGCGTGAAGACCGTGCTGGAGGACCCCCTTTCGGTGCGGATCCCTCCATATCGGCTTCGTTGCGGTCCCTTCTGGAGGCTCAATTTGTCGAGCTCATGCAAACCATGGGGCCCAAATTGATTGCAACCATCCAGGGTGACCTCCCGGTTCTGATCCCGGGGGGCGGACCGCCCCCTCCTCCTCCTCCTCGCCGGTCGACCTTGCTGCTTGGCGAGGAGGAGCGACATATGGCTGCCGATCCCTCGAGGCGGGCCTCCTTCAGTGATATGCCCCCTTTAGAGCCCATCATGCCTCCGTTCGAAGAGGCCTGGGATCCCTCTTCGGGTAATCGAAGTCCTGGGCATCGCAAATCGCAGGAAGAGTTCTTCCGCACTCCATACCAGGCCTGGGCTGCGTCTCGAGAGGCGTCGAATCTCCCGCCTCTTTGCTCCACGGCCTCGAGTCCCATCTGCTCGCTAGAGGCGTCGGGGGACCATGCTAAGCATCGTCATTCTAGATCCCCCTCCAGACACCGGGAGGGGCATCGGTCCAGGCATTCCTCGAGGCACTCGGAGGTTTCGCCGCAGAAGAAGTAGCCACGCATGGGGTACTCTTCCTCAGACATGTCCCCTCCGCAGGGACCGGAGTATGAGGAACCATCCACCTCTTATTCTCCCTGTCGCTCCCAGGTCTCTTTGGACCCCGAGGCCTCGACTTCGTCCAGTCCTTCCCGAAGGCCGGTGCTGGCGGATCAGTTGTCTTTTTCTTCCTTCCTCCGGCAGATGGCGGATGACCTGGACATTACCTTGGACACCGGTTCACGGTACTCCAAGGAATACCTTGACACCATGCATTTGCCTCATCCTCCTGCGGAGTCTCTTCGCCTGCCTCTCCACAAACTTCTCGACCAAACGTTCATGAGATGTTTTGAGACGCCATACTCCATTCCTGCGGTCCCCGGCAAGTTAGATGCCCGATACCGCACGGTCCATCACAAAGGGTTCGAGAGCCCTCAACTTTCCCACCAATCTCTGCTGGTCGAATCGTCCCTCAAGCGGTCTCATCCGTCCCAGGTGTACGCCTCGGTGCCTCCGGGGCGCGAGGGCAGGACCATGGATAAGTTTGGCAGGCGAATATACCAGAACTCGATGATGGCTTCCAGAGTTCTTAATTATACGTTCCATTTTGCATCTTATTTGGAGTTCTTCCTGCCTGTGCTTCGGAAGTTCACACCTTACATTGAATCTCAGGCTCGCTTCAAGTTCGAGGAAGTTGTTGCTTCGCTGTCCCAGTTGCGCCTTCAACTGATGCAGTCCTCCTATGACGCCTTTGAGCTCTCGGCTCGAGCTGCTGCCTGCTCTGTGGCCATGCGTCGTCTGGCCTGGCTTCGAACCATTGACATGGACCCGAACCTCCAGGACAGGCTTGCCAATGTTCCTTGTGCGGGAGCGGATTCATTTGACGAGTCGATCGAGACTGTGACGAAGAAGCTCTCTGACCATGAAAAATCCTTTCAGTCTATTCTTCGGCCCAAGCCTAAGCCTCAACATTCTCGACCTGCCAGACCGCCCTTGATCTATCAGAGGCGTTACACTCCGAGGCAGGCTTCTGCTGCCAGGCAGCCTGCAAAACGACAGCCTCCTCAAAAGGCTCCGCAGAAGCCTCAACCGTCTACTGTCCCTAAGGCTACTCAGCCTTTTTGACTCTCTCTTAGGGAGCATAACCAACCTCGTTCTGCCGTCCCCTGTTTTCCCCATTGGGGTTCGCCTCCATCATTTTTTCCATCGATGGACGGCTATTACAACCGACCTCTGGGTCCTTACCATCATCAAGGAAGGGTACTCTCTGCAATTCCATCGGGTCCCCCCGGACCACCCTCCAAGAGAGTATCCTTCAAACTTGACTCAGACCGCCTTCTTCTTCAGGAAGCTCAAGCTTTGCTCCGGCTTCGTGCCGTCGAGCCGGTCCCTGTGGATCAGCTCAACCGGGGGTTTTACTCCCGGTACTTCCTTGTCCCGAAGAAGGCGGGCGACCTATTCTGGACCTCAGGGTCCTCAACAAGTTCTTGGTCAAGGAGAGGTTTCGCATGCTGACCCTTGCTTCTCTCTATCCCCTCCTCGAGCAGAACGACTGGTTATGCTCTCTAGATCTCAAGGAGGCCTACACTCACATTCCCATTCATCCGGCCTCTCGCAAGTTCCTCAGATTTCGGGTGGGACATCTACATCTGCAGTATCGAGTGCTTCCATTCGGCCTATCCTCGTCTCCCAGAGTCTTCACGAAGTGTCTGGTAGTGGTGGCTGCGGCACTCCGGGACAGGGGTCTTCAGGTATTTCCCTACCTCAACGACTGGCTCATCAAGGCCCCCTCGGCTCCAGAGGTCATCTCGGCGACCCTGGCCACTATTTACTTCCTGCAGAGTTTGGGCTTCGAGATCAACTTTCCCAAATCTCATCTACAGCCTACCCAGTCTCTCCCCTTCATCGGGGCGGTCCTGGATACCATTCGACTCAGAGCATTCCTTCCTCCTCAGCGCCTGGATGTTCTTCTTCATCTCTGCCAGTCTGTGTCTTCTCGCCAGTCCATCTCAGCAAGACACATGATGGTCCTCCTGGGCCACATGGCCTCTACAGTTCATGTGACGCCTTTTGCCAGACTCCATCTCAGAATTCCTCAATGGACCCTGGCTTCTCAATGGACTCGGGTGTCAGATCCGTTGACTCGGCACATCATAGTCACTCCTGCTCTTCGGCAGTCTCTTCTTTGGTGGATGACCTCTTCGAATCTATCCAGAGGTTTGCTGTTTCACACTCCTCCCCACCAGAAGGTTCTCACAACCGATTCCTCAACCTATGCCTGGGGAGCTCATCTGGATGGTCTTCGCACTCAGGGATTCTGGACCAGTGCGGACCGACTCCATCAAATCAATCTTCTGGAGCTCAGAGCCATTTTCAATGCTCTTCAAGCTTTTCAGCATCTACTTCACGACATGGTGGTCCTCATTTGCACAGACAATCAGGTCGCCATGTATTATGTCAACAAGCAGGGGGGCACGGGCTCGGCCTCCCTCTGCCAGGAAGCTCTAAAAGTCTGGGATTGGGCGGTTCGCCACAATGCCTTCCTCAAAGCTGTCTACATTCAGGGGAAGGACAATGTCTTGGCGGACAACCTAAGTCATCTTCTCCAGCCTCACGAATGGACACTCCATTCCGAGCCTCTTCATCAGATATTTTCACAGTGGGGGACGCCTCAGATAGACCTCTTTGCGGCTCCCCACAACTTCAAGCTGCCTCAATTCTGCTCCAGAATCTACACTCCTCATCGTCTCGAGGCAGATGCCTTTCTGCTGGATTGGGGGAATCGCTTTCTGTATGCGTTTCCTCCCTTTCCTCTCATTCAAAAGACTCTGGTCAAGCTGAAGTACGACCATGCCACCATGATTCTGATCGCTCCTCGGTGGCCCAGACAACCTTGGTTCTCCCTTCTACTTCAACTCAGCTGCAGGGACCAATTCCTTCTTCCAGTGTTTCCTTCACTGCTTACTCAGCATCAGGAATCTCTGCTTCATCCCAACCTGCAGTCTCTCCACCTGACAGCTTGGTTCCTCTCAACGTAACTCCTCACCAGTTTTCCCAGGCGGTGAGGGATGTCTTGGAGGCTTCCAGGAAGCCGGCTACTCGTCAATGCTACTCCCAAAAATGGACTAGATTTTCTTCCTGGTGTGTTTCCCATTCTAAGGAGCCTCAGCGAGCCTCCCTATCCTCTGTATTGGACTATCTTCTACACCTGTCTCAGTCTGGGCTCAAGTCTACATCTATACGAGTCCACCTGAGTGCTATTGCGGCTTTCCATCAGCCTCTTCAAGGGAAACCTCTCTCTGCTCATCCTGTGGTTTCCAGATTTATGAAAGGACTTTTCCATGTCAATCCTCCTCTCAAACCTCCTCCAGTGATTTGGGATCTCAATGTTGTCCTTTCTCAGCTTATGAAACCTCCTTTTGAGCCTCTCAACAAGGCTCCACTAAAGTTTTCTGGTGGCCTTCACGTCTGCTCGCAGGGTCAGTGAGCTTCAGGCCTTGGTGGCAGATCCTCCTTTCACAGTATTCCATCATGACAAGGTAGTCCTCCGCACTCATCCAAAATTCCTGCCTAAAGTGGTCTCTGAATTTCATCTCAATCAATTCATTGTACTTCCAGTGTTTTTTTCCAAAGCCTCATTCTCATCCTGGAGAATCAACTCTTCATACTCTGGACTGTAAACGTGCTTTGGCTTTCTACCTGGATCGCACCAAACCACACAGAACTGCTCCTCAACTTTTCGTCTCCTTTGATCCGAACAAGTTGGGACGACCTGTATCGAATCGCACCATCTCCAACTGGATGGCGGCTTGTATCTCTTTCTGCTATGCCCAGGCTGGATTACCCCTTCCCTGTAAGGTCACAGCCCATAAGGTCAGAGCGATGGCAGCCTCTGTAGCCTTCCTCAGATCGACACCGATTGAGGAGATTTGTAAGGCTGCCACTTGGTCCTCGGTTCATACATTCACCTCTCATTATTGTCTGGATACTTTCTCCAGAAGGGATGGACAGTTTGGCCAAACAGTGTTACAAAATTTATTCTCCTAAGTTGCCAACTCTCCTTCCATCCCATTGGGGTTAGCTTGGAGGTCACCCACTAGTGAGAATACCTACCTGCTTGTCCTGGGATAAAGCAGTGTTACTTATCGTAACAGTTGTTATCCAGGGACAGCAGGCAGCTATTCTCACGTCCCACCCACCTCCCCTGGGTTAGCTACCTGAACTGAGGAGACACGCCCGGACCATCGGGCAGGAAGGCACTGGCGCATGCGCGGTGCGGGCATCTCAAAACTTCTGAGTTTCTTCAAGCAAGACATGCTTGTGAGACGTCCGTATCGGGGCTCTGTCGGATGACATCACCCACTAGTGAGAATAGCTGCCTGCTGTCCCTGGATAACAACTGTTACGGTAAGTAACATTGCTTTTTAGTTTATTAGCTCTGTGTCCCGAGACCAGTTTGATAAATGAGAGATTGTATTAGCTGTGGATATTTTTCTTTACTGGGAATTCTGTGGCCTCACATTGTGCTGAGGTCCCATTGCATCCAGAAACTTCAGATCATTTTACTTTGTTTCACATTTGCACTAAGTACTTTTTATCTTCAGTATTTCTCTGCAAAGTGTCCCCTGAGGAATTTGTAACCTACACACCGAAACAGGGATCAATGTTGGGACCGTTGCTTTGAATAAAGACTGATCATTGGTTGAAAAGAGACCTCCCTTGCCTTTTATGCTAGACAGGATCCAGGTTTACTAAAATTTTGATAAAACGCAAATCAAAACTTCTAAGCGTTTTACAATTTATAATTAAAAAGGGGGAGACAATAAACAAATACATACTCGCAAAACAGTACGTGACATAAGAACATAAGAATTGCTGCTGCTGGGTCAGACCAGTGGTCCATCGCGCCCAGCAGTCCGCTCATGCGGTGGCCCCCAGGTCAAAGACCAGTGCCCTAACCGAGACCAACCCTACCTGCGTTCGTTCTGGTTCAGCAGGAATGTGTCCAACCTTGTCTTGAATCCCTGGAGGGTGTTTTCCCTTATAACAGACTCCAGCAGAGCATTTCAGTTCTCTACCACTCTCTGGGTGAAGAACTTCCTTACGTTTGTAAAGAATCTATCCCCTTTCAACTTTAGAGAGTGCATTCTCGTTCTCTCTACCTTGGAGAGGGTGAACAACCTGTCTTTATCTACTAAGTCTATTCCCTTCATTATCTTGAATGTTTTGATCATGTCCCCTCTCAGTCTCTTCTTTTCAAGGGAGAAGAGGCCCAGCTTCTCTAATCTCTCACTGTATGGCAACTCCTCCAACCCCTTAACCATTTTAGTCGCTCTTCTCTGGACCCTTTTGAGTAGTACCGTGTCCTTCTTCATGTACGGTGACCAGTGCAGGACGCAGTATTCCAGGTGAGGGCGTACCATGGCCTGGTACAGCGGCATGATAACCTTCTCCGATCTGTTCATGATCCCCTTCTTAATCATTCCTAGCATTCTGTTCGCCCTTTTCGCCGCCGCTGCTCATTGCGCAGACAGCTTCATTGACTTATCGACCAATACTCCCAAGTCTCTTTCCTGAGGGGTCTCCAAGTACCACCCCAGACATCTTGTATTTGTGTATGGGATTTTTGATACCAAAATGCATTATCTTACACTTATCCACGTTGAACCTCATTTGCCATGTCGCTGCCCATTTCTCGAGCGTGCTTATGTCAGGTTGCAGATCTTCACAATCCCCCTGCATCTTCACTTCTCTGTATAATTTCATATCGTCTGCAAATTTAATCACCTCACTCGTCGTACCCATTTCCAGATTGTTTATGAATATGTTGAAGAGTATAGGTCCAAGTACTGAGCCCTGCAGCACCCCACTGGTGACGTTCTTCCAGTCCGAGTATTATCCATTTACCCCCACTTTCTGTTTCCTATCCGCTAGCCAGTTTTTAATCCACGTGAGTATTTCACCCTCTATTCCATGGCTCTCAATTTTCCGAAGTAGTCATTCATGCGGAACCTTATCGAACGCCTTCTGAAAATCCAGATATAAAATGTCGACTGCGTCACCCTTGTCTATCTGCCTGTTTGCTCCCTCGAAGAAGTGCAGCAAGTTCGTCAAGCAAGATCGTCCTTTGCTGAAGCCGTGCTGACTGGTCCTCATCAGATTGTGTCCGTCGAGGTGATAAATGATGCGGTCTTTTATCAGCGCTTAATCTAATCTAATCTAATCTAATCCTTAGGTTTGTATACCGCATCATCTTCACGTTCGTAGAGCTCGACGCGGTTTATAGTAGGAGAAATAGGAAGGAACTACAACAGTCAAGACTCACCGGTCTGTAGTTTCCCGGATCTCCCCTCGAACCTTTTTTGAAGATCAGCATAACATTCGCCACTTCCAGTCTTCTGGAATCTTTCCCGATTTGATCGACAGATTGGCTATTAGTTGAAGCAGATCAGCTATAGTCCCTTTCAGTTCCTTAATGACTCTTGGATGGATGCCATACGGTCCCGGGGATTTGTCGCTCTTAATCCTATCAATCTGCCTGCATACTTCTTCTAGACTGACCGTCAATCTAGTCAGTTTCCCGCCTTCCCCTCTAGCATATAGCCTGTTGGGTTCCGGTATGTTGTATATATCCTCTTTGGTAAATACAGAAGCAAAAAATGTGAAACAATAGGAAAATGGGGGAGAGCTAGAAATTAAAAGTAAAGAATACATAAAAGGTAAACCACAATGGGGAAGCTAGGGAGTAAAGATTGTAGAATAACTCTGGCTGTAACCAAATCTATTTAACAGTCAAATGCATGTTGGAAAAGGTAAGTTTTCAGATTTCCCTTGAATTTATCTAAGTTGTTTTCTGCCCTAATGAAGTCAGAAATTCCAAATTGTAAGGGCCATAAGTGGGAACCCATTTTGTGGGTAGGGATTTTCTGAGAGAGGAAGGGATTGCAGAGCTTAATAGTTGTTGTGAATGGACACACTGGATAGGCCACATGGTGTTTATCTGCTGTTTATTTTCTCTGTTTCCGTCTGTGCAGATGAGACCAGCACAGTAATAGCTGAGACAGTCTGGTGGGTGTTAGGGAGTGGCTCAAGCAAATTACTTGACTCCCTCTTTTTTTTCTCTTTCTTCCTACACAGGCACTTTCGTTTCGGAAAGGCACTCACCAGTTGTATAGTGCCTCTAATGACCGCTCCCTTAAAGTCTGGAATGTGGCCGAGAATGCCTATGTGGAAACTCTGTAAGAACCAGTACTGTTTGGGTTTTTGAGGCAATATTGTTGGCAATGGGTGAAAACTTGCTGTGTTGAGATGTAATCCTCTCACTCCACAATGCCGCCCACAAACGCTTGACATCGTTCTTGAGTTTTTCAGTGTTGATAAGGTGGGGCCTAGAGGCATGTATGAAGAAGAAGAGAAGCTGGTGGTTCTTTAATTGTGAGAGAGATGGGAGGAAACAGCTCTCGCACACTGGGTGCCATTTCTGGGAAGCAGGAAAGTAAAAAGGGAGGTTGTAGCATGGTACCCTCATGGAGATACTGTACATGATAGAAATCCCCGACATAGTCTTTTATCCCGACTGAGGTGTCATTCCCCCAACTTGAAAGTGTGTTGGTCAGGAACACAAGATCGAAAGGCTGATAATGACCACAAGGCCTGTTTTCTTTCTGCTGCAATATCGGAGACCCTTATGGATTTCTGACTTTCTCCTGCCTTTTAGCATTCCGTGATCATATTTGACACCAGGGTAAGACCAGCCTTTTGTAGAAATACTTTCCTACCATCCCATCTGCGTTCCTCCAGTTTTGTATCTTGCCCTGGATGTTTATTCATTCCACTAAAAAGTGCTTGCCTTTGCTTTAGCTACCCCCTCCTCTACTTTTTTGCCCTCCTACAGAGATATACTCTGCCCCCAGCCCTATGTTTCCATTTGGCTTGGGGGCAGAGCCATGCACATTGGTGTTCCAAGGCCTCAGTGTGGCTGGTTCATCACGCGCCCCGCAGATTTGAGGTTGGCCCTGCTTAAAGGGGCTTTTCAGGATGACCACAGCTCAAATCACAGGGAATGTGATTTGAGTTTTATAATATTTCTGCCTTTCCCTTGACTGCAGGTTTGGGCACCAGGACGCGGTGATGGGGATGGATAGCCTAAGCCGGGAGCGTTGTGTCACAGCTGGTGGCAGGGATGGCACTGTCCGAGTCTGGAAGATTGCTGAGGAATCACAGCTGGTGTTCCATGGGCACGAGTGAGTCCATTAACTGCCCTGTGTGGCTAAGCTACACATGTAGTCTCTGCTTTGTGTGTGTGTGATAAATGGCATGCTTTTTCTGTTACTGTCTATTGCATTTTGAATTTCTGTAAGCCACTAATACAGTTCCCCTGGTTACTTGGAAGCAGCCATTTCTGTTTTTTTCCCACTGTCCACCATCTCTCTCTCCTTGCCTTGTGCCCTGGGTCAAACCTCTCTATCTCTATCCTTATCTGCACAAGTCTTGAACACTTTAAAATCATAAGTGTTCAAGGTTTGTACATTTAAGGAAGAGCTTGCAGGAATGGGGCAGGAACAGAACTCACGGGGATGAGATAGGGATAGCGAGAGATCCCGTGGGAATGGGGACACATTTTGTCCCAGTGTCAATCTCTAGGTATCATTACAGGTAATCCTAAGGTATTGCTTTTTAGGAGAGACGTAATTCAAATAATATGAACTATTCTTCTTTATTGGTTGATACTAGAAGCCCAATCCTCCTAGCATCAAGAAATACCTATGATACAATACTATTTGGAACAGCTATGAGAAAAAAAGAGTCAATAAACTTTTATTAATCATGACTGGAGTCGCTATTCAACATATCACCAACAATTGGAAAGATCAATAGCTATACAAAAGGGAAATTATAAGACATTTAATAAAATATGGGGGCCGTTGACTTCTTTTTGTGATGATTAAACACCATTTTATATCTTGAAATATACAATAGTAGAGAGGGGAAAGGGATCTTATACGATTGTGTTAATTAATAACAATAAGAGGGAGGGGGGTTGGGTCTTGGGGTTTTTATATATACAACTGTTGTATTTATTGATAGACTTATAAGTGATGATTACAAGAATTTGAATGGTTTTAATTTGTACACTTGTTGAAAGATTAAAAATGAATAAAGATATTTAAAAAAAAAAAAAAAAAAATACTTCTAGCTGGTCAGGGTCAAAAACAACCTGTTTATGAGCAAAATATATTACAAAGCATTTACAAGGAAAATTTAGGTATAAGTTTGGCTCCAGGTGAAACTACTTGTTGCCATAACAAAAGAAACTTCTGTCTCCAATCCACTCTGAATCGGGATAAATTTATAGTTTCTGACTCTTAAATAGCTTTTTTTTTCTCTGCGATGAAAATGATGCTTCAGATTGTGCTCGTGATCCAGTGGAAAGTCAAAGGTTACAAGCAAAGTCTCATGTTTCACAGTCACTGTTTCTGATTTTCCCCCAAAAGCTGGAAGATCCAGACTGTCTGGCGATATCACTTCCAAATTAACACCTTTAGTGAGATCCTGAGGTTTCTCCACCTATGATATATTTTTTGATCTTGAGGAGATACATTCCCTTTAATTTCTAAAGTTTATTATATCTTTAGAAATAGCTAAAACTTTCTTTCAAGTAAGAAGGGTAAATACCGTATATATTCGACTATATAAGTCGATCTGAATATAAGTCGAGACCCCCCTTTCCCCCCCAAAAGGAGGAAAAATGGTTGGCCCGAATATAAGTCGGGCGGCTTAATATTCAAGTGCCCTGCCCTGTCAGGCTCTGCACCCAGCCCCCTTCTCCCCCTCCTGTCAGGCACTTCACCCAGCTCCCTTCCTGCCAGACACTGTACCCAGCACCCTTCCCTCTCTCCCCTGTCAGGCATTGCACCAGCCCTTTACCTTCCTTCCCCCGTCAGACTCTGCACCCTCCTTCCCAGGCTCTGTCCCCCCCTGCCCTAGCCTCATACCTCATCTTGCCGATCCCTGGTGGAGGTGCAGCGGGCAGGAGCAAACTGTCTAAGTTCCTGTCCTGCTGCTAATCAGCTGCTGCGAGTTCCTTTAGCCGCTGAGCGGTACGAGCAGGAGCGCAATTTGGAGCTGCTGCTCGGTACTGAGAGGCATCCTTATTGGCTCCCGTGAATTATTGAATTAGCAGGAGCCAGTAAGGATGCCTCTCGGTACTGAGCAGCAACGCCAAATTGCGCTCCTGCTCGTACCGCTCAGCGGCCAAAGGAACTCGCAGCAGCCGGTTAGCAGCAGGGCAGGAATTTGGAAAGTTCGCTCCTGCCCGCTGCACCTCCACTGGGGATTGGCAAGATGAGGTATGAGGCTAGGGCAGGGAGGGGGGCAGAGCCTGGCGGTAGCAGCCTGCAATAATTCTGGGAGGGGGGGGGGGCGTATTGTTGGCTCGAATATAAACCGGGATCCCCATTTTGAGGCCAATTTTTTGGCCCCCAAATCCCGGTTTATATTTGAGTATATACAGTAATGGGGTTCCCCAGGGGTCTGTGCTGGGACCTCTGCTTTTTAACATATTTATCAGTTATCTAGAGATGGGAATAACTAGTGAGATAATTAAGTTCACTGATGACACAAAGTTGTTCAAAGTTTTTTTTAAATTGCAAGAGGATCTTGGGAGACTAGGCATCAAAGTGCAGATGATGGTTAATGTGAGCAAGAGCAAAGTGATGTATGTGGGGAAAGAAGAACCTGAATTACGGTTATGTGCTGCAGCAGCGGCTAAGAAAGCAAATACAGTGGTACCTTGGATTACGAGCATAATCCATTCCAGGAGCATGCTTGTTATCCAAAATGCTCATTTATCAAAGCGAGTTTCCCCATAGGAAATAATGGAAACTCGCTTTGATACGTTCCCACCCCCCCCGAGGCCAGCGGCGCTGCTCTATTCCCCCCCCCCCGAGAACCGGCATTGCTCCCCCAAAGGCCTCCCCTGCGATCCGGCACCCTCCCCCCCACGATCCGGCACCCTCGCCACGATTCGGCACTCCCCCCCCGCCGCAATTCGGCACCTCCCCGCCACTTCTTACTATCATCTGGGCACCGGCATGTCCTGTGCGTTGGTGCCGGTACCCGAAGATCGGCCTCCTCTTCTTGCTGGGCCTTGAGCATCTGCGCATGCTCAAGGCCTGCGAGTTCACGTTCTCTCCGAGATCTTCTTAGCTATTTCTGGCCAAGAATCCAAAGCTCTGCCCAGTACTGTACTTAGGTTCCAACTACTGAAGTCTCCGTCAAAGCTCACTCCAGCCCATCTACACCATCCCAGCCATTGACGCCCTCCCCAGCCCATCCTCTACCAAACGGCCATATACAGATACAGACTGTGCAAGTTTGCCCAGTATTGGCTTTAGTTCTTCACTATTTACCATTATTTTCTGATTCTAGGTCCTTTGCGTTCATCCCATGCTTTTTTGAACTCTGTCATCGTTTTCCTCTCCACCACCTTTCTGGAGCGCTTTCCAGGCATCCACCACCCTCTCCGTAAAGAAGAATTTCCTTACATTGCTCTTGAGTCTTCCACCCCTCAACCTCAAATTATGTCCTCTGGTTTTACCATTTTCCTTTCTCTGGAAAAGATTTTGTTCTACGTTAATACTTTTCAAGT
Organism: Geotrypetes seraphini; assembly: GCF_902459505.1. Taxonomy (NCBI): domain Eukaryota; kingdom Metazoa; phylum Chordata; class Amphibia; order Gymnophiona; family Dermophiidae; genus Geotrypetes; species Geotrypetes seraphini. The sequence continues at coordinate 41,450,764 of NC_047100.1, forward strand.
ATTTGAACGTCTGAATCATATCTTCCCTGTCTCTCCTTTCCTCTAGGGTACACATATTCAGGGCTTCCAGTCTCTCCTCATACGTCTTTTGGCACAAACCTCCTACCATTTTCATTACCCTCCTCTGAACCACTTCAAGTCTTATGTCCTTTGCCAGATACGGTCTCCAAAACTGAACACAATACTCCCAGTGGGGCCTCACCAATGCTCTGTACAGGGGCATCAACACCTTTCTTCTACTGGTTATGCCTCTCTTTATGCAGCTCAACATCCTTCTGACAGCAGCCACCACCTTGTCGCACTGTTTTTTTGCCTTTAGATCTTCGGACACTGTGGCCCCAAGGTCCCTCACCCCATCCAGGCATATCAGCCTCTCACCTCCCAGGGAGTCTTGGCTATCGTAACACCTGATGGCCAGACCTAGAATCTATTAAGTTCAGACGGGAGCTCTGCTTTGTGGCCCAAGACTGTTGCTTTGATGACTGGGCCGAGTTGGGCAAAGGATATAAAAATGACACAAGAAAAAGTATCTGGGGTACTTGTACATGAAGGTTTCTGGGGAAGTAGCCTAATACAGAGCTGCTCAACTCAGTCAAGTTTATTAATACTTTGTATACTGCCCAGTGAGAGAAGCCTTTCAGAGCGGTTAACGTTATTCCAATCAAACAGAAAAAGTAAAGGAAATACCATCAGCTTAGAGCAATGGTTCCCAACTCTGTCCTGGAGGACCACCAGACAGTCAAGTTTTCAGGATAGCCCTAATGAATATGCATGGAGCAGATTTGCATACCTGGCACCTCCAGTGAAGCTTCTTTTCCTCAAGAGGGTGCCATGCTGTCCTTCCACTTTGGTTATCTAATGACTGTTATTTCTAGGGGGTATGCGACCATAGCTTTTGGGTTACCTCTTATTACCTGACTGTGCATACTGTTGAAGGAGATTGGGTTTCATGAATGGGTGTTAGAGAGAGAGCTTTGGATAATTTGGGTATAAAACACTTTATACAAGAAAGATTTTGTTTGAGCCCTTTTGTGCCTCATATCCTGCTCTTTGTTTTTTCCAGCGGCTCCATTGACTGTATCCAGCTGATAAATGAAGAACATATGGTGTCTGGAGCAGACGATGGGTAAGTTTGTCCTTGTGTATTAACCCACATTAGACTGGAGCAGACTAACAAGGCAGGCTGTATTGCTGCTATAAGCTATGGGTGCCAGCGTTGGCGAAGTAAATGGGTGGTGGACCGCCCCAGCGCCTTGGCAGGACTGCCAGTACCTCTCCTGCACCCCCTCTCACTACCTCGTCAAATCTTCGCCAGCCATGAGCAGCATCGTCTGCTTGTGCCTGCCTCCTCCCTCTGTCTGATGTCACTTCCTGTTTCTGGAGCCCAGGAAGTGATGTCAGAGGGAAGGATAAGGCTAACGTGAGCAGAGGTGTAAGAGATGCTGTTCGTGGTAAGGTAGCATAATTAAAATTTCTAGTGCAGGAGAGACAAGAGTCCTGACTGTTGGGTTCTCTCCCCCCCCCCACTTGTGAAGATTGCAAAAGACATTATTTACATTTTTCTTTAACTCCTCCTCCTTGTGTTATTGAGTAGTGCTTCAGTCCCTTGGTTTTCCTTCTGCAAGTGAGTTGAGAAGGTGTTTTATTTTATTTTTTTTTTCTGCTCTGCATCTGTTTCATTGTTTGTTTATATCCGGTCTTGAGGTTCAGAGGACTGTACACAGGGGGGAGGGGAGGAAGCAACCCTTTAGGGCATGTGTCTAGCTGACTTGCACTAACTTTGGAACAGCTCTGAGAGGGTTCCTCTGGATGTGCAGCTCGCCCTGAACTTGAGCGCAGGCTGAATGGCTCCGCCTTGGTCCAGAGGATCGTAATGGGTGCCGACTGCATTTCCTCCCCCACCCACCCACCGAAGCCACGTAAGGAGCTAGTGGGATTGAGGGTTCCAGACCAGTGAAAGGCAGCCTGAAGAGACAAGCCCCTGGAGGAGCTTCAGGCTTGTGTGAGGCAGAAATCTTCTCCATGTTCCAGTTAGTGAAAGTTGATACAGGCACAGCACCTTCCTGTTCTGTGAGTACAATGCATTACTGTCTATGGGAGATATTGGGTGGCTGGGGGGGTGTCTTTTTTTAAAATTTATTTATCAAGTTTCCATCATTATCATTTTTACAGATAATAATAAAGAAAGGAAAATTTTTTTACACTAAAAGTATAATTATAATTCCAAGTTTCCAAATCTATATAATAAAACCGTAGGCGGCGCATGCGCAGTCTTATCAGCGTGCTTCCATGATCCGTATGTCCGTGGCCGCCAAGACTGCAGCATGCCCCGCGCTTACTACGGCCCCACCGCAGCTCAGTTCGGCACGGCGGTTTCCCCAGATAGGGGAAGCCGAAAAACTCAATCCCGCCTCATGGTCCTGCCGCCGCTCAAGAATCCCCCCCCCCAAATCCTCCTGCAACAGCCGCTACCGCTCCTGTTCAAAGCGGCCTGCTGAGGTTCGCGGCCGCTGTAACGAACCTTGCAGGCCGCTCTCGACATGGTAGCACGTTCCCTCTGACGCAATCGCGTCAGAGGGAACATACTACCGAGTTGGAGAGCGGCCTGCGAGGTTCGTTACAGCGGCCGCGAACCTCAGCAGGCCGCTTTGAACAGGAGCGGTTGCGGGAGGGGGGGGGAGGTTTAACAGGAGGAGTCGCCGAAAAAAAACTTCAGCCGCAGCAGGCCAGCACACGGGAAGGGAAGGGGGAGGGGCCGAACGGAGCAGGGCAGCTCAAGGTAAGAAGGGAATGGGGGGTGGGGGAAAATGTTTCTACTACTCAGCAGGGACCTGGAGGGGAAGGGAAAACCGCTGCTGCTTCTGCAAAGGAAAGTGGTGGTAGGGGAGAGAAGGGAATGGGGGGTGGGTGGGGGAAAATGCTGCTACTGCTTCAGCAAGGACCTGGAGGGAAAGAGAAATACCGCTGCTGCTTCTGCAAAGGAAAGTGGGGGGGGAGAGAAGGGAATGGGGGGGGTGGGTGGGGGGAAATGCTGCTACTACTCAGAGATCTGGAGGGGAAGGGAAATATCACAGCTGCTTCTGCAAAATAAAGTGGGGGGGAGAGAAGGGAATGGGGGGTGGGGGAAAATGCTGCTACTGCTTCAGCAAGGACCTGGAGGGAAAGAGAAATACCGCTGCTGCTTCTGCAAAGGAAAGAGGGGGGGGGAGAGAAGGGAATGGGGGGTGGGTGGGGGGAAATGCTGCTACTACTTCTCAGAGATCTGGAGGGGAAGGGAAATATCACAGCTGCTTCTGCAAAATAAAGTGGGGGGGAGAGAAGGGAATGGGGGGTGGGGGAAAATGCTGCTACTGCTTCAGCAAGGACCTGGAGGGAAAGAGAAATACCGCTGCTGCTTCTGCAAAGGAAAGTGGGGGGGGGAGAGAAGGGAATGGGGGGTGGGTGGGGGGAAATGCTGCTACTACTTCACAGGGATCTGGAGGGGAAGGGAAATAGCACTGCTGCTTCTGCAAAGGAAAGTGGGGGGGGAGACACAGAAAGAAATACAGACAGACAAAGGAGGCTAGGGAGAGAGACAGACAGAAATAAAGACAGACAGGGGACCAGAGAGACACAGAAATAAAGACAGACAGGCAAAGGGTGCCAGGGAGAGAGAGAAAAAAATTGCAGGAGGGAGAAAGACAGAAAGAAAGGAAGAAAGAAACAGGAGCAGGGAGAGAGACATAAAGAAAGAAAGACAGACAGCCATATATTCTAGCACCCGTTAATGTAACGGGCTTAAACACTAGTTTATTATAAATTTGATGAATCGCTTATTCATAATTTACTAAGTGAATTACAATAAAATATAAAATAAACATACAATCAACATACAATTTAAAAACAACATGCAATTTAAAAAATAGACATACCGACAAAACTAAATACGAGAGGAGTAAGGGGGATAAGTTACAAAATTGATACTTTTGGAATAAGAAAAGAGCCATAGAGGGAAAAAACATAAGGAATTATGGGAAAGGGGAGATATATAGCTATATTATTGGTTTAAACAATATTTTTGAATATATTATACGTAAGATATGTTTGATTTATAATATTTGTGGAAAGGGAGGGTGGGGAAGGAGCTTAATTTATGTATCGAAGATGATATTAGAAAAGAAATTCAAGTGATATATATGATTCAATTGATGTAATATTGTACACTTGTTATAAGATGGAAAAATGAATAAAGAATTTGAAAAAAAAAAGAAAGGAAAATTTACAAATAAGATTAAAACATTTCAGATATAGTTCACTATCTCCTCTAGTCCACTTAACGGGAGAATATATCCTGATATAACTAACCGATACATTTAAGTATAATCATGATTAAAACATCAAATATTTATGGTGCATCATAAATCTAAACTCCAAACTACTTATTAAATCAGATGGCGGCCTTACAAGTTTCATGAAGTTGTAAAACTTGTTCCAATTGGATAGAATCCTAATATATATATTCATTTTCTTTAAATTTAACTAAACATTTACATGGAAACTTTAAATAAAATGTGGCTCCCAATGCCAACACCCTTGATTTCAAAGCTAAAAAAGCTTTTCTTCTCAATTGTGTAACTTGGGCCACATCTGGAAAGATCAATACATTATCTCCACCAAATTTAAGATTTTTTTTTGGGGGGGGTCTTTAAAGTGCAGATTTAAAGATATCTAGACTTTACTACAAGGTCCCCCACCTTCAAAATCCTATTTTCTGACTGCATTTTGCTCCCCTGGGCCATTTTTCTAGCACCAGAACATTGCCGCTGCAGCCATCTTAGATTTCCCGATTTTTATTTTATAAGCCTCTCTCTGCCTCAGAATACCTCATTTTTGCTAGTAATCATGTTGTATGGGACTCCTCAGGCCTTTCTACCCCTGTATCATGCCAGCTTTGAGCTGGATGGTTGACTGAGGAGCATCCATGTGTCATGGGGCACACGAGGGTAGCAGAACGCTGGGTTTAGCCCCCTCTAGTCCCTTCCAGGGCCTTGAAGTTGCAAGATGTTCGTTTGTTAGGTCATAAATCCCCTTTTGGAGCCCTTGAATTGTGACTGTGTCGTAGGCAAAACTCAAGTGCACAGATACTTCTAAGCCCATGAGAAGACAAGAAGGTCCCCTGCAGAGGTCCTTTGGAGATTCAGTTCAGGGTTTTGACTCTGATTTTGTGAGTTTGATGTTTTGAAGCTTATATGAAAATGTAAAGGATCTGGAGCATTACCGGTGGTTGTGCAGGGAGGTGGTACCTTCACAGCACGCAGTTCTTGCCAGAGAGTCTATAAAGACATCTTGAAGAGAGCAAAACAATTTGAGCTTGTAGCCCTCTCAAATGATATCCAGCACTCATTTGTCTGAACAGATGCTTGCCCAGGCATCCATGTATTCCGAGAGCCTTCCTCCTATCCAGGGAAGCTCAGACTGTGGCCTGGCATCATTGGGACTTCTTTGCACTAGCTGCTGAGAAGGAGATGACACCTGAGGATGTATGGAACCCCCAAACCTCTGTGAGATCACTGAGCAGAAAAGCCCACTGTTGCATAGCCAGAACATCTGTAGCCATGAAAGGAACTACAACTCAACCCTATTGGGGCATGTTGTCTACTGTATGGTAATGATTTTGAATGACAATCTGCCACACTGGCCATGAGATTGTCTAGCCCCTTGTATTGTTCTGTCAGGCCTACTCAAAGTTATTTATTTGCCTATCCGACATCCAAAATCCTGTCGGTACAAGAGATTTTTGGATAGAACGCTTGCATTCCAAACGGGCAAAATGAATGCCTGGCTAGGTGTAATGATACCATATGCTCCATCTTATTACTCCTTTAGAAAATTGGTGAAGACCTATTTGTTTGAAAATTTTACTTGATGTCTGTCTTGTTTTCCATTGCTTGTACAGTATTTCCCTATTATTTGTATTTTTCACTGGTTGTTCAGTTCTTCTTTTTTGTGAACCGCCTAGAACTATGTGGCGTGGCGGTATACAAGAATAAAGTTATTATTAGTTGTTGTTGTTATTATTATTCCCTGTGGCCTCCTTGTTGTTTCTCCTTCCAAGAGGTTTTCTATTCTTTTGGAACATACTGAGGGACTGAGGCACTGCCCAGTGACACAAGGAGGCAGAGCTGAAGAAAAATGTAAATGATGTCTTCTGCAATCCTCGCAAGTGGAAGGAGAGAACCCAATAGTCAGGATTCCTATCCCTCACTACAAGAAGATTACTGAGGTAAGAACCTAATCTTCTCAATGTGAACACTGCAGTCCACAAATTATCCCCATCTAACGAGTTTGTGCTTTTCTGCCAAGAACAATGGGCAAAATCTGCACCATCCTGCTATGCAGATTTGGTAGACAAACCTTAAAAGACTCGCTGTGCTGTAGACAGAACTTTCACTAAACATGCAATCAAGGGGTGTGAAGACTTATGCAGTCAAGACCTTTAGTGTTTTTTGTGCTCCAGTGTTGTGCAGAAGAAGCAGTTGAGCAGTGTGTGTGTGTGTGTGTTGGGGGGGGGGGGTAGTGTGTGGAGACCTTACAACAACAAATCAACTTGTCTCTCTTGGGTCACAGGTCAGTGGCACTCTGGAGCGTGTCCAAGAAGAAGCCACTGGCAATGGTGAAGCAAGCACACGGTGTCCATGGTGACCATGGTTTGGAGCAGCCCTACTGGATTTCTTCGGTGTCAGCTATGCTGAATAGTGATGTTGTAGCTACAGGTACCTCCAGTTTTGAGAACCTCTTTTGTTCTCCTGTCCATCCTCACTGTCCATGGGGGAAGAGCTTGATTTCTATCCATTTTTTTCATCTGTTTGAGAACATGTGAAGATATAGGATCCTCCTACCCTTGGTTTCACATGCTCGTCCATGTCTACAGGGTATGAGTGTGTGAGATCAGAGAGCTTTTCTGGGTTCTAGCATGTATGGAGGTTCTTAGGAAGTGGAAGTCGAGGTGGTCTTTGTAAACTCTTTGAGCGCCCACTATCCAACACCCTACAGGGAGCTGAATCGCACAACCAACTTATGGCAGACCCCTGGTGAGGGCTAAATATTTCTGTCATATCTTGGGACAGTCTTTCTGTACTAACGTCCTCTTATATTTCCAGGCTCTCATAATTCTAACATTCGGATGTGGCAGTGTGGTGAGGGATTCCGCAGCTTGAAAGCACTCTTTGATGTCCCTCTGGTGAGTTTGTGCTCTGAAATGACTATTTTAGAAGCTGGGCAGGGACTGAGCTTGAGGAACAGAAACGTATTTGGCATCAGAAAGAGGAGTGATGTGAACAAATAGAATTGGGGAAAGCTCCAGGCTAAACAAGCTACTATTTCAAATTTAAAACTCCAACAATTCAATTTTATTTGGAAAAAAGATTGATAAGAAGAAAATGTCATCAAACAAACAAAATAAAAACGATGCAGGAACCGGAGGATCAGGAACCAGCAGTAACAAAAGATCAAAGCCAGAACCAGGGACACCATCAAGAGTACCACTGCCTGCAGAAGATCAAGATATGATGGCAGAAATAAAACAGATAAAGGATATAGTACTGGAGATCAAAAAACAACTACAAAAAGCAATAGATGATGTTGCTATATTAACAAAAAGAGTTGATCTAATTGACAACAAAATGACACACTTAGAGGAAAGAGCAGAGGAAGTACATACTGAGGTTATACAAAACAAACAAGCCTGGAAGGAAATGGAAATATTAAAGAAAGATCTGGAAGACTGTGTGAATAGAGAAAAAAGAAATAATTTAAGAATTATTGGGATGCTGGAAGGAGTGGAAAAAAATGATCCTATCAATTTCTTAGAACAATTCCTCCCAAAGATACTGCCTATAAAATCCAAGGTGCCTCTTGAAATAGAGAGGGCACACAGAATACCGGGACAGAAAACAACCACACAAAAAGGTCCAAGTACTTTTATTTTTAAACTACTACGATATCAACATGTAGTTGAAATATGCCAGCTAGCTAAAGCAAATAAAAACCTAAGATGTCAAGATGCACGGATACATATTGTGCCAGACTTTGCTAGAGAAACTGCTCAAAAAAGAAAACAACTCCTTGATTTAAGACCTCAACTACGAGCACTAGGGGCAAGATATGGATTACTCTACCCAGCGGTGATGAAGGTAACATTAGGAAATAAAACACAAAATTTTAATGATTCTAAAAAACTAGCAGAATACCTTGAAACATTTGAACAACCAATGACATCTTAAAAAGAAACTTTGAGAATATTTTAAAGTATTTAATTTAACAAGAAGACATTAATAACTTTTCACTTTGATTTATTATATACAAAATAATCTAAACATTAAAAAACTGTAAAAACCGTTTAGAATACTAGAAATTTTTTAAAAAAAGCAAATAACAGGAAAATGGAACAACTTGAAAAGAATGCAAACATGTCAGTAACAGAATGTTGTGGAGGGGAAAAAAAAAAAAAAAAAGAACATTGATCTACCTGGAGAATTCAATATATATGCAGCTGAAGGGACAAGATGGAGGAGCTTTTTGAAAGATATCCTCTTGCAGCATGGATTATATGCTCACAGAGAGAAAAATGGAGAAAGGTGGAACACTAGAGATACTATGTTTGCTGAGTTGCTGAGTAGAGGAAGGGATCTGCGTGTCAACAGGAAGTACAAACAGTAGTGCAACCTGCGTGAAAACTTGTGGTCGATTGGGAAGTGTCTCATTAAAAAAAACAAAAAAATCCTGAATAGAAGGCTACCAACACATGAGTAAATTACAAACTGAATCTGCCCTGCTCCTATGAATATCCCGGAAGACCCAGACGCTAAGATGTGGAACATAATGACTACAATTATATTAGTAAAAGAAGCAGAAAGTTAATTCCCACCCAGTTGGAGGAGAACAGCTGAGCCCTTCCTTTATGTTTGCCATATGTGCAAACAAGCTTGTAACTATTCCCAGCTGATACACTGAGCTAACTGTTATGCATTCTTGGCATGTTCCCTGACAAAGATAGTGAAGAACGTTAAGTTTATTATAGAAGTACTTTAAAAAAAAAAAAATTGTCTTCAAATGTTGTATTTCTTCTATATCTTTTTCTCATCTATTTTATTCTCATCCTTCTCATACTTTACACATATAATTTTGAAAGAAAGATATTGCATTTTATTGGATATTTATTTACCAATGACTTTCACTATATACTTAAACTGAATTTATTTATTTACTTAAAAATGGGTTAATAGATACTTTGACTAACCTGACAATTGATATATTGCAATTTTAGGAATCCAGAATAATAATAAATATGTAATAAACACTTTCTAGGCTTTTAAGTTTTTAGTAATGCCTTTAAGTTCTTAGGAACTAAGCTTTTAGTCAGGCTTGATTGAATTATATGAAACTCTGTTAAAATCCTGTAGATTAGAATCATTTCTTTGCTCTATTCTGTTTTAGAGTAATTTTTTGTAAAATAAAGAAAGGTAAGAATTATAAGGGGAAAAAAAAATAGATATATATATATATATTTCTGAAAATGAATAAAAGAGAAAATAAATATAACAAAAAAAAAAAAAAAAAAGAATTGGGGAAAGAGAGATCATGGCGAGTGGCCATATCTCTCATTTAGCAGTTGGCAAGGGGGCACTTTTTGTTTATGTTGCGGTTAAAAGACGAGAAAAAGAGGACTATGAGATTGCAACTTTTATATTGGGTAGTCACGGGAGTGTGGAAGAAACCTTGTACATTTGTAACTACTTCTGCAACAGTGAAAATAATTCTTCCTGATCTCTAACATAACACATTTTTCTAAATTACTGCTGATAACAAAAAAATATTGAAATTGTAGAGTAAAGTTACTTGCAATTGAGGTTCTCCTTAGACAACAGGAGAAGTCATCCACTTGCTAGTGATGAAATCTGACAAAGCCATGGATGGAAGATCTTTTTGACTGCCCAGCAGCCCCAACCACAGTGCATGTCCTTTTCTGTTCCATTTCATTCTCTAGCTGTAAGTAGACATATCTTAGGGGAGTGGGTGGGCTTATCATGCTGTCCACATAGAACCCTCAGTTACATAGGTCAGCCAGTTGAATCAGCCATACACTTGTGATTCCCTAACAGAGGACTGTGAAGAGTTGTATAGAGTCGCTTTTACTGTTCACAGTTTGTGCGAGTCCTGCAGTGGGATAAAGCTTTGTGAGAAGAAAAAGGAATTAGAAATAGGAAGGAGCAAGAAGGTGAGCGTGTATAGAAAAGCCAGTGGGGTGCACAGGTTGTTAGTAGCATAAGCATAGTTAAAACAGCCTAGAAATCTAACAGGGTATTGAAAAGGAACATTCTTAAGCGTCTCTCCAGACCAGCACAGCTTCACTAATGGGTAATAGCTCACCATGACCAGCAGGTGGAGACTGAGACATAAATTTTTGGCTCTGCATTCCCTTATACACTCAGTCTACTCTCAGTCTCTAGCAGGTGGAGGTGGTAAGCCTGTGCAGTCTTCCCTGGTTTAGTGTTAGGCCTGTTGGATTTTGTTTAGGCCTTCTTGTCCTATTCTGTGGTGCTGGATTGAGTTTGGGGGACCCTTTCGGGGGTCCATCTGACCCCCCATCTCCCTGAAATTTTTTCAGTAGAGGTGCCTCAGCTGTAAGCCTTGCCACCGATACTGGCAAGACATACTGCCTAGAGCAGTGTTTTTCAAATCGGTCCTGGAGTACCCCCTTGCCAGTCAGATTTTCAGGTTATCCACATAGCGGTTTTCGCAATGAGCACTTTTAAAGGGAGAAAAAGTGCTCCTTGTGACCCGCCGCAAGGTTGATGTAGCCGTTCTGTGTTTGCAGTGTGCCAGCTGCTGCAAAGGGGAATCCCTGTTGGCTTCGGATGCTGGCGAGTAGGGTTCCCCTTTGCGAGTGCTTCGCATGTCAGCAGCAGGCAGGGGGGGAAGCCCAGGCTTCCCCTACTGCCCATGCAGGGGTTTCTCCCAGCTGCCGAAGGGTGGGGGTGGGTGGGTGAGGGTTTCCTATAGTGCAGATAGTGCGAGGGACTGCTGCTGGCTGATCTGCTTTAGCGGCTGGGGCAATTCAGGCCTCTTTGCCGCTGCAAGCTTCAGGGGAGATTTTTTTCAGCGAGTCTTGTGCCGGTTTTGGCGGGAAGCTCCATTTTATCTAGAGTCTCGGGTGACCTTCCCTCTGTATTGGAGAGACAGTGGCAGGTTTCTTCTGGGTCTCCTGCTTCAGCAGTGAGTCCTTATGTGCCGCCAGGGGTTTTTTCCTCAATTTTGTACTAGCCTTGTGCAAGGCTTATCTTCAGGCGGCCGAGGGACCTGTTTCTTCCGTGGGGGTCTCGGGTTTTTGGGAGAGTTTTTCACCCTCCGTGTCCTCCCTCGTTCGGCACCCCTCAGCGCTAGTTGCAACCCAGTCCCTCCCAGCTCTGTCCTAGCGGCCGAGGGTTGTGTGGGATGATGAATTTTGGTTTGATGAGGCGTTTTCACCTGATGAGGACTTGGACCCTTTAGGGGACCTCCAAGATCCTCTCGGGGGGATGGATGCCGCTGGCGGGTGTTTCACAAATGAGTTGGTGGTGCGCACGGGGGATCCACTCAGCATCCCGCTCTTTTTCTATGCATCAGGATATTCGGGATATTGTGCTCGCGCAGTGGAAGGCGCCAGAAACGCCTTTTTGTTTTATGCGGTCCATGGATGTCTGGGTTTTGAAAAGTTTCTGACATCAGGACGGCATCCGCGAATGCACGGATGCTCTCCTGACGCACGAACAGGTTAAGGGGGCGGGGTGGGACCCAGGCAGAACTGGGCGAGCCTTTGGGGAAAATCTGGTAACCCTACCCTGAGTAACTAGAAGTCAGTGGTGTGCTCCAGCTGCTAAGGCTGGCACTTAGTTTATGCATTGGACTGAGCATGCGTGGTACACCCTACCAGCTTTCTTGCTGCTCTGTCAGCATAGGTGGGAGCTCGATAAGAGAATCTCTTTGGCTCGTGGGCAGGGGAGGGAACTGGAAGGAAATACTTGGCCTCCTAGTCCTCTCCTGGGCTCTCCCACACACACATACAAAAATTGAGGTTTGGCTATGCCCCTTTCCTGTTACTCTGAACATGCACGGGTGCAGCTTTGAGATATCTTTCTTGAAAAATGAGTTGCCAGCTCTAGAGCTATCAAAAGATTGTGAGAACTATTGCAATTAGGTTTCAAAGTATCTCCTATAATTTCTCAGTATTGGGTGCATTTTCTGTCTCTTTGGAAAAGTAATGCTAGTTTTGAAGCATACATTTCCTTATAAAGTTATGCCTTAAATTTTGTAACTTTCCCATAATTCTTGTGTCTAATGTTTTTTCCATTTTCATTCATGGTGACCCAGGCGAAGTCGGTTCCTCTTTAGCCTTAGTGATGCCCTTTGTTTTGTTTATAGCTGCTTTGATAAAGTCTGCAAGATCATCATTTGAAGTTTTCAAGAAGTCTTCTTTAAAATGTGTGGGTTTTCCTTCTAATGTAAATAACCCTGAAAACAGACTTCCTGCTCTGAGCGAACGTGTACCTTTTATGATTGGAGGTGGGTCTCGGTGGCCCATTTCTCCTTCTGGGCAGCTTATGATTCTTTCTCTCTCTCTCTCTTTTTTTTTTTCTTTCTTAGATGGGTTTTATCAACAGCCTGAAGTTCAGTAATGTAGGCGATTTCCTTGTGGCTGGAGTAGGACAAGAGCACAGGTACTATATATTCTCCATACTAGGCTGTGTCAGTGGGGCTAGAGCAAAGGAGCCTTCTTGCTACGGATGAAGAGGGTGTAATTCATTATCCCAGGACAAGCAGGCAGCATATTCTTGACTGATGGGTGATGGCACCGACGGAGCCCCGGTACGGACAATTTTAGAGTGATTGCACTCTAAGAACTTGGAAAGTTCTGGTAGGCCGCACCGCGCACGCGCGAGTGCCTTCCCGCCCGACAGAGGCGCGGTCCCCAGTTTTCTAGTTTCCGCGGAGCTAAGAAGACGCGTTTTTCAACGGCTGTTGAAATTTTTTCTACTTGCCTTCCCGCTCGCGTAAACCTTTTTGGCTCTATTGCCTTTTTTCTTTTGATTCATTTTTGTAAAAAAAAAAAAAAAAACTTTAACTTTTTTCTTCAATTTTAGTTTTTCCCCGGCGGGGCCTTCTGCCACCATCGAGGCCTCGGCCTTCGATTTGGCTGAAGCCGTTTTTACTTTCATGCCCCCTCAGCCAGGGTTTAAAAAGTGCCAGCGGTGTGCTCGGCCTATATCTCTCACGGACCCACACAACTGGTGCCTACAGTGTTTGGGTCCTGAGCATCAGGCTTCCACCTGCACCCGCTGTGCTACCTTAAAAAAACGTACTCTAAAAAAACCCAGATACAACAGCGATTACTGTTCGGTGCCGAGATGTCCGACCCCGTTCCATCGACACCGGCTTCGGCACCTGCTCAGTCGGCACCTTCCTCTTCGACACCGTGCGACACCGCACCGGCGTCCCAGCACTCAGGTAAGCCGGCTAAGAAGCCTTCCCCGCTAGAGCGTCCTCCGGTCTCGAGTGCAGCGAGCCCAATCCTGCCGACTGTGAGGCGCAAGCGGAAGCGCTCCGCCCCTATTGAGGTGAGTCCCTCGACATCGGGCTCCTCATCTCCGGGACGTCGAGCGGCACTGCAGGTACCACAAAAGAAAAAGGCGGTACCGGTGCCATCCCTGGATGATCACATTGCGGCCATCCTCCAAGTGCAGCTCAAGGAGCAATTACAACATCTCCTTCCAGCTATCTTGGCACCGAACCTTCCGGTGCCGGTCCGCACTGAGCCGCCGGTACCGATAGTGGAACAGCCTGTGCTGTCTGCATCCACTGTTTCGGTACCGCTTCACTCGACCTCATCGGTATCGATGCCAGTCCTCACACCGGAGCCGAGAGCTCAACATCAGTCGGTACAGACTTCGGCACTGGTGCCACCGATTACATCCCCTGGTTCCATATCGATGAGGTCGGGTAAGTCGGTACGCAAAACCCGACACTTAGAACCATCTACCCCAGAGTCTCGGGACCGTACTTCCCATGTCAGGGATCCTGATCTGTGGGGAGATTCGGAGGAACCCTTTCTCTCTGAGGGTGAATGTTCCTCAGATGAGGATGATTCTGCTGTACCTGACCCATCCTCTAGGCATGACACTACATCTTTCTCGTCTTTTTTGAAAGACATGTGTGACTCTCTGTCTATTCCTTTGGAGGCTGAGTCTAAAAAGTCTAAAGCCTTTTTAGATGCCCTTGACTTTGACCAACCCCCAAAGGAATTTTTGAAGCTCCCTCTTCACGACATCTTGAGGGAGACTTTCTACAAGAATCTAGAGACTCCCTTAACGATTCCAGGGGCTCCACGTAAATTAGATTCTTTATACAAAGTAATTCCCATTCCTGGATTCGACAAGCCTCAGCTTCCACACGAGTCTCTACTTGTGGAATCTACCCTTAAAAAATCCTCAGGAGCTAGTGTATATGCTTCTGTACCTCCTGGCAGAGAGGGTAAAGCCATGGATAAATTTGGTAAGAGGCTCTACCAAAATGCAATGTTGGCTAACAGAGCTGGTAATTATGCTTTTCATTTTTCTTTCTATCTTAAACATCTCCTTACCACCATGGCTTCATTTGAGAAGTACCTTCCTCAACGTAAACAACAATCTTTTCACCATTGCTTGTCGTCTCTGTTTCAACTTCGTAAGTTCATGGTTAGGTCCATTTACGACACCTTCGAACTTACCTCCAGAGCGACAGCAATGTCTGTGGCAATGCGTCGCCTGGCCTGGCTTCGGGTATCCGAACTTGATGTTAACCATCAAGATCGGTTAGCCAATGCCCCGTGCCTAGGGGATGAGCTTTTTGGGGAATCCATGGACTCGACCACTCAAAAGCTCTCTGCCCATGAGACACGCTGGGATACCCTGCTTAAAAATAAGAAAAAGCCTCCTCCAACAAGACCTTTCAGGCAGCAATCGGCCTATCAACGCCGCTTCACAGCTCGCCCATTACCAGCAGCTTCTCAGCAACCCAGGCGTCAACGGTAACAGCAACGTCAGCCTCCCAGACAACAACAACAGCAGCAACCTGTGAAGCCACCTCCACAGCCCTTTTGACTTAATTCTCCAAAGTATAGCCAGTACTCCTATATCTGCTCTCCTGCCGCAACCTATAGGAGGTCGTCTTTCTCTGTTCCTCAGCCGGTGGGAAGTTATTACTTCGGACCAATGGGTCCTCAACATCATTCGCCACGGCTACTCTCTCAACTTTCAGACTCTTCCGCCCCAAAACCTGCCAAAAGAGTCTGCTTTGAACAGTCCTCAATCTGCCCTCCTTATTCAAGAAGTTCAATCCCTCCTCCTTCTGAACGCTATAGAGGAAGTTCCTCTAGATCAAAAGGGGCAGGGATTCTACTCCCGTTATTTTCTAGTCCCCCAAAAAACGGGAGATCTCAGACCAATCCTGGATCTTCGCGATCTCAACAAATGTTTGGTAAAGGAAAAATTCAAGATGCTTTCTCTATCCTCTTCTCAATCAAGACGACTGGCTGTGCTCCCTCGATCTCAAAGAGGCATACACTCACATACCGATCAATATAACCTCCAGACGATATCTCCGCTTCATGATCAATCATTGTCATTACCAATACAAGGTGCTGCCCTTCGGTCTTGCTTCCTCTCCAAGGGTGTTCACCAAATGTCTCATTGTGGTGGCTGCATTTCTACGCTCTCACCACCTTCAGGTATTTCCTTACCTGGACGACTGGTTAATCAAGGCCACTTCCGCTCAAGCAGTACTCTTGGCCACCAACCAAACCATCCTGTTTCTGCAAATACTGGGGTTCAAGATCAATCTACCCAAGTCTCATCTCATCCCCACTCAGAGACTTCAATTCATTGGAGCGATACTGGACACACTCCTCATGAGAGCATTCCTGCCATCCAACCGTCTTCAGACTCTTCAGTCTCTATGTCAGCAGGTGCTTCCACAACGTTCCATCTCTGCCAAGCAAATGATGATACTCTTGGGTCACATGGCATCCACAGTCCATGTCACACCCCTCGCACGTCTTCACCTGCGTACTCCTCAATGGACCCTTGCTACTCAGTGGTCCCAAGCGACGGATCCTTGCTCACGACACATATCTGTGACATCATCTCTTCGTCAGTCTTTACAATGGTGGTTGGTATCCTCAAATCTATCCAGAGGTCTTCTGTTCCATCTACCTCCTCATCAACTAGTCATCACCACCGACGCCTCTCCTTATGCATGGGGAGCTCATTTAAACGAGTTCCAAACTCAAGGCCTTTGGACAGCCCAGGAAAAGAAGCATCACATCAATTTCCTGGAACTCAGAGCGATGTTTTATGCCCTCAAGGCTTTCCAACATCTTCTCTTCCCTCAAGTTCTTCTACTGTGCACAGACAATCAAGTTGCGATGTACTACATCAACAAGCAGGGTGGAACGGGCTCTCGCCTCTTGTGCCAGGAAGCCCAGAAGATCTGGACTTGGGCCATAAGTCACCATCTATTCCTGAAAGCTATTTACATTCAGGGAGAAAAGAATTCCTTAGCGGACAAGCTCAGCAGAATTCTCCAGCCTCACGAGTGGACAATCGATCCTTTCACTCTACAATCCATCTTCGCTCAATGGGGCTCTCCTCGGATAGACCTCTTTGCAGCTCCTCACAATCACCAGCTGCCCCTATTCTGCTCCAGACTCTACTCTCCTCACCGTCTGGCAGCGGATGCGTTTCTCCTCGACTGGTCAGATCTGTTCCTGTATGCTTTTCCTCCTCTGCCTCTCATGTTGAGAACCTTGTTCAAGCTCAAGAGGGAACGAGCCACCATGATACTGATTGCTCCGAGATGGCCCAGGCAGCATTGGTTCTCCCTTCTACTTCAACTCAGTTCCAGGGAACCTTTTCTTCTTCCTCTGTATCCTTCTCTGCTTACACAGCATCAGGAGACCCTTCTGCATCCCAACCTCCAGTCTCTGCACCTGACAGCTTGGTATCTCTCGGGCTGACTTCTCATGATACACTTTTGTCTCAGCCTGTTCGTTCAATTCTGGATGCCTCCAGGAAACCGGCCACTTTGCAATGTTATCGTCAAAAGTGGACACGATTTTCTTCCTGGTGTCTTCTCCATCATCATAACCCCGCTTCTCTTGCAGTGGAGACCTTGTTGGATTATCTTCTTTCTTTGTCTGACTCTGGCCTCAAGTCCACTTCAATCAGAGTCCACCTCAGTGCTATTGCGGCTTTTCATGAGCCAGTCCATGGAAAACTTCTCTCAGCTCATCCCCTGGTATCCAGGTTCATGCGGGGTCTTTTCAATGTGAAACCACCTCTTAAAGCCCCTCCTGTTATCTGGGATCTCAATGTGGTTCTTTCCGCCTTAATGAAGCCTCCTTTTGAACCTTTGGCTACCTCTCCTTTCAAATTTCTCACTTGGAAGGTACTTTTCCTTATTGCCCTTACCTCTGCCAGGAGGGTCAGTGAGCTACATGCACTAGTTGCAGACCCACCTTTTACGGTCTTTCATCATGACAAGGTGGTTCTGCGTACACATCCAAAGTTTCTTCCTAAGGTTGTCTCTGAATTCCATCTCAACCAATCCATTGTTCTGCCTGTCTTTTTTCCGAAACCTCATTCTCATTCTGGGGAACAGGCTCTACATACTTTAGATTGTAAGAGGGCTCTAGCTTACTATCTAGAGCGTACGAAACCCCACAGATCAGTTCCCCAACTATTTCTGTCCTTTGATCCGAATAACTTGGGACGTCCTGTTTCTAAACGTACGTTGTCTAATTGGCTGGCAGCGTGCATTTCCTTCTGTTATGCTCAGACCGGACTGACACTGGAAGGTTCTGTCACGGCCCATAGAGTCCGAGCGATGGCAGCATCTGTAGCTTTCCTCCGTTCCACTCCTATTGAGGAAATCAAGGCTGCTACTTGGTCCTCAGTTCATACTTTTACATCTCATTATTGTCTGGATGCTTTCTCCAGACGGGATGGACACTTCGGCCAATCTGTTTTGCAAAATTTGTTTTCCTAATGGCCAACCTTCCCTCCATCCCTCTTTTTGTTAGCTTGGAGGTCACCCATCAGTCAAGAATATGCTGCCTGCTTGTCTTGGGATAAAGCACAGTTACTTACCGTAACAGGTGTTATCCAGGGACAGCAGGCAGATATTCTTGCGTCCCACCCACCTCCCCGGGTTGGCTTCTTAGCTGGCTTATCCTAACTGGGGACCGCGCGCCTCTGTCGGGCGGGAAGGCACTCGCGCGTGCGCGGTGCGGCCTACCAGAACTTTCCAAGTTCTTAGAGTGCAATCACTCTAAAATTGTCCGTACCGGGGCTCCGTCGGTGCCGTCACCCATCAGTCAAGAATATCTGCCTGCTGTCCCTGGATAACACCTGTTACGGTAAGTAACTGTGCTTTACTTCTGCTCTGATTGGAACCTGACAGGGGTGATTACTTTTCCATTGGTTAGTAATTGTATACCTGGCCTTGATTGTCTGTATCTCACACACAAGCCTAATCAATAAATAAACAAGCCTAAACGTTAGTACATATTTTAATTAATAGGAGACTCTCCCTTCCTTCCCTAATTACTAAAATTCATTTTACCTGGCAGCTTTCTCCTACTCCTTTGATATTGGTCCAAATCTTCTTGCTCATCTACTCCGTGGGTTTTTACACTATTTTTTTCATACCTAGTGTGCTATGAAATTCCTGAGCCAGCAAGTTTCACTCTTGAGCAGTGACCACAGCTTCCTACCCTTCCCTTCCCCCCCTTGCAACCTTTCTTTGCAGAATGCCCAGCTCAGAGACTGAACCATCTCCTCCTGGGCATTAGGGCAGAGGTTGCCAAACCCGTCCTGGTAACTCCCCAGCTAGTCAAGCTTTTCAGGATTTTCATGAGAGAGAGATTTGCATGCACTGCCTCCATGGCGTGCAGAGATCTCTCGTGAAAATCTGACTGGTTTAGGAACCATGGCCTTGGGGCTTAATTTCATTAGAACAATGTATCCCAAACTGTGTGCCACGGCAGATTCCAGGTGTGCCGCGAGACGCCAGTGAGGAGGAGAGGCACCGGCTGCCCATAGGACATGCCTCTCACGGTGAGAGGCACGTTCTGTAGGCAGTCACCTGGTGCCGGCACCTTTTCTCTACGCGCCTTTCTTTTTGTAGCACTCCCCCCCCCCCCCCCCCCCCCACTGGCAGCTCAGGGCTCCGTCTGGAGGGCCTTTGCGCATGCACAGATGTCGACGTCCGCACCTTTCCATGTGCTGCGACTTCCAGAAGTTTGCGAGACACTGCGTTAGAAGATGTCTGTAATTTAAAGAGTGGGTAGGGTTGGGCAGACTGGACGGACCATTTGGTTCTTTTTCTGCCATCTACTATGTTACTACGCGAGAAGTCCATAAAGCCCTTGTTTTAAGCCTGTTTTATGAGGCAACATAGTCACTTATGTACCTTTTTTTAATAAAATATACTGCCAGTGCCAGGTCAAAAACCCAATAGTGCACAAATATTCCCCTGCTCCAAAGATGATGTGAATGTGCATGTACTCATGTACGTATATGTGAATTTTATAAACTACACGCACATTAAAATCTTGCCTTCACTCTACCCAAACTGTGACTCTAGGAAGACCTAAGTTCAGATCACAAAGTAGGCCCACACGTTCCCAATGCATATTTTTTTTACATTTAGTAAATACATGCAGAAAAAAGCTTTAGAAATTTTTTTTAAAAAAAATTCTTTATTCATTTTATGATTCACAACAAGTGTACAGCATATATTAAACTATATATAAAACAATATCACTTGAAAATCTACCACATTATACTACAAAAAGAAATATCTCCCACCCCCTCCCACATCCATATACAACAAAAAATATACCACATGAATATATTATCTTATCATTCATATGTATTATGAATAGAAATCCAACCCCCCCGATCCATATGTAAAAATTAAAAATGGGAAAAGTGTAAATTATTCATTATAATAATTTAAAAATGGCCCCCACACATCCTTAAATTTCTTATAGTAACTTTTTTGAAATGCCAACGCTCTTTCCATTTTAAACACATGACATACTGAATTCCACCAGAAACAATATTTTTATTTTAAACTCACTTTATTTTGGATTCTTCCAGTTCAAACAGCTTATTGGTTTTAGTCAAAAAGAAAAAAGTATAAACGTAACAGAAACATAAAATACAGAAATGGTAACGGGACATGTTACAGACAAGCTGTATTAAAAACCTCAACATCTGTATAAATAACAGTATCCTGAACATGAGACAACTAGTCGAAACGTGTCAGACTCGTAGCACAAAACCAGCGTAAAATGTTAGCAGAGACACGTATCTGTTGGTACAGGAAAAAAGGAAGAAAGAAGAGAGAGAGCTCCCAGTGAGCACCACACGATGACAACCAACCAGGTCAAAATTTTGGAGAGATGGCATTGATTACAGTTTACTCTCGTACTACAGCATATAAATACTGTATATCAGTGGTCTTTACTACAGTAGGACTGGACGGGGTCCCAAACTTTGAAAATGTACTGGTAGAATTATGTTTCTCAGCTATAACACTTTCTTTTTAAAAAAAAAAATCTTTATTCATTTTCAAATCTTACAACAAGTGTATAATAATCAATCAGAAATATTTTTAACAAATCACTTGACAATCTTACTTATAATCCTTAGAATATATAAATATTTTTTAAAAAATCCCTTCCCACCCACCCACCCATTTATTAATAATAAAACACTTAACAATTATTATCTTTCCCAGTCCCACCCCCCCTATATCTTATCTAATACCAAGGTGTTTAAGATGTCTGATCATTAGAATAAGTAATCAATGGCCCCCAAATCTTTTTAAAATTATAATAATTTCCTTGCTGTATGGCAAGCACCCTCTCCATTTTGTAAATATGACATATTGAATTCCACCAAAAGGTATAATTAAGTTTAGTATATTATCCCAGGACAAGCAGGCAGCATATTCTTGACTGATGGGTGACGGCACCGACGGAGCCCCGGTACGGACAATTTTAGAGTGATTGCACTCTAAGAACTTGGAAAGTTCTAGCAGGCCGCACCGCGCACGCGCGAGTGCCTTCCCGCCCGACGGAGGCGCGCGGTCCCCAGTTTCTTAGTTTCCGCGGAGCTAAGAAGATGCGTCCTTTTCAACGGCTGTTGAAAAGATTTCTCTTATCGCCTTCCCGCTCGCGAAAACCTGTGAGGAAATAATATTTCCTTTTTCTCTTATTATTTTATTATTTAAAAAAAAAAAAAAATCTTTTTCTTTTGATTTCTGTTTCGCCCCGGTGGGGCCTGTTGCCACCATCGAGGCCTCGGCCTTCGATTTGGCAGAAGCCGTTTTTACTTTCATGCCCCCCCCAGCCAGGGTTTAAGAAGTGCCAGCGGTGTGCACGGCCCATTTCTCTGACCGACCCGCACAACTGGTGCTTACAGTGCCTGGGTCCAGATCATCGGGCTTCCACCTGCACCCGCTGTGCCACATTGAAAAAACGAACTTTAAAAAACCATCAGATTCAGCAACAGTTGCTTTTCGGTGCCGATATGTCTGACCCTGCGGCATCGACATCGGCCCCATCTCAGTCGGCACCCACCTCTTCGACACCGCGCAACACTGTGCCGGCTTCGCAACAGTCAGGTAAGCCGGCTAAGAAGCCTTCCCCGCTGGAGCGTCCTCCGGTCTCTGTGGCAGCGAGCCCAGTCCTGCCGACCACGAGGCGCCCGCGGAAGCGCTCCGCCCCTATTGAGGTGAGTCCCTCGACCTCGGGCTCCTCATCCTCGGGGCGTCGAGCGGCACCGCAGATACCGCAGAAGAAAAAAGCGGTACCGGTGCCTTCGCTGGATGAGCGAATTGCGGCTGTCCTCCAGGTGCAGCTTAAAGAGCAGTTGCAACAGCTCCTTCCTGCTCTATTGGCACTGAACCTTCCAGTCCCGGTCCGGTCTGAGCCCCCGGTACCGACGGTGGGGCAGCTTTTATTGTCCGCTTCCACCCTCTCGGTACCGGTTCATTCGGCTTCCTCAGTCTCCATGCCAGTTCTGGCACCGGAGCCGAGAGCGCTGCATCAGGCTGTTCAAACTTCGGCACCGATACAGCCTTTAACTTCTCCTGGCTCTGCTTCCTTGAGGTCGGGTAAGTCGGTACGCAAATCCAGGCACCTTGAACCTTCCACACCGGAATCTCGGGATCGCAGTTCCCAAATTAGGGACCCTGATCTGTGGGGTGACTCCGAAGAGCCTCTATTCTCTGAGGGTGAGTGTTCATCGGCTGATGAGGATCCTTCTGTTCCAGATCCATCCTCTAAGCCAGATTCTGCCTCTTTCACGTCTTTCTTGAAAGAGATGTGTGAATCTCTTTCTATTCCTTTGGAAGCTGAGTCCAAAAAGTCCAAAGCTTTCCTTGATGCACTGGACTTTGACCAGCCTCCAAAGGAATTTCTCAAATTACCCCTCCATGATATCTTGAGAGAAACCTTTTATAAGAATCTTGAGACTCCTTTGACCATACCAGGAGCCCCTCGTAAATTGGATTCTTTATATAAAGTCATCCCTATACCTGGCTTTGATAAGCCGCAGCTTCCACACGAATCTCTTTTGGTGGAATCTACGCTTAAAAAGTCTGCAGGAGCTAGTGTGTACGCTTCCATCCCTCCTGGCAGAGAAGGAAAGGCCATGGATAAATTTGGCAAAAGATTATACCAGAATGCTATGCTGGCTAACAGGTCAGGGAATTATGCTTTTCATTTTTCCTTTTACCTCAAGCATCTCATCAACACCATGGCTTCTTTTGAAAAATACCTCCCTAACCGCAAGAGACCTGCTTTTCACCAGTGTTCTTCCTCTCTTCTCCAGCTTCGTAAGTTCCTAGTCCGTTCAATCTATGACACGTTCGAACTTACCACCAAAGCCACGGCCATGTCTATAGCCATGCGTCGTTTAGCTTGGCTCAGAGTATCGGAGCTTGATGTCAACCATCAAGATCGCCTGGCTAATGCTCCATGCCTGGGGGATGAACTCTTTGGTGAGTCCATGGACTCTACCACCCAAAAACTATCCGCCCATGAGACTCGATGGGATACTCTTCTGAAAACCAAGAAGAAGACCCCGCCTACCCGGCCTTTTAGGCAACAATCGGCCTATCAACGCCGTTATGCGGCTCGCCCTTTGCCACCAGCTCCTCAACAGCCTAGGCGTTAGCAACAACGACAAACCCCTAGGCCACCACAGCAGCAACAGGTGAAACCCCCTCCTCAACAGAAGTCTACCCAACCCTTTTGACTTCGTTCTCCAGGGTATAGCCAGTATTCTGCCATCTGCCCACCTTCCTCAACCCATAGGAGGACGTCTTCCTTTCTTCATCAGCCGTTGGGAGATCATCACCTCGGACCAGTGGGTCCTCAACATCATCCGCCACGGCTACTCTCTCAACTTTCAGACTCTTCCTGCCCAAAGTCTGCCAAAAGAGTCTGCTTTGAACAGTCCTCAGTCCTCCCTTCTTCTTCAAGAAGTTCAATCCCTCCTTCTTCTGAACGCTATAGAGGAAGTTCCTCTCGAGCAGAAGGGGCAGGGATTCTACTCCCGTTACTTTCTGGTCCCCCAAAAAAACGGGGATCTCAGACCCATTTTAGATCTTCGCAATCTCAACAAATGCTTGGTCAAAGAAAAATTCAGAATGCTTTCTCTGGCCACTCTTTACCCTCTTCTCAATCAGGGCGACTGGCTATGCTCCCTCGATCTCAAAGAGGCATACACTCATATACCGGTCAATCTGGCCTCCAGACAGTACCTCCGGTTCATGATCAATCACTGTCACTACCAGTACAAGGTGCTACCCTTCGGCCTTGCCTCCTCTCCCAGAGTGTTCACCAAATGTCTAATTGTGGTGGCTGCTTTTCTCCGCTCTCATCACCTTCAGGTCTTTCCTTACCTGGACGACTAGTTAATCAAAGCCACTTCCTCTCAGGCAATGCTTCTTGCCACCAACCAGACCATCCTTTTTCTACAACTTCTGGGGTTCGAGATCAATGTACCCAAATCACATCTCATCCCTACTCAGAGACTTCAGTTCATAGGAGCGGTCCTGGACACAGTCCTCATGAGGACATTCCTGCCGTCCAACCGTCTTCAGACTCTTCAATCTCTTGCCAGCAGGTGCTTCCACTGACTCCATCTCTGCCAAGCAAATGATGATACTCTTAGGTCACATGGCCTCGACAGTTCATGTCACCCCCTTCGCACGTCTTCACCTGCGCACTCCTCAATGGACTCTAGCTACCCAGTGGTCCCAAGCGACGGATCCTTCCTCACGACACATATTTGTGACATCATCTCTTTGTCAATCTCTACAATGGTGGTTGATATCCTCAAATCTCTCCAGAGGTCTTCTGTTCCATCTACCTCCTCATCAACTGGTCATCACCACCGACGCCTCCCCTTATGCCTGGGGAGCTCATTTAAACGAGTTCCAAACTCAAGGCCTTTGGACAGCCCAGGAAAAGAAGCATCACATCAATTTCCTGGAACTCAGAGCGATGTTTTATGCTCTAAAGGCTTTCCAACATCTTCTCTTCCCTCAAGTTCTCCTACTGTGCACAGACAATCAAGTTGCAATGTACTACATCAACAAACAAGGTGGGATAGGCTCTCGCCTCTTGTGTCAGGAGGCACAGAAGATTTGGTCTTGGGCGACAGATCACCAATTATTCCTGAAGGCTGTCTACATTCAGGGAGAGCAGAATTCCTTAGCGGACAATCTCAGCAGGATTCTCCAGCCTCACGAGTGGACTCTCGACCCTTTGACTCTCCAGTCCATTTTCGCTCACTGGGGCACTCCTCAAGTAGACCTCTTTGCAGCTCCTCACAATCACCAGCTGCCCCTCTTCTGCTCCAGACTCTACTCTTCTCACTGTCTGGCAGCGGATGCATTTCTTCTGGATTGGTCCAATCTCTTCCTGTATGCTTTCCCTCCTCTGCCTCTCATGCTCCGGACCTTGTTCAAGCTCAAGAGGGAACAAGCCACCATGATTCTGATTGCTCCACGGTGGCCCAGTCAACATTGGTTCTCCCTTCTACTTCAACTCAGTTCCAGGGAGCCTATTCTTCTTCCATTGTTTCCTTCTCTGCTTACACAGCATCAGGAAACCCTTCTGCATCCCAACCTACAGTCTCTGCACCTGACAGCTTGGTATCTCTCGGGCTGACTTCAAATGATACTCTTTTGTCTCAGCCCGTTCGTTCTATTCTGGATGCCTCCAGGAAACCTGCCACTCTTCAATGTTACCATCAGAAGTGGACACGGTTTTCTTCCTGGTGTCTTCTTCATCATCATGATCCCACTTCCCTCGCAGTGGAGACGTTGTTGGATTATTTGCTTTCTTTGTCTGACTCTGGCCTTAAGTCTTCTTCCATCAGAGTCCACCTCAGTGCCATTGCTGCTTTCCATGAGCCGATCCATGGAAAACTTCTATCAGCTCATCCCCTGGTGTCCAGGTTCATGCGGGGTCTTTTCAATGTGAAACCACCTCTTAAAGCCCCTCCTGTTATCTGGGATCTCAATGTGGTTCTGTCCGCCTTAATGAAGCCTCCATTTGAACCTTTGGCTACCGCTTCTTTTAAGTTTCTTACTTGGAAGGTACTTTTCCTTATTGCTCTCACCTCTGCCAGGAGGGTCAGTGAGCTACATGCACTAGTTGCGGATCCAGCTGAGTCAGTCCAGCGGATGGCCACTAGGATGGTCTCCGGACTCAAGGGTCTCTCATACGAAGAAAGACTGGGCAAATTGCAGCTCTATACTCTAGAGGAGCGCAGGGAAAGGGGTGACATGATAGAGACATTTAAGTACGTCACAGGTCGTGTCGAGGTGGAAAATGACATATTCTTTCCCAAGGGACCCTCGGTCACAAGGGGGCACCCGCTCAAACTTAGAGGAGGGAAATTTAGTGGTGACACCAGGAAGTATTTCTTCACAGAAAGGGTGGTGGATCAGTGGAACAAACTTCCGGAGCAGGTGATCAGAGCCACCAGCGTGCTCGACTTTAAGAATAAATGGGACATCCACGTGGGATCCCTACGAGGGTCGAGTTAAGGAACTGGGTCATTAGCACTCGGGCTTAATGGGGTGGGTCAGTAGAGTGGGCAGACTTGGTGGGCTGTAGCCCTTTTCTGCCGTCATCTTTCTATGTTTCTATGTTTCTATCCACCTTTTACAGTCTTCCATCATGACAAGGTGGTTCTGCGTACACATCCAAAGTTTCTCCCTAAGGTTGTCTCTGAATTTCATCTCAACCAATCGATTGTTCTGCCTGTATTCTTTCCGAAACCTCATTCTCATTCTGGAGAACAGGCTTTACATACTTTGGACTGTAAGCGGGCTTTGGCTTACTATTTGAAGCGTACTAAGCCCCACAGATCAGCTCCCCAACTCTTTCTGTCCTTTGATCCGAATAAATTGGGACATCCTGTTTCTAAACGTAAGTTGTCTAATTGGCTGGCAGCGTGCATTTCATTCTGTTATGCTCAGACCGGACTGACACTGGAAGGTTCTGTCACGGCCCATAGAGTCCGAGCTATGGCAGCATCTGTAGCTTTCCTCCGTTCCACTCCTATTGAGGAAATCTGCAAAGCTGCCACTTGGTCCTCAGTTCATACTTTTACATCTCATTATTGTCTGGATGCATTCTCCAGACGGGATGGACACTTCGGCCAATCTGTTTTGCAAAATTTGTTTTCCTAATGGCCAACCTTCCCTCCATCCCTCTTTTTGTTAGCTTGGAGGTCACCCATCAGTCAAGAATATGCTGCCTGCTTGTCCTGGGATAAAGCACAGTTACTTACCGTAACAGGTGTTATCCAGGGACAGCAGGCAGATATTCTTGCATCCCTCCCACCTCCCCGGGTTGGCTTCTTAGCTGGCTTATCCTAACTGGGGACCGCGCGCCTCCATCGGGCGGGAAGGCACTCGCGCGTGCGCGGTGCGGCCTGCTAGAACTTTCCAAGTTCTTAGAGTGCAATCACTCTAAAAGTGTCCGTACCGGGGCTCCGTCGGTGCCGTCACCCATCAGTCAAGAATATCTGCCAGCTGTCCCTGGATAACACCTGTTACGGTAAGTAACTGTGCTATCTTTCCAGTTTCCAGTAATCTGTTGAATGGCAACCCTGGTTAATATTAATAAAAGTTTATTATTATTTGCAGAAATTGGGCTTTTAAATCTCATAGATGTACCAAACAGTATAGTATCATAAGAAAGGGCAACATGATTTTCTAACAATGAATTAATTTGGGACCAAATTAACTTCCAAAGGGCATTTATATAGGGACAGAAAAAAATTAAATGATCTAATGTCCCAGCTTCTAAACCATCTATTAGACCTATAACACTTTCAAATTTGGTCGTGATATAAACAGTATTCCATCATACGACATTACATTACATTGTACTTGTTAACCGCGTAGCCATAAGTTTAACGCGGTTTACAAAAGATTATTAACAGTAAACATGATCCAGGGAATAGAATAAGTTAGTCAAGTGCTTGGGAAAAAGATTAGGTCTTCAGCTGTGTTCTGAAATGTTTATAAGAGCGCGCTGTGAGCAACAGTGTTCGCAATTCTTTATTGTAAAAAGCTGCCTGGTATGCTAAGGTATGGTTAAAAAATGTCTTACTTCTACAGCCTTGTACAGAAGGAAAGTTAAAACAGGGCATGGATTCCACTTTAGATAAATTTTTCCAACAGTGTCAAATATTCTTAATTACCAGAAACAGTAAAATGTTGAGCAGACGAACGTTATATTCAGCGGATCCGAGAGACCATGATGACCCAGTATAATGATCTTAAGATGTAAAGGAACTGGATGAGATGGTGTTCCAAACCTTATTCCAATATATATAGAGAGATGACAGCGATGATATTATTATTATTATTATTATTAGGTTCTTATATCCCGCCATACCCAAAGAGTTCTAGGCGGTTTACATTCGTTACATTAGGATCCGGTCTGAACCCGGATTTACAAAAATTTTATCGGAATTGCAGGTAGCGCGGAAGGAGGCACAGGTTTATCGTAGTTGGGTTAGAGGATAAAATGGAGGGAGTGGGAAACCAGAAGAGGGGGGGAGAGGGGGGTGGGGGGGTTGGAGTGTATGCGGGGAGTAAGGACTAAGGGTCTTGTTCGCGGAAGAGGTGTGTTTTGAGAAGTTTTCTGAAATCTAGGTAGGTCGGGGCCTCTAGCATCATTTGGGCTAGCCAAGGGTTCAGCTTGGCCGCCTGGAAGGCAAAGGTTTTGTCGATGAATCTTTTGAGCTGGCATGATTTTATGGAGGGGAAGGTAAACAACTGGATTCTGCGGGATTTCTTGTTAGTGCAATACATAATGGTGCAAGGGATAATGTTCCTTCAGTTTTCTCACAAGACCAACAAAGGCTAGAAGTGTCCTTTGAGAGTTTAGCTAGTTTTTTTTTTATGTCCACACAGATTTATCATTTGTGTAGAAGGAAGTATGTCGACTGCAATAGCGCAGCTGATCGTATGGATTTAAACATTCGGCTCTAGACCTTTTGCCAAATATCATCATCGACCTCTATTTCTAGCTCAGGATGCCATGCGCTCATCAGTTGTGATATAGAAGAAGAAGAGGCCTGTTTTAGAGGCAGCGCCCTTTTGAGCATTAATCAATTTAGATTGTTAAAGAAGATCCGGTGTGGATCTGGATAGGTCACATGTGTACTATGATGTAATTGAATAGTAATTCTATAGTGTAGAAAATTATTTTTGGCTGTCCTTCCTGCAACTAGGTCTCTGAAGAACTAATGGGTAAAACTTCTCAAGGAGTTGTTCCACTCTTATGCTTCTTTTTTCCTACAGGTTGGGGCGTTGGTGGCGGATTAAAGAAGCCAAGAATGCAGTGTACATAATCCCCTTGAAGAGGGTACCACCCGAACAGAGTTAAAACCCTGCAGAAGAGTCAGAACACTTGATTTAAATATACCTTGCACCATTGTTTATAAATAAATAATTTAAAATTAAATACTCATGGTATTTTGTTTTCCAAACATTAATAAAAGTTGTATTTTCAACTCTTCCCCCCCAACCAATGTCGTCTTGGGGTGGAGGAAGAGAGTCTGGCATTGAAGGGAAGGAGCCTGCCCTCACACACTTTCCACTGAGAAAACTCGACGATGCATTTTTTTCTTCACTCTGGGATGGGAGGAAATCTCTGGCTGTAATATAGTTTCTTTTTATAGGAAAGTTCTTATCTAAAGAAAGTTCCTACCCACACACTTGCCCCCTAATTCTATAAACATGTGTTATGGATAAGCAATGTGGCACATTCAAATGATAAATCTTGTTAAAAATGGAGCTGTGTGGAATCTAAGAATTGACATCTATGAAAAGATGAGCTTTTCCAGAGGGCTTAGGTCGACACTTGCTTGAACTCTGTAGTGTGCTTCTTTGATCATCTGTTACACTTTTGCTTATTTTAATTTGACCGGTAGCCTTTTTTTTTTTGGGGGGGGGAAAGGTAGGGAGGTGGCAAAAAGTTTCACATTTTCAAATTGTGCAGTTTTTTTTCCCAACAGACAGAAGGTGTAGTGCTGAAGGTTAGTGATATATCTTTGATCTTGATGTGTGTTATTTCATTTGGTGTGCTGAACCTCTTTGTACCCATAAGAAGTTAATGATGTTATAATGTCTGTACCTTTTTGCTGTTTGAATAAACAGATTTATACAAAAACTTGTGTACCCAAATTTAGGCTTAGCACACAAATTTGCATGCACGGTTTGTAGGTTAGGGCTCTTAAGCCTGGAGAAGAGATGGAGTGGAGTGGAACAGGTAGATGTGAACTGTTTGTTTTACTCTTTCTAAAAATACTATGGCTAGGGAGCATGCAATGAAGCTACTAAGTAAAACAAGCAGCAAAAATATTTTTTTTGCCGGAGGATGTGGTGAAAGCTAATTTAGCAGGGTTTAAAAAAGGTTTGGATAATTTTCCTAAAAGTTTGTAAGACATTTTTTTTCCGTTATTTATTGATCATTTTTCAATAACATATCAAGTATCCACTTGTACAGAAAGGTAAAGTTAAGCAGAAAATAAAATACAATACAAATTATAATCTACTATCATAAGAAAAAAAAATATAGCTTAACTTCAACTCAAGTCCTCAAGAGTCCAAGATGTAGAGTCAGCGAGAATATAATAAAGAAATAAAAACAAAAAGCTAGTAACTATGTTAGCTGAGAAAGGAAATCAAACAATCAAAGAGTTCTCATATTTCCCCTCGTTTTTTCAGGCGAGCCGCTGACAAGGTGGTTGTCAGTTGGCTAGGATCAAAGAAAACATATTTTTGCATTTGATACGATATCACACATTTACATGGGTGACGAAGGAAAAAAGTCGCCCCAAGAGCAATAACACCTGGCTTTAACAACAAGAATTTATGTCGACGTTTTTGTGTATCTCGTGACAGATCTGGAAATATTTGTATTTTATACCCAAGAAATTCTTTCTGTTTATTTTTAAAGAAAAGTCTTAATAGCCAATTCTCATCTGGTGCTAAGGCAACTGTAAGAAGTGTTGCCAACGTTGCCACTTCTCTGTCCGAGAGTTCCAACATCGTAGAACTATTAAGTAATTGTTGATCATCTTCCTTTCATTTTTCTTTGCTTTTAATAGGTAAATAATACACTTGGGTGAATGGCGGTAACAATTCCTCCATCATGTAATGTTTCAACATGTCTCTAGGAGTTACTGCCACAACTCTAGGAAAATTAATTAGTCTAAGATTGTTATTAGTGGAAAAATTTTCTAGAAACTCCAATTTTCTCCTCAGATTAATATTATCTCTCACCACTGTTTCTGTAATTTGTTTAGAAACTTTCATTTCTTGGGAAGAATTCAGTGTTGAATTTTTAAAATCTTGTAAATCAACTTTGATATTCTTAATTTCAGTTTCTTGAGTATTAATCTTGTGCTCCAGCTGAAACAGCTGAGGCTTGATTGACTTAGCTAAATCCGCCACTAGGTCCCAAATGGCCTCAAGAGTTACCTCGTGGGGTTTCTTTAGTGTAAAGGAAAGTTTTTAGGGTCAATATTCTCACCAACCGAAGTTCTCTCCTAACTGTGGCTCTCCTGCTGACGGGCAAGTAAGACATTATTAAGGTGGATTTGGGAAAATGCGCTGCTTATTTCTAGGTTAAGCAGCATAAAATCAGTTTTACTCTTTCGGGATCTTGTCAGGTACTTGTGACCTGCATTGACCACTGTTGGAAACCAGGATACTGATCTTGATGGACCTTCGGTCTGTTCCAGAATGACAGCTCTTATGTTCTTAAGTCAGATGCCTTACACTAGTATTTTGTTCTGTGTAGAACTGCCGTGTTAGCATTTGAGTTTAGCATGCATCAACCAGCACCTAAATTCTGGTGTTTTTTTCCTGAATCTACCCCTTGGTGACCTTTTGACCAGGCACTTAGTAAAAATCTCCACAGTATCATGTTCTTCAAAACTGTGTCAAATTCATTTTGTCCCTAGAAACTGTGCTGACAGCTCATCAATACTGCAGGAGTGTGCTGCAGGGTAGGAAGAGACGGACAGTTCAAATATCGTTTCAAAGCGGATGTTATATCTGAAAAAAACATTGCTGTGTTGGTGGTGATATGTTAAATCTTTGTTCTTATCATTGCCCTTGGGAAAAATTGCACTGAGATGGTAAAGTGTAAAATGTGTAGGTTTCCATAATTAAAATGAGGTAAATATAGAAGCTGGTTATTGAACTTGTCACCACCAAAAAAGCTACATTAATAATTTAGGTAGAAAAATAAGGTCTCTGGGCGCTTAAAGACTTAGAGGGGCATAATCGAAAGGGACGTCTAAGTCCGTTTACGTCCACCTCGCAAGTCGTCCAAAGTTAAAAAGAGCCCAAGACACATTTTCGAAAGAGACGTCCAACTTTTTTTTACTTTCGAAAATCGTCTAATTATACATCCTGCCGATCTGATCGTCCAAGCCTTTATACCACATTTCCGTCCAACTTTCCGTCCAAGTCCAAAACACCTAGAACAAGCCCTGTTGGACTTGGGAGGGGTCTGCAAAGTGATGGATTGAATACCCAGACATGCCACCTAACTAGTGGGGTACCTTACAGGGCACTACTGTGAACTTCACAAAAAGGGTGCCATGGCTTCTCCTCACTACAGCTCCCTTATAGGTGACGGTGAGTCCCCCCAAACCACCTCCAGAATCCCGTAGACCCACTTATCTACCACCCCAATAGCCCTTATGGCTTCAGGAGCCACTTATATGCCAGTCAAAAAGGGTTTTGGGGGTGTATAGGGGAGTGCACATGTTTAAGTATCAATGCAGTGATTACAGGGGCTTTTGGGCATGGGTCCTCTTCTCTTTGGGTCCCTAACCCACCCCCAAGATGACTTAAGCTGCCTCTGGGCTGGACGACTAGGCTTTCCTATGCCAGGCGGCCAGGTGATGATGGTCTGGAGGCTGAAATTTAAAGTTGTGAATAATATTTTTATGGGGGCGGGGGAGGGGTTGGTGATCACTGGGGTAGTATGTGGGGGTCTGTGTTATATATTTGAAGTGCTTATCTGGTGAGTTTAGGTAGTTTTTTGTGATTTAGACCATGTTTTACATGATCTAAGTCAAAATGTCCAAGTTCCATCTAGGCTCTTGTTAAACTTTCGGTTATACATGCTGTACGACTAAGTCTAAGCCGGCCCACATCCCGCCCAACTCCTGCCCTCGACACGCCTCCTGGACGTGCTTTGGACGTTGAGCGGCACTATGAAGGCCTTAGAAATACGTCCAAAACCTGGTTTTATTATCAGCATTTGGACGCATTTGTCCAAGTGCCGACTTAGGCCGGTTTTTGGACGTTTTTCTTTTTCGATTATGAGCCCCTTAATCTCTCCTAATTGTACTAATTATTGATGATCAATTGATCTTTAAAATAAAAACAAATCTTCTGAGAGCAAAAACTTAACATATAGGTGCCAAATAGTATTTTCAAAACATTTCTTCAGAAGTTTTCAACCCTTTCAAGAGTCTGTACTAAATAATGATGATTCAAAATGGCATTATTTTGCACTCGTTTATCAAACAAAATGACGCAAAAGATCTCAAAAGTCAAATCGGTACAGGAAAATGATACTTGAATGGAGCCAAGCATTCATGAAGTAAAATGCTCCTCTTTAACAGCAGCTTATAATCGACAGTGAAGGCAAATGGCATTCAAATCTGAAAAACCTGAGACGTTTTCTTTTGCTGGACTGGCTTCATTAGGGGTACAGCCAAGTATTATCAGTGCCCGAACGACTACTGGCACTAACTGGACAGTGCTGCAATAGTCTCTTCTGGATTTTCGGTAGCGCTATCTATTATGAATTGTTGGAAATCCAGTCAGTCAGTGTTGTTTAGGTGGGGAACGTTATCAATGTGTGTTACCATTGATGTGTTATTTTAGCATAGGTTCAATTTTATGCAATAAGATCTAGTTACTAGTAACCCATCTTAATAGTAATCCATGTTGTTAACTTACTGCTTCAAATGAATCTGTCCTGCTGAATATTGGACCTCTTATGTTCAAAAACAGCCTGTAAATTCCTAGTGTGATCTGAATGTAGTGGGGCTTCTTTTCTAAGGATATAAGAATAGCCTTACTGGGTCAGACCAATGGTCCATCAAGCCCAGTAGCCCGTTCTCACGGTGGCCAATCCAGGTCACTAGTACCTGGCCAAAACCCAAGGAGCAGCAACTTTCCAACATCTCAAAGAATAGCAAGACTCCGGAACCCCAATGAGACCAACGTTCCAGAGCTGAGATTGTGATGTCATAATGCCTCCTTCCACAGCGCCTCGGAGCCAACCTCATCGGTGATGTTACAATGACTTGATTGTCCTATACTTGGCTCACATAAGAGCATAATAATAGCCTTACTGGGTCAGATAAATGGTCCATCAAGCCCAGTAGCCCATTCTCACGGTGGCCAATCCAGGTCACTAGTACCTGGCCGAAACCCATAGAGTAGCAACATTCCAGCATCTCAAAGAATAGCAAGACTCCGGAACCCCAATGTGAGTAACGTTCCAGAGCTGAGACTGTGATGTCATAATGCCTCATTCCACAGCGCCTCAGAGCCAAACTCATCGGTGATGTTACAATGACTTGATTGTCTTATACTTGGCTCACATAAGAGCATAATAATAGCCTTACTGGGTCAGATAAATGGTCCATCAAGCCCAGTAGCCCATTCTCACGGTGGCCAATCCAGGTCATTAGTACCTGGCCGAAACCCATAGAGTAGCAACATTCCAGCATCTCAAAGAATAGCAAGACTCCGGAACCCCAATGTGAGTAACATTCCAGAGCTGAGACTGTGATGTCATAATGCCTCATTCCACAGCGCCTCAGAGCCAAACTCATCGGTGATGTTACAATGACTTGATTGTCTTATACTTGGCTCACATAAGAGCATAAGAATAGTCTTACTGGGTCAGATCAATGGTCCAGCAGCCCGTTCTCACGGTGGCCAATCTAGATCCCTAGTACCTGGCCAAAACCCAAGGAGTAGCACCATTCCAGAGCTGAGATTGTGATGTCATAGTGCCTTATTCCACAGTGCCTCAGAGCCAACCTCATCGGTGATGTTACAATGACTTGATTGTCCTATACTTGGCTCACATGAGAGCATAAGAATAGTCTTATTGGGTCAGACCAATGGTCCAGTAGCCCGTTCTCACAGTGGCCAATCCAGGTCCCTTGTACCTGGCCAAAACCCAAGGAGTAGCAACATTCCATGCTACCGATCTAGGGCAAGCAGAGGCTTAGGTACTTGTGTGTCTTAAGTGCTTTGAAAATGAGCTCCAGTATCAATCCAATTGGTGATTTTAGTAACAATCTTGAATCATAATTGCACCTTCCTCATTGGCCTTTTGAAGGATAATTGAATAATTTGTGTGTAATGAATGTTAGGCCATTTTCTTGTCTTGATTTAAATTGTGTATTATTTATTTCTTTATGCTAATTGAGGAGTGGAGGAACAAACAGTCTATCCACTAATTCTCCCCACTGAGGACGTCTGCTCAGACAAAAGAAAAAGCCTCAGATCTCAGGTGAACCACTTTGTGCTTAGTTCTACCTAATAAACATCATCAGTGTGGTTGGGTGTGATAGTATGTGATGATCTTAAGGTGGCCAAACAGGGTGAAAAGGTGACGGCGAAAGCTATAAGGAAGCTAGGGTGCATAGGGTTAGGGTTGGTAGAGAGGTATTGATGCCCCTATATAAGACTAGTGAGACCTCAGTTAGAATATTGTGTACAGTTCTGGAGGCTGCACATTCAAAAAGATATAAAAAGGATGGAGTCAGCCCAGAGGAAGGCTACTAAAATGGTATGTGGTCTTCAGCATAAGACGTATGGGGACAGACTTAAAGATCTCAATCTGTATACTTTGGAGGAAAGACGGGAGAGGGGAGATAAGATAGAGATGTTTAAATACCTACATAATATAAATGTGCATGAGTCAAGTCTGTTTCATTTGAAAGGAAACTGCAATGAGAGGGCATAGGATGAAGTTAAGAGGTGATAGGCTCTGGAGTAATCTAAGGAAATACTTTTGTTTACAGAAAGGGTGGTAGATGTGTGGAACAGTCTCCGGTAGAAGAGGTAGAGGTTTGGACTGTGTCTGATTTCAAGAAAGCTTGGGATAGGCACATGGGATGGGCCATTTGGCCTTTATCTGCCATCATGTTTCTATGTTTCTGTCTTCAGATTGGAAGGGTGTATATTCTCTTACCCCTCCTAACTCTCTTCACAGTAAATAGTACAACGTTTATAGATCTTCAGGAGTACCACCTAGCACTTTATTGCAAAAATGATTGTCCCACACAAATCTGCTCGTTCTTTAAGATCCTCTTCATTAAATTTGCTTTCAGTCCCTTCGCTAAGAATCATAGGCACAAGACGCAATGATATATTCTCTGTAAAAGCACCCACACTGTGGAACTCCCTTCCAAATTTTATTAAAAACGAAACAGACCTTGTTGCGTTTAAGAAAATTTTAAAAACATATTTATTCCAGGACGCATTTGACTTATAAAACATAGTCATTTTAGGTTTCCGTACTCTTCTTTTTTCATCTTAACCCATTACTACCCAATGTGTTTTTACCCTTTGATGTCAAACTCTAACAGATAACAAAATTGTAACTTCTCCCCTTTCTTCCCACCCCTTCTTGTTCGTCAATCTTTGTCGGTCTCTTAAGTGATTTTTTGTAAACTAAATGTATGTCTGTCTCTTAAGTGATTTTTGTAAACTAAATGTATTACCACACTCTGATGGTTTTTAACTGTACATCGCTTAGATATTGTGATAAGCGATTCATCAAATAAAGGTAAACTTGAAACTTGAACTCACTCATACAAATTCATTGTGTCAGGCTTTATGTACTACTTCCTCCCTGGATCTTCCATACTTTGCTATTAAATGTATAAATACTTTTTTCCACCTTAGTGTATAAATAGTTGCAATACTTAGCTTAAAGCTTGTGGTCATGCTTTCAGGGATTTATACCGCCACCATGTTCCACCCAAAGGGGTTTGATCAAGGCATCATATCCCTTTCTAAAGCTTAATGCCGCTGTAACTGACCACTGAATAAACTTTTGCCTATGGAGTGAGTTCAAACACCAGGGTGAACTTAACCGCAAAATTACAAATGTAACTTAAATGTGGGTCCCTCCTATTCCCACCAACGTTTCATGGAAATAAGGCCACTTCTTCAGGGCTATTGAACCTCAATTTTAGTAGTCAGTTTTGTGATTTCACCAAGTGGGGAGAGTTAGTGGATAGAGTCATTTATTTCTTTAACTTCCTTACCAGACAAGTCCAGAACCTGTACATGTTGTGCCTATCATTCATTGGACAGAGAGAGAGAGAAATCAAATAATTCCATGAAATTTGTCTTTTAAAGGCACTGTGAATGCACAGATATTCAATATTTTGTGTCTGTAGCTACTGGTGACAGTTCACTGTGTAGGTTCAACCTGGAAGGCTCCTAACCCATTTCTCTCTCGTCCAGTTGAGTTATAGTTATATTTGACTCATCGAAGGGCTCGAAGAAAGAAAGTTTCCTCAAAAATACTTGGATACCTTGGTAAGTACTTCTATACAGTTCTGAGGATTACCTCCTACTCCATCTGTTCTCTACCTTTGCCTTTAGGTCTATATTTTAACCTGTGTAATTTTTATTCCAACATGAGTTTTGTTTTTCAAAAAACAAACACAAATTCAATTTTGATGTAATTTTACTCACCCTTTGTTTTTACCTATGGCATGTTGCTAGTGTGAGAAAAGCGCTGCCCACGGTAAAAAAAAGACTGGAGAATTTGGGTAAAGTAATGCAATTTAGTTTAGATTCTTTTTGGCCAAAAAGGGTATCCAGTCTGCACAAAAATGGCAAGGTGGGCACACGGAAGTTCACATGATCACACAATATATAGTTAGTACAAACTTTTATTAGTCCCTCCTACCTGTCTGCTCATTGGATAGAGCAAAGATAGTTCACAACCTATCAGTTCCCTCACCCATACTTCCTGTCTCTCCACCCCTAATTACTTCTCCCATTACTATTATTCCCCAGACCCCTGACTCTACAATTGCCCATATTTGGGCATTGGCTCCTCCTCTCACATGTTACGTACTTAGGCTCGTGATCTGAACAATAGCCCTTATGGTTAGTTATGCTGACTCTCTTCTAATTTAACCTGCACTTGACTACAGGCATTGTATTCATAGAAACATAGAGTATGATGGCAGAAAAGGGCCGGCGGCCCAACAAGTCTGCCCACTCAAGAACCCTCCCTCAGCAAATTTACCTCTCCCATGAGTCTGTTTTTTAAGCATGACTCTGTAGCAACCCCACTTGTTTGTCCCAACGTCTCTTGAAGTCGAGCACGTTACTGGCCTCGACCACCTGGCGTGGAAGACTATTCCATTGATCAATCACCCTTTCGGTGAAGAAGTATTTCCTGGTGTCCCCATGAAATCTTCCCCCTTTAAGTTTTAGCGGATGCCTTCTTGTCGCCGTGGGACCCTTAAGAAAAAACATTTCCTCCTCCACTACAATGCGGCCCGTGATGTATTTAAATATTTCTATCATGTCCCCCCTTTCTCTGTGCTCCTCGAGAGAATATAGGCGCAGTCTGGTCAGATGTTCCTCATAAGGGAGATCCCTAAGTCCCGAGACCATCCTAGTGGCCATTCTCTGGATCGACTCCAGTCTCTTCACATCTTTCCGATAATGCGGCCTCCAGAACTGGACACAGTACTCCAGGTGAGGTCTTACCATGGATCTGTACAATGGCAGTATGACTTCAGGCTTTCGGCTGATAAAGCTTCTTCTGATACAACCCAGCATTTGTCTAGCTTTTGCTGAAGCTTTCTCCACTTGATTTGCAGCTTTCATATCGTCCCGGATGAGTACTCCTAAGTCCCTTTCTGCAGTAGTTCTTGTCAAGTTTTCACCGTTCAAGGTGTATGTTCTGCATGGATTGCTGCTTCCAAGATGCATTACTTTACATTTTTTGGCATTAAAGTTTAGTTGCCAAGTACTGGACCATTGTTCCAGCCGAAGTAGGTCCTGCTCCATAGTGTTGGGACTGGTCGCGCTGCCAGGGTCCGTTGCCCTGCCCACAACGTTGCAAAGTTTGATGTCATCGGCAAATAATGTAATTTTGCCACGAAGTCCCTGAGTCAGATCCCTTACGAAGATATTAAACAGCATTGGGCCCAACACCGAGCCCTGTGGCACTCCACTGGTCACTCTCGATGTTTTCGAGGGAATACCGTTTACCATTACCCTTTGAAGTCTGCTGCTAAGCCAGTCTTTCAGTAACAAATACTGTCCCAGGAATGCTGCCCTCCCCCTTTCTCCTGATTCAGCAAGTGTTCCTTACTTCTTTATTCCTCTGCTGGAATTTATGTGTTATTAATTCCATTAGTGTCTGTAGTTTGTAGTTTCTCTGTTCTTGTTTTATCACACTTGATTAGATGTATTATGTGTAAGTGTTATATTCTTTTATATGTTCACACCTTTGTATTACCTTGCAACAATTAACACCATTAGAAAATATATTAGTATTTTCATTTCTCACACTAGGCAACAGTTTTCAGACTTTTATTACCAGCTCTGTTGATTGCACAGGTTAAAGCTTCCATTAATTGTATCAAATGTGAACAGTTTAAACCTGGGCACTAAGGAGTCGATATTCAAAGCAATTTAACCAGTCAAAATGATACAGTGTTATTTGGAATTATGATGAGAAAAAAAAGTCAAATTTCACCAGAAAATAACAAGCTTTTATTAGTAATGACAGGGGTTGCCATTCAGCATATAACCAACAATTGGAAGAATTATAGTAACCTAAATTATACATTTTGGTGGAATACAATATGTCATATATTCAAAATGGAAAGAGCAATAGCAATACAAAGAGGGACATATACTAAATTTATAAAAATATGGGGGCCATTGACAAAATATTATAATGAATAAATAGTAGGATTTCTCTTCTTCTTTTCTTCTTTTCAATATCTTCTTTGTGACACACATGGAGGGGTGGGTAGTGAAAATAATTTTTACAACATATGATATAATATGATATACAATATGTAATGAATGATTAAAAAATACTAGAAGGGTGGGGGGAGGGAGAGGGGATAAAAATATGTTCAGAATATTATGTATTAGATATAAAAGTGATATTGTGTATTCATTAATTGTATTTCAATATTTTGTACACTTCATGTAAAATTTGAAAATGAATAAAAATTATTTAAAAAAAAAAAAACCAGTCAAAATGGCTCCTGTTTGGGGCCAACCACTAATTTAAAAAATATATATATTTTTATTAAATTTACAAAGACTCAATCCCCAGGAAGGTGAAACTCACAAATTGGTGAGCCCAGTTCTTCAGAAGTGATTATGGGCTGGCTATGTACTTAGATTTGACTTGGCCACATACAGTAACTGCTATCGTTTAGTGGCACTTAAACAGTTCTGCTAAAAATAAGAGCGCTTAAACTGAACCTAAGATGAAGATCATGAACATGAAAATGGTGACGATTATGAGCTTGAAGGCGATTGAAATCCTTTAAAACCTCTATCTCCTGTTCTCTTTTGTAAACAAAGAAGCAGCTAGTAGGGAAGAAATACTCCGTAGAATAGCACTTGGTCGCTCATCAATGAAGGCTCTCTACAAAGTTTTCAAAGGCAAGAAAATAATATTCCAAATGTCTACACACTCATTTTTTCAGTGGTCAATTATGGATGTGAAAGCTGGACAGTATGGGGCTCATAATCGAAACAGAAATCCGTCTAAAAACCCGTCCAAGTCGGCACTTAGACGATCAAAAAGACAGGTCGTTTAAGTGCCGATAATCAAAACGAGTTTTTAGACGTATCCAGGGACATTTTAGGCCTCTGAATCCTGCTGTGCTGTGCGCCCAGAGCTGAAAGGGGCCTGTATTATGTGTTTGCAGTGCTTATCTGGTCACTTTAGGTGGGTGTTTGTGACTTACACCATGTTTTAAATGATCTAAGTCACAACGTCCAAGTTCCGTCGATCCTGTGCTGTATAACTTTCGGTTATACATGCAGGATGACTAAGTCTAAAGCCTGCCCACTTCCCGTCCAAATTCCGCCCTCGACATTCCTTCTGAAATGCCCCGTTTAGCTCTGGTCGTTCAGCAGCACTATGAAGGCCTAGGTCGTTTATAAATACATCCAAAACCCGTTTTTATTATCGGCACTTGGGACGAATTTTGACAGTGTTTGTCCAAGTGCTGACTTAGGACGTTTTTTGGATGTTT
Source organism: Geotrypetes seraphini (assembly GCF_902459505.1). Classification (NCBI taxonomy): domain Eukaryota; kingdom Metazoa; phylum Chordata; class Amphibia; order Gymnophiona; family Dermophiidae; genus Geotrypetes; species Geotrypetes seraphini. The sequence goes on from NC_047100.1 coordinate 41,491,746, forward strand.
TTCTCTTTCGATTATGAGCCCCATAGTGTTCATTCTCATGTAAATTTGATGGGTTTTCTCAATCGTCTATATGTATCACTGAATGTCCAGTGCTCCTTTCTGTTAACCGCTCAGAACTTATGGTAGGGTGGTATATAAGAATAAAGTTTATTATTATTATTATTTTTATGACTGTTTTTTTCTTTTTGTTTAGATATCCCCTTTATTCACTCCAGACCCTTGATAAAGCCTTGATAACAGGTGAAACGGGTCCCATCGGGGATGGAAATTCATTGAACAGTCATTCTGTCCTTTGAGGTATGGACACAGGCAGGCGCAGACTAAGATAAGTCCCACTCTGCTGTTTTGCTCTTGAAAGTGAAATTAATAAATCTGAACAAGGTTTATGATAAATAATAATACGTATAAGTTAATATGTGATTCATATGAGAGGCTTTTTGGGTCAGTGATAGACACCGGAACCCCATGAACAGTATTTGCAAACTAAGTTTATCCCTTGTGGATGTTTGCGGCGTTACCGAGACCATTTTTCCTCTCTTAGAAGAAACACAAGTCTAATTAACTAAAGAGATCTTATTCTGTGTGGGTTATAGGCCACCAAAAAACCCCCAAAACTCTACTGTACTGCCATATTGGTGCCACCTGCAATCATAAGGGCTATTGGGGTTGTAGACAGGTGGGTATAGCGAGTTTTGTTTTTTTTTTTTGGGGGGGGCTCAACATTACTTATATGGGAGTTGTGGTGAGATGTTTATGTGGCACCCTTTTTGTGAAGTTCACAGCAGTGATCTGTACAGTGCCTCATTGCTGTGTTGCCATGTCTGGGTGGCCAGTCCATCACTTTGCTGGACCTTCTCACGTCCAAAAGGTCTTGTTCTAAGTGTTTGGGACTTGGATGATTTTCTGGATGAGAATGTGGTATAAACAGCAATCTGGACGACTAAATGGCTGGACACAGAAGTAGACTATTTGCACTTTTACCTATATACAGAGTTGCCGCTGATCAAGGGCCTTTCTATGTTTCATTATTCTCCTCTTGCTCATTCTGTGTCCAGCTATCTTCCATTGTAATGTAACTTCCTGGAAATGTCCAGTTATCTTCCAATGTAATCCGCTTAGAACCACAAGGTACAAGCGGAATAGAAGTCACAAATGTAATGTAATGTAATATCTTTGCTTCAGAATACTTCTGTCAAATATTCATCATATGTGTTCAGATACATGTAGCTTAAGAACCTAGTTTATTTGTACATTTTTTTGGTAATGCTAAAATACAAAGCAATTTATGGTCCCTAAGGTATAGAACAGAGATCCTCTTTATCTATAGTGGTTTTTCTGTTTTTACTCGAGTGAAGTCAAAAGAGCCGACCCTTCAGATCATATGGGAGGAACACATAAAAAAAGTAGGTTATAAAAATGTTCACTTTTATTTACATAGATCACAAATCTATTCACTTAAAGAGCTACTCTTAAAAACAGCTTTTCTTATATTTTCATACACGTATCACATGGAAAATTCTATTGGAAATATTGATTACACAGTCACATTTTTTCCTGGAACATCTTTTCCATTTTACAGAAGCTTCTAAACCACCTCTTCGCCATTATAGTTTCATGTTGTGCAGATAAGGAAGCAGGAAGCAATGGCTTCCAAGTAATATTTGATTAAGACACTGGTAGACCTTAGGATGTCCAGAGATCTCTGATGTGCACCTATCTTAGTTACAGAGGCTTTAGGAATCCTATGTTCACTAGATCACACCATCTTTCCCATCTTAAGTTTGGAGGGGGTGGTCTATTAATTTCATCCTGTACCATAGGGCTTCCAACTTAGAGCAGTGGCTGAGCTGTAGAATCATAAGCATTCATCTGCAACTAGATTATCCCTTCATTTTGTCCTCCCAACTCATTTAAATAATAATAATAATAATTTATTTTGTGTACCGCCATACCCAGGGAGTTCAAGGCGGTTCACAACAGATAGATGAATTACATACAGTGCGATTAGAAAAAAAAGAAGAGCATAACAAGGCAATCGTAGGGTCAAACTCGTTTACATTAACAATTTAGGTGAGGGAAGGGCTAAATACAGGGTACATACAGTGTGTGCTGTAGTAGAATACAATTGAGTTTAGGAGAGGGGGGAGCAGAGCATATTAGGTGGAAACAGGGGGGGAGCAACAAACTTAGAAGGGGGGCAGGCGGAAAAGTAAGGAAGAGGAGAGGGGGGGTTTGAGACGAGGGGAGGGGAGCGTTAAGGGATAGGTCTGTTGCAAAGAGAGTTTTAATCTGTTTTCTAAGGAGGAGAAGGGGAAACGTTACGACGGAAGAGGGGAGCGTTAAGGATTTGGTCCGTTGAAGAGTAGAGTTTTGAGTTTTTTTTCTGAAGGGGAGGTATGAAGAGCTGTCAAGTATGATTTGGGCGAGCCATGAATTTAGTTTGGCCGCTTGAAAAGAGAAGGTTCTTTCGAGGAATCTTTTAAGATTTAAACCTAGTTCAGGTATCAGTCTTTCTGCAATAGCATTCTAAGGAGTGCCCAGCCAAGTCACAACCCATGGTTTGGGAAGCTCCTCAGCCAGGGATAGGAGTGGATTTGCCAATAGGCAAAGCAGGTACCTACAAGTAACAGCCTCAGTGAGGTTACCACCCTTCTCCCTGAGTGACTTATTTTAAAGCAGGGTTGCCATCCTATCTTGGGTGGATGGAGGTGTCAACTAGTGAATCCCTAAAAACTTATCTCTTCAAAGATGCTTTTAATCTATGATTTTCTTAACCAAAATTTCCTTTTAATTTGCTATTTTAAAGTCCTATTTCCCTTATGTTATTTTCCTTTATATGTTCCTTAGCTCTTGAAAAGAAATTGTAACTTCTCCCTTTTTTCTCTCCCTATTCGTGTATTGTCTTTTTTTTTTTTTTTCTAGTTTGTTATTTATTTATTATTGTATTACTTGTTTTATTTTAAATTTGAATTGTACATCGCTTAGGAAATTAAATAGGCGATTTATCAAGAATTAATAAAACTTGAAACTTGACACGGGGGCAAATTTTTTCCTCGTCCTGGCAAGTACTTTTTCTGTCCCTGCCCCATTCCTGCAAACGCCATCCTCCTCTGCACAAGCCTTTAAACGCTTTAAAATCATAAAAAGATCGAGGCTTGTGCAGTTAAGGCAGAGCTTACAGGAATGGGGCAGGGAAAGCGACAAAACTCGTGGGGGACGGGGAAATTTGTCCCTGTGTCATTCTTTAGGGTCGACAAGCTGTCCACCTGCCAAAGGGCTGTTGGTGGTACAGATCTGCCATTTGGCCAGGGATCGTTTACATCAATGCTGCTTCCATAATGCTCCCAGTCATACAGCCCAGATCTGATCACTAGGTGTTGCCATTGCATGAAGACTGTCTCCCCTTTAGAGATTATGAACGGGGGGACGTTGTCCTGTTAGGGGACTTCAACATGCCTGATGTAGACTGGAACACATTCTCAGCAACAACTTGTAGTAGCAAGAGGATATTAACATCCATGAAGGGAGTACAGCTCAAACAAATGGTACTAGAGCCCACTAGGGCCCAGGCCATCCTGGACCTGATACTTACGAACGGGGAAAACGTCACGGAAGTCTTGGTGGGAGAAACGCTGGCAACCAGTGACCATAACATGGTATGGTTCAACCTTAGAAAGGGCTTCCCTAGATCACAAACAAAAACGAAGGTACTCAATTTCCGGGGCACTGACTTCGCAAGCATGGGTGATTTCGTCCATCAGACGCTACAGGCTCAAGAAACAACGGATGATGTGGAAGCTATGTGGTCAACACTGAAAAGGACACTACACGAAGCAACTATCCGCTACATAAAATCGGTAAATAAACAACAAAGAAAGAAGAAACCCCGTTGGTTCACTGATGAGATCTCACATCTAGTCAAGGACAAGAAAAGAGCATTTCTTTCATACAAACGCACCGGGGAGAAAGAAGCTAAAATTGAATACAAGACAAGGTCTGCAGCGGTCAAAACAGCAGTCAGGGAGGCCAAACTTCGAATGGAAGAAACTCTAGCAAAGAACATTAAGAAAGGGGACAAATCCTTCTTCAGGTATATTAGTGACAGACAGAAGAACACAAACGGGATAGTACGTCTTAGAACAGCAGATGGGATGTATGTGGAAACAGATTCCGAAAAAGCCAAACTACTGAACGATTACTTCTGCTCAGTCTTTACCTGTGAGGCACCTGGACACGGGCCACAGCTGGAAGCAAAGCCAAGCAAGGAAGACCCATTTCAGAATTTTGGGTTCTCACCAGCTGATGTTTATAGAGAACTGTCAAGACTCAAGGTGAGCAAAGCCATGGGACCAGACAAATTGCACCCACGAGTACTCAGGGAGCTGTGCGATGTCCTGGCGGAACCGTTAACCATGCTCTTCAATCTCTCCCTGAGTACAGGGAGAGTCCCCCTGGACTGGAAAACAGCTAACGTCGTTCCTCTGCACAAAAAGGGTTGCAGAGCGGAGGCTGCAAATTACAGACCAGTGAGTCTCACATCAATAGTGTGTAAACTCATGGAAACACTACTTAAATGTAAATTAGACACGATTTTGGATGAGGGGAATCTAAGGGATCCTAGTCAACATGGATTCACTAGGGGTAGGTCATGCCAATCCAATCTTATCAGCTTCTTTGATTGGGTAACAGGAAAGCTGGACTCGGGAGAGTCTCTAGACATAGTGTACTTAGATTTCAGTAAAGCTTTCGACAGCGTCCCACACCGTAGACTATTAAACAAGATGAAATCTATGGGGTTAGGTGAGACACTAATTGCATGGGTCAAAGATTGGCTGAGTGGAAGACGTCAGAGGGTGGTGGTCAATGGCACCCTCTCTGAGACATCGGAGGTGACCAGCGGAGTGCCACAGGGCTCGGTCCTGGGTCCACTCCTTTTTAACATATTCATAAGAGACTTGACCCAAGGGCTTCAGGGTAAAGTAACTCTATTCGCTGATGACGCCAAACTATGTAATATAGTAAGTGAAAGCAATCTGCAGGATAGTATGACGCAGGATCTGCTTACGTTGGAAAACTGGTCCTCGACATGGCAGCTGGGCTTCAACGCTAAGAAATGTAAGGTTATGCATCTCGGTAGCAGAAATCCATGCAAACCTTACACCTTAAATGGAGAAACACTAGCTAGGACTTCAGAGGAAAGAGACTTGGGAGTAATCATCAGTGCAGACATGAAGGCCGCCAAACAAGTAGAGAAGGCCTCATCCAAAGCAAGGCAACTTATGGGATGTATCAATAGAAGCTTCGTTAGCCGCAAATCTGAAGTCATAATGCCACTGTACAGAACCATGGTGAGACCTCATCTGGAGTACTGTGTGCAATTCTGGAGGCCACATTACCGTAAAGACGTGCTTAGAGTTGAGTCGGTTCAGCGGATGGCCACTAGGATGATCTCGGGGCTCAAGGGTCTCTCGTATGAAGAAAGACTAAACAAATTGCAGCTCTACACTCTAGAGGAGCGCAGGGAGAGGGGGGACATGATTGAGACATTTAAATACATCACGGGACGTGTCGAGGTGGAGGAAGACATCTTCTTTCTCAGGGGACCCTCGGTCACAAGGGGGCATCCATTCAAACTCAGAGGAGGGAAATTCGATAGTGACATAAGGAAGTATTTCTTCACAGAAAGGGTTGTAGATCACTGGAACAAGCTTCCAGAGCAGGTGATCAAGGCCACCAGCGTTATTGACTTTAAGAATAAATGGGATGCCCTAGTAGGATCCTTACGAAGGTCGAGTTAAGGAACTAGGTCATTAGTACTCGGACTTAATGGGGTGGGTCAGTAGAGTGGGCAGACTTGATGGGCTATAGCCCTTTTCTGCCGTCATCTTTCTATGTTTCTATGTTTCTACCTCCAGTGCTCTTCTGCTAGACAGGGAAGCAATCGGTCTAACTTAAGAATCAAACCCAGGTCCACTGAGAGGAAGGGCTGTGGCTCACTGGTTGAACTGCTCCCTCTGCACCCAAATGTTGTGAGATCAAATCCCAGTGCTGCTCTTTGTGACCCAAAGCACAAGATTTGGCCGATTACTTCTGCGCTAAAATTGTGAAATTACGAAAAACCTTTTCTCTTCAAATAACTGAAGAATCTTCTCACTTTATAGATTCATCTGTTGTACCAACATCTAAATGTTCAAATTTTAAACTTCCATCCCTTAAGGAAATAGAAGGCATTTTTCAAAGAATTAAATTAAAAAACTCTCGTTTTGAACTGATTCCGCCTTTTTATTTGAAAAAAATTTTTTCCTGCTTTGGTTCTTTTATCCACTCACTTATCAATAATAGTCTTCTAACAGCAACTGTCCCTACTAACTGGAAGAAAGCAACAGTCACTCCAATTCTGAAAAAATTAAATTCCAATCGTAGAGATGTATCTAATTATCGACCAATTTCCAATTTACCGTTCTTAGCTAAAGTGACTGAAAAATTGGTCTTTGAACAACTATCAGATTTTATTGAAACTTCCAATGCTTTACATCCCAACCAAACGGGTTTCAGGAAACACCACAACACTGAATATTCAATGCTAGGTCTTATCAACAATATTCATTATTTTCTTGATCACCATAAATCGGTTGCCTTATTCTCCTTGGATCTTTCCGCAGCCTTTGACACTTTAGATCACACTCTGTTACTTTACCGTCTGGAATCTTTTGGTATTAGTGGACAAATCTTAAACTGGTTTAAATCTTTTCTCTCTGACCGTTCATCTACTGTTGTTACTAACAACGTTCACTCTGCTCCTTATACTACATCTTTTGGAATACCCCAAGGTTCTATTCTATCACCTCTCCTATTTAATATCTTTCTCTCCCCATTACTCACCATCTGCCAATTATTAGGTTTCACCCCATTCTCATATGCAGATGACATCCAACTTCTTCACCCACTTGACCCAGAAAAGGACGATGAAATTACAGAAATTAACACTAAACTAGAAAAAATTAAAACCTGGCTTAGCTCCAATAAGCTATCTTTGAACATACAGAAAACACAAACAATGATTTTTACCTGGAGAAAAGACATCGTTCCAATATCTTCATTTTTACTCGATAATTCTCCAATTGTATCAGTATCATCATTAAAAATCTTAGGTGTAACTATTGACTCCGACTTAAATTTCCACGACCATATCAACCAAATTGTCAAATCTTGTTTCTACAAACTCCGGCTTATACGCTCTATTTCCTCTTTTTTAGAGCCCAAATCCATTAGTATACTTACTCACTCTATGATAATATCAAAACTAGATTATTGCAACTCTTTACTTTTCAATATACCACAAAAGGACAAAAAGAGGCTTCAAATTATCCAAAACACCGCAATAAAACTAATCCATAAAGCAAAAAAATATGACCATGTAACCCCTTTACTGATCAAATCCCATTGGTTACCCATTAACCACCGAATCACTTTTAAAATAGCACTACTAATCTTTAAAACTATGGCATCTAAGGAACCACAATTTATTTCCAAAATGATTATTCCTTATCAATCTTCTCGCTCCCTTCGATCTATATCTCAAGATCTATTATCAGTCCCTTCTTTAAAAACAGTAGGCACAAGAAGAAACGAAATGTTCTCCGTTTTAGGACCTCAAACTTGGAACTCCTTGCCCCTCTATATAAGAAAAGAAAAAGACCTCAATTCCTTTAAAAAATCTTTGAAAACTTTTTTATTTAAAGACGCTTTTACTATTTAATTTTAAATTCTGTTTAAAAATTTTTTGTTTTTCAAGCTCAAATTTTTAATCTTCTAAATTTATTTTTGCCCCTTTCTTATGTGTTTACCTTTAATGTTTCTTCCTTCTTAGATTGAAAAAATTGTAACTGTTCCCCTTTTTCCCTAATGTACCTAGTTAGTGATGTAACCCCTTAAGTTCTAACCTTGTATGTCATAAATTTTTGCTTATCAAAAATTTGTTAAGAAGTTTTGTTTTTAATACTGTTTGTTATCATATATGATATTTTAATTGTACATCGCTTAGAAAGTGTTATAGGCGATTCATCAAATAAAATTGAACTTGAACTTGAACTTAATCCTCCAGTACCCACCACTTTGAATGTCAGCTTTGAAATGCCAAAGCAACAACAACAAAAAAAGGTGGTATACAAGTCCCCCTTCCCTTTCATCATCCTCAGTATCCTGTTTCCAACAGTGGCCAACCCAGGTCCCAAGTACCTGGCAGAAGCCCAAAGAGTCAAAATCAGAAAATGGATCTTTCTCAAAAGCCCAAAGCTGAGATTGTGATGTCATAATGCTTCATTCCACCAATGCCTAAGAGCCAAGCTCATCAGTGATGTCACAATCGCTTCATTGTTCTATACTTGGCTCACTTCTGATATTGCATTGGTTAAAGTTACAGCCTCAGCACCCTGAGGTTGTGGGTTCATATCTTGCGCTGCTCCCTATGACCCTGGGCAAGTCACTTAATCCTCCACTGCCCCAGGAACATTAGATAGACTATGAGCGCACCAGGACAGATAGGGAAAATGCTTGATGTACTTATATGTAAACTGCGTCGAGTGTGGTTGTATAACTACAAAAAGGGGGTATACAAGTCCCAGTCCCGTTCGCTGATGTCATAATGCCTCATTCCACCAGTGCCTAAGAGCCAAGCTCATCAGTGATGTCACAATGGCTTCATTGTCCTATGCTTGTCTCACATAGAACATAAGAATAGCTTTACTGGGTCAGAGCAATGGTCCATCAAGCCCAGAAACCCATTCTCATGGTGGCCAATCCAGGTCCCTAGGACAGACTGAAAGTGTGGCTCACTGGTAGAGCTGCTGCCTCTGCGCCCAGAGGCGGTGAGATCAAATCCCAGTGCTGCTCCTTGTGACCCTGAGCAAGCCACTTAATCCTCCAGTGCCCACTGCTTTGAATGTCAGCTTTGAAATGCCAAAGCAACAAAAAAAAGGCGGTATACAAGTCCCCCCTTCCCTTTCATCAACCTCAGTATCCTGTTTCCAACAGTGGCCAACCCAGGTCCCAAGTACCTGGCAGAAACCCAAATAATAGCAACATTCCCGAGCTCCTATTGTGATGTCACAATGCCTCATTCCACCAGTGCCTAAGAGCCATCCTCATCAGTGATGTCACAATGGCTTCATTGTCCTATACTTGTCTCATAAGAATTGCCATACTAGGACAGACTGAAAGTGAGGCTCACTGGTAGAGTTGCTGCCTCTGCACCCAGTGGTGGTGAGACCAAATCCCAGTGACCCTGAGCAATTCACTTAATCCTCCAGTGCCCACCGCTTTGAATGTCAGCTTTGAAATGCTAAAGTCACAAAAAGGCGGTATACAAGTCCCCCTTCCCTTTCCCCTTGATGGCAGTGCCCAGCACTATGACTCTACCTTCCTGTTTAGTGTTTTGCATGGGATGAGCTGATGGTGTTTAGCTCAGTTTCCCTATCCTTTATGCTATGCAGCTTATTGAGTGCTGAGTTCTCCCTCAATGACTGGTCACTCCAGAACACTGGTAAGGTCCATTGCTTAGAGAAGACATATGTGCTGTACCTACTCGGGGGAATATAGGGAGGACATTCATTTTGCACTTTACGATTAATGTTACTTTTTGTCTTGTTAAGTTTTTATTTATAACAACTTGCGCTATAAAGACCTTCATTTACACAGTTGACTTGTATAGTTAGATGGAAGTACGTAGTTCAGGTTAGTTGGGGCTTTCATATTAAAGGGTTTCTCTCATTCTGAGGTGTGCAGATTGAAAGGTGCGGTGGAGGACACCAGAGGCGCTTTACAGAGCAATGGTCAGACCACACTTGGAGTACTGTATCCAACACTGGTCTCCCTACCTAAAAAAGGATATAACCCTGCTGGAGAGGGTGCAGAGGCGAGCCACGAAGCTGGTAAAGGGTATGGAGAATTTGAGCTACAAAGAACGCCTCGGAAAACTGGACTTGTTCTCCCTGGGGAAGAGGAGACTGTGAGGGGATATGATAGAGACTTTTAAAATAATAAAAGGATTCGACAAACTAGAGCAAGAAACACCGTTATTCACGTTGCCAAAAGTGACTCGGACAAGAGGTCATGGACTGAAATTGAGGGGCAACAGGCCCAGGACAAATGTCAGGAAGTTCTGTTTCACAGAACAAGTGGTGGACGCTTGGAATGCTCTCCCGGAGGAGATTGTGACGGAGACCACCATTCTGGGATTCAAGGGCAAGTTGGATGCACACCTTCTTGCAAATCACATTGAGGGATACGGGTAAACACAGGGAACACCTAGCTTGGCCTCCGCATGTGCGGGTCGCCGGACTAGATGGACCTAAGATCTGATTCGGTGAAGGCATTTCTTATGTTCTTATGTAAAGAGCGCACTGCTCCATAGGGTGCTCCATTGTGTGCGCTTGGGGCAGCTGTGACGGGCTGTGAAGCCTAGCACAGTGTAGCGTAAGTATTTATGCGGGGGGAGGGGTTTGTAATGGCTTTTAATAGGGAGAAATGGGAGATTGTTTTCTGTTGCTAGCTGCAAAAGATCACTTTCTGGTCCCAAATGTGTTTTACAGGTACAGTACTCCCCCGAAATTCGCAGGGGTTCCATTCCAGGAACCCCTGCGAATTTGGAAAAACCGCAAATGCGGTTTAGGAGTGGATCGGAGGCAGGAGAGGGCAGCCGGGGCGCCGGCGGGTGCTAAAAATCGGGGGCGGGATCATTCAGAGTATTTTCCGACTGCCTCTTCCGCAAACTAAAGTCAGGCTACGCCAATCAGGAGCTGTTTTGACACGCTATCTGGCGTTATTAAATCGTATCTTATCTTTTCACAGCAAGCTGCTAGTCCAACGTTGGCTTTATTAAATCATAACTGCCCATCGATGGACACAGTTATAATGATGAACTGATTGAAGAACGTTAGATCTATTAATTAGGAAGAAGCATCATGAACTGTTTATCATAGAGATAGAATTATTTTAATGTAATACAACATAATATAAAATTAAATAAAGACACCAACTAACTAATTAAGGGAAGGGAAAGAGGTTTGGTACAAATGATTATTGAAACCTAACAGAATATGGACCTGGGATAACATATGTTATGGGAGATCCTATGTATTAAAATCTGTTCATTATGTATGATATACCTTCCTCCTAGTTTATTGAGGGGTTGCTAATTAATTCAAGTGCTTATTTAATTGATAAAAATGGTATGATGAATCTGTTTATAAAAGGTGAAGTGAATGGCATAAAGTACGTATGTGACTACTGTAAGTATATGAAAAAATAATTTAAGAATTTCCTATAACCCTATTTTTTCATAGTTATTTCAAAGTTTGGGTAGGGATTTTTGTTTCTGTATTTGAGCATATGCGGGTTCTAAAACTCTTCAGGCGATAAAACACGTTGCTTGATAAATAATAGAGTTTAATCGAGAGATTCTGCTATCCAACTACTTATCCCAAATGCTTTTCTGTTAACTGGTTCGAGTCCCTCTGCTAAATAAGACCAAAGATTAGATCAGATGTGTGATTGCTGGACTTCAATGAACATGTTTCTGCTTCTGCTTCAGTAAAGGCACAGCATTGGCCACCTGTTTAATACTGAGTCCAGTAGAAAATGTTCATGTTGATTTTTAAGACATTGGACATCTCTAATTATTTTCAACAAATTTTGAGTTTGTGTGAACCAGCTCGTGCTTTAAGATCATCGGGGACTCATCAGCTGATTCAATAAGTCTTTGCTAAAGATGGTTCTGTTGATACTTCAGATGATGCGCTGTCTTTTGCTGGTCCAGTTTTATGAAACAGATTGCCAGGCACTATTTGGATAATAAAATCAGATGTGAACGTTAAGAGGAAGTTGAAAATACATTTATTTGTATAGGCTTAAGCAGGATGTTAGGCCTGATATGTTTGTGGATAATTTTATGTATGTTTTATTCATAACTCATTTAGATAAGTGATATATAAAATAAATAATAAATAAATCTTCATTTGCTTGGTGAGTGCAGGAAAAGCAACAAGAATGTCTCCCTAGTCAGTGGCGTAGTGAGTGGGGCGGTCCTCTCTGGTCGCCATCTTCCTCGGGGCGTCGGCATTCATCCTCCTCTCCACCCCCTCCCTTTGCGCCCCTTCCATTCACCTGTGCTTTTTTAACTTCAGCGCAAGCAGCCGCCAACTTGGTGTCGGCTTCGGCGCTCTCTCTGACCTCACTTCTGGGACCCGCGCCTAGGAAGTGACTATGTTGGTGGCTGCTCGCGCTGAAGTTTAAAAGGTACAGTGAAAGGGCGTGCGCGCGTGTGTGTGATGGAGGGGCGGGGACGTCACCGCTCACCCTCGCCACATCACTGCCCCTAGTGCTACTCAAGAGTACAGGCCTTGCTCATCAACACTCATAGACATTATTAGGCTGGTAATAGCACCTTGCGTGCTGAGCAATATTCCCTCCTACGGATTGGCCAGGTGTGTGCAAATATTTTCTCATGTTAGCGACAAGTTCTAAAAAAAAATTTTTGTGTGAGCAACAAGTTCTAAAAACCAACAATTTTCCTGATTTGCAAGTATTTTTGTGAGCGGCCATGTAAAATCTTTTGATCGATATTCCTAGAATGTGTGAGCAATTGCTCATGTGCTCAGCTTAGAGGGAACATACTGTAGACGCTGAGGTCAAGTCTTTTCTATGAGTTGGGACATTTTGGAATGCTCAATCCAACGACAAAACAAACTGTGGACGAAACATAGTGTTCTTGACCTCCCTTTATTTCTTCAGTCAATGTTTAAGAGAAATATCCACATCAACCGTATTAAAAACTAACGGACCCAACACGGGCCATGTTTCGGCTACCAAAAGCATTTTACTTTCACAGAGCAGTTCTGTGTACTAGTGGTTAGCACTGCTTCACTCTACCTATTGGTACTTGCGATTTGAAATCTTATTCCACAATACTAGCGTATTATCTAACAACTGGACCCTTGAGAAAGGCTTTTGTTAGCCGAAACATGGCCCATGTCGGGTCCGTTAGTTTTTAATATGGTTGATGTAATATTTCTCTTAAACATTGACTGAAGAAATAAAGGAAGGTCAAGAACATTGTGTTTCATCCACAGTTTGTTTTGTTGTTGGATTGCTCCTTTTTCTGTGGCACATTGGGTCTTCTCGTTTTTGCTTTTTACATTTGGGAATGCACCTCAAAGAGGCTAGTAAATTTCATATAAAGTTAAACACTAAAGTGAGACTACATAAGAACATAAGCAATGCCTCCGCTGGGTCAGACCTGAGGTCCATCGTGCCCAGCAGTCCGCTCACGTGGCGGCCCAACAGGTTCAGGACCTGTGCAGTAATCCTCTATTTATACACTTCTATCCCCTTTTCCAGCAGGAAATTGTCCAATCCTTTCTTAAACTCCAGTACCGTACTCTGCCCTATTATGTCCTCTGGTAACATTAGAGAAAGCAGAACAACATTTTGAAGAGAGACCATTAAACCCTTATAGAAATGGCTATAGACTGAGAGATTGGTGCTTAAGTCTCATTGTCCTCTAAAGTTTCCTCATCTGCATGTTCAGAAGTTGGAAGCTTTACTTTTCAGTACAAAGCTAGACTTTTCATCTTGGTTTACCTCCAAAAACAAGAACATGAGTTCCTATGGAGAATGCAACAAAGCCAAGACTGTCTACTGCTGTCTCTGAAGACCTGGAAGACTTTATCCTTTCCAGATATCACTGTTAAGATAGAGACATACCCTGTATTGATCTATACCATTCTCGGGAAGGTCATGACCTCTCTGACAAAAGTTGATTTGAAATTATCAGAAGTTGCATTGTCAACAGTTTACAGGTATAAATATTTCTCATGTTTTCGGTTGGGTCATATAGTATCTAGAAACAGTACATCTTTTCATTGAGTTACTTGTCAGCTGTAGAAGATCTTATGAACCTTAGAAGTAAAACTATACAATTTATATTACAGGTTATTTTAGTTTAACCGTTACTATTAAACACTGTACTTTGAGGCCTTAAACTTCATCACAGCAGGGATCACCACAGGTTATCCACCAAGACTTGGTCACTTGACGAACATCATTTATGTTGCTCATTTCCATCCAGTCCTTCCCCATTTGAGGGAGGTTTTTATGAAAATGATTTGAGCTGTGCTCACACCTGAAAGATTCCATCTTGGTATATGGAAAAGTTAGGACTTCCTCATTTATTAAATAATGAAATTGTTACTGTCTGCAGAGAAAGGCCTCAGTAATGGAGGTCCACATGGATTGGATTGCAGTGAACCACTGAGGTCATGGCCCAACCAGCATCAGCAGCTACAGAGCTTGGACCAGAGATTGCAGGGACCAGATATTGGTTTGTTGGGCCTGCCCAGTCCAAAAGGACACACACACAAGAATGGCTGCTACTTATTACTTTAGAAAGAGCTGTTCATGTCTGAGGAGAGATGCCTGTACCCAAAGACCTTTTGAGGTAAAAATTCTCACATCTGATGAGGGAACCTATACTTCTTTCTACTCACAGGATACTGAGAGCATTAGTGTAATTCCTGTTTCAAGGAAGAAGAGACATGGGATCAGGAAACCTGAGACTCACTGGATATTATCCATTCATATTTTATCCTGCAGCATCCCATGACTCCTGTTACTTCACACATGAGCATCATATGAAAGTGGAGAAGTGGCCTAATGATTGGAGTAGCAAGCTGAGAATCAGGAAGGCCAGATGCAGGTTCTTCCAATGATGCTTCTTGTAACCTTGGGTAAGTTTCTTCACCCTATATTGCCTCAGATACCAACTTAACTTGTAAGCTCTATAGTGAAGGGACATCTACTGTACCTGAATGGGTTTGCAAAGGTATGTAACTAATGCCTAAGGATTAGACCTAGATCTCTGTGCTGGACGTTCTCTACTAAACAATTTAATTGTCCTCCTCAGGTCTGTCCCATTTTCCCATCTCTCCTGGCTCATGCTCTCACTCCCAATCAAGTTCTTTCTTCTGGTATTCTCCATCCGTGCATGAAGTACAGGCAGTCAGATGTAGGTGATCCTCTGCCATCACTTTCAAGTACACCTTTGTTTTCATGGAGAACAGACACAGGAGGGAAGTCTTGTGCTTATGATAAATGTCTCTTCTTCCCTCGGAAGAACTTTGCTAGCCAATGAGTAGATAAGATCATCAGCCACTGGGCACTGTTTTTAAAAGAACCCAGAGAAAGGGGGAGGGGGGGAAGATACACATATCTTCATCAAACAAGATCTTGTGCTGAGAATTTTCGAGTTCACAGGCCAGGAGCTGGAGATGTGCTTCATAAAGACGAGGTTGTGGAATCCACAACCTCGCGCCCATTGCACACTGTTGGAACATACTGAGAAGCAGAGCCTGTGGGGGAATAAAGAGAGAATTACAACAATGGCAAAAATTCATCTAGTTCTTCCTCTCTTAGGAACTTCAACCTGGGCTACTCAAGATATTTTTGCCGTGTTAATATGCCAACTTTAGAAGTTAAACTTACAGTTAATATTGAAATAACTCCCCCCCCCTCCCAAAGTTGTATTAAAGAGGGCAGCAATGATTATTTTTTAATACAGCTCTGATGTAGACAAAATGTTTTGGTTGTCCCTCCCAAATTTTCGCCTATAACCATGTATTGAGAATGGAAAGATGCTAAGGCAAATCCAAATATTTTTATCCAAAATGTCCATCAGAAACTCTTTCCATCCCATTGATAACTTGCGTGATTTCTTTGACAGCCAAATGAAATCCCCGAGCATTGATAGCCTCCATTAGTATCAGAGGCAAACTCTTGAAGTCCATGTATGCCATTCTGTGATTGGCCTTAAAATAAAGTGATTACTGTGGCTGGAAGGAGATATTGGGTGATGTGTTTTTAATAGCTTTCAAATACTGCCATGTCTTTGCTTCCATAGGATACGTAGCCAGTCTCAACACACAGCACTGGTGTGTTGCGAGGCACAGAAATCATAAGCTGAGCCACATAACCACCTGAATGATGTTTAAGTAACGTTGAGGAAAAAAAAAAAAGGAACAAAGTCTTAAGTAGTCGGTTGAGTGGGCTATTGAAACATAGAGAGGACTTAGGCCCATAAGCAACTCTAACTACTACATTTCCTCATTTATGAACATAAGAATTGCTGCTGCTGGGTCAGACCAGTGGTCCATCGTGCCCAGAAGTCCGCTCATGCGGCGACCCTCTGGCCTAAGACCAGCGCCATAGCTGAGACTAGCCCTATCAGCTTATGTCCTTGTTTATTTATGGTAGAACGTGTGAGTCCACCAAAACCCTACTGTACTGCCATTTGGGTGACACCTGCAGCCATAAGTGCTGTTGGGGTGGACACAAGTAGGTATAGTAGGTTTTGGGGGCTCACCATAAATTATAAGGGGGTTATGGTGAGATATACATCTGGCACCCTTTATGTGAAGTTCACAGCAGTGCCTTCTACAATCTAAGGTGTTCCATTGCTCTGTTGGGATGTCTGTGTGGCCAGTCCATGTCCAAATGGTCTGCATTTGGACTTTCTCAACATGGATGTCATTTTGATCGAAAATGGAGTATAAAGTTAGGCATCCTAGTGGCCAAGACATCTAAGTAGATGATTTTCAAAAAAATAATTAGATATGGATGTCCAACAGTTTGCCATTTGAAAATGGCCATTTCTGTTCCTCCAGCTTGGGACTTAAATGGGTTTAAAAAAAAAAAATGCCCCTACTTGTTTCAGTGTTATAAAAGGCCACCAGATAAGGTGCTGAAGCTCCTCTGCGACTTCCATACTTTTAAATTAAAAAAAAAAAAGGTACGGGGCGTGTGTGCACGCGTGGGGGGGGGGGGGGGGGGGGGCCACCGCCTCGCTCACCCTTGCTACGCCACTGTACTGGAGCAGTCTGTGGGTGGAGCCTGGGAGGAGCCAGCATTTAACCAAGAAGTGGTGATATTCAGACTGCTTGCCTGTTAGAGGCTAAGTTTAGGACTGCAAAATCCATATTCATTTCAACAATTAGCTCCAAGTATTCAATGTTGGGGCTCAATGGCGTAGCAAGGGTGAGAGGCGCCCCTCCCCCACCTTATCTGTCCCCCACCCCCTTCCCTTCCCCCATATCTCTTTAACATTTCCGGCGCGAACAGCAACCCCAACCTGGTGCTCGTGCCAGCGTCGGCTCTTCCTCTGATGTCACTTCCTATGTGCAGGTCCAGGAAGTGATGTCGGAGGAAGAGCAGCAGCAGTTTGGGGTTGCTGCTCATGCTGGGAACGTTAAAGAAGTATGGGGGAAGGGATGCCCCCACCAAGACTGCCCCAAGGTGGACTATCCTCCACTCCCTCTTACTATGCCACTGCTGGGGCCCAGACATGGCTCAGCATTGACTGGAGTTAATTTTATTTTTAAAAAACACCAATTATTGCTGGCTGAATATTGACTGGACTAAATTTTAGTTTCTGGTTTTGTTTTTTTATTTTTTCTGCATTTGGACTGACTTAGTGGCAAGCACTGTGAACAGCCGTGTGAAGATCCAATGGTTGATTCCTGGACTAGGCCTCTCTTTCTCAAGCCAGTGCCATACAAGCAGCATTCACAGTGCCGTGGAGCAGTAGCCTAATGGTCTGAGAACCAGGTTTGATTCCCACTGCAGCTGCTTGAGACTCTAGGTAAGTCACTTAGCCCTTGTTATTGTTCAAAACTGAGACTAATACTGGTTAATCTTGCTTTTGGAGAATGTAGCTCTTAACTGAAGATTGTCACAGAGTTGGAAGGAAGATAGAAAAACAGAAGTCAAACCCAGGCAGGCTAGGATAAAACTGCAGGATTGAGAAACTGGAACACTCTTTCCTCTAACGAAGGACAGAGCTCCTGGCCCTCAAGACATCATAATAGGGTTAGTTTTTAGCTTCCTTGCTCGTTTTCATTCACTCACCCTGGGAGCAGGCAGAGCCTGCTGCAGTAACACTGAACCGGTTTGTTGCAACCCGATGGCTGGCAACATTCTTCTGTGGCTGGAACAGGATGATATGCAGTTTGGGAGTGAAAAGGCAGCCAAGGACCACTGAGCCACTCAGACTTATTGAGATGCACATGGTGGTTGTCTGGACCTGTGGGAAGAGAAGGAACGCAGATTAAAATTTCAAAGTTAGGACCAAAACAACCTAGCAATAAAACGCTCAAGTGACCCATTCCTGGAGGAAACAGACTGGCTCGAACATTTGGACTCCCGACTCGTGAGGCATTTTGCTCTCTGTAATGCTGGTTTCAAATGGAAGAAGGGCTTTAGATGCCATAATACTTTGGGATGAAAGTTCAAAAACTAGGCCTGACCAAATGTTTCTTTCCGAGACTAGCCAATTTTCAGCTCTGATCTTGACAAGTCACCCATTACTTTGGGCTTACAATCCCTTATTCTCAAAAAAGGAAACTGCAGAGATGATGTACAACATGCCAAGTCTTTAATCGGAATCAATAAATAGTTTGTATCTAAAAGCTATACTGTAGTCCACTTTGGATTATAAACCAGGACCTGACACGGTCTGTGTTTCGAAAAACACTTCTTCCCCAGGGGTCCTAAAGGTATTAAAACCACATTCTAGTGAACCATTTGGTATACAACTGGAAAAAAATGCAATTTGGTGGACAGAAAATCGAATCCGTCTCTTTCACTTTCGTTTCAGTATAGCATTGCGTAGGAGCTTACCAGATTCGATTTTCATGTCAGGTCCTGGTTTATAATCCAAAGTGGACTACAGTATAGCTTTTAGATTCCGATTTTGTACATCATCTCTGCAGTTTCCTTTATTGTTTGTGTTTGCCTAAGGTCAATAAATGGTCATCAACTTGTTCTTCTCAGGCCCTCCAAAGCATACCCTGAATCCATAAGAAGTGCTTTTTACTTCTTGGCTCCTTTGCTGTGGAACAAGTTATCCCGTTCACTAAAATCTGAAAGGTCATTTATTAATTTTGAATCTGGTTTGAAGACCTAGTTTTTCTCTTGAGCCCTAGCCTAACCTTGTCAGCAGATGGAGAAGTTTTGATGGTGGCTATCTTGTCTTAGCATATGAAGGTGTTCATTTTAGGGGTTTCCTTCCCTACTTTTTCTTGTAGCTTGTAATTGCGTTGTTCGACTGTTGATCTCTGTCCTATATTTTCACTTTTTAATCTGTTCATTGCTCTGATTTGCTCTATAAAAAGGGTGATTTTTAACAAACCTTCCCCTCCTTTACTAATGTGTAGCTCGGGTTTTAGCGCAGGCAGCGGCAGTAACTGCTTCAATGCTCATAGAATTCCTATGAGCGTCGGAGCAGTTACTGCCGCTTCTGGCGAAAACCTGAGCTACACATTAGTAATGGTGGGGTCTAATAAACATAATTTTTATCTATATATCTCATTTCTTATCCATTGGCTTTCACCAACTATGGTCCCTCATCGATACTCATTTTACACGACAAAAAAATTTTAGGACCTCCAGGTGTTATCCAAGGACAGTAGGCAGATCCGTCGGTGCCGTCACCCATCAGTTAAGAATATGCTGCCTGCTTGTCCTGGGATAACCACCTTTACCATATCACTAAGAAGCACTATGTAAGATGCATCCAGCACATAGCTCCCATGGTTGAAGTGAAGCTAAACTATAGTTGCCAACTAAGGCCCTGAGAAAAATATAGTCACTTTCTCCAGTCCAGCCCCCACCCCGGTGTTGGGTAATGCTTTTGTGAATCTCCCCTTCTCAGGCACTGCTGTAATCTTAAAACTTTGGGCAGCCGGAAGCATTAGCGATGTGATTCTTTGGCCGTTGGCCTGCCCTGGAAGCCTTCACCTTGAAGTGTCCCGCTTACACAGGAACAGGAGGAGTGAAGGATTTTGGGACAGGCCGACAGCTGAAGTATCACATCCTTCTGGCTGCCCGAAGTTTTTAAATTGCAGCAGTACCAAAGGTACTGGGGAGGGAGAGACTCACAAAAGCATTACCCAACTCTTGGATAGCCCGAGTGGGGGGCTGGAGAGAGAGGCTGTGCTGGGGTAGGGTTACCAGACGTCCGGGAAAACCTGGGCATGTTCTCTTTTGTAGAGGACTGTCCGGGCTCCCAGACTGGCTTTTCAAAACCCGGCATTTTTTCTGGTTTTTGGAAAGTCCCGACGAACTCTGTCCGCATATGGAAAGCCTCTGAGTATGGCTCAGATGACATCATACATATCCGCACATACTCCAGGCCCTCTAGATGCAACTTGAACTCGTTGCAGAAGAAAGGAGGCTTGCAGGGGGTGGGACTGGGGACAGAACTGGGCAGGGCGGGGTTATCCTTTGATAAAATATGGTAACCCTATGCTGGGAGGGTGTGTCAGTTTAGGGGCAAGACTAGTGAGGAGGCATGGGTGGGGGGGGCAGAGGACAGGATGAAGGTGGGGCATGGAGCAGGACTGATGGGGTGTGGGCAGAATCAGGTGTCCTCTGTTTTTTTTTAGCTTAGCAAATATGGTAACCCTAAGGATAAGCAGCATAAATCTGTTTTACCGTTTTAGGATCTTCATACCTGAGTTGGCCTTGATAGAACTTTGGTCTGTCCCAGTATAACAATGTTTATGCTATTAGGCTTCCCATGTTCTTTATGGAAGCAATTGGGGGTCTTCATGTTCACAGCAAAGCACAAGTTCTGTCTA
The DNA here is from genome assembly GCF_902459505.1 of Geotrypetes seraphini. NCBI lineage: Eukaryota > Metazoa > Chordata > Amphibia > Gymnophiona > Dermophiidae > Geotrypetes > Geotrypetes seraphini. Next base: position 41,512,433 of record NC_047100.1, read on the forward strand.
GGACAGACGAAGCCAGTCAACTTTTCAGGATCTCCACAACGACTAAGCATTCACTACCCCCATTGTATGCAAATCTATCTCCTGCATAGTCATTGTGCAAATCCTGAAAACCTGACTGGCTAGGTGTGCCTTGAGGACTGGGTTGAAAACCACTGCAATAAAGAGAAGAAACAGGCATGAAATCCTCACTAATACAACTGCACAAGGATAAGCTAACCTTTCACTTCTCTATAAGAGCTCAGAGTAAAGCACCGGTATAGTACTCAATCATCTGGCTTCTGTGCACATCTCTTCCTCTGCACAGTTGGTCTAAGAGCTTCATTAGCATGGGTTTAAACGTGTTATGGGTTCTGTGCTGTCTAACGTCAAAGCTTTGCACACAGCTTGTATGCAAAACTGATTTCTACATATGGCACACTTACGATGGTGCATAAAAGACGAGTTAATGAGCCTGGAGCACATTACTTCATTTGCCTTTGAGTATCATAGTCGATATTTGCTTCACTAGGTGGCAGCGTAGTATTTCTAACCATGAAAGAGGTATATCTATTTCACTTAAGAGTAGCTCGATACGCACATGCTTATTTTGGCTATAAATAGAAAGATAGAGGTTGAGGCCAAGGGTCACCATATGCCCTCTTTAAGAGGACATGTCCTCCTTTGGAACGTCTTCAGCCATGCCCTCCAGGCTTTTAAATTTGGGGGGGAAATAGCCTCTTTTTCTTTTAAGTGCCTATGACCAACTCACCTATCTACGTAATTATGGTTACCAGACGTACGGGAAAAACCCAGAGGGCATCTGAGTACGTGCGGATGATATCACACACATCTGTGCATGCTCCAGACGCGGCCGGAGCTTGTCAGGGAAGAAGAGAGAAGGTTTGTGGGGGCGTGCCTGGAGGTTGGACAGGGTGGGGCCATGTGTTCAGGTTTTTGCGGCCCGAAAAGTGGTACATAAGAACATAAGAGAGGGTGGGTGTGGGAGGGATTTAAAATATGTATTGAAATAATTTTCAAGTGATGTATAGGAATTAAAGGATGTAATATTGTTCACTTGGTGTCAGATGAAAAAATGAATGAAGAATTAGAAAAAAAAAGAACATAAGAATAGCCTTATTGGGTCAGACCAATGGTCCATCAAGCCTAGTAACACGTTCTCACGGTGGCCAATCCAGGCCACTAGTACTTGGCCAAAACCCAAGGAGTAGGAATATTCCATGCTACCGATCCAGATCAAGCAGTGGCTTCCCCCATCTCTTTCTCAATAACAGATTATGGACTTTTCCTCCAGGAACTTGTCCAAACCTTTCCTAAAAGCAGCTACGCTATCCGCTCTTACCACATCCTCTGGCAATGCATGTGAGAGCTTAACTATTCTCTGAGTGAACAAAAATTTCCTCCTATTGGTTTTAAAAGTATTTCCCTGTAATTTCATTGAGTGTCCCCTAGTCTTTGTAATTTTTGACGGAGCAAAAAATCGATCCACTTGTACCTGCTCTACTCCACTCAGGATTTTGTAGACTTCAGTCCTATCTCCCCTCAGCCGTCTTTTTTCCAAGCTGAAGAGCCCTAACCGTTTTAGTCTTTCCTCATACGAGAGGAGTTAATCCCCTTTTATCATTTTGGTCGCTCTTCTTTGGACCTTTTCTAGCGCCACTGTATCTTTCTTGAGATAAGGAGACCGGAATTGAACGCAATACTCCAGATGAGGTCACACCATGGAGCGATACAGGGGCATTATAACATTCTTATGGTTAGCCTGTGCTTGCAGTTCCTAGACGGTAATAATCTATCTCATGTGCGTTTAGCAGCTCTGACAATCCCCAGTGGGCCTCAATGGTTTCAAGTTTGATTAGGTTTTGATATACCGCTCATTGTAAAACTGAGCAGTGTACAATAAAATGGAGAAAAAGAGAGAAATTAGATATTAAGGGGGATGCAAACATAATAATAATGGACATAAAAATACATTAGGGTTAGAAAGTAATAGGGGCGGGGGAAGAACTACATTATCTTGTTTCCAATTTAGGTTTCAGCCAAAACAAGGTGATCGCCGTGACTCTGTACAGCGCTGCGTCCATCTGGTAGCACTATAGAAATAATTAACAGTAGTAGCAATAAGTTTCAGCTGCGGTTTTGGTTTCAGCCAAAAGAATTTAAACAGTTTTGCTAGTGGTTTTGGTTTCGGCCGAAACTGAAAAAACAGCAGTTTCGATCAGGCTCTCGTCGTGGTGGCCATTTTTAATCTGGGCCATTAGGGGTAGGGTTACCAGACGTCTGGATTTTCCCAGACACGTCCTCCTTTTGAGGACATGTCCGGGGGTCCGGATGGCTTTTCAACACCCGGCACTTTGTCTGGCTTTTGAAAAGCTTTCCTTCGTGTAGGAAGCCATGCGCGGATGTCCTGCCTGATGAGAGAGGCAGTGGGAGGAGGGTTTGGAGGAGGGGCTTGGGAGCGTGACAGGGTGAAACTGGGGTGTGATGGGGTGGAGATGGGTGGTCCTACAGCTCGTTGGACAACTGGATTACTAGACCTAGTAAGGTGGACCTGGGGTAAAGGCTGCAGGGATTTGGAAGGGGTTGTGAAGAGAGCCCATATGAGGAGGGGTGGGAGGAGGGGATATCAGCTTCAGGCTGTTTCAGGGAACTGTCTGCTAGCTAATATTCAGTGCTGGTACCCACATAGCTAAGTGGGCAAAGTTAGACCCCCTTTTATGTGGTCTTGGGTGCCCACTTAGCTACATGGGAACCAGCACTAAAAAATCATTGGTACTCGCTAGGGTTATGAGATGTACGGATTTACCTGGACAGGTCCTCTTTTTAGAAGGGCCTCTGCACATATGCGGGTGCAACATGATGATGTCACATGCATGTGCGTGGTGTCATCACATCGCATCCCTGTATGCACAGAAACTCTCCAGACGAGGCCCTGAAGAGATGAGGTTTAAGCTCCTCCCGAACTCCCACTCCAGACTACCCTTCCATTGCCCAGATTTAAGATGGCCAGTTAGTACCAATATTCACTGGCACAGGCTGGTTAACTGCCACTGAATAGCAGTAGGTGGCTCACTTTAGTATAAATCATGTTTTATTGGCACACCATCAATAAACACACAAGACAACACGACCATACAACAAGGTCGCGAACATCAAATGTACCATCAAACACATTTTCACCCCAACCAAAGAATCCCCCAATCCCCACCCACTCCAAATCCCAAACCCCCACCCCAACCCAAACCCACACCATGAGACCCATTCCATACCCAAAACCCCCCAGCAAGAAAGGATTATGCTGAGCAAGCTGTTTGCTTATGCCGCTCAGCACAGATCAAACAAAACAAGAGATCCAATTCCCATCCTCCCACCCACAATGTGTAATCCCACCCTACCCCCTGAACTCCACATACGTCCAACCACTCATACCTACCTTTCACACTCTCTCAAACATCCACCCACCAACCCGGGGAAAACAGCTGAGAGCATAAGGTATCAACAACAGAGTGAATTCAAGACCAGACTTCTGGCCCTAGGGGAAAGCGAGGAAATGTAGGGGTCCCAGGTCTGCAGGAAAATCTTCGTCCGCCGGACAGATAATCGAGCATGGCGCTGCTCCAAGAGCATCAAATTATGAAAACGATTCCTCCAAGCCCAGTAAGCAGGCGCTATATCTTGCGTCCAAACGCTAAGAATGATCTTCTTTCCTATAACAGCACCCTTCCGGATCAGCAACCGATGTCTCCGAGCAGGCACTCGCAAAGATTCATATCTATCCAAAAGCAAGCCTACCGGAGACATCGGAATAGCATGACCAACCAGCCGCTCCAAAAAGCGGAGTACGGCTCTCCAAAAGACTTTCACTCGAGGGCATCCCCAAAATGCATGAAAAAAGGAGTTGCAACCCAGTGTACACTTAGGGCAGATTGGAGAAGAAATGCCCCCAACCTTGTGGACCCGCTCTTGGGAAAAATACGCTCTATACACCACTCGAAATTGGCATTCCCTCAGTTCTGCACTAATAGAAATAGAAGAGATACGACCAATAAGGGAAGGAAAGTTCAGGGACTCACCAGGTATGCCCAGATCTCTACCCCAGCGGCTCTCCAGAGCCGTATAAGACTTCTGAGGAGTAAGCCTCCGCAAAGCCCCATGCAACGCAGACACCGTCAAGCCACAAGCATAAAATTGGGCAAAAAATTGACGAAATTGGTTACCCAATCGGAACCGTAAGCCCGGGCGCGCCAAGGATCCCACATAATGATGAATTTGCCGGTACGCAAACAGACCTCCCACACCCAAAGAATGAAGCATGGGAAAATCTCCCCAAGGTCTCATCGCCCCTTCCACATCCAATAAATGCTCAAGAAGAAGAAACCCTTCTCCAGTCCATCGCACAAAGACCGAGTTATCACAGCCAGGCAGAAACTGCGGATTCCCCCGTATAGACAACTGATCCGAAACTTGATGGTCCCCCCCCAGTAACCCTACCAATGCCTTCCACGAAAAACGCCACGACCTAAGGATGAAACTAGAACGGAACGCGGGAGGCAAGAGGTGAACAGGTAACTGAGACAGCGAAAACAAGTGCCAAGGAGAGAAAAGAGCATGTTCAAAGTCCCGAAAAAGATAGTCATCACTCTGTAAGTACCAGTCACCCAAAAATCGCAACAAGCAAGCCAGATTATAGAGGCCAATATCCGGGAGCCCCGCACCCCCGACCCCTCCCGAGCCGAACAGATAAGAGATCGATATCTGAGACTTCTTGCCCTGCCAGAGGAATCGGGTCAGCTGCCTATGAAGCCGTTGAAGATCGCTACGACGCAGACAAAGAGGCAGCAACTGGAGTACATACAACCAGCGGGGAAAAATAACCATCTTATACAACTGAACCCTTCCATAAAAAGAGAGAGGTAAAGACATCCACTTTGCAAAACAACCCTCCGTAGCGGCCAACAAAACATCTACATTAGCACGATATAACCGTCCCACACTGCTCGTGAGTTGCACTCCCAAATATTTGAATACACCATCCGCCCACCGTAAAGGAAACTGCCCCGGCCACTCCAAGCGCACCGCCTCGGCCGTAGCTAATGCCAAAGATTTATCATAATTCAATTGGAAGCCCGAAAAATCGCCATACTCCGTAAAAAGCGACATAAGAGCAGGAAAGGAGTCCCACGGGGAGGTCAAATGAACCAACAAATCGTCTGCAAACGCCGAAATCTTAAACTCTCGGCCGCCAAGAGAAACACCCCGAACCGCCGGATTAGCAGAGATTTCGCGAATTAAGGGATCCAAGGTGAGTACGAAAAGAAGAGGAGACAAGGGGCAACCCTGTCTAGTACCCCGCTGAATTGGAAACACCGCCGAAGAAACTCCATTAACCAGCACCCTAGCCAGCGGATCATGATATAATGCAGCCACCGCATCACTAAAGAAACCTCCCATACCATAATGTTGAAGAGTACAAAACAAAAAATCCCACAAAACCCTATCAAAGGCCTTATGGGCATCAAAACTGACCAGCAAAGAAGAAACCTGCTCCCGCTCCACCCACTCCAGCGAAGTCAATATTGTACGTAAATTGCGAGTGGACGACCGTCCTTTGACGAACCCAACTTGAGGCTCCGCCACCAGAGAGGGCAAAATACCCGCCAACCGGTTGGCCAACAATTTAGCAAAGAATTTAGCTTCAGCATTCAACAGGGATATGGGGCGATACGAGGAGGCCTGTAATGGGTCCTTGCCGGGCTTAAGCAGAACCACAATCTGAGCAACCCGAAGAGAAGGCGGAAGAGCCCCCTCGCGTACCGCAGTGTTAAACACATCAACCAGAACCGGGGCCACGTCCGCAAGTAGAAGTCTATAGAATTCACTGCGAAAGCCATCGGGTCCCGCCGCCTTCTGCAGCGGAGAACTACCAAGAACCAGCGATAGCTCTTCAACTGTAAAAGGAGCTTGCAAACGCGCATTCTGAGCTTCTGTCACCACCGGATGAGGGACCTGATCCAAATAAAGATCACCCGCCAACGAAGAAACCGGTGGAGCAGCATACAACTCCTGGAAATAATGATGAAACACCGCCGCCATATCCTCATCTTTGTGGACCAAACCACCATCTGCCCGGCGGAGATGGAGAATTGGGGAAAACCCCTTAGCACGTCGAATCAAATTTGCCAGAAGCTTACCGCTCTTATTAGCATGTAAATACAGTTGAAATTTATAGTATGCCAAAGATTTCATTGCCCGATCATGTAATAGTTCCCGCAACGACAACTGCGAAGCCAATAATAACGCTCTATTGATTCCGGTGGGATGAGCCCCATAGCGGCGACGATCCTCCTGAACCTGGCGCTCCAGCCGGAGCACCTGACGGTCGCGCCTTTTTTTCTTTCGGCTAGAGTAAGCAATGATCTCACCCCGCAACACCACTTTAGCAGCCTCCCAGTAAAGAAATGCGTCACCCCTATGAGACGCATTGTGAAAAGCATAGTCCTTCCATTTATCCACCAGGAAAGCATGAAACTCCTGATCAGAATAGAGCGAGAGAGGAAACCGCCAATGAAAGCCCCCAGGGGTATCTCCAGGAAACTCTAAAATAAGAACAATCATAGCATGATCCGAAACATCATATCCCCCAATCTCCGCCGAGCTCACCTGCGAAAACAGGGAATCCGTGAGCAACCAATAATCAATACGGGACTGCGTTGCATGGGCACTAGATGTGTGAGTGTAGTCGCGGTCGCCAGGATGTAACACCCGCCACACATCAATCAAAGACATAGAAGAGGCAAACAAGGGAAGGCCTCTATTCGGGGCATACCTGTCGTGAGGAAGGGGATTAGATTTGTCAATAGTGGGATCAAAAGCTTGATTAAAATCCCCACCCAACACCACTGGAAGGTCCTGGTGAAGAAGTCTGGTAAGGGAACGCATAAAGGACCCATCCCAAGTGTTAGGAGCATATATATTACACAAGAGCAAATCCTGCCTATTAAGTGTCACTTTAGCAACCAGATAACGCCCCTGCGGGTCAGACCATACCTTATGGGTAGTCAAATGCAGACCCTTACGACATAAAATGACTACCCCCGCCTTCCGGTGCAGACCCGAAGACTCCAAGATCTCACCAACCCACCACCGGCAGAGTTTAGCATGTTCCGCAGAAGAGAGGTGGGTCTCCTGCAAAAATGCTATATCCACCTTTTGTCGATTCAATGCACTAAGAATTTTTTGGCGTTTAACAGGAGATGTGATACCATGGACATTCCAGGAAATAAACTTAATTACCATGAGTAGGAAAAGCTAAGAGAAAAAGAAAAATAGCTGAATAGACTACCGGGGGAACCGTCCCAGCCAGCGGCTCCTTCCCAGAGCAAAAAGTCATCCATAGTCCAAAAAAAAACACAAACACAGCCAAACACCAATACCCCGGGTCACACAACCACCTCCAGTCACACCCAAACACACCCTTCCAAACATTCCACACATACATACCCCCCTCCCCAGCCCAACCCCCAACCACCCAGCAGCCCTCCCCCCCCCCAACAACCTCCCAAACTCCCATCCCCAAATTTTCATGCACAGATCTGGGAGAAACCCAGATACCAATCACGCTGAAAAGCCCTCCCGAGCCCACCCCCCAACTTCCATAGAAACTAAACACAAACCCACGAAGAAGAAGTACTGGAAATTAGCCTAAAGACATATCTCAACAAATAAACAAGAATGCATAATTACTGCGGGGGAACAGGCAGTTATGCGGGGAAACATTCCCAATATAAGCCGCAAAAAAAGACAACATATCAATAAATAAAACAAAATAAATCCCCCTTATGTTGAGAGAAACCAAACGAGAGCTATGTCAAAAGCAGATGGAGGCACCATGGCAGAAAAGCACGCCATCCCCCACAGAGGAACAGCGCCCTATAATCCAATACACAGTCAAACAAGAACAGCAGGAACAAATCCAAAGGGCTGGAGTCCTCGGACATGGGTCAGGCAGAGAACCTGGCAGCAGCCCCCTAATCTCCAGCACCACCGCCCCACCGTCAGTCCATGGCAAAGTCCAAGGCAGCTTGCTAGCAGCATCAAAACAGCAAGAGATCCAGCCCAGTACAGTCCAGAAACCAGAAACCAGGAAACAGAGGACGATCAGGGGCTAGGCGCCGCTCCCGCCAGACGATGCACATAAGCCAAGGCATCAGCCGCAGAGTCAAAAAAGTGAGAGCGACCTTCATGTTGAACTTTGAGGCGTGCAGGATAGAGAAGCGCGAACTGGATACGCCGCTCATGGAGTTGACGGCAAACAGCGGCATATTCCTTTCTCCGGGCAGCCAATTGAACCGAGAAGTCCTGGAAGCACAAAATCTTCTGATTTTCATAGGTGAGGGGGCCTTTCGCCCGAATAGCCCGCAGGATCTCCACCTTGTGGGCATAATTCAACACCTTGAAGATTACCACTCTCGGACGGGTAGCATCTTGGCGGCGAACTCCCAGACGGTGCGCTCTCTCAATCCGCAGGGGCCCCGCAGTCGAAGGAAGCTGAAGAGACTGCACCAGCCAGGATTCCAAAAAGGAGTGCAGCTGCCCATCCAACACCGATTCGGGAACGCCCACAAGTCGCAAATTGCTGCGCCTGGAGCGATTCTCCAGATCCTCCACCTTAAGTTCCAGCTGGCGAATTTTGGAGTCCGCCGCTGTCTGAGCCTCCCTAGACTGCCCGGCCGAGTCCTCCAAATCAGACACCCTTTGTTGAAAAGATCCAAATTCCGCTCTAATATGGCTCACAGAAGCATCCAAGCCATCCAGTTTGTCGGAGAGCTTTTGAAGCTGAGAGGTAAGGGTGTCCTGTATCGCTGCTCTCACCTCCGTGATAACATCCGCCACCCACTCAGATCGTGGAGAAGAGGGAGACACGAGGGCAGGCTCCGCCATCTTGGGATCTGCTGCCCGAGGCTTCTCCCGCTCCTTGCGGGTCACTTTTGCAGCCATAGCGCCCCAAACCGAGCGCAAAACGCTGCCGGGACTTCCCCTCCGAAACCGGAAGTCGGGGAGAGCAGCCCGCGCCGATAGCAACGCCGGCCGAGATAAGAAAAAGCAAGCGGGCCCGGGAGCTCTTCTCGCGCACGTCGGCTCACCGAGACGGCATCACGTGATCCAGGTGGCTCACTTTAAATATTGATCCTTAGTCACTTAAATGGCAGAGATATAAGAACATAAGAACTGCCGCTGCTGGGTCAAACCATTGGTCCATCGTGCCCAGCAATCCACTCACGCGGCAGCCCTCTGGTCAAAGACCAGACCCTAACCGAGACTAGCCCTACCATCGCCCGTTCTTGTTCAGCAGGAACTTGTCTAACTTTGTCTTGAATCCCTGGAGGATGTTTTCCCCTATAATAGCCTCCGGAAGAGCGTTCCAGCTTTCTACCACTCTCTGGGTGAAGAAGAACTTACGTTTGTACGGAATCTATCCCCTTTCAACTTCAGAGAGTGCCCTCTCGTTCTCCCTACCTTGGAGAGGGTGAACAACCTGTCTCTATCTACTAAGTCCCCTTCAGTACCTTGAATGTTTCTATCATGTCCCCTCTCAATCTCCTCTGTACGAGGGAGAAGAGGCCCAGTTTCTCTAATCTTTCGCTGTACAGCAGCTCCTCCAACCCCTTAACCATCTTAGTCGCTCTTCTCTGGACCCTTTCGAGTAGTACCGTGTCCTTCTTCATGTACGGCGACCAGTGCTGTACGCAGTACTCCAGGTAAGGGCACACCACGGCCCGGTACAGCGGCATGATAACCTTCTCTGATCTGTTCGTGATCCTCTTCTTTATCATTCCTAGCATTCTGTTTGCCCTTTTTGCCGCTGCCGCACATTACATGGACAGCCTCATCGTCCAAGTCCCTTTCCTGGGAGGTCTCTCCAAGTAGCGCCCCGGACATCCTGTATTCGTGCATGAGATTTTTGTTACCGACATGCATCACTACACTTATCCACGTTGAACCTCATTTGCCATGTCGATGCCCATTCCTCGAGCCTGATTATGTCACGTGTATGTTATGAAGGACAATTGCAGTGGCATGTACCTTGTGAGAAAATTTGTACTTACACATGTAAGGCAGCACATAAATGCCTTAGGGTGTAGCTACAAGGGGGGGAGGGGGTAGGGCACACATGTGGGTAGAGCATGGGAGGGGAATGGGAGTGTCTCCAACTTATGCACATAAGAAATAGAATGCTAAAGTTATGTGCATTGCAAAGTGCACTCAGAGAAACATAATGTAATGTAATTTATTTCTTATATACCGCTACATCCGTTAGGTTCTAAGCGGTTTGAAGAAAATATACATTAAGATTATAAATGAGAAGTAAGAAGGTACTTAAAAATTCCCTTACTGTCCCGAAGGCTCACAATCTAACTAAAGTACCTGGAAATTAATAAAGAAGAGAAAATAAAGATGGTTGAAAAAAGAAAAATTCTATGTGAACTTATAGGATGGAAATTAAACTGACAGTGAAGAACTGTATGAAAAATACATAAGAATGCAGTTAGAGAGGGTAGGTTACAATCTATTTATGGTATTTGTTTAATTGGAAGGTATTAAGGTGGGTAATTTGGGGGAAGGTTATCTGAAGGTAGGTGAATCTTCTGGAGGTAAAAGAGGAGGGGTTAAGATATTTGGATGAATTTTTTGAAAAGCTGGGTTTTGATTTCTTTTCTGAATGTTTTGAAGTTGTCTGATATTGTCATAAGATTGGAGATGGAATGGTTGATTTTTGCTGCTTGTGTTGCCAGAAGGTTGTCAAACATTTTCTTGCGTTGTGTGCCTTTGAGTGGGGGGAAGGCGAAAGGGTTCGAGGTTCTTCTGTGTCTTGAGGTGGAGATTTGGTTTAAGCGGTTGTTTAGATAGGAGGGGGAAGAGCCGTGTAATGCTTTGAATATCAGGCAGTGGAATTTGAATTGGATTCGTGCTTGTATGGGTAGCCAGTGAGAGTCTAAGAAGGCAGTTGTTATGTGATCATATTTTTTGAGTGAGTAGATCAATCTGAGGGCGGTGTTTTGTATGGTCTGGAGTTGTTTTATCATAGTGGCTGGACAAGGAAGATATAGGGAGTTGCAATAATCCAGTCTGCCCATCTGCAATAACCATTATTTCTTTAGCACTCTCCAGACCAGTAGAGGTTAACTTTACGATTGGGTATATATCTAATCATGACCAGCAGGTGGAGACTGAAAACAAAACTTTGGGACAGTATATCCTAGCCCCTCCTCTCTATTTCCCTCAGTCTTCTTTCAGTCTCCAGCAGGTGTTGAGTGATCTGTACCCATCTCCCTTGGTAGGGCTGTTGGAATTTGTTTAGAGGTTTATTGTCCCTGTTTTTAGCCGGACGGAGCTTGGACGGACTCTGTTTGGGGGTTCGTCCGACCTCGGGGGTGTCAAACCCGGCGGGTCACGAGCGGGGTCCCTCCCCCCACTTCCTCCACCTCCCCATATTTTTTTAGAGGAGCCTCAGCAGTAAGCCTTGCCCCCTAAATCAAGCAAGGCATATTGCTTCGAGAGCCTGTGGAGTCTGTTCTGTAAAAAAAAAAAAAAAAAAAATCCTGAGGTAGTGCTGGTCTGGAGGGTTGTATCCCTTTAAGAAAACTGTATTTTACTGTATTTTTTCAACTAACCGGCACTTTTTTTACAGCTAGGTCGCGTATGGAGCAATGAGCACTTCTAAAGGGAAAAAGTGCTCATTGTGCTCCAGACGCGAGGCACTCGCGGCCGGCCTGTGCAAGCGGTGTTCAGGCCGGTGCGGTGGAGGAGCTCCGTCGGCAGCGGCTGCAGGCGCCCAGAGCTCCCCGCCGATGGTGCCTCGCGAGTCGGCAGGGAATGGTGGAGAAGCCCGGTCTTCTCCGTCCGCCCACGGAGGGATTCCCCGAGCCGCCGACGGTCGGGTTTTAGAGGATTCCCTCTCAGCTGATATTTTGACAGCTGATGCCGGCTTGCCTGTTTTAGCGGCTGAGACTATTCAGGTCTCTCAGCCGCTGCAGGCTATGGAGGGAGCTGTTTTGGCGGGAAAGACGCCATCTTCTCTGTCTGGCCCCTCCATTTTGTCTTCCACCTCAGGTGACCTTCCCCCTGTTTTGGCTAAGCAGGGGCAGGTTTCTGCTGGGTCCCCTGCTGTGGCAGGGAGTCCCTTGGGACCCTCGGGGGGTTTTTCCCCTGATTTTTTCTTTTCATTATGCAAAGCCTATTTTCAGGCGGCTGGGGGTCCCGGTTGCGCCCAGGGGGTCTCGGGGGGTGGGGTTTCCTCCGCGCTCCCTGCGGCTTTGCCTCTCTCGTCTGACGTGACGTCCCCTCCGCCGCCTCTCTTGTCCAAGCGTCCGCGGGTGTCGTGGGACGAGGATTTGTGGTCGGAGGAACGTGTCGGTCTGGAGGAGGACCTGGACCCTTCTGAGGAATTCCAGGACCCTCTGGAGGGGACGGAAGCTGGCGGCGGGTTGTCGGGTTTCCCGTTCTCCAGTGACGAGGCGTCCGTGGTGCGCCTTTTTCAGAGAGATGAGCTGCCTGACCTTATTCAACAGGTTTCTTCGGCTTTGCGTTTTGAGGACGCGCCGCCGGAGACTCCGCGTGTGGGGGACCCTCTGTTACGAGGGATCCGTTCCGTTTCCCGCTCTTTTCCTATGCATCAGGATATTCGGGATATTATTCTTGAGCAGTGGAAAACGCCGGAGACGCCGTTTCGGCTGGCGCGCAGCATGGCTCGCCTGTATCCCATTCCTGAAGGGGATCGGGCTACGTTAGCTTCGCCAGTCGTGGATGCGGTGGTCTCGGCTATTTCCAAGCGGCATACCGTGCCTGTTGAGGGCGGTTCTGCCTTGCGGGACTCTGAGGAGCGCAAATTGGAGACCATCCTTAAGCAAAATTTTCAAGTCTCTGCCTTTGGGGTCCAGGCGGCTATTTGTGGGGGACTGGTCGCTCGCGCCGTGTTTCGGTGGGCGGAGCGGGTCTTGGATCGAGAGTCTGACGACTGGTCTCTGGTGGATCAGGAGGTAGCGAAGATTGAGATGGCTGCCTCATTCCTCTCGGATGCTCTGTATGACTTGGTGCGGATCTCAGCTAAGTCCATGGCTTTTGGCGTGGCCGCACGGCGTGTGTTGTGGCTGCGCGCTTGGGCGGCGGATGCTGCGTCCAAAGCTAAGCTTACTAAATTTCCCTTTCGGGGGTCGTTTTTATTTGGAGAGGACTTGGATAAGTTGATTCAGACTCTGTCGGACTCGAAAGTTCCCCGTCTGCCGGAGGACCGTGCCCGCCCGGCGTCTCGGGGTGGTGCGGCCCGGGGGCGTTTGCGGGAATTTCGCAAGTATCGCCCTGGGCGTGGGGCTGCTTCTTTCCAGTCTCCGGGGTTTTCCCGGGGTCGGTTCTTCCAGCGCATGCAGCCCTTTCGGGGGGCCCGTCGGGGGGCAGGGAATCCCTCCGCCGGTTCCCCCGCTTCCCGTCCTGCACAATGACGCCTTGCCGGCGCCCCCCTTGGTTCCGGTGGGGGCCCGGCTGCGCGACTTTTTTCCCAAATGGGCCGAGATCACGTCCGATCAGTGGGTCCTGGAGGTGGTGCGGGACGGTTATGCCCTGGAGTTCGCCCGCTCTCTGCCGGATTTTTTCCTCGCTTCTCCATGTCAGACTCCTGGGAAGACGCTGGCGTTTCGCCAGACCCTTCAGCGCTTGCTAGATCTCAGGGCAGTAGTTCCAGTGCCCCCCCCGGAGTGGGGCACGGGCAGGTACTCCATTTACTTTGTGGTGCCCAAGAAGGAGGGGACTTTTCGGCCCATCCTCGATTTGAAAGGGGTCAACAGGGCTCTCAAGGTTCCCTCTTTCCGTATGGAAACGCTGCGGTCGGTCATTCTGGCGGTTCAGCCGGGGGAGTTTCTCACTTCTCTCGATCTGACGGAGGCCTACTTGCATGTTCCTATTCGGGCCTCTCATCAGCGTTTCCTGCGCTTTGCGATCTTGGGTCGGCACTATCAGTTCTGTGCGCTTCCCTTTGGGCTGGCCACGGCTCCCCGGACGTTCACCAAGGTGATGGTGGTCGTCGCGGCAGCCTTGCGGTCGGAGGGCATCCTGGTACACCCCTACCTGGACGACTGGTTAATTCGGGCCAAGTCGTTGCAGGAAAGCTCCCGGGTGACGGCTCGGGTGGTGGAGTTTCTCCGGTCGCTGGGCTGGGTGGTCAACCTTTCCAAGAGTCGGTTGGTTCCGGCTCAGCGTCTGGAGTACCTCGGGGTGCTGTTCGACACCTCCTTGGGGAAGGTCTTCCTCCCAGAGGCCCGGGTGAGCAAATTGCAGTCTCAGATTCGCCTGCTTTTGGCGTCCCGGTGTCCTCGGGCGCGAGATTTCCTCCAGGTCCTGGGGTCGATGGCGGCGTCCCTGGACGTGGTGAGGTGGGCGCGGGCCCACATGCGTCCTCTCCAGTATGCTCTGCTCCGGAGGTGGTCTCCCCAGAGGCACGGGATGGATGTTCCGGTTCCCCTGCGAGGCTTGGCGCGCTGCAGTCTGCGTTGGTGGCTCCGGACCCCTCACCTAGTTCAGGGGGTGGGTCTGGATCTTCCGCAGTGGACGGTGCTCCTTACGGATGCGAGTCTCCTGGGTTGGGGGGCCCAGTGCCTGGGTCACTCAGCTCAGGGAACCTGGTCCACGGAGGAGGCCTCCTGGTCGATCAACGTGTTGGAGACCAGGGCGGTCCGGCTGGCGCTGTTGGCTTTCCACTCCCTTTTGTTGGGCAAGTCGGTCAGAGTCCTGTCGGACAATGCCACGGCGGTGGCTTATGTCAATCGTCAGGGGGGCACCAAGAGCACTCTGGTGGCGCAGGAGGCGGCTCGGCTCATGGTTTGGGCGGAGTCGCATCTTCTAGACATCTCGGCCTCTCACATTGCCGGGGTAGAAAACGTTCAGGCGGACTTCCTCAGTCGTCACTTCTTGGATCCGGGAGAGTGGTGTCTCGGCGCCGAGGCGTTTCAGTTGCTAGTGCGTGCTTGGGGGCAGCCCCTGATGGATCTGATGGCTACAAGTGGCAACGCCAAAGTACCCCGCTTCTACAGTCGTCGCAGGGACGGTCTGGCCGAGGGTCTGGATGCTCTGGTCCAACCGTGGCCAACGGAGGGGCTGTTGTATGTGTTCCCTCCTTGGCCATTAGTGGGCAGAGTACTGCTTCGCATTGTTCGCCATCCGGGGCTGGTGGTCTTGGTGGCTCCGGATTGGCCTCGTCGTCCGTGGTATGCGGATCTGGTGAGGCATCTGGTGGCGGATCCTCTTCCTCTGCCTCTCGGATGCGATCTTCTGACGCAGGGTCCCATTCCCATGTTCGACCCGTCTCCCTTTTGTCTTACGGCTTGGCTCTTGAAAGGGGCCGCCTGAGTAAGAAGGGATATTCCGACAAGGTGATCTCTACACTTTTGGGGTCCCGGAGGCTTTCTACCTCTCGGGCTTATGTACGGGTTTGGCGTCTTTTTGAGGAATGGTGCCGAGCGCGGGGAGTGGTCTCCTTTCGCGCTTCTCTGCCTAACATTCTAGAGTTTTTGCAGGATGGCCTGGATAGGGGCCTGGCCTGGTCTTCTCTTCGGGTTCATCTGGCGGCCCTGTCGGCTTTTCGGGGGCTGGTGACAGGTCAGCGTTTGTCAGCCATTCCTGATGTGATTCGCTTTCTTAGGGCGGCCAAGTTGATCAGGCCTCCCATAAGGCCCTCGATTCCCTCTTGGGATCTCAATCTGGTTCTCTCTGTTCTAGTGCGCCCTCCTTTCGAGCCGTTGGATGGCTGTTCGTTGAAGGACCTTACGCTGAAGTCGGTCTTTTTGGTGGCCATTACTTCCGCTAGACGGGTGTCGGAGCTACAGGCTTTCTCTTGTAGGGCTCCCTTCCTGGAGTTTTCGAAGGAGCGGGTTGTTTTGCGGCCTGTTCCTTCCTTTCTGCCGAAGGTAGTTTCTCCTTTTCATGTCAATCAATCGGTGGTCCTCCCGGTCTTGGGTAGTCGGGAGGGTTCTTCTGAGCAACGACAGCTGCGCAAGTTGGATGTCGGTCGGGTCCTCCATGCTTATGTGCAGCGGACCCGGGATTTTCGGAGCTCCGATCATCTCTTTGTGCTTCTGGCGGGTCCTCGTCGGGGGGCTGGCGCTTCTAAGGCTACTATTGCGCGCTGGATCAAGGAGATGATTGCTTCCGCTTATCTTCTGAGTCAGAAGCCGGTTCCGGAGTTTCTCAAGGCTCATTCCACTAGGGGTCAGGCGGCTTCTTGGGCTGAGTCGTCGCTCGTGCCTCCGGTGGATATTTGTAAGGCTGCGGTTTGGTCCTCCTTGCATTCATTTGTTCGGCATTATCGGGTAGATGTTCAGGCGCGTCGGGACGCGGTGTTCGGTGAGCGTGTTCTGGTATCGGCCCTTCGGGGGTCCCGCCCGTGAGAGGGACTGCTTTGGTACGTCCCAATCGTAAAGTTAACCTCTACTGGTCTGGAGAGTGCTAAAGAAGGAGAAATTAGGTTCTTACCTGCTAATTTACTTTCTTTTAGCTTCTCCAGACCAGTAGAGGTCCCCACCCTGTCTGTTGTTGTTGTTGTTGGGGCTGTTGCGCGGGCAGTTTTTGGTTTTTGCTGCGGGTTCTAGTATTTTTCTAGGGCCGGGGAGAATTGAAGAACAGCGGCTGTGGCTCGGCTGGCTTAGCTGGCGAGCTGTGGGGACCTTCTTCCTTCGGGAATTTCTCCTCTGCATTTTCCAACAGCATTTTTGGGTATGTTATTTGTTACTCCTTTCGGAGTATTGTTTTTTCTCTCTGTTGTTTTCCAGTTCTTGGTTCTGCTTGGCTATTCGGCAGACTGAGGGAAATAGAGAGGAGGGGCTAGGATATACTGTCCCAAAGTTTTGTTTTCAGTCTCCACCTGCTGGTCATGATTAGATATATACCCAATCGTAAAGTTAACCTCTACTGGTCTGGAGAAGCTAAAAGAAAGTAAATTAGCAGGTAAGAACCTAATTTCTCCCTCTTCCTCTCTCTAAGATTCCCTATTTGTACCTGCCATTACATGTGCCTAAATGTTGGTGCGCCAATTCAGGTTTACGCTAGAATTTTAGAAGGGCATCTTAGCTCACAAGGTACAACACACTCTGCATATTAAGTCCATAGCAGCAGCAGCCTCAAGTGGAAGTGTCGCGTTATAGCATTGCCCTCATACTAGTTTATGTACATAGGTGTGAGCCTGACCAGTGCTCTGCCCAGACCTCGCCGATGTGTATTCCTACCCGTAAAAAAACGTACAATGGAAAATAGGCGAGTCTTTACGGAATAGTGCTCGGGTAGATTTTTGGCATTTACACACGTGGTCTCGCATATATCCATATATTCCATTACTTTAATGATTTAAGTGCATAACTGGTGCATACATGTCGACTCCCACTTTACTGAGTTACCCCCTTAGTGTGTGCTAAATTATTTAACCTTATAGAGGAGAATGGGCTTAAGTTACTCAGTCAGCCTAAGGTCGACAAGCTTGGAGATGCCAAGGGGAATACTAGCAAATTCACTGAGATGAGAAAACAAGTTACCGGGCTGATACGTTTTCTGGATATTTGTGAGGATGTGATTAATCTCGGTATGTTTTTGTTAAATGTCCAAAATACTGCTCAGAAAGGACTGGAATGAGTAATAGCGTGACCTTTTTTCTCCTCTTACTCCACCCCTTTGAGCCCTGTATCTATCTTCCTTAAAAGGCCACTTAGCCAAACGATTGCTCCAGTAATGGTTTTCAGAGTGCAAGGTGATCTGCAAATGAGAAACCAGTTCTAATATGTGAATCGCAGAGTTAGAAAACAACATTCAAATGACTGGTAGATCACCAGTCACGCGGATCTTTTGCAGATAAATAAATAATGCCTTATATATTGCTTGCAGTAAAGGATGTCATTCCTTTAGGGGAAGTGGGTGGGACTTGATATACTGCCTTGCTGTGGTTACTATCAAAGTAGTTTACATACTACAGTTCTTCTTCACTTAGAGAGTGGTCGAAAACTGGAACGCTCTTCCAGAGTATGTCGTAGGGGAAAACACCCTCCAGGGATTCAAGACAAAGTTAGACAAGTTCCTGCTGAACCAGAACATACGCTGGTAGGGCTAGTCTGTTAGGGCGCTGGTCTTTGACCAGAGGGCCGCCACGTGAGCGGACTGCTGGGCACGATGGACAACTTTGGGCAGCCGGAAGCATTAGCAATGTGATTCTGACCCAACAGCGGCATTAGCATTTGTTCTTATGTACAGTATATGCAAGTGCTTATTTTGAACCTGGTGACTTGCCCAGAGTCACAAGGAGCCATAGTGGGGATTGAACCCAGTTCCCCAGGCCACTGCATTAACCATTAGGCTACTTCTCCTCCTAAGAATGAAGATAGCTAATTCTGTGCTCAGGAATCTTTAACTGCAGATGGGATGCTGTGACTTCCAACAAACTATCAAAGTATTAGAGAGTGGCGTAATAAGGAGGGGCTGACCACCCTGGATACCATCTTCGTAGGGGATGTTGGCGCCTCTCCTTCTCTCCGTCCCCCTGCATACCTCTTTAAAAGTTCACCGATGTGAACAGCATCTTCCACTTGCTGCTTGTGCCAGCCTCGGCTCCCTTCTGATGACATTTCTGGTCGCGGGACCAGAACGTGATGCCAGAAAGGTGCCGAGACTGGCACAAGCAGCCGATGGAAGATGCTGCTTTTGCTGGTGAACATTTCAAGAGTGGGGAGGCGCATGCTCTTCAAAACCCTACATGGCAATGGACCATCCTACCTGACCCCCCTCGACTAACTCGGAAAACTCTTCCAGACCAAGACAAATTCTAACACCCCTCACCCACCTACCAATTAAAGGCATTCAGCGTACAAAAAAATACACGACGGACTACTCGCCACGCAAGCAGTGAAACTAGACAGCCAGATCTCCAATCTACTGATTTCAGCACCAAACTACATAACCTTCAGGAGGGCAATAAAAACCAGGTTGTTCAAGAAATATGTCAAGACAAACTCCTGATACAACCAACAACCAATACCCTTACTCCATCACCAGACTCCAAATGTTCCAACCAATAGCTTCCCTGTAATCTTCTGGACATGACCAGAATCTCTTCCTTTTGTAATCCACCTAGAGGCTGAACTGGTGGGATCTTGCATCTCTAATAGGTTCAGCTGCAGGGCAACTAAAAGATGATCCCTCCCCTTTGGGCTACCTGCCCGGGAGCTTCCTGACCTGCTCAGTTTGTTCTTGCAGCTTCACTGCATAGTTGAAATTAATTTGGCTTGTGATTTGTTTTCATCCTAGTCTTTTTTTTTTTTAAATTTATATTGCGGGTTTGCCCATGTGCTGCGGATCAACTCTGTGCGAGTGATCCTTCAGCGGGAGATTGCAGACTTTTAAAGTTTGTTTGCTTCTGGAGGGTGCTCTGTAAGCCTGAAACTGCAGTAAGCCCTCTGGACAGCCTGCAGATTGGATTGGGTCTCCAGATTTGGAAGCCATTTCTCCCCTGGTTTGTCCGCAAAGGGGTAGAATGCAGGCTACTGCGGTTCTGAGGAGGTACGCCGGAATTGGAACCGCGCCGCGTGTCTTCCCTGATTTCCCTGAGGGGGTCCTGATGGTTGTGATCTGAGGTGGCAGGGAAGTTGAGGCGGCCAGAAGATCTGAAAAATCCAGTTTAATCAGCTCCTGGGGTAATGATCTCCCTATGCTTGCACTGTGTATTGCTAGCTGCCATTGAAATGCATTACAGCACATGTCTCTGTGGTGTCTGTGAGTCACAAAGTTTGCCGATTTTGGTGGGTCCTCAAATCAGGGTTTTGGGAGTTTCCCTGCATGCCCTGGTCCCCTCCTATAGAATCCTAAAATTGCCGTTTTTAGCATTTTCCTGTGTTTTTAACAGCTGGTTTTCTGTCAAAATTGGCACCCGCGGCGGCCATCTTAGATTTTCTTTAAAGTCTTTAAAACTATATTTTTTGGACTTAGTTGGCATGGCAAGTGTTAGAACTTCATTCAGGCTTTGTCATGAAGAGATCCTTTTCTTCGCAACACGGAGTCTGCGGTGATTGTTTGAGGACTGTGCCTTCTTTGCTTCTGAAAGTGGTTTCCTCTTTCCACGTCACCAAGGAAGTTCATTTGCAAGCCTTTGTTCCTTTGGGTTCTTTCTCTCAGGACCGTGTTTTGCGGTATCTGTATGTACGGCGTCTCCTTTTGAGATACCTAAAGGGCCCCTAATGACTTCCGTCGGTCGGACCATCTGTTTGTCCTGGTGGGCCCAGTGCGTCGGGGTCGGCATATGGATGGTCGCGTTGGATATGCGTAGCCATTTCTGCGGCCTATGTGGTGGCAGGGAAGATGCCTCCTCTTGGGGTGAAGGCTTACTCTACCAGAGGAATGGCTTCCTCAAGGGCTGAATCTCATATGGTCTCGCCTGAAGAGATTTGTTTGGTGGCCATGTGGGCTTCCCTGCATACCTTTTCCAGGTTTTACAGGCTTGAAGTGGCGGCTAAGGGTGATAGGCCTTTGGCGCTTCTGTTCTTGCGGCGGGCTCATCAGACCCCCCCTGAGTTTTGGGATTGCTTTGATATGTCCCACCAATTCAGCCTCCAGAGAGATTGTACAAGAATGAAAGATTAGGTTTCTTACCTCTGCTAATCTTCCTTCTTGTAGATCATCTCTGGAGGCTGAACTGCCGCCCTTCTGTTTTGTCCAATTCGCAGGTCGCCTCTTCAGTAACTGGTAAGCTGGATTTCTGTCTTTGGCCAGCCTCACTAAGAATTTCATGCGTATTCCCCTTTGTAAGGTTCCCCGGGGGGTGCCTCTTCTGTTCTTCAGGCTGTGTCCACGTCCCAGGATTTTCCTGGGTTTTGCAGTTTCTAATGTTTACATTATGTGTTTGATTCCAGTTGGCCATTTTTGGAAGTAGTTTTTAGTATAATACGATATTGAGCAGAATTGACTGGTAGCGAGAGTTCCCGCGCCCTCTCTTTCTTTTCTTCTGTTTCCTGTTGTCATAGGTCTCCATGGCTTTTCTACTAACTGAGCAGGTCAGGAAGCTCCTGGGCAGATAGGGGAGGGATCATCTTTTAGTTGCCCTGCAGCTGAAGCTATCAGAGATGCAAGATCCCGCCAGTGCAGCCTCCAGAGAAGATCTACAAGAAGGAAGATTAGCAGAGTTAAGAAACCTAATCTTTCATTCCATAAAGCGCGGTTCGCACTGAGCGCCCTTTATAAAACAGTGCTTAGAGTGGATTCCCGCACCCAACTTTTGGCAAGAGGACTTATGCCAGCTGAAACTCGGTGTACATTCTGGCATGCAACTCTGGTATTCTATAAATATTTGGGATGCCCTTGACCTGCTCATGCCCCTCCCATGGCCACGTTCCCTTTTGGCTTGCATGCAAGACACTTTGGGTGCACAGCATTCTAGAATAGTACATAGGCAAATATGTGCTTAAATCCAATTCGTGTCAATTAACTCCAATTAACCTCAATAATTGGATGTTATCACCCAACTGACTCATTAGTTTGCATGTACATCTGAGTTCCGTGCCCAAATTTGGGCAACTTATATAGAATCTGAGAGATAATAATAAACTACATTTCAGAAGCACCCTGGTAGAAATCTGGATTGTGGTGACCAGTGGCGTGTGGTGATGGCTTTCAGGGGATTCAGTAAATTCCCAGCTCTACAGCCCTGTTTTTTTATTTTTATGTTTACGTTTTGCTTGATTTGTTGAGTAGGCAGCCTGCTCAACCAGTCAAACTAGATTAATAAAGAAAAGAAAAGCAGATCTCTTGGGTTGGGGATTTTCTGACCCCCCCCTCCCCCGAAGGCCCTCACAGTACAGATCTGAATTTGATTGGCTGAGCAGCATCTGCCTGAGGTTGTGAATGAAATCTCGGTGCTACTCCTTGTGAAGTCACTTAATCCTTCAATGCCCACCACTTTGAATGTCAGCTTTGAAATGTCAAAGCGACAAAAAGGCGATATACAAGTCCCCATTCCCTTTCCCTGCTGCCTGCTCAACCAATAAAATTCAGAGCAGGGCCTTTAGGGGGCTGGGTGAATCCTCTGGAAACCCTGACCACAAGCCACTGGTGGTGACCATGGAACATTGCTTTGACTACCAAGTTTTGTCAACAGATTGTTAATGACCACAAATTGTCGGAGGGTTTCTGCTGCTTGGCTTATAGGACCAAAACTCTTCCTGCATACATAATTTGCTTACACGATAGTCACTGGAGGTTACGGAGAATATTGGCAGAAAAGCCAGCCATATGATGCATGTGGTGTACATGGTGAAACCGATGAACTTGGCTTCATTGAAATTCTCAGGGCATTTCCTGGTCTTGAAAGCATAGACTGTACATAGCACGATTAGAAGAACATTGTAGGTGAGTGATATCAACATGTTCGAGTCCTTGTTGTTACATTTGAGAGTGACCACAAAGCGCTTCTCAGGTGGTGTCTCTTTGCCTGTACCAGGTTTCTCTACCAACAGCCAAATGATTACTATGATCAGCTGGCATGAGATGAGTGCCAAGCAGATGACCACCTGTGAGGTGGGGCTAATGAAGCGTGGTCTCTGTACCCCTTCTTTCACCCCACTGAAGATCCGAGCAATCCTATTGGTTTTGGTCAAGAGTGCCGAGTAGCAAACAGCAAATGAAGTTCCCAGTCCCATGCGCCGGAGTGTGCAGACCTCAGTAGAAGGTTTTGCAATAAAGATGAACGTCATACCATAGCACATCAAAACACCAGTGAGTAGAATATAGGAGAGTTCCCGGCCAGAAGCTTTCACAATTGGAGTGTCGTTATTCTTAACAAAGACCCCAAAGACAAAAAGTGTAGAGATGAAGCCCAGACAAGATATTGTGACCGGGCCAATGGCCCAGACATCTTTCCAACGGATGTACTCCTGCGGTAGCTCATAACAACCATTGAGTGTCTCGTTGGGCCAGTATCCAAGGCCACAGTCCATGCAGGTAAACTCATCGTGAAGGTACTCATATGGTTGGCATGGAATACAGATCCAACAGCACACATCTCTTGGCTGCACACTCTTCATTTCATTCCTCTTGCAGGGATCACTGCACTGGGAGATAGGCACAGAGCTCTTTGCCCAGGGAATGAGGGAAGTATTCAGGGTAAGCCCTTCGGCCCAGTACCCTACCTTCTCATACTTATACCGGCCGTTCACCTTCTGAAAATTGAAGATATTGTAGCGTCCAATTCCATCACCGTAGCTATCAAAGCGTACCACGCTCTTGGTATCCACTGGTCTGAAGGGAGCTGTGGAGACAAATACAGAAAGAATCAAAATATGGAAACTTTATTGACTGCTTGGTTTTACTTAGGACTATGATCCTGTTCTGAATTATTTTCTTAGTGTAAGTGTTTATCTATCAGCTTGTCTTCAGTATGCGTGAATACAGATTGCAATCAAAGCTAGTACGTCAAAAGGGACAAGTTCCAAATAACCCTTGGAGCTGCAAAATTATGGAGGTAATCTTAGAGGCGACTTAAATGTGCAGAAGAAAACTTTACACACTAGGTGCATATGAAATTGCCCAGGGATATATGCAGTGGGGTAGTAAGTGGGGGAGGGCGTACCACTCCAAACACTGACTAGGTGGGGGTGCTGGCACCTCTCCTCTCCACCCCTCGCTCCTTCCCACTCCTCCCCCGCCGTGCGTGCACCTTCAGTTCTCCCCCAATGTGCCTCTAGCTGTTCTGCGCTATGAATTTTGCGTGCTCAATTTGTAGAATGCCAACTAAAGGCAGGTGCCAATTATTGGTTGCCATCACCAATTAGCAGCTAATTTAATTAAGCTACACAGTTAACTGGCACTACTGTAGAACTTGCGCATGCAACTTTGTGTGCTAAGCTTCAAATTGTGCACGCAAGTTTCTAGAATTAGGGGGAGAACGTGTAGAGCAGGAGTGGGATTGCCATCGGGGTACACATTTTGATAAAACACACTCGTATGCCATGTGTCACCAGCCCTTACACTGTAAATTTATACCTCCCTCAAAACATGCATAACTTAGCATGGGAGTTTTTGCGAGGCTATCTTCTAAATGCACTAACATAGAAACATAGAAAGTGATGGCAGATAAGGGCCAAGGCCCATCAAGTCTGCCCACACCAATGACTTGCGAAGAGATCCCACCTTTCGATCCCATTTAGCCTTAAAATCAGGCACACTGCTGGCCTCAATCACCTGTATCGGAAGACCATTCCATCGATCCACCACCCTCTCGGTGAAGAAGTATGCACTACTGTAAGTGCAGTACTGTAAGTGCATCCTCATGCAGATTTTTAAAAACCACCTGCAGTGTTTCTCTTTGAAAATTAGGAAATGCAAAGCAAATACCTTAAGGGGAACAATTTATTACATTCTCCTTACATAAAGCATGATGGAAAATGGCTCTTAGAAAACCGTGCAGCCAGACTCGCCTGGCCATTGTAACGCTAGGAAGAAGTAAACTTTAATGGTGACAATGTGATATTTTTGACACTGCATGACACTTCATTACCCACAGTTTGAGGTGGGTGAGCAGTGTGATGTCGGCTCCCTGAAGCGGTACCGAAACGTGTCACGTTGGAACCAGCTAATTTGAAGCTTAAGCCAGCGATACAAGATATAGAGCTTATAGCCTGTTTGGCAATTGCAAGTTTAACATCTATCGTTTTTACCGTTCTGACACTATATTGAGTGAAGCGATGATCGGGTGGTGAGGCGGTTACATCCGCCATCGTGTCTCTGAGCGTTAGTTTCAATAGCGGTTGAAGGATATTTGTTTTAGTTCATTGTGAAGGAACACAGAGTGACTACCTAATACTTGACATATTCACTTTGAGTCACTCAACATTAGCATGTTGGTTGAGTTACCTGCCCTTTTCTGATTTTAGACTCGCATGGATACAAACAAGACAATGTATTTTAGGGTTGGAGAATAGGCGGAGTTGGGGGGGCGGAGCTTGATGTATTCTATAAATGGCACAGGGAAAAAAAATCTGCGCCACACGTGTGCCCTTTAGAGAATAGCGTGGGGGCATCTATTCCTGCACTGAACTCTAGGCACCAGACTTAAGCATGGCGAAAGCTGATGTAAATGCTGCCATCCAGGTTAGGTGCGCTGAGGCAGTATTCTGTATCTGCGCTTGCAGCTTTTTGGAATGCTCCCGAAATGCCCATGGTAGACTCATGGTGCCAGCTAGTAGAGCTAGCTCGGTAATTGGTTGTTAAAAGAGAGAAAAATGACAAGGGGGGTGGAGTTGGCCTATTGTCTCTTAACGTTCAAAGCTGGCAAGGCCGAGCCGAGGAGATTTGGCAGGACTGGCAAATGGATCAGTGAGCAAGACAATCTTCCTAGGGTCTTATCCATTGACCGTAGAAATATGTTCTTTGCACAAAAATGGATTCATGAATTGTTACTAATTTACCCTGCTGTCCCTGTGGTTCTCTGAAGTCTCTATCATTTACTTTTAAAGCTTCAGACCTGCTGATTTCCCTTAGTTTGGGCGTTTTCTTTTGTGGTAGTCATAAATGAACCTGGCTGGAGGCTTGCATATGCCCAAATGAAAAAAGGGATCGTAAAGTGCAAACAAGTACCAAACATATAATTTTAAAAAATCACAATTAAGAACTGGAAAAAAAATACTTTAATCAAAATGACCCATGTATGATATTATAAAATCATACCAACATGGACAGTTTTTCCAAGGCTTGACAAACCATCTCAGCAGGTTCCCCCTATATCATCACCCTCTTCATTTAATGAAGCGGTCTGACCTCAAATTTCGATAACAATTCAGCAGTTAAACTAAACTAAACTAAACTAAACCTTAGGTTTGTATACCGCACCATCTCCGCGTGCGCAGAGCTCGGCACGGTTTACAGAGTTTGAAAGGAAAGGAACTACAAAGAAAGGATATAGGAGAGGGACTGAGGAGATAGAGGGGGACAGGATACTAGAGCACGGGAGGTGATTAGATTTTTGAAAAGAGCCAAGTTTTCAAGTGTTTGCGGAAGGATTGGAAGGAGCTAGAATTTCTGAGCGGGGATGAAAGATTGTTCCAGAGTTCTATGGTTCTAAAGGGGAGGGATGTTCCAAGTTTTCCTGCGCGGGATATACCTTTTATGGAAGGGAAAGATAGTTTCAGTTTTTGGGAGGATCTAGTCGAGAGCGGGTTTGAGGAATTCCAGAAGAGTGGGATAATGGGAGGGAGGACGCCATGTAGAATCTTGAAGGCTATGCAGGCACATTTATAGAGGACTCTGGAGTATACTGGGAGCCAATGAAGCTTGAAGAGGAGTGGGGAAACGTGGTCGAACTTGCCTTTTGCGAAAATAAGCTTGGCTGCGGCGTTCTGAATTAGTTGAAGTCTATGGAGGTTAGGTCTGCCCCAGGATCCATTTGCAATGCTGGGCGCTGCAGTACTGGAGACTCAGTTTGGAGTCTGTTGAATGAGGGCTGCGGGGACACAGCACATCACAGAGCTGACCCCTTGACCACGGTGGGGGGGGGGAGGGGGGACTCTATAGTGACTGCATCTAGCCAATTAATAGACCTGAAGATTAATTTCCAAGGAGAATTCCTTGGTAGATTTGAGTAGCTACTAAAATTACAAAGACTAGGAGGACACTCGAAGTTACAAGGAAATACTTTCAAAACCAATAGGAGGAAAATTTTTTCACTCGGAGAATAGTTAAGCTCTGGAACGCGTTGCCAGAGCATGTGGTAATAGCGGATAGCGTAGCTCAGTGGCCTCAAACTCGCAGCCCGGGGGCCACATGTGGCCCACCAGGTACTATTCTGAGGCCCTCAGTATGTTTATCATAATCACAAAAGTAAAATAAAACAGTTTCTTGATCATATGTCTCTTTAGCTAAAAATTGCATTATTAAGACTTAGGCAAAAGGAAAGATTTATAAACTATGAAGAGTTTTACCTCATGCAAAATTGTCATTTTTTTAATAAGACATAAACTATTTTTTCTGAGGCCCTCCAAGTACCTACAAATCCAAAATGTGGCCTTGCAAAGGGTTTGAGTTTTAGACCACTGGCGTAGCTGGTTTTAAGAAAGGTTTGGACAAGTTCCTGGAGGAAACTGTTGTTGAGAAAGACATAGGGGTAGCCACTGCTTGCCCTGGATAGGTAGCATGGTATGTTGCAACTCTTTGGGGTCCAGAATCTTTTCTTAATCTTTGGGGTTCCAGAATCTTGCTATTCGTTAGGATTCTGGATGGAATGTTGCTACTCCTTGGCTTTTGGCCAGGTACTAGTGACCTGGATTGGCCACCGTGAGATCAGGATACTGAGCTTGATGGACCATTGGTCTGACCCAATAAGGCTAGTCATTTGTTCACTAACACATAATTGTGTTTTCAATAGATTTTTTAAACTAACAGGGTCTGCACATAAACGCAGTTGGTCTGGCAAAACATTCCAAAAAGATGATAATCAAAGGTTGCCCTTCCTTCTTTAACCTTGCCTATCCTAAATTGTTCTGACATGATCTTGCTGTCTTAACTCAAACTTCATATCTCTTTCTCCTTCCTGGTTGTCTTTGAATACTGCTATGTGCACTGGTATTTGCTCTACAAATCTTGATAACAATAAGATCCGACTCACCATCAAAATTGACGCTGAGAATGAAATCCCTATAGAACTTTTTCCCATTCACAGGCTTCATGGAATCGCAGAGCTTGGAGGTGTTAGGGCACAGCACATGGTGCATGTTGTGGATTGCTTGTGCCATGGCGTAGACTGCATTCACCACAAACATGATCTTGGACTCCTGCTCAAATTTGACAGCCTTCAGAGAATTTTGCCCACAGTCCTGCGTGTGGAAGCTACACTGGAACTTGTACTCCCAGAACTCTCGGAACCAGGGATTCCGGCTGTTGTTGTACGGGTTCAGGTTTCTGAAATAGATGCTAAATTGTTGTATGGGATAAGCAGCCAGTTCAATGGTGATGGCGCCCTCTGCCACCTGTTCGCTGCCGGACACCACACTTTCCAAGGCTCCCCACCCATCACTGGCCACCCACAGGAAGGTGACATTGATGCGCTGAGCTGCTGCCAATAGCTCGCGGGCATCTTCAATCTTGGTGAAGAGCACCACCACTTTAGCGTTTGGCTTCTGCATCAGGGCTCTGATGACCCCTTCAAAGGTCTTCTTGTTCATGGAACGTCCCACTTTCTCAGATGTGGCAATGCAGATGTTGCGGGCTCGGGCTTCATGTTCAAAAGCTTCAATGCCCGTTTCGCCGTAGTCGCCCTCCGAAGCCACTGTGGAGATGTAAGTCCAGTTAAAGAAGCGCAAAATCTCTGCCATGGCTTTGGCCTGGTAGAAGTCAGGTGGCACAGTGCGGGCAAAATAATCATAGCGGGACTTGTCACTGAGCTTGGCACTGGTAGAGGCATAGCTGATCTGTGGGATCTGGAACAGGCGTAGCAAGTTGGCAACCTACGTATGAGAAGAAAGAGTACAGGATGATGAGAAGCAAATACAGAATTCAAGGGTTACTTGTTGGCTAGAAAAAGAGAAAAATGAAGGCAGATGAAGACCATCTGGCCTATCTAGTCTGCCTAACCATACTATCTACCATCCCCTTCTCTCCTTTAGAGATCCAAACATTCACCATGAAAAAGTATTTTCTGAGGTTACTTCTGAGTCTCTTCCCTTTCACCTCTGCCCCCTCATTTCAGAGTTTCCTTTCAACAGAAAGAGATATGCCTCGTGAGTATTTATGCCATGTAGGTATTTAAACATCTCTTATCATATCTCCCCTCTCCCGCCTTTGAGAGAAATGCAGCCCCTGTTAATGGAAAGTAAAATAATAATTTAGAAAAGAAAGATGGGAAAACAAAAAGCCTTGACACTGTCCAGGTTACCTTAAACGAATATCCAATCATAACAGGATCATATTTAATTCTTAGGATACTGTGGGCATATGATGAGGGGATTCATGGTGAATGGGACACTTCCTTCTCCATCTCAGTGGCCTTTTTCCATGTGGCAGTGCTCCATGACCCATTCCTTAAAGTATCCTTTCCAATCCTTTTCTTTCCCTACCTTCTCTTATCATCCCTCCTCTTCTCCTTCACCTCTCTACTCTCCTTCCCACCCTGCGCCCATAAACCAGAAGAAAAGCGTTGAAGACTGATGATTCTAATTTCCTGCATGATTCAGTTAAAGGTCAGTTTGTAAATTAAAAAAAAAAAAGGGATTCTGATCAGAATATTTTGTGTTCTGTCTGTATGAGTTATAGGTCGGGGTGAAATGATGGAATTGTTGATCAATAACGGAGTTTGTTTGGGCTGGATCTTTTTGGAGGTGTTTTGAAAATGGCGGAGAGGTTTTGCTTGCTGTAAAGCTGGCTCGTCCAAGTTAAGTCCTCGAGGGGCTGCAAAGGAAGTCATATTTTCAGAGTCTTGAAACAATGGAGATAGTAGACATGTAAATCTCTCTCGTGCATATTCATTAAGGATATCCTGAAAATATGTCCTTTTTACTTTCTTGAAGTCCGAACTTGGACAAGTCTGTTGTACAGGTTTCTGATTGTAAGAATAGAGGCCCATGGACATTAGATCTTGCTGTGGGCATGGCTGGTAATGGCCCTTCCATTTCATGGTGTGGTTACGCAAGGGCATTGTTTTGTACATGCTAAGGGCTTGTAAAGGGCAGGGGTAGGCGATTCCGGTCCTCGAGAGCCAGAGCCAGGTCAGGTTTTCAGGGTATCCACAATAAATATGCATGAGATAGATTTGCATCTCAAGGAGGCAATGCATGCAAATCACATTCATTGTGGAGATCCTGGAAACCTGGCCTGGCTCCGGCTCTGGAATTGCCTACCCCTGGTATAGGGCAAATTTATCTTCTGATGACTAATTAGATTGATTATTAGGTTGTCAAAATGCTCCCCACTATTTAGACCATAGCTGAATTAGACCCAGATATTCAATGCTAGGCCATGTCCATATCAGCTGTGGACCTGGAAGTTATGTGGGTGTTATCCAGTATTCCATGCCATAGGCAAAGAACATGGCCTATGCCTGCATATCTGCCGGTTCCACCCAGATTCCATCCTCAGATTATCTTGGTACTAACCAAAACAGTACCATGGTGGTCAGAGATAATGTTCAGCAGCAGATGGGATCCTCTCTTACCCACTTAAGCCCCTCTGAATATCGACTCCTTAGAAGGGTTACCAGATTTTCTGACCTAGAAAACTGGACACGTGGCCCCGCTCTGTTCTGCCCCAGCCCTACCCTAATCTGCCTCCAGTCCCACTCCATTACACCCCTGCCCCCACAAAGCCTTGCCTTTCTTCTCCGATCTCCAGGCCACATCTGGAGGGCCTCCGAGCATGCGCAGATGTGATTAACATCATACGCGCATGCTCAGACCCCGCCACCATAATAGTACCAATTGTAACACTATTTTTTCCATTCATTTTTCATATATACACACAATATGATCCTATTAACAACACATAATAGTTAACCACAAAATTAAACTAAGCAAAGCACACTGTATGCTTCTCAACATTCATTCCCACCAAAACACAGATAACCCCTAAGGAAATACAGGATCACAAACTAAAAGAACTGATATATACAAAGAAACCCTAAGATGCAAGACTCTGCATGCAGTACAAACCCAGAGAAACAAATGCATTTCTTCCTGAACAGTGCAAAATACAGACAGCAGATGAAAATTCTCAAAATTGACACAATTCGATCACTAAATTTAAAAATAAAATAATTTCCCCTACCTTTTGTCTCCCTCCTTCCATGCTGTGCCTTAATTTCTGGCCTGCTCCCGCCTGGCCGTTTTATGTCGCCCCCGGCGTTATCTTTGGGCCGGCTCCCTCTTCCTCACTGCCACAGTGCGCAAAGCCGCCGGCAACAGCTCCTCGCGTGTCCCGCGCCTCATCTGGAAGCCTTCCCTCTGACGTTGCGATGTCATAGAGAAGGCTTCCGGTTCAGGTGCAGGACGCGCATAGGCGCAGTTGCCTGCGGCTTTGCGCACTGCGGCAGTGAGGAAGAGGGAGCCGGCCCAAAGATAACGCCGCATTGATCGCAACGCAAACTGGCGGTTGAAGAACACTGCTTCGGGCCTGATGCACATGCTGGCCCTGTGGATGGCAGGAAATTTCTGCGGACCAGCACCGGTCCATGGACCGGTGATTGAGGAACACTGGACTAGATCATTGAGGGCTCCTTTTACAAAGCTAACGCGCGGAATAGCACGGGTGCTAGCCGCTACTGCCTCCTTTTGAGCAGGCGGTAGATTCTCAGCTAGCACACATTAAAACCGCTACCGTGGCTTTGTAAAAGGAGCCCTGAATGATGTCATTTTCTTTTTAAGTGTTTAAGTTGATGGTTATAACTGGATATTCCTGAATTTGTTATATAATTTATAACAAATGAATTAAAAAAAAAAAAAAAAATTAAAAATAGCATAACCTAGGGATCGTTTAACTTAATTTGCCAAATATTTTGAAAAAAGATAAGTTTTCAATTGAGTTCTAAAGTGTTTTTCAAAACAAGCACTACGCAGAGCAGCCTGAAATGCTAGTGTATGTTCCAGAGATTTCTTGCTCTTGCTTGGAATACGAGGAACGACTTAGGAAACTGGGATTGTTCTCCCTTGAGAAAAGGAGACTGCGAGGGGATATGATCGAGACTTTCAAAATACTGAAAGGAATCGACAAAATAGAGCAGGAAAAGCTATTATTTATAATGTCCAATGTGACACAGACAAGAGGACATGGACTGAAGCTAAGGGGGGACAAGTCCAGGACAAATATCAGGTAGTTCTGCTTCACGCAATGAGTGGTGGACACCTGGAATGCTCTCCCAGAGGAGGTTATTGCAGAATCCACTGTTCTAGGATTTAAAAGCAAACTAGACGCACATCTCCTTACGAGAGGCATAGCGGGATATGGGTGACTAAAATTACGCCAGGTGTACACCTGGCTGGGCCTCCATGTGTGCGGATCGCCAGACTTGATGGACCGAAGGTCTGATCCGGAGATGGCAGTTCTTATGTGCAGATGGAAAATTAAACAAAGCAAGCGATTCTCTCTTATATTTATGGGATGCTATAAGGAATCTATCAGTCATATAGATGGGAACAATACCATACACAACTTTGTAACAAAGACAACCCAACTTCATCAAAACACGAGCCTCCACTGGTAGCCAATGCAACTCATGATAAAAGAGAATCACATGATCACATTTCTTTAAGCCATAAATCAGTTTTGACCCCCGTATTCTGAATTTAGTCTAAGCCTAGCCATCTCTTTCTTGGTACATGTCAAATAGACTATGTTACAATAGTTGAGAAGACTCAGCAGTAGCGAATGGACTAAAAGTTTAAAGGCAGAGAACTCAAAGTATGATTTTTAAATCATATATATGGTCTGTTCATAAGATGTTCTTTTGACTGTATTGCCTTTAGAACTTCAAAAAATATATATATATGGTGCTACTTTGAAAAGTATTTTGACTACTGACCTCATCATTCTGACATCGGGTGGTTGGCAATTTTAAGTGGAGCACTCTGTTTCAAAAGCAGAGATGTTCTTATCAGGCATGCAGCCAAAATTGCATTAAAAATATCAATTTGTAAATCTCAACAATGCTTTGAATATTTAGAACAATAGCGCGCTTCCAAAGCATGTGTTCCAAAGACATCAATGCCATCCAGTAACTTCATTTTTGCATTTGGAGGCAGTCTGAACTATATTTTAAAAACCTTTTAAAATCCATATAAATATTATTGAAAATTTCTAAATTTGAAGAACATCTTGTAAAACAGTAGTTCAGGGCTTAGATTTTAAAACCTATCTAAAAAAATGTCAATTTTCTGAGAGATTGCTCTACGAGTATGAAGCATCAATTTGAAGAGTTCAACTATGGAATTTCACTTTAAAATCTAATGCATAGTAGTCTAATGTCCATGCCACCCTCAGTTGAGATCCCAAAACTTCATGGATCATCTGAAATGTATAAGGTTATTGCACAATCGTTTAAAAACAAAACAAAACCCAAACTGTAGACCATCATCTCAAAAAATAATAATTATTATGTTGCATCTTTTAAAATGAAAGAGTCAATATTATATCCTCCAAGAGACGTTTATGATTTTAAAAAAAACTCTCTCAAATTCCTATAACTTCAAACTTAAAAAACATCTTTAAAGTATCAGTACCGAATTTTAATATAAGAAAGTTAAATAATCATCTAAAAATATGACAAATATTCAGTTAGAACAACACGATTTGGTGAATATTCTAAAACCATGGGTTTTGTGGCAGATAATGGCAATACACTTCTCCCTCTGTATTCGCGGTTTCAGCAATCGCGGTTTCGATTATTCACGGTTTTTAGCTTGCTGGCTCCTCCCCCCAAATTACATGAGCTTACATAGAGAAATCGCTGATTTCATGCGTTTACAGAGAAAATTGACGATTCCTAGCACTTTCTTCACCGTGTTTTGCCTCTCCTTCAGGAACAGGCCAGGTCTCCTACCATGTTATTTGTGGTTTCACCATATTCACAATGGTTTTTAATAGAAAACAGTGAATAACATATGAAAAAGTTATTTGTGGGTCTGTTAATCCCCTATCACAGTGAATACGGAGGGAGAAGTGTATTGGAAATAGGATACTGAGCTTGATGAACCTTCAGTCTATCCAAGTATAGCAATTCTTATGTTCTTGTAGGTATTTGGGACCTGGGTTGGCCACTATTGGAAACAGGATACTGGACTTGATAAACCTTTGGTCTGTCATGTCTCAGTATGGCAATTCTTATTTTAAAACTTAGTAAATATTCATGCAGCATCTTCTAAAATGGAAAAGTCAATATCTTATCCTCTAGTAAGGGATGTTTAGAGCAAATTAAATCCGATCTAAAATTCATTTAAAACCACAAAGTTATGTGATTATCTTAAAAGTGTAGAATCTTAAAACACATCGATTGTGCATAAAGGTTGGAAGCTATTTAGTTTGAAATCATTTGAAACCACTCAATTTAATCAATGTCTTTAAAACTTAGGTTTGGTGGTAGATGACAACATGAATCTTAAAATCTAGAAGTCTGATCTTTTGAAAGTTCAAAAATTATTTAAACACGGCTATTTTTCCCTGCAATTTACTATATGTTGGGCAAAGATAGCAACAATTTAACAGAATTACAAAAAATCATTAAGGTATCAATAGTGAATAAAGTTTTGGTGCAACATTTTAGATAAAGGCCATTCTTTTGTAGATTTCAAATTTTTCATATTAGCCATGCCACGTCTATCATAGTGAAGGGGAGACATGGAGGGGCTGCTGTTACGGTTCTTTCTAAAATTCAATACCATAACTCCCCAGTTGACTAGTCTGTATTTTTATAAGATCAAGCTTGTAGATGATATTTTTAAATTCATGTCGTCATCGAACACCAAACCTGTATTTCTAAGACATTCATTCAATCGTGTGGTTTCAAATGATTTCAAATATAGCTTTCAACCTTTTTGCCCAATCGATGTGTTTTAAGATTTTATACTGTTAAGATATCAATTAACTTTGTGGTTTTGAAATGAATTTTAGATAGGATTTTATATGTTCTAAACATCCCTTACTGAAGGATAAGATATTGACTTTTCCATTTTAGAAGATGCTGCATGAATATTTACTACGTTTTAAAATGATCTACTGTACATACTACCATCATCTGCCATAAAACCCAATGTTTTAGAATACAATATTCACCAAATCATGTTGTTCTAACTTAATATCTATCAACTTTTGTATATTAACATTCTATACTGATACTTTAAAGATGATTTTTAAATCTGAAGTTGTCGGAATCTGAGATAGCTTTTTATATGATTTTAACTTCTTCTACTGGAGGATATAACTGTTTTGTGATGATGGTTATAGTTTTTAATTTTTTACTACTGTGCAATAACTTTACACATCATTTTGAGATTCCTGAAGTTTCGGGATCTCAACCGTGAATGGTGTGGAATTTAGGCTAATATTCACTAGGGCCTGGATTCTCTAACCAGCGCCAATTTTTTTAAGACACTGGTAGGCACCCAAGCCAATTAAAAAACACTGTTGAAACAACATTTTTAACTGAGTTTCAAGATATCTACTGGCTCCTAAAACATCAGCACCGGAATTGTGCCTCCATAGGCAGTTTAGGCCACCTAATTCCATTTTGGGCATGGCTAATGCCGGAAGTGGTGTTAGGCAGTCTAAAACGCCTCTAGAGGCATGATTCATAACGAAGGTAGGCACAAGAAATGTAGGCCTAGAAAGCCCTGGCCTACATTTCCGGCACCTACCTTTGCCAGAGGTGCGATTCTGTACCTAGTCAGTGACGTAATTGACATGCAATCAGCAGCCACCCACAATGGTGCTGCTTACAGAATCTAGGCCTAGGTTTTAAGATGATGTTCCACCGTTTCTTAACTCCTTCTTATAGTGATGTACATCAGCTTCATAGAGAGCAATCATCTGTCAGAAAATTTACATTTTTGAGATAGCTGGTTGCTGGTCTGAAAAGAATATCTGTGTTTTTGAACAAATTTCAGCTCCATTTGGAATTGGCAGCTACCTGATGTCTGAAAGATGAGAACAACGGACAGAATTGACTTTGACAATACAGTTAGAAGAACATTTTATGAATGGACCATGTATGATTTAAAGATATTTTAAGCTTGAAAGGTATTTCCTTCCAGCGAGATGATTCCTTATCCCATCTCATAAAAATTTCAAGTGCAACATTCAGCTATTTGAAGTCTGAATTTAACACCAAATGGGTAAGCACTCTTTTATCAATGTTTGTTGGTTTAACTAATGACCATACCTAATTTTAGTCTGATAATGAATTTATATGTCTTTAACTCTATGTATGAAATTTTTCTTATTTATACTAACACTAAGGGGCTCATTTTCAAAAGAGAAAAACACCCAAAACTGGCATAAACCGGCACTTGGACATTTTAATTGCCAAAAAAATCCAAGTGCCAATTCTCAAAACAAATTTTTTAGATGTATCGCAAGGAATTCACCCTCCAGGACATCTACATGTTAAGGAGACGTGTAAGAGGCATAGTTTGGCTGGAATTTGGGCTTAACACTTGGGGGTCTTGCAGGAATAATCAAACCTTTTTCAAGACGTCCAGGCCATCATTTAGACATTCAGAGTTAGACCTGTTTTAAAAGCGAATAAGGGTCAAAATGTACCCAAACTGACCAGATGACCACTGGAGAAATGAACATATGCCCCCCTACATTCCCCCAGGGGTCACTGACCCCCCCTCATCCCCCAAAGATGTAAATGAAAATGGGACATACCTGTGTCTAGAACAGCAGCACCTTGCGTTGCATTACATTATCATTGATATATCGCATAATCTAATATAGTTCAAAGGTTCAAAGAAGATTGACCAATATGGTAAAGGGGATGGAACTCCTCTTGTATGAGGAAAGACTAAAACGGTTAGAGCTCTTCAGCTTGGAAAAGAGACGGCTGAGGGGAGATACGATTGAAGTCTACAAAATCCTGAGTGGACTAGAACGGGTATGAATGGATCGATTTTTCACTCTGTCAAAAATTACAAAGACTAGGGGACACTTGATGAAGTTACAGGGAAATACTCTTAAAACTAATAGGAGGAAATTTTTGTTCACTCGGAGAATAGTTAAGCTCTGGAACGCGTTACCAGAGGATATGGTAAGAGCAGATAGTGTAGCTGGTTTTAAGAAAGGTTTGGACAAGTTTCTGGAGGAAACGTCCATAGTCTGCTATTGAGAAAGATATGGGGGAAGCCACTGCTTGCCCTGGATCGGTAGCATGGAATGTTGCTACTCCTTGGGTTTTGGCCAGGTACTAGTGACCTGGATTGGCTACTGGGCTTGATGGACCATTGGTCTGACCCAGTAAGACTATTCATATGTTCTTACTATAGTTCAATGCAGTTCACAGCAATAAGATATGGAAATGTCTAGTAGAGCAGTACTCAAGTAGCCTGGTGGGTGGGTTAGTGAACCATAGAGAGGAGGACCCAGGCTCAAAAGCAACTCTAACCATTACATTTATGGTGGAAAGTGTGAGCCACTGAAAACCTACTGTACTGCCATATAGGTGACACCTGCCACCATGAAGGCTATTGGAGGGTTCAGTTTAAGTGTGCAAATGTGATTTTTAAGAATTTATATGGTATAGTTCCCCATTATTTCCTCGCTTTTAATTCTTATCGTCTTCAGTCTACGAGGAGCATATATAAATTTTAATTAATATTCCCTTCCATTAAAGGGATTCAAACTTTAAGTAGGCTTTCACATTCTTTGGCATTTACTATGGTAAAAATCTGGAATGATCTTCCTTCAGTTATTAGAACTCTCTCTTTGCTGACTTGCTTTTGAAAAACCTTGAAAATGTATCTGTTTATCGTACTGATAACTGATAGAACTCCCTAGTTGGCAACTATATGTTGACATTCACTGATTCTCCCTCTTCTATTATTGTTTATCAATTTTCTTAAGATTACGTTTTGTTAACGTGTTCGAGTCCCTCTGGGAATGACCCGGTATATAAGACTATAGATTAGATTAGATTAGGCAGGTGGGTATAATAGGTTTTGGGGGAGTTTTGGAGGGCTCACCATACACTAAAATGGGGTTCTGATGAAATATGTACCTGACACTCTTTATGTGAAGTTCACAGCAGTGCCCCTAGGGTACTTCACTGCCTTGTTGGTATGTCTGCCAGTGTAGTATAAATGGTGGCTCTGCCTACATCCAAATTTGGACATTTTGAACATGGGTGTTTTTGTATTCAAAAACGGCCAAAAAAGTTAGATGTCCTAAGGGCCAAGATGTCCAAATAGGTCATTTTACCCAAAAATGTTTTTGACTTCCAGTGTTTTCAAAAATGGATGTTTCTCCACCCTGACTTTTGGACGTCTAATGGAAAACATCCAAAGTCGAAATTAAATGCTCCTCTATGTAAACAATCGTCCCTGAGGCAGACCCTTGGGTGAAATATGGCCATGTTGAGAATACATATGTAAACACCCTGAATAAAGTGTACTATAATATAGGTCCAGCCTTCTTTTTCTACGTTTGATTTTGCAAACTGCTTGTCTTGTTATCGGATCTTTGTCATTTCCGGGACACAGACCATAGAAGTCTGCCTGGCACTTGCCTCACTTCCTAACTAGTGAAGTATCTACTGAAGCCCAGTCCTCCATTCCTGATCTGTCTTTGTCATTTCTGGGACACAGACCATAGAAGTCTGCCTGGTACTGTCTTAGGGCCTCTTTTAATCAAACAAATTAGCATGGGCTGGCGCATCAAATGCACCAAAGCCCATAGGGATTTAAAGGGCTTCACTGCATTTGCCGTGCAGCACTCGCTAGCATGGATTCATAAAATTCCTAACTATTGGAGTTAAAAACATAAGAACATAAGAATAGCCTTACTGGTCAGACCAATGGTCCATCAAGCCTAGTAGCCTGTTCTCACAGTGGCCAATCCAGGTCAGTAGTACCTGGACAAAACCCAGATTAGCAAAATTCCATGCTACCG
This sequence comes from Geotrypetes seraphini, assembly GCF_902459505.1. NCBI lineage: Eukaryota > Metazoa > Chordata > Amphibia > Gymnophiona > Dermophiidae > Geotrypetes > Geotrypetes seraphini. Next base: position 41,551,073 of record NC_047100.1, read on the forward strand.
ATCAGGGCAAGCAGTGGCTTCCCCCATGTCTTTCTCAATAACAGACTATGAACGTTTCCTCCAGGAAATTGTCCAAACCTTTCTTAAGCCCATTCATGCCCCTCCTGATTTGTCTTTGCTATTGTAGGGACAAAGAACATAGATGTCTACCAAGCACTGGCCTAACTTCCCAATTATCGGAGTTGCAACTGAAGCATCACTCCTGCCCATCGTAATGAATCAACGGCCAAGTTTCGTGTTGATCTCATCTTCTTTCCATGTATGCATTTTTGCATTCCATCATTGTTTTTGTCTCCAATACCTCCACTGGGAGTCTATTCCAGGCATCAACATCCCTGTCTGTGAAAAAGTATTTCCTGAAGTTAACACCAAGCCTACTACCTTGCAATCTCAATTTGTATCCTCTGATTCTACCGCTTCTCCATCTCCCTAAAAGATCTAAGTGTATTATCCGATTTAAATGTAAATACTTAGAGAAGAGTATGATAAGTAAGATGAAAAAGACCATTACTACTCTATAAGACCATCTATTGATATCACATAAATTAATTAAATATAATTATTTATTTATTCAATTTTCTGTACTGATCTCCCAAAGGAGCTCAGGATGGTTTACATGAATTTATTCAGGTACTCAAACATTTTTCCCTGTCTGTCCTGGTGGGCTCACAATCTGTCTAATATACTTGGGGTCAATGGGGGGTTTAAGTGACTTGCCTAGGGTCACAAGGAGCAGCATGGGTTTGAACCCACAACCTCAGGGTGTTGAGACTGTAGCTTTAACCAGTGTGCCACTTTAGAAACCAAGGCATAGTAAAAGTGAGCCAAGTATAGGACAATCAAGCCATTGTGACATCACTGATGAGGTTGGCTCTTAGGCATTGGTGAAATTAGGCATTACGATGTCACAATACCAGCTGTGGTTATCAGAGGCTGAAGCTATTCACACTTATTTATTCAATTTTATATACTGCTCTCCCTGGGGAGCTCAAAATTGTTTATATGAATTTATTCAGGTACTCAAGCATTTTTCCCCATCTGCTCTGGTGGGCTCACAGTATATCTAATGTACCTTGGACAATGGGGGGATTAAGTGACTTGCCCAGGGTCACAAGGAGCAGCGTGGGTTTGAACCTACAACCTCGGGTTGCTGAGTCTGTAGTTTAAACCACTGTGCTACACTCTCCCCTAAAACTGTGTAGCAAAAAATATTATTGAGAGAATGCTACTGACAAGGATGCAGGGATAGAGGAAGACAAGAAAAATAACATCTCCTCTCTGGGAAAACGGCATTGAAGAAAAAAATAAAAATCATTGTGAGCAGAGGCGTCCCCGATAGAGCAGTAACTAAAAGGTTCAAGATCACCCAAAATAATGAGACATATCAAAAGTTTCAGACTGAAACATGCTGCATTCACAGAGGAACATCTTAATTTCATATGATCCAATAATAAATTTAAAAAAAAAAAAATGCTACCGAAGCACAAAATCCGAAGATATGAAGAAAGCAAAAAACAGAGCTATCACAATAAACTGTTTAGAGAGAAGCCAAAACAGTTCTACAGGGAACTAGGCAAGAACATTAGTAGACTAAAAATACCACCAAAGAAAGCTGAAATAGTATCATTCTGGAAAAACTTATGAGGATCCTATAGAAAGGGGTTTCTCAAGCTTTTTGCACGTGTGGACCTGGAAATTGACTGAGAAATATTTATGGACAGGGGAGGTGGAAACAAAGACCAGCAGATTTTGGGGGGTTTCCCTCTTCTGCTCCCACTGTCCATCTACTGGCCTAAATAGAAGTGTGCCTAAGGTTTCAACGCCTTCTGGCTAGAGAATGACATGGGGACCATTTACCATGGTAAACCGTGGTCACTGCAGTAAATCTGCAGGAATGGAGATATTTACAACTGTTTTATCGCAGAATTGGGGACAAGACCTTTCACCGCCCCACGGGAATGGGGATAAGACCTTACACCGCCCCACCGGCATGTTCTCTCCGGTAGACTCGATTGCCTCTTTGATATATAGGGCAATACCCCCACCTTTTTGTCCTACTCTGTCTCTGTGGTATAGCTTGTATCCCAGTAGCACAGTATCCCAGATGTTTTCCTCGTTCCACCATGTTTCCATGATGCCGATGATGTCAAGGTTATCTTTTTGTGCCATAGCTTCCAATTCCCCCATCTTATTCCTTAGGCTCCTTGCGTTCGTGTACATACACTTGAGTTTGTGGCCTGTTACTTTCTTGCATTTCCTTCCCTCTTGTGCCCCTTTCGATCCATCAGGATTTCTATATTGCCTGGTGAGTCTTCCCCGCAGTCTTCCTGCTTGATATCCTCTGGGCATACCGTTTCCCGAACCATCGACTCTTAGTTGACTGTCAGCTTTCCCCTTCTTCCTAGTTTAAAAACGTCTCAATTTCTCGCTTGATGTTGCTTGCAAATAGCCTTGTTCTGTCTCCGCTGAGGTGGAGTCCATCCTTCCTGTATAATTTGCTCTTCCCCCAGAACATCGTCCAGTTGTGCACAAAGTGGAGTCCTCCTTCCTCACACCAGCGCCTCATCCATGCGTTGACTGCTTCCATCTCCGTCTGCCTCTTCTCGTCGGCCCTGGGTACCGGCAGGATCTCCGAGAATGCTACCCTTGGCGTTCTGGTCTTCAGCTTTCTTCCTAGCATCCGGAACTGGTCCTTCAGTGCTTCCCTGATGTAGTTCCTGTTGCTCACGTTGTTTGTCCCCACGTGGCTCACCACCGCTGTATCTCCCTCTTCTGTGCTGTCTATGATCCTGTTGATGTGGCTCACTAAATCTACCTTGGCTCCTGGTCGGCAGGTCACCATCCGATCCTTTCTTCTTCTCGCTGTGTGGCTGTTGACTTGTCTGATGATGCCACAATGATTGCTGTCCTCTCTATCTTCTCTTGTCTCTCTAGCCGCAAGTCCATGTCCCTGGTGTATGTCCACCTCTCCAGCCATAGGTCTGTGTCCTCTGTGCACTTCCATCTTCCCTCAACCTGGCGTTGGCTTTTACCAGACTCATCTTCCTGTGGGTTCCCTCCACTGTTTCCAGGTCTCTCTGCTGTGTCACTTATTCCGTCCTTGTGGTTGTCCTCCAGGTGCTCCTCACTCACTGTAGATGTATCTTGGCAGTTCCACTGTTGTTGGTGATTTTCCATGGCATCCCTGTATGCCTCCTTGATGAACTTCTCTGACTTCTTCCTCAATGGGTTCCTCTGTCATGAAGTTTTCTGCCTCTCTGTCCTCCTCTTCCACTGCTCAAAGTGCTTCTAGTTCCAGTATTCTGCCCTCTCCTGGAGTCTGACTTGCTTCTTCAGGCCTTCAAGTTCCTCGCATCGAGTTCATACATAAGACCAGAGTAGTCATACATATGGCAAACGGTCAGAAAACTGGGTAGCTCAACATCCTGCTTCTGTCTGCTGCATCCATTGCTGTCCACTTGCCGGTCTGCCGTCTGAAGTGGCTTCTCCTTCTGTAGGAATCTGTGTAGTGTCCTTGGTGTTACTGTGAAGTCCTCTTGATTTTAAACCCGCTACCCCTGTTGCTTGTACTGTACTACATTGTATCTCCTTAAATTGTACTGTAAATCGCCTTGAACCGTTTTAGACATAGTGCAACTCATAAATCCCAAAGTAGATTAGATTAGAACACTGAGAAAAGAAAAAGCGGTAGCGGGCCGTCTGAAAGCTTTGGATTTCTTAAAGTGCCGGTGCACTGTTTACTGTCTGTGACTGGGCTCCGTGGATGACGTCACTCACATGTGAGAATATACTGCCTGCTTGTCTGAGGATAACTCAAGAAATCTATATTTTCAAAGCTCACAGCTAAGGTTTCAGACTCAGGCAGTGGCGTACCAAGGGCGGGGCAATGTGTGCAAGCAGAATGGGAATGCTTTGAACATAAGAACTGCCATCTCCGGATCAGACCCATGGTCCATCGAGTCCGGCGATCCGCACACGCGGAGGCCCAGTCAGGTATACACCTGATGTAGTTTTAGTCACCCATATCCCTCTATGCCTCTCGTAAGGAGATGTGCATCTAATTTGCCTTTGAATCCCAGCACAGTGGATTCCTTAATAACCTCCTTTGGGAGAGCATTCCAGGCGTCCACCACTCGCTGCGTGAAGCAGAACTTCCTGACATTTGTCCTGGACTTGTCCCCCCTTAGCTTCAAACCATGTCCTCTTGTCCGTGTCGCGTTGGACAATGTAAATAATTTATTTTCCTGCTCTGTTTTATCGATGCCTTTCAGCATTTTGAACGTCTCGATCATGTCCCCTCGCAGCCTCCTCTTCTCAAGGGAGAACAGTCCCAGTTTCTTGAGTCGTTCCTCATATTCCAAGTTCTCCATACCTCTTATTAACTTCGTTGCTCGTCTCTGCACCCTCTCCAACAGTTTTATATCCTTCTTTAGGTTGGGAGACCAATGTTGGACACAGTATTCCAAGTGTGGTCTGACCATTGCTCTATAAAGCGGCATTATGACTTTCTCCGATCTACTCGTGATTCCTTTCTTTATCATGCCTAACATTCTGTTTGCTTTCTTTGCCGCTGCCGCCCATTGTGCCGACGGCTTCAGGGTCCTATCTATCAGTACACCCAGGTCCTTTTCTTGTTCGCTCTTACCCAGAGTTGCGCCTGACATTCTATACTCGTGTTCCTTATTCTTACTACCTAAATGCATTACTTTGCATTTCTCCACGTTGAACTTCATCTGCTATTGCTCTGCCCATTTCTCTAACTGATACAAGTCGCTCTGGAGTTCCTCGCTATCCTCCAGCGATCTGATTGCCCGGCATAGCTTTGTGTCGTCTGCAAACTTAATGATCTCAATGGATATTCCGTCTTCCAGGTCATTGATATAAATATTAAATAGGATCGGCCCAAGTACCGAGCCCTGGGGCACACCACTAGTCACTTTCTCCCAGTTTGAGAACTTCCCATTTTTGCCCACTCTCTGCTTTCTGTTTTCCAGCCATTTGCCTATCCACCTTTGTATATCTCCCTCTATTCCATGGCTTTGTAGAGCCATAGTCTACAGGCATGCAACTGTCAGCTCTGCCAGTCCCCTGCCCTGGAATATGAAGTTGACATCAGAGGGGGCAGGAGACCAGCAGAACTTACAGCTGCGTGCCTGTAGATTGTGACTCCATAACTGCTCAGTGCACCCCCATACTGGAGGGAGGAGGGCAGGTATGAATGGGGTGATGCACCTGGAGAAGAGCTAAGTTAGGTATGCCACTGTGGGGAGCAGCATGCAGTGCCGGTGGCAAGACCAGTCTGACCACTGGCAAAATCATAACAGCAAAAGACACTTCAGCAGCTCTACAAATTATTTTAAACTTCAGGGCAAATAGGAAAAGGGGGTTGGAGCTGAGGGCTGTGAAAGGGAGAATGTAAGAAAAGAGGCAGCTGAGAAGAGCCAACGTTGGTGCTGTCTGATTCAGAGTCGGCACACTCGGTAGTTTTTGGCATCCCCCAGACATCTGTGCTCCTCTGCCATGCTTCACAGAAGAAAAGAGATGTGGAACCAGTTCCTGGACTTCCAAGAGTTTAAAATCACAAAGTTTATTGGTGTATAAAAACAAATAAAATATATCACAAAAACTATTTCAGCAATATAGTAATGGCACTGCCAAAACAATGACAAGACCCTACACGGGCCATGTTTCGCTCTGTATAGCCTTCCTCAGGGGTCCTTGAAATGCAGTAACAAAGAATTAAAAACAGTCAGTCCTGGTCACATGCTAAGAAATCCAGCTGAAACCCACCAAGAACACCTCAGCCATGCATACCATGATGTGCCAGTCCTGGAATGTGGTTACAGCAGAGATGTTAGGGGTTGAATCTCTGGTGGATTTTCATTTGGTTTCATGTGAGCTGAGGGTGGTTAAGAAGGTGAGGCCTTTTGTTCGGGGAGGGGGAGAGGGTTGGAGGGTAAACTCAGTCTCCCTTTTGGTAGAATTTTTCTGTGACTTGTTCTCTAAGTAGTCGTGATAACACCAAGGGTTTTTCAGTGAAAATTCCCCTTAAGAGAAGACCAGGTTTTAACATCAAGATTTACTGCACCCAAATAATTGCTTATGAGAGTGAAATAAAATTAAAGAGTCAGACCTCTGTCAGGAAAGTGCAATTAACCCAATTTTATTTGCACAGAAATATATAAGACAGATGAATTTAAATGTCTTTTTCTAATAAATAGGTTTAGCATACGTTAGTTTCTCAAGACATAAAAAGACAATGAGGTCTATGAAAATTAACCAATTAACTACGGTTTTTGTTTTTCTCAACAGAAATATTTCACTCTGTTTGATTACCCCAGCAAACCTCCTAGAGGACTTATCAAGTACTTTCCCCTCCTTCATCAATCAATGAGTGTTTTGTTAATAAAACAAGAATAAATTGCTTTACCCTGTTTTCCCTTTCAGGTAAACCAACTGCGGACCAAAGGAATTACCACCTTCAACACAGCTAAGTATAGCTTTTTTCAGAAAAATTGAGTGCTCAGTCTTTTCATAAAAACATTGACCTTCAAAAATTAATTTAAAATAAAAATGTAAGTGTGCACACTAAAATAATAGATAATAGTAAAAACAAAACAAAACCCAAAAACCTTTTTCCTTCTTCAGGCCCACTCTGCAAGCATTGCATCTGTAAGCATTAGCGATTGTCTCCGCCTACTACCTATCTTAGATAAAATAAAAGGAATTAAACCCTTTCTCCCTTGATGTTGTGAGAGTTCAGAGTTACCTCCTCCAGCAGGAACCTTGGTGACATTATTTTTTCCCAATCTAGTGGCCTTTCCCAATCTGGCAACCTCTCTCACACTTACAATGTTTCCACTCAGCAAAGATTGGCACAAAGTTCACACGATTCAAAATCTATCACTCAGTTAGTCTTTCAGCTCAACAACTCAACTGCTCACTGAACTGGTCAACCTTAATAAAAAGGGAGACAAGTTTTTTAGAAATCTTTACAGAATAATTTATGTCAGTTCACTTTTAAACTCTTTAGAAGCATTATGTTGAAAATTTTTCTTCTATTATCTAATTTTCCTTTCTAACTGCTATGAGAAAAGAAAACTGACCAAAATAAGTTCAGTAGAATATTTTAAAACTACAGATCCCAGCTTCCACTTTAATCTACAATCCTTTACTAATACGTAGCGTGGGTTTTAGCACCGGTTGCCGCGGTAAGTCCTCCGACGCTCATAGAATTCCTATGAGCATCGGAGCAGTTAGTGACGCTGCCGGTGCTAAAACCCATGCTATGCCTTTGTAAAAGAGGGGGTTACTACGATAATCTCTCTTAGGTCCTTAAGGGAAAACTGTGAGGAAAATACAATTTAACCACATTCACTTTTCTGTAATCAGTCTTCTAACACTTCTTAAATCTAACCTTTTTCTATCTCAAATTAACCCAAAACAACACTCTTTCATACCCGTTCACTCAGCAACATCTACTTTCTTTCAGATACTAGTCCCAACTGCCAAAGCCAGGTAACAGCAGCAACCAGAATGTTTACCCTGGTTACCAGGGCAACCAGCAGACAAGTGTATTCCTGTGTTATGTCTCGCATAATTCTACAGCCATTAATTTCCTCATGAGACCAGAGCCCTCACAGCCTCAGAAAAATGTTTTTAACCCAACAGGAGTTATATTAGGTTATACTCTTACTTTGGATTTACAGGTGGAGGAGGTGTTTCATGCAACATGGGTAGAATTGAAGATGGCTAAACAGGTTTGTTCTTTATTGCAGCTACAAGATTTTCACACGTTAGTTCAGACGATGGAGCTGACCCACCTAGACTACTGCAATGCTCTTTATGTAGGTCTTCCTAAGTATACTTTGCAAAAAATTGCAACATGTTTAGAGTATGGCTGCATGTTAGATTATTTTACTAAAATTATAGGATTATGTTACCCTGTTGCTTTATGCTTTACATTAACTGGATATTTATGATCTTTGGCTCCTTCTATTGCCATACCACCACATTGTGCTTTGCAGTCTTATGTTTCTAACAAGGAATTTTGTTTAGTTACAAATGCAAGGTTCGTATTTTTCAGGAGCTGTGCCAGAGTTTTGGAATAAACTCCCCAAGGACCTTAAAATACTTTGCTCGCTGTTTTCCCTCTTTTTGGGGTGGAGGGTGAGGTAGGGTAGGCATTTGCTGTTCTTTTTTTATGCTGTTGTAATCTGTGGAAAGTAAAAGTCTGTAATAAGACTTTGTATTAAATTAAATCATGGTTCTCCAAGATTATTTAACATCAACAGATCTAAATGTGCAAAAAGTCCTGAACATGGAAGTAAATGTTCAGAATCTATCAACATCATTAAACTTAAACATATGTTCAGATGAGTAGAAAGGATGAGTAAGAATCCACCAGTATATATAGGAAAGGAAGCAAGCAAATTAGCAAAAGAAAAGGTTTTTGAGGAAATAAATCCGGAAAAACAAGTAGCAAATGCGTAAGCATAGGAACCAACTTTTGAAAATGATTGGGGTGCTGAACTAAAAATTCACAACAAATTTCCCTTCACCCAGCAAAAAAAAACCAAAACATCTGGTTAGCCTGTATCTAAATGTCACGAGCAGGGCAGGTAGTGTGTGGAGAAATCAAAGCTAAGGTCCTGCTACTCTCTCCTCCCCCTCACAGCTTGTCAACATCACACTCTCTCTCTCCCACCCCCCCAATTCAGACCATCTATAGCACTTTTCTCCAACCAGTCCCACAGCCCATCATCTATACCACACTCTTTTTCTTTCAATTACTGGCTTTTGGGGCAAAAACTGGAGATGGATTAGGGCAGGGAGAGGAAGGAACATGAAACGAAAGAGCAAGCTGAAAGGAAGTGATGTCATTGGCAAAGATGGCTGTTCAACTGAAGGGCTCCTGACTAATTGTCACGGACCCTAGCTTTGGTATCCAGACACACTGGAAGGAGGCTCCCTTGGGGATTAGCAGAAGACTGCAAACCATATTGGAGTTCAAAAGTTAATTTTTAAAAACACTTAACCTTAGTGAAACAGGGAAGTCTAAACCACACTTAGCCTTTGGTGCAACAAGTAAGGCTGTACCTCTCATAAATCAGACACCAAAGCAAGAGAGAAGGCATATATGAATGAAATAAAACTGAGATACATATAACAGGATACAGAGCGAGATGAGAGAAGCACAGCTTTGCAATGCTGAATAATGTAATCCCATGTGATGACCCAGCAAGAAACCAGCCCAGAGCAGAGCCAATCAGGAAACCCCAGGCACCGGCCCAGCTGCAGCCAGCAGAGTTCAAACTGACTGGATGTCCTGATATGCACCAGCTCCCTGCCGGTCCTGACACTAATCCGATATAATCGCCAGGCATTAGAAGTGAATTTGCATTCTCTACACAAGATTACAGATGGTAGACAATCTCCTTGGTCCTGGTGGAGTGGTGTTAACTATTTGAACTAAATTAGCATGCCAGTCTTCCTGAATGATACGAGTTACAGAACAATAGGTCTTAAAGAATACTCCAACAGAGGCAGCTGTGCTCAGCACCATAATAGCAGGAAAATGGCAATAGACCTTGTGCCATTTGATCAAAAAAAAAAACCAACTGGGATCCTCCAGAAGAAACCATGGAAAGGGCAGAAGATAACTCACACCTATAAGTGCAATGAATGGTGATTAAGGTGTGGCTCTTGGACTTGGACATTGTAGGAGTAAAAAGGGACCTGAATAACTTATCTCCTTGGGTTATTCTATTCATAGCGGTGGTTAATAAATATATAATAGCTAGGGTTACCATATGGCTCCAGAAAAAGGAGGATGGATTGAAATATCCGGGTTTTATTTCCATTGCTTTCTATAAGTATAAGTAAATCCCGGATGTTTCAATCATCTTCCTTTTTCTGGAGCCATAGGAGAGCTGGGTATGGACATAAATAAGCATAAACTTTAGGCTGAATGAGTGAGAGGCATTTATTTATTTTGAATTTAGTTAAATTCAGGTATACAAGATGTTTCTCTGTTCCCAGCAGGGAGGAGCAGTTGGTGAGAACAAATGAACTGGAAATCCAGATTTTGGAAGTCAAAAAAAGTGTAATGCAGAGCCGACTACTACAATGGAAGATTTGGCAAATGGAGAAATAACACATGCACCAGGAGGTCCCAATGGCAGTGACAACGCATCAAGGTAATGCTTATTATATGGGCCGAAAGAAGGAGATATTGTGAGGATAGACACAGAAATGAAAATCAAAAGCGTACACAGGTCTGCTGACTTAGTAACAACTTACCCCCTTGATATTACGGTCAAAGAGGAAACTGTAACTAGGCCCAGAGACTTGACTGATTGAATTGAAAAGTTAATGGGATCGAGGTATTTGATGATATTGCACCAGGTACTCTCCATAGACCAGGGGTCTCAAAGTCCCTCCTCGAGGGCCGCAATCCAGTCGGGTTTTCAGGATTTCCCCAATGAATATGCATGTGATCTATGTGCATGCTCTGCTTTCAATACATATTCATTGGGGAAATCCTGAAAACCCGACTGGATTGCGGCCTTCAAGGAGGGACTTTGAGATCCCTGCCGTAGACAGAGTGAACTGAAGGAGCTCACAGGCAAACAGTAAAGTGAAAATACCCAATATTGGTGGCTAGTTCCATTTGGCCTGGAATTTAGTCAGGGTGTGACGAGCCGAGCGGTCATTTTCCCATCACATTGCCAGGACCTGCAGTGCTCCAGGCCAGGTTTTCTCTCTGTATTCATACATATATATACTTCTAGACACTCTTGAAGGTATAATAGAAACCAAAACTCAGCTTCTTAGTCCAGGGTAACAGTTTGTTCTAAAGACAGTATCAATTCCCATTCAGTGTTTAGTCCATTAATCAGCTCTCAGCAATTTCAACCTGCGTGGCTTACCTGAGCCACACCTGATATTAGCTGTCCTTTCAAAGCTTTTCAGCACACAGCCTCAACCAAATAATCATTGGCTTACCTTAACCAGGCATCTTTACTTTCCAGCCTTCTCATCCAGCCAAGCACAACATCACTCACCATCCCAGCCCTTCCAAGTAATCTTTCCCAGTCTTCTTAGCTTCCTCTGGGGTTCTCCTTAACCCACAGCTTCTGAGCCTTCTCTGCTCAGGGAATTCTCTTTGTGGAGGCTCTCACCTTCCCACAGGTTCCCTCTCCTAGGGACCTCTCAGAATAAATCCCAGACTGGGCATATGAAGCTCTTCCTGCCTGGGTTCCAACCCATTACTCATGCAGTTCAGCACCACCTGCTGGAACAGAGTTGAGCTCTGAGCTACAAACCTCAATGCATTCTGGACCCTGTAGTTTACCCACTAATTGGCCAGCGCCCTCTACTGTCCACCAACATAACAACATCACTCATGAGGAAGAATTCCCGACTCCCTCACACAGGGGTAACATCTGTAGTGTCAGATCATTAGATGAGACGCGCTACACTAGAGAATGACACAGGGACAAATTTTTCTCCATCCCTGTGGGAACTCATTTCCCTGTCCACGCCCATTCCTGCAAGCTCTGTCCTCATCTGCACAAGCCTCAAACACTTTAAAATCATAATAAGGACAGGTTGTTCACTCTCTCCAAGGTAGGGAGAACGAGAGGGCACTCTCTAAAGTTAAAAGGGGATTGATTCCATATGAACATAAAGAAGTTTTTCACCCAGAGAGTGGTAGAGAACTGGAACGCTCTTTCGGAGTCTGTCATAGGGGAAAACACCCTCCAGAAATTCAAGACAAAGTTAGACAAGTTCCTGCTGAACCGGAATGTACTTAGGTAGGGCTAGTCTCAGTTAAGACGCTGGTCTTTGACCAGAGGGCCGCCGCGTGAGCGGATTGCTGGGCACGATGGACCACTGGTCTGACCCAGCAGCGGCAATCCTTATGTTCTTATAAGTAGCAACATTTACCTATAATGTTTTTGATAGGTTGCCAAATGTCTATCAGCCTTCCAAACTGTTGGCTTTTAGTTTATTATTGTGCCAGCAAACATGTTTAGAATATGCATTATCTATTTTAGCTGTAACAAATGATTAGAGCAGCAGTGTGAGAACCAAGGAAGCCAGGGTTCAAATCCTACTGCCTCGGGTAAGGGCTCGGGGTGATGTGATATAGGTCTATAAAATACTGAGTGGAGTGGAAAGGATAGATGTGAATAGTGTGTTCACTCTTTCCAAAAATACTAATACTAGGGGACATGCAATGAAGCAACTAAGTACTAACTGGAGAAAATATTTCTTCACACAACGTGTAATTACACTTTGGAATTTGTTGCTGGAGAATGTGATTTCAAATATATTTATTGATTTTCAGTAACAAAAACAGAGTTATAAAAAGAACAAAAAAACAATGAACAAGTGAATAGAGAGGTTCTAGAGAACCATCCAGAAATCCAGAAAATACAGATTACAGAAAGCAAGTAACATAATATTAGTAATATTTCACAACCAAGAGGAATATAGGGAGAACCTGGAGGCTCAAAAAGAAACCATTGTATAACCTGGAGAGGAAAAAGGACAAAGAAGGAAAAGCAGAGAAAAAGAGAAGAAAAAGATAATGATCAAACAGATATTGGAATAGAGAAATTAGTAATGGAATAAATGAGTAGAGAATGATGAATAGAAAAATGCAGGACGGACATCCCATGCCAATCTGAAGAAGGAAAAAGAAAAAGGGAATAGAAAAGATTGGATATGGTCGAGATCCCGAAAGATTAGGTGAAGGTCAACGGTTAAAAAGAATAATATTGAATGGGTTCCCATATCTTGGAAACGAGGTGTAGTCGATTTGTGAATTCGGCAGCTTTTAATTCATAAGAATGAGTCATAAGAACAGTGTTCCAAGTTGCTGGAGAATGTGATGAAATCAGTTAGCTTAGCGGGGTTTAAAAAAGGTTTGGATCATTTTCTAAAAGAGAAGTCCATAGGCCATTATTGAGATAGCTTGGATAAATCCACTGCTTATTCCTAGGATAAGCAGCATAAAATCTGTTTTCCTATTTGGGATCATGTCAGGTACATGGGACCTGGGTTGACTACTGATGGAAACAGGACACTGGGCTTGATGGACTTTCAGTCTGTCCCAGTCTGGCAATTCTTATGTTCTTATGAATACAAACTTAGACTGTAAGTCCTCCAGGGACATGAAAATACTTAACACACATTGACCTACTACTGAGAAAGATATGGGCTAAATGCAAAATCCATTACCAGGCATATTGTGAATCAATACAAAACCCTACAAATCTCACTCAGGATCTATAAGGAAATTCTATCATACCATAGAGTACTAACATACAAAGGACACACAGCAAGGGTCTACCTAAGAAAAAACAGCCCTGTAAATATTGCAGTGGGCATTTGAACATCAATATACTTACTGGGAAAACTAAGCGCCCCTTTTGCAAAGCCAAGGTAGCGATGCTGCTGTGGTGAATATATCGAAGCCCATTCAGTCCGTATGGGATTTGGTGCATTACCACCGTGGCCTTGCAAAAAGGGCCCTAGATAAGATAGATTAGCACAGGTCATTCAATGCCTTTTTCACAGAGCAAGTAACCCCAAACTGAAATTGCAAATAAGTGAACAACAGTTCTGTACTTGCAAAATATAAAGCCAAGAGATGTAGCTTTCAAAAATTCCCGTCGCTACATTCCAAATTAAACGAAAAACGAACAAGACAGGGAAAATAAGGCGATACCTTCTTCAGGTAAGGTGTTGGCCTCTGAAAGATAGATATAAATATTAAAATTAGTCCAATGAAGAGGTATCACTTTTCTGCATTTTGTTATTTTATTTCAATTTATTACCCTTTAAACTGGACTAAGCTTCACCACTACTTCGCCCCAAAATTTTTTTTTTTTTTAAATTATTCTCTACCTTTGTTGTCTGGCCATTTCATTTTTCTAATTGTGTAGGCTCCAGTCTCTGGTTACTATTTTCCCGTCTTCCCTCAGCTCTCTTTCTAGAATACTGGCAGCATTAAATATCAACATTATCTCCCAACTGCTAGAATGGCTTGCGCTAAGCCTCCTCTTGAGCGGGCGGTAGTTTTTCGGCTAGCGCGTGATTAAAAGTCACTAACGCAGCTTCATCAAAGGAGCCCTAAGTGTCAGCTTTATCCCCCAAGTGCTAGACTGTTAGCAGTATACTTTCCAACATTACCCCACCCCCACCCATTTTACAAAAGCGCAGAAGAGGTTTTTTAGCGCCGGCTGGCATGCAGAATGCTCTGCGCTGCTCTAATGGTCATAGAGTTCCCGGCTGTTGGAGCAACACAGAGCATTCGAAAAACCTCTTCTCTGCTTTTGTAAAAGAGAGGAAGAGGGGGGGTAAATGTTAGCTTTATCTTTCAAGTGCTAGACTATTAGCAGTATGTTCTTCAGTATTAAATACTACGAGGGGTGCTGGAAAGTTCTCAGTCCAACCAAGAAGAGAATGATATGAAACAGTGTCCAAAACGGAGAATTTTGTGTCTGCAAATTGGCACTGAACGAAATAAGATAACATTCTTTTCAGCGGCAGTGGCAAAATAGCGCTCAAAATTTAGGAAGCTGATTAGTTGGGCTGAGAAGTTTTCAGGACCCCCTCGTACTATTAATTATTTCTAGAGCGCTACCAAACCTATGCATTGCTGTATGTAGTCACTAAGGAGACAGTTCCAAATGCTAGGATATTGCTCCCCAGCAATAAAAATCAACTTTATCTCTCAGTGCTAGAATGTTATGAGTATTCCCCAGCATTATAATAGCAGCTTTATCTCCTGAGTGTTAGCTCCCCAGCATTAAATATGAGTTGTATCTTCCAAATGCATGACTGTTAGGAGTATATTTTCAACCATAAAAACATAAGCCGTGCCTCTGCTGGGTCAGACCTGAGGTCCATCATGCCCAGCATTAAATATCAGCTTTATTGCCGGAGTGCTAGAATATTGTACCCCGGCATTAAGTATCAGCATTATCTCCCCAGTGCTATAATATTAATAGTATGCTCTTCAGCATTAAATATCAGCTTTATTGCCGGAGTGCTATAATATTGTACCCCGGCATTAAATATCAGCATTATCTCCCCAGTGCTATAATATTAATAGTATGCTCTTCAGCATTAAATATCAGCTTTATCTCCTGAGTGCTAGAATATTAGCATTATTAATTTATCTCCTACCTTAACTATCAGTATTATCTTCCAAGTGCTAGAATATTAACAGAAATCTTTTCTATATTAATTATCGGCATTATCTCCCCAGAGCTATAATATTTATAGCATGCTCCCCAGCATTAAATAGCAGCTTTATCTCCAGGAGGGTTTGAATATTAGCAGTATGCTCCCCTACATTAAGCCCTGACTCTGTGTTTCCCCTCTGATTATCAATATGCTGCATTTCCCAGTTTCTCTGGCTAGTTCTGGCTTTTACATCATCACACTCTGAGGCTTGGAGAATTTAATTTATACCATGTGACTTCCTTATTCAAAGGCTTTTCATGTACCTCATATTATACATTGTTCCCCTGTATTTCTTTATACCTTCACTGCTTTATTCTTAGTAAAATATTCCAGACCTGAATGGAGACGTCGCTGTATGAGCCTCCTATGACCCCTGTGATAGCCATAGGCACCTCATCGTGGATGGCATAGGATCCATCGGGGCAGATGTGTTCTGAGCCGTCTACCCTTGTCAGTGAGGCACGAACAAAGTCCAGGGACTGCTCCAGGGCATAGGTGTCCTTGGAGCAGGTGTCCAGGATATGTGCCCCTAGTTTGATTCCAGGCAGAATACGCTGGTCCTTATTGATTTCATCCAGTGCAAAGAGCATAGCCTCCAGCCGCTGGATCCCCCGATGCTCATTGATCCTTCCACAGTCTTCAGTGGAGCTTCCTTTCTCATGGACAGGGAACAGCCCTCCAATAACTAGATCCCCTTCAACAGTGATCTCCTTCTTTGGCACTATGTTGTAGCCAGGGTGCTGGTTAGCAAGACATGCCATCACACGTAGCAGTAATCCCCACAGGAAAGCAGGTAACGCCATGGCACCAGCACAAGGGGTTGTGGGCCGTTGAAGACGGGCAACGTGTGACATTCAACCATCTACAGCAGAATCCAGAAATCAAAATAATCGGAGAACTGCATGTCTGGACTCCCTGTGGTCAGCTACTGATTTTTCAGTGGGTCCATGATAGAGGGCTGACGGTCAGTGAAGCATTGCGTAGACACAGTGGCTCAAGAGTTCATCCCAATGCTGTGTACATGAAAAATCTAGAAACAGAAAAATAAGTGATGAGATGAGTTTAAAGACCAAACCTTCTCCAAGACTTCCCTATAAGGAACTAATGGAACTAGCTCATATCACATGGCACAGGTCAACCATTTCCTGGTTAGGTTTTACCCTCTGCCTTGGTTCTAGTGTTCTTATGGAAATCAGAACTTTGCATGAACTAGGATACAGCCAGACAGAATGCACCTTTTTGTTATGACATGGAACCAAATGGTAAACCTAATCCCAGGACAATGCAAAGTGGGTAAAGAATCATGAATATAAGAACATGAGAACTGCCATACCAAAGGTCCATCAAGCCCAGCAGCCTGCTTCCAAAGCCACCGCATTGGGAAATGTTATTGATAGAGGGTACATTGGTTTGGTAGATCAGTGTGCTCTCATTTGGTAAATTGTCGCCCTACCAGTGTTATTGGTGCAGAATGAGCCCCTTTGGTAAAGAGCCAAGGCATAAAAGTTCTCAGTTAGCAGATTCAGCTGGTGGATTAGACAATACCTGCAACAATTTTGAAGGCAGTGCTGAAGCATACCTGTTTGTGTGCATAAGGTCTGCACTCTGCAGTAGCCTAACTGAGGCTTAGGGACCAGTCTCTGACTGCATCATAGCAACCTTAGAAACATAGAAATATGATGGCAGATAAAGGCCAAATGGCCCATCTGCAGTAATTATTATCTTTTCCTCTCTCTTTCAGGGGTGTCCAATGTCGGTCCTCGAGGGCCGCAGTCCAGTCGGATTTTCAGGATTTCCCCAATGAATATACATGAGGTCTATTTGCATGCACTGCTTTCATTGTATGCTAATAGATCTCATGAATATTCATTGGGGAAATCCTGAAAACCCGACTGGATTGCGGCCCTCGAGGACCGACATTGGACACCCCTGCTCTAAGAGATCCCAAGTGCCTATCCCACGCTTTCTTGAATTTAGACACAGTCTCTTGTCTCCACCACCTCTTCCGGGAGACTGTTCCATGCATCTACCACCCTTTCTGTAAAAAAGTATTTCCTTAGATTACTCCTGAGCCTATCACCTCTTAACTTCATCCTATGCCCTCTCATTCCAGAGCTTCCTTAACTCATGCACATTTACCTCACCTAGGTATTTAAACATCTCTATCAAGTTTCAAGTTTATTATCTTCCCTCTCCTGCCTTTCCGCTAAAGTATACAGATTGAGATATTTAAGTCTGTCCCCATATGCCTTGTCATGGATTCATAGTGCACTGAATACTGGACTTTGCCAAGGACGCATTGTTGTGTTAGAGACACTGAATTGTTCCTTGCTCGTTGGTTTGTTTTTTTTGTGCGAACATGAGGCCTGAGACCTTACACAAGATGCATGTGGTTCTGTTGCTCTGATCCATCCTGTGCTGATTGCGCGTCCCTGGGAATCTAAGATATGGAAGGAAGTCTGTGAAAAGCAATGGGGTGTGAGGAAAGTGAGAGTTGCTAGGTGTGGGGGTGAAGAAAGAGGTGATTGCTGGGACTTGGGTTGAAAGAGTAGAGGGGGGAAGGGAAGTTGATGGGGTTTAGGGGTGGAATGGAAGAAACACATGTAGCTTGTATAAAGTCCCAGGCCTCATCATCATGGTGACGTGTCAAAACCGCGCGGGACATTGGCGCGCTGACAATCCCGCACACCGCGTTTAAAATGTTCCTGTTAGTGCTCAGAGAGGATGTGTGGGGGGGGACCAAAGGATAATGGCAGTTTCTACCCAACCCCCCTCCCCTATACCACCCCCTACAGGAGTCTGAACACTTATCAGACCCCCACTCACAGCGGTAGCAGGAACACTTTGAACGTGGCGCACTGAAGTCCTGCGTGGGATTTTTGGCACGCCAATGCCCCGCATGCTTTCGTTAAGGAACCCATCATCACACAAAAAAACAGTGAACAAGGGCCAAGTCAGGGTCTCTAGCACAACAAATTGTCCTTGGCAAAGAGCATTAGTCAGTGCACTAAGAATCCATGACAAGATGATTCTGATGCAGTCAGACATTGGTCCACAGGTCCATCAAGCCTAGTAGCCTGTTCTCGCAGGTCCCCAGTACCTGGCCAAAACCCAAAGAGTAGCAACATTCCATGCTACCGATCCAGACCAAGCAGTGGCTTCCCCCGTGTCTTTCTCAATAACGGACTATGGACTTTTCTTCCAGGAATTTGTCCAAACCTTTCTTAAAAACAGCTGCGCTATCCACTTTTATCACAACCTCTGGCAACGCGTTCCAGTGCTTAACTATTCTCTGAGTGAAAAAATATTTCCTTCCCTTAAAAGTATTTCCCTGTAACTTCACTGAGTGTCCCCTAGTCGGTACTGAATGACCTTCTTAAATTGCTTTTTGAGAACATCGGTCCAAGCATTAGTTTAAATTTTGTGTCCTGCCTATGTCCTATATTCCTTTCATAGTGTGCTGTTATTGTATTGCTAACACCCTCTTTAGAGAAGGACAGAGACTTAGGGACCTTTTACGAACGTGTGCTAAGCGGTTTTTAGTGCATGAATTAGCAGGATTTTTGCCACTATAGCTGAAAAGAGTGTTATCTTATTTTGCTAAGTGCCAATTTGCAGAAACGAAATTCTATGTTTTTAACATCGTTTCAGATCATTGATTGAACCATATCCACGTCATTCTCTTCTAGGCTGGACTGAGAATTTTTTAGCCCTCCCCCTCATACCCTCTCTAAGGATAGTGCCAGGGCAATCCTGGAATTTATCTGGATAGTAAAAGTATTCATTCTGCTATATGAATAATTTAGGATAGATTGAAGGCCAACTTCAGTTATCTGGAGAGCAGACTAAATATTTCCACTCTCTGAGTAAGTTCCAGCGCTGACCACCTTATCCAGCTATTCTGTACCAACCACCATCTGAATTAGCGGCATGGGAAATCTGGATATTTTTAGACCGCCCCAGCCAGCATTTAGAAAAAGGCTCAATATTGACCCATTCCTTCTTATTAGACAACCTCACATTTCTTGATTATTTTCTGGAAGATAACACTTCTTTCTTCAGATCAGAACATATTTTAAATGGAAGCACCGGGGGTTACAAATGCCAGAATGTAATGAGAAGTACATTTCAACACCAGATTGGCTAAAGTCTCCATTTAGAAACTGCTTTATTTGGAGAATAGGGAAACTGTGTTAAAAAACTACCTCTGTCCTCTCTTTTTACTCCCCCTACACCCAGAATAAAATAAATAGGACAATAAAATCTTAAGTTGTACAAATGAGAGACTGAGACAAACCTCAGCCGTTCAGCAGCTGAAATCCACAGGGCAAATGTAGCTCTGACTGTCACTATGCATTGATCTGTGGGCTTCTAATTGCTTCCTCTTGTGGGCATTATAGCACATGCCATATGATAAAGAACTCGTTAGCGGTAAATATTGTCTGGCTAGCAGCCAGCATGTTGGCTGTAATTAGGGAGTGCTATCATGCTAGCACATCAGATGCCAGACAGAAAAGTAAAAGACGGGAGAGAGAGAGTGAAAGCGAACAGGAAGCGAGAGAGAGATAATGAGAGGAAAGAAGCAGAGGGAGGCACAGAATAGCAGGAAAAGAGAGAAAAAATGAGAGAGAGAGAAGTGAGCGACCTAGGAACAGAACATGGGAGCTGAGAGGAGCGAGATGAGGAAAAGGAGGCCAGACGGAGAAAAAGAAGGACTGATAGGAAGACAAGTGGCAAGAGGGAGAAATAGACACAAGGAAAAGAGACTGAGGGAAAAGGAAGAGCAAGGAAGATAATGATTGGAGTAGTGCAATAACAGGATTGCCATCTGACTCAAGTCAATCCTGACTGGTTGATCCGACTCTGGTTTTGCCTCGTTCCATGCTCATAAACAGAGCCCTACTTGCACAAACTGCAGAGCTATTCTTCACCAATAGAGGGGGTAATTTCATGAGCCATTTCTGTAGGTAAAACAACTTTTGGGGTCAATTTTGAAACCGATTGGAGCCTAATCTGTTACGGAACCTAGACACCATTATAGAATACTAACATAATATGATACCAGTGCACTTAACATTTAGGTACTTTCACTTACTCCAGCCATAGAGCTGGCAAAAGTGTGAGGCTGAATGTGGCAGGGACACATAAGAACATAAGCATTGCCATACTGGGACAGACTGAAGATCCATCAAGTACAATATCATGTTTTCAACAGTGGCCAACCCAGGTCTTTTAGATCTGCCGTCATTTACTATGTTACCTGGCAGAAACCCAAAGAGTAGCAACATTCCAGAGCTGAGATTGTGATGCCATAATGCCTCATTCAACCAATGCCTAAGAGCCAGCCTCATCAGTGATGTCACAATGGCTTGATTGTCCTATACTTGGCGCACATAAGAACATAAGAATTGCCATACTAGGACAGACTGAAGGCCCATCAAGCACAATATCATGTTTCAACAATGGCCAACCCAGGTCCCAAGTATCTGGCAGAAACCCAAAGAGTAGCAACATTCCTGAGCTCCTATTGTGATGTCATAATGCCTCATTCCACCAATGCCTAAGAACTAGCCTCAGCAGTGATGTCACAATGCCTTGATTGTCCTTTACTTGGCTCACCTAAGAACATTCCTTCTTATACATAAACATACAGAAAGAAGAGGATCAAGGGTTAGGCAAGAGTAAAATATATCGAGATAAAATAAATTTTAAAAAAGGGTGGTAAGAGGGTGAGGAGAAAACCAAGGAGGGGGGATGATGCTTCTTAAAAGTGGTTGGTATTCATTACTGTGGTTGGAGGGTGCTTTTCTGATCATAAAATATATAATTTACTTTAGTGAAATGAAAAAAATATATAGTAATACCAAATTTCTTTAAATGATGTTGCTGTTGGTCTGTCCGTGTATGTCGCTTCTAAAGGAGTCAGTATTGTTTTCAGAATGAAACTGAGTGATATACGGTAATCATAAATATTCTGATTTCGATATGAAGCACCATGTGACGGCTCTGCCTCTCAAGACATGGGAAGCTTACACAGCTGTTCTGCTTCTAATAACATTCCCACTGTGGCGAAAAGAAGACAGAAAGAATTGGGAGAGGGGGTGGCTGAGGATAGCCATAAGTAATCCAGGCCGACAGGGCAGGTTGGTGACTTCCTCCCGGGGGAAAAGCGAATTGTTTAGGCCTATCAATGTGGTCCGTCAGCAGCACGCACTGGCTGGAAAAAAAAGCATTGATCAAAGCAGTGCCAAACCTGTAACATTAAGGCCACTTCAAAGAATGCTAATTCCGCTGCTCCGTTAAATCAACTCCTTCCGCTTTCCCGTTTGATTTAGGGCCTCATCTATCAAACTGCGCTAGCAGTTTGTAGCGCAGAGAGCCGCGCTGAATGGCCCGTGCTGCTCCCGACGCTCTTAGGAACTCTATGAGCGTCGGGAGCAGCGCGGGCCATTCAGTGCAGCTCACCGTGCTACAAAGGAGAGGCCCTTAGTTTTTCCGAATCTTAGGGGTCCTTTTACTAAGGCACGCTAGTATGTCATAGCCTGCGCTAAATGCTAATGCGTGCTAACGCGTCCATAGGATATAATGGACCCCTTAGCCTCACTGCTTCCAATTTCAGAACCTTATTCTTTTTTTTTAAATTTATTTTATTTTGTTCATTTTATAAATGAATAAAATATATTCCATTATATATATATGAAGAAAAAGAGAGATTTAACACGCCATTAAACAGGAAACAAAGTCAAAAGGTAAATAAAACTCCTTGTGGATTAAACAGTCTCTCAAATAAAGCCCACAATATGGGAGAAGCATCATGGGAATATACAATGCAACTATATCTATTTAGCGGTGTTACATCTTCCATATTAAGGACTAAGTCCGTGTGGGAATACTGGGAGGGACTACTCCTTTCCCCTGTAGGAAAAACCGTAACTGAGCAGGGTCAAAAAAAAATCTATGAATGTTGATCTAAAAGGATCAAACGTTTACAAGGATACCTAAGCTGAAATTTAGCACCCGGATTGTCTCAATTGCAGGAACCCTTTCCTTCTAGTCTGAGTTAGTTTTGAAACATCTGGGAACATGGAGATCTTAGAGTCCATAAAGCCTAAAAACAGCACCTTATTCTTTTTTTTTTTTTTTATTATTATTTTTCGCTGTGAGTCTCGGCTGTCTGTCTTGACTACATTCTAAGAGCAGGGACTGTGCATTGAGTGTGTTTGTTCATTTGGTAAATGCTGATCAAATCGTGAGCATAATATTATTCATACAAAGCACAGCTAGAAACCCTTTCGGAGTCAATGACAGCTCAAAATGGCACATGTCATCAAAGGCAGAACTGCCAGCAAATGCCAGGCCTTTGGGGACTCTGAGAGCTCACTTTGTACTCCAGGCATGCCAGAATCTATGCCAGGGCTTAATTTGTAAACGAAAAGGTGGTGCTGGAGAAGGGGATGGGTGGGTGAAGGGTAATAGCAGCAGTCAAGGAGGGGCCGTGGCGAAGTACGGCCGAGCGGCGCCAGAGACAGTGGTGCTCCTCCCCGCCACTCCCGCATGCCCTTCCCTTTTAAACTTCTCCGGCGTGAGCAGAATGCTGCCCACGTCGGTGTTGGCTCCCTTTGACGTCCCTTCCTAGGTGTGAGTCCCAGAAGTGACGTCGGAGAGATCACCACAAAGGTTCGGGGGAAGGCAAGGAGAGGAGCGGGCAGGCAAGCGAGGGGGAGGCAGAGAGGAATAAAATATATTCCAGTAGAGAATGACACGGTGACAAAATTAATCACCGTTCCCGTCCCCGTGGATAACCGCGGGAAATAATCCCATGTCATTCTGTAGTGTCTGTTTCAACCTCAGTCCTTCTACACCAGCGTTCTTCAAAGCAAAGCTTGCGGGTCAGTGGTTGTGGCCATTCATACTCTGATTCTTCCCTCTCTCCTTAAAGAATGACATGAAGATGGTTTCCCGCGGTTATCCGCGGGGATGGGAACAGTGATGAATTTTGTCACCGTGTCATTCTCTAGACCTCACCCCCCTTACTATGCCACTTGGGGCTGGATTAGGGACAGCGGCATAGTAAGAGGGAGTGGGGGGGTGGTCCTCCCCAGGCGTGGCCTTCCTAAGGGCACAGTGGCACCCTTCCTCCTTTTCACACACCTCACCCCCCGCTCGCTTTTTCCCTGCTCCGTGCCTTCCCCCATACCTTTTTGATGCTCTGTCTGATCTCACTTCCGGGACCTGCACCTAGAAAGTGACATCACAGGGAGCCGAACGCTGACATGGGCAACATGGTGCTCACGCCAGAGAAGTTGAAAAGATACGGGGAAGGGGGAGGGGCACCACCGGCCCGGGCACCACTTACCCTTACTACACCACTGATTAGTGAGCAGCGTACTGGCTGACTGGAAGTGGGGGGGAGGGCTATGGCAGAACACCCCTGAAAAAAAGTGTACATGTGCCAATAAAAAGATAAATAACCAAATCAATCAACTGATATCATAAGGCAGAAACGGATTGGACGAAGCATGAATAAAACCCAAAAACGATGAGATTGCAGTGGAACCACATGTAGTCCAGGGTACCATCTGCGTTAAGGCACTGCCAACATTTAGAATCAGGTTTCCACATACGAAAGGGAGTCCAGGCGGAATACTATTAAGGACGTCACTTCCTGCCACTCTGACTTAACTCTGGATATGATCATTCTTCGTTCTCAGCATCCTTGCTTCTCCAACTCAGATTGCCCTCCTAAACTGATTGACTCTGTTTTCAACGGCCCTCGTGCATATTCTCAAGAACTGGAAATCGGCCTCTCTGCTAGACTATACTTTCTGGTGGAGCTCTCTTAGTCTTTATAACAAATATGAACAATGTGCGTTAGAAAAACAACATATTTCCTTGATGCGTTCTCGTACTTCTGGAAGTTTCTTGATCAATATGTTCAAGTATCATAACTGACCATTTTGGATACTGCTATTCGCTTCATTTCATGCATTGATTTTGGATTTTGTGGTAAGGAGAGAGAATTGTTGTTTCCTCTGTTATTGTTTCTCATGTTCTGCATTTCAGATTGTATTCAATATACACTTCCCCCTTCGTAGTCACGGTTTCGTTGTCCGGTTTCAGTTATTCGCAGGGTTTTGTGTACAGGCTCCGCCCCAAAATTTATGTCACAGGAAGTCACTGCTCCCAGCGATGCACAGAGAGAATCGATCCTCTCAGCGTTGTACAGAGAAAATCGCGGCACTTCCTTCATAGGAACAGGTAAGGTTATTAGTGGTTTTGTGTCTTTTTTGAGCCATGCTGATCCCCTATATTTGCAGTTTTTCTGTATTTGTGGCCATGCTGATCCCCTATCTCCACGAATACAGAGGGGGAAGTGTATCAGTATTATTTGTTTTATCTGAAATCTTTTCAATAAAAATTTTGAACTGAAAAAAACAAAAAAGGAGCCATTTGTGTTAAAATGAGGATGCCATACTTAAAATGTGAATGGACAGTGTGCTTAAACCAATTAAATGATTGAATAATAAAAAGCAGAATACACTCTAAGAGGCAGTGAACTCTAAAACGTTTCAAGTTTAATTTGTATTTGATAAAATCGCTCTTTTCATGGATTACAAAGCAATGAACAATAAAAATGTAATTAGGGGAGACAAAAAATTTTTTTGGGTAATCACAAACATACATTCCATAAGAGGGAAATGCGGGAAGGAACTACAATTTGGTATAGGAAAGAGAACAAAAAAAGATAAGACAATAGGAGATATATTAGATCAGTGCTTGCCTGCTTTGAGTGGAAAAGTTAACTGAACTTCAAAGGCAAATTTTGATTTAACTTTTTGAGGGTCTTTTCTTAAGAACATAAGAATTTGCCTCCGCTGGGTCAGACCAGAGGTCCATCACGCCCAGCAGTCCGCATCCGCGGCAGCCCATCAGGTCCATGACCTGTCATGTTTACTTGATTTAGCCCTATAGCCCCCTTGTTTTTATCTTTACTCTTTCCATACTCTTATCTACCCTTATCTGTATCCCTCAATCCCCCTATCCTTCAGGAATCTATCCAATCCCTCTTTGAATCCCCGTAGCGTACTCTGCCCGACCACTTCCTCCGGGAGCGCGTTCCATGTGTCCACAACCCTCTGTGTGAAGAAGAACCTCCTGGCATTTGTTCTAAACTTGTCCCCTTCCAGTTTCTCTGAGTGCCCTCTTGTGCCTGTGGTTCGCCGTAGTTTGAAGAATCTATCCTTGTCTACCTTCTCCATGCCCCTCATGATCTTGAAAGTTTCTATCATGTCTCCCCTAAGCCTCCTCTTTTCCAGGGAGAAGAGTCCCAACTTGTCCAGCCTGTCAGCGTATGAACAGTCTTCCATGCCATTTATCATCTTCGTAGCTCTTCTCTGGAGTCTCTCAAGTATCGCCATGTGTTTCTTGAGGTATGGCGACCAATATTGGACGCAGTACTCCAGATGCGGGCGCACCATTGCATGATACAGTGGCATGATGACTTCCTTCGTCCTGGTTGTAATTCCCTTCTTAATGATGCCCAGCATTCTGTTAGCTTTCTTCGAGGCCACTGCACATTGCGCTGATGATTTCATGGTTGTATCCACCAGCACACCCAAGTCTTTTTCAAGATTACTCTTCCCCCAGCAATGTTCCCCCCATTTTGTAGCTGTACCTTGGGTTCCTTTTCCCTATATGCATGACCTTACATTTTTCTATGTTAAAGCACATTTGCCATTTGTTTGCCCACTCTTCCAGTTTGTTTAGGTCCCTTTGCAGGTCTTCGCACTCCTTTGTGTTCCTAACTCTGCTGCAGAGTTTGGTGTCATCAGCAAATTTTATAACTTCACACCTTGACCCCGTTTCAAAGTCGTTGATCAATATATTGAACAGCAGTGGTCCCAGCACCGACCCCTGCGGAACACCGCTCGTGACCCTCTGCCAGTCGGAGTATTGGCCCTTCACTCCAACCCTTTGTTTTCTGTCGGCCAACCAGTGCCTGATCCATCTGTGTACATCCCCTCCCACCCCGTGGTTCGACAATTTCTTAAGTAGCCGCTCATGGAGGACCTTATCAAAGGCTTTTTGGAAGTCGAGATAAATGATATCTATGGATTCCCCTTTGTCCATCTGGCTGTTTATCCCTTCAAAGAAGTGCAGTAGGTTTGTTTGGCACGATCTTCCCTTGCAGAAGCCATGTTGGTTCGGTTTCAGCTGTCCATTTCTTTCTATGTGTTCACAGATGCTATCCTTTATTAATGCTTCCATCATCTTGCCCGGAATCGAAGTCAAGCTCACCGGTCTGTAGTTCCCCGGGTCACCCCTCGATCCCTTTTTGAAGATAGGTGTGACATTCGCTAGCTTCCAGTCCTCCGGTACCTTCCCAGTGCTTAAGGATAGATTACAGATTTGTCGGAGTGTGTCCGCTATTTCCGTCCTCAGTTCTTTTAGTACCCTTGGGTGGATTCCGTCCGGGCCCAGTGATTTGTCACTTTTCAATCTGTCTATTTGGCGGAGGACATCCTCATAGCTTACCTCTAAGGTCTCCAGTTTTTCATCCTGATCCCCACTTATGGTCTCCTCGGGTTCCGGTACATTGGAGGTGTCCTCACTTGTGAAGACCGACGAGAAGAACCAGTTCAGCCTATCGGCTACCTCTTTTTCCTCTTTAACCACTTCCTTTCTGTCTCCATCATCTAACGGGCCCACCTCCTCCCTCACTGGTTGCTTCCCTTTCACGTATCTGAAGAACGCTTTGAAGTTCCTTGCTTCCCCAGCAAGCCTCTCTTCGTATTGTCTCTTAGCTTTTCTAACCACTCAGTGACATTCCTTTTGGTGCTTTTTGTGGTCCCTCCGGTTTTCCTCAGTTTGGTCCTTTTTCCATTTTCGGAAAGACACTTTCTTGTCACCTATCGCCTTCTTTACTTCTTTTGTTGTCCACACCGGGTCTTTTGTTCGATTTTTTTTTTTTTGCACCCCTTCCTAAACCTGGGGATGTACAGGTTTTGTGCTTCTTGCACCGTGTTCCTGAGAAGGGACCATGCTTCCTCTATGGTCCCCATCTTTCTAGAGCTGTTGCAGGAGCAGGTAATAGGTTCCAAGTTTGGGGAGCAGTGACAGAGAAAAGTGTGTTACGTTTAGTATTTATAATTCGTAAAGATGGAATAGTAAGTAGGTTTTTGTCCTCAGATCGTAAAGAATGGAAAGGAATATACAGTTTGATAACTTGGTCTAAAAATAATGGAGGGTTTTTTTTTGGTTTTTTTTTAATTCTTTATTTATTCATGTTATCCTTTTTGACAATACACTTAGGGCTCCTTTTACTAAGCTGCGATAGTGGTTTTAGTGCACCCGCTAGACCTTAAGGCCAGCATTGAGCTGGCGTTAGTTCTAGATGCGTAGCGTGGGTTTAGCGTGTGCAAAAATCCTGCGTACGTTAAAAACGCTATCGCAGCTTAGTAAAATAATAATAATAACTTTATTCTTCTATACCGCTATAGTCGGACGACTTCTAGGCGGTTCACACCGAAGAGAGCTGGACAATCGGCGAATTACAATGTACACATTATAAGATTATAAGCTTATAAGAGTACGACATAAGAACATAACATAAACATTGCCTCTGCCGAGTCAGACCATAGGTCCATCACGCCCAGCAGTCCGCTCCCGCGGCGGCCCTCCAGGTCAATGACCTGTAGTGATCTACTACTCATTATACCCCTGGATCCCCTTTCCCTTCAAGCACTCGTCCAATCCCTTTTTGAAACCCAAAATCGTACTCTGCTCAACCACCTCCTCTGGAAGCGCATTCCAAGTGTCCACCACCCTCTGGGTGAAGAAGAACTTCCTAGCATTTGTTCTAAATCTATCTCCCCTCAATTTTTTTGAGTGCCCTCTAGTTTTTGTTGCCCCCGCCAGTCTGAAGAATCTGTCTCTCTCTACCTTCACCATACCCTTCATGATCTTATAAGTTTCTATCATATCCCCTCTAAGTCTCCGCTTTTCCAGGGAAAAGAGCCCCAGCCTCTCAGCATATGAGAGGTTTTCCATGCCCTTTATCATTTTTGTTGCTCTTCTCTGGACCCTCTACAAGAGTAGATATAATACATGTTATACAAGAAATACAAGTTATACAGGAATAGATACAGTACAATTGTTGAAATTTTTAGTGTAGCTTCTGCTTAGGAGATAAATCTATCGAACAATGCAGTTTTAATTTCTTTCCTGAAGACGCCGTAATAATAATAATAATAATAACAGTTTATATACCACAGGACTGTGAAGTTCTGTGCGGTTTATAATGATTAGAAATGTTACAGATTGAGTGAATAAACAAAGTACAGATTTAGCGACAGGTGGTTCTTACGCTCGTTTGTTAAGGACTAAGATTGAATAGGTTGGTTTCAGGAATAGATGTGTTTTCAGGCGTTTCCTGAATTCTCCATAGGTAGTAGCACAAGCAATTGTTCAAGGTCTTTACCCCATAATGCTGCTTGATGTGCGAGAAGATGTTGATGATGACTTTTAAATTTACAACCTTTAACCGGTGGAGAAACGAAGTTCAGGTGTGAGCTTCGCTTGTGTCTGTTGGTTGTGAAAGAGAAAAGGTCTGTTGTGTATTTAGGGGCTAAGCCATAGAGTACCTTGAAGCAAAAACAACCAAACTTGAATTTCACATGTGCCTCCATCGGTAAGTCAACCTAGCTCCATTAATGTAGTTGCCTAACCAAGACTGCTGTTTACTTGCTTGATACATTAGAGTTCTATCTAAGAAGGATTTGTATTTATAGCCAGTGATGCTTGGGTATGGAAAAAGATTACAATTTCTGGTTGTCCTTGTTGGACTATATAGCGCAAAATGAGATAGAAGATAAGTGGGAGCTAGTCCCCAGACCAGTTTGAAACAGACACAAGAAAACTTGAACATTATTTGTGCCTCTATAGTCAACCAGTGTAGCAGCTTGTAGTAGGGACTAACATGGTCACTTTTTTTCAATCCAAATATCAAGCGGACAGCCGTGTTCTGAACTATTTTTAATTTTCTCACTGTTTCTGCCTGTTTGTTCTTTATATATTTTGCCTGTTACACTGCTAAAGGGATAACACCCTAAGTCACAATGACTATTCCAGGTTGAAACATATTACAGTAAATAAAGAAAATCAAACTATTTAGTCCACAAATAAGATCCAAGAACAAGGAAATCTATACAAAAGAAAATAAGGGAAATTATAAATCTTAATTGGACAGATTAGAAAGCATGATCTTTCCCCCCAGACAGCTGGTTCATTATACTGCGGACATAGCCATTGAACCAAGAATCACATCTCCCCCTTCTCTAGCTACTATAAATTCTAGCAATTGCTTCAGTTCAGAAAACAGAAATTGTTTGCTTTGAAATGAGACACAACATTTAACAGGAGACTGCAATATAAATGATGCACCCAAGGCAATTACCCTTGGGCGATAAGACAGGAAACCTTTTCTTTTCTTCTGTGTCTCTTTAGATATGTCAGGAAAGATTCTTCCTGTTGAACCCAGGAAAGTGTCCTTCATGTGCCGAATATCACTATAAGGGTAGTTCTCTCTGTTATTGCATCCAAGGAGCTTTCCAGAAAATTTGTCAGGTCTAATTTATTCTCCAGTATGGCAATTCTTATGTTCTTATCCTGGCCAAATGGATTCCAAGATGTGTTTTGGGTCCTATAGAATTTAAAATCTATTCGATTCAAGGCCCTCATATAATGCTATGCATCCACTAATTGGATCCATCCTCTCAGCGTGATATAGCTAACTTCCATTAGCTAACTTCCTTCCACCAGGTCTCAGACATGCTTATTATAATTATTAAGGTAGACCTGGGGAAGGCATTGCTTATCCTTAGGTTTAAGTTGCATGGAATCTTACTATTTTGGAGGACTCTGCCAGAGACTCGTAACCTGGACCAGGTACTGGGCTAGATGAACCTTTGGTCTGATCTAGCGGAGCAACTCTTGACTGTTTGTCACTAAAATTACAGTAGTGCATAGTTACACTACCAAAGAAGTCACAATTAAAGCTACAACGCTATATAAATTCTACATAATATTGTTGAATAATACCTCTATGGATACTTAGGCCCTCTTTTATTAAGGTGCACTAACTGATTATTCTATGGACGCATTAGCGATTACCACACCTTAGTAAAAGTGGGCCTAAGTGAAGTTGCCAGACTGAGGAATTTACCCATCTATTAAGTTACCCGGGCAAGTTCTTCTAAAAACGACCCTAATTTCTTGATTTAATTCATTTTCTATCCCGTTTCCCCCCCCCCCCCAAGCGCTCAGAACTGGTTAATAATAACTTTATTCTTCTACTTCTCGGCGGTTTACATCGAAGAGAGCTGGACAATCAGCGAAGTACAAATAGCAAAAGTACAATATATTTCTTAAGGATAATCAGAGTAGAATTATTGCAATTATTAACGAATTATTGCATTTTGTAATTTCTATTTAGGAAATGAATCTATCAAATAGTACAGGTTAAACATACATAATATACAGTTAACAGGTTACGACTTGCCATAATTACAGTACACGTTTCCAATACAAGTTTTTATCCTAACTCGATACATACTAGAGGGTCTAATGCCACTACATGTAATAAACAGTTTATAGGTTACAATTTGCCATAGTTACCATGGAAGATCTTTCAATTCAAGTTTTCACATTCCAGATATATTTAATCTAGCTACAACCTTATCAATAAAAGATCATACAGCATCTCAATTATATAAAATAATTGTTCCTTCATCTTCTACATATACTTCAGCTCTTCAGCATGTATGGGAACACGAGTGTGGACATGTACTTGATGATTCAAGCTGGTTCCTTTTTTGGACCAAAACACTGAGGCCTCGTACATCAGCAAATTCTATTCAATCCTTGTTTTTTCTATACCATAAGCTAGAATGGACTCCGCACAAACTTTCAGCGGCTGGTCTGGTGTCGTCTAATGTATGCTGGAATTGCAAACAATTTCCTGGTTCACTTATACACATGGAGGGGCATAATCGAAAGGGACGTCTAAGTCCGTTTACGTCCATCTCGCAAGTTGTCCAAAGTTAAAAAGAGCCTAAGACACATTTTCGAAAGAGACATCCAACTTTTTTTTACTTTCAAAAATCGTCTAATTATACGTCCAAGCCGCTAAATCGTCCATCTTTATACCACATATCCGTCCAACTTTCCGTCCAGGTCCAAAACACCTAGAACAAGCCCTGTTGGACGTGGGAGGGGTCTGCAAAGTGGTGGACTGCACACCCAGACATGCCACCTAAATAGTGGGGTACCTTACAGGGCACTGCTGTGAACTTCACAAAAAGGGTGCCATGGCTTCTCCTCCCTACAGCTCCCTTATAGGTCACGGTGAGCCCCCAAACCACTCCAGACCCACTTATCTACCACCCCAATAGCCCTTATGGCTTCAGGAGCTACTTATATGCCAGTCAAAAAGGGTTTTGGGGGTGTATAGGGGAGTGCACATGTTTAAGTATCAATGCAGTGATTACAGGGGCTTTTGGGCATGGGTCCTCCTCTCTATGGGTCACTAACCCACCCCCAAGATGACTTAAGCTGCCTCTGGGCTGGACGACTAGGCTTTCCTATGCCAGGCGGCCAGGTGATGATGGTCTGGAGGCTGAAATTTAAAGTTGTGAATAACATTTTTATTGGGGGGGGGTTGGTGATCACTAGGGTAGTGTGTGGGGGGTCTGTGTTATGTGTTTTCAGTGCTTATCTGGTGAGTTTAGGTGGGTTTTTGTGACTTAGATCATGTTTTACATGGTCTAAGTCACAACGTCCAAGTTTCGTCTAAGGTCTGTTGTGAAACTTTTGGTTTTACATGCTGTACGACTAAGTCTAAGCTGGCCCACATCCCGCCCAACTCCCGCCTTCGACACGCCTCCCGAAACGCCCTGTTTAGCTTTGGACATTGAGCGGCACTATGAAGGCCTAGGTCGTTTAGAAATATGTCCAAAACCCGGTTTTATTATCGGCGCTTGGACGTTTTTGAGAAATGTGTGTCCAAGTGCCGACTTAGGCCGGTTTTTGGACATTTTCTCTTTCGATTATGAGCCCCATGACATATGAATGTTCTCTTATTAATTCCTTCTGGAAAGAAATTTGGATAATTGTACAAAAAGATATTTGATATTTCGTCCCAGATACCTTTATCAATAGTTATTTTCAAATCACTTTCTCCGGACGTTAGTGTTTCTGCCAAGAACAGGAAATTATTTGATATATTAATTACAATTGCCCAGAAGTTAAGCCTTTCCAATTGGAAAACCTCACATCTTCTTAATACCGGTGTTTGGTGGAATTCAATTCTTTTTCACCAGAGATGTGAAAAGGCGATAGCAGAAAAACTTGGAACACCTAGAACAGTCCACAAATATCGGTCCCTTTTATCTATCATAACAAAAGTAGAAAAAAAACTTGATGGTTACTTCTCAATTAAATACAATATATAGAACCACCAAAATAAACCAAAATGACACTGGATATAATTTCTTTTCTCTATTTATAGACAGGGACAAGCCTCAGAATATTGAGTATTATAATTTTACCCATTCAGGGTTCTTTCAAAGAGAAAAACATTTCTTTTCTCTTACTCACATTCACATCACTGGCTTGAACCCATCCTCCCTACCTTTTTTTTTTCTTTCTAACATTAAGTATAAAATTTATTTCTTCAATTATTTTCATTAAAACTACTCTTTAATATTGCTTGATTCTAAAGGGACTGTGTAATTCATTCCTAATACAGACTATTTAAACCTTACAGTTCATTTTAGAGACTCTGGACCGACAGAAAGTGCACTAGTGCAAAAGTGTACTAGTGCTTAAAGGTGTCGCTCTGAACCGGCAGGAGTTCGTTTGTATCCCAGAGAAGTGATGCAAAAAGACTCTTCCCTGACGCAGCGGAGATATAATTTGATCCCGCGAAACGTAGGCCACGTTGGACTGAGAGTAGCAAGCGACGGTCCTGGTTCTTAAAGAGCATAAGAACAAAGCTAAGTACTTTAAGCTCTGAGGTTTAAAAGTTTACAGCACATATGCACTTTTTGAAATGGCACTTTAAGCACTAGTGCACTTTTGCACTAGTGCACTTTCTGTCTCTGAAATGAACTGTGAGGTTTAAATAGTCTGTATTAGGAATGAATTACACAGTCCCTTTAGTATCAAGCAGTATTAAGAAGTAGTTTTAATGAAAATTATGGAAGAAAAAAAAAATATATACTTAATGTTAGGAAAAAAAAGGTAGGGAGGATGGGTTCAAGCCAGTGATGTGAATGTGAGTAAGAGAAAAGAAATGTTTTTCTCTTTGAAAGAACCCTGAATGGGTGAAATTCTAATAATATCGCAATATTTTCTCATTCTGTATATAAAAATGTTCAAATATGTTACCGAAATTCAAGTTTTTATCCTAACGTGACACTTACTGGGGTCTAGTACCAGTATACATTGCTTTGTAATCCATCGGTCATGGGTAGGGGAGTTAGGCAAAGAGAAATGTTTTTATTGCTTCTCTAAAGCGGAGGAGTCCTTCAAGGGATCTGATCTGGTGGAGCGGTTGATTATTAACCACCGTAACTTTCTCTAGGACAGTTCAATAAATTGCCTCAGATTTCAAGATCCTTCTTTATAACTTCTTTGATCTCTTCTCGCACTCCTTAGAACTGTGGACACCATTAGTTAAGAAACTCCATCTTTTTTTTTTTCAATTATCTTTATTAACAATTGCAAAGGGAACATACAACCAGGAGCAGAGTAAGCATAAAAACAGATCAGCCAGAAAAAGTGCACCGTACAAGAACCCAATGGGAGTATGCCCATCACAATTGACATTTTGAAATATCAAATCCCCCAATCAAACCCACCCATACCTCAAGCATGCGGCATCAAATCCCAACTAACAGAAACTCCATCTTAGCGGATTCTAAATCCCTGTATCCTTCTGTTTCTCTATAATGATTCTTCCATCTGCTACTCTGCCCCATTAGTTTTCACCTTTACACACTGTGCTGTTAACATTAATTGCATGCTTAGCAAATAGATGTGTCAACGTTCACTTGCTGTAATCTGCTGTGAGCTCTTTTTGTTGGGAAAGCAAGCAATAAACAATCTGGAAAGTGCGTGCTTGCACTGTGACATAATGATGTATTTCTCCTTACTTCTCACTGGCATATCTGCGTGGTGGACTTGGTTGAAGCAGCCATGGTAACGTATGTCTCAGTAGTGTAGCAAGGAATATCTGGATTGGGAGGGGCGATGGATTATATGGGAGAACAAGGTCCATATGTCTCAGTGTTATGTTGTACATATTGGGGACTGTTTTCAGAAAAACGACTAAATCGTAGCATAAAGGGGCAGATGGACATTTTTCTCGCCAAACCCTTCCAATTCGCATTTTGAAACCTATATTCCAGACGGATATCTATGCTGTTCATCTGCATGGCGTCTAATTCTCAAAGGGGCATGTTGAGGCATAGTTTGGGTGGGACTAGGGCAGGCTTATGATTTTGGCCATTTTTCTGCAATAATCAAACCTTTTACAAAGTGTCCAGGGCACAGTTTGGGGCTAAACTTGTTTTAACAACAACTAAGTGCCCAAAAAGCGCCCAAACTGACCAGATGACCACTGGAGGGATGAAGACATGACCCTCCACAATCCCCCAGTGGTCACTGACCACCTCCCACCCCCACCCCAAAGATGCCAATGAAACAGTGCATACCTGCCTGAACGATAGCTTCAGATGTTATGGCTGGTCCTAGTTGAGCAGGAAGCAAGTTCTTAGAGTAGCCTAGTGGATGGTGTAATCAACCGTAGAGATGCAGACTCGGGCCCATATCCCACTCGAACTACTGTCCTTATGGTAGCACATGTGAATCCTCCAAAACTGCTACTACTATTTATTATTTAT
The DNA here is from genome assembly GCF_902459505.1 of Geotrypetes seraphini. Classification (NCBI taxonomy): domain Eukaryota; kingdom Metazoa; phylum Chordata; class Amphibia; order Gymnophiona; family Dermophiidae; genus Geotrypetes; species Geotrypetes seraphini. Next base: position 41,586,301 of record NC_047100.1, read on the forward strand.
AAAGTGCTACCAGACGCACTCAACAACAAACATGCAAGACACGGTCCATTCTCAACCCATCCTATCCCACTGTACTGACATATAGATGGATCAGGAATTGGTTGGCGGGTAGGAGTAAAGGGCCACTACTCGGACTGGAGGAGGGTCACGAGTGGGGTTCCACAGGGGTCGGTGCTCGGACCACTGCTATTCAATATATTTAGAAATGATGTAGAAACAGGGACGAAGTGCGAAATAATAAAATTTGCAGACGACACCAAACTATTCAGTGGTGCTCGGACTAAAGAGGACTGCAAAGAATTACAAAGGGACCTGAACAAACTAGAGGAGTGGGCGACAAGATGGCAGATGAATGTCTATGTAGAGAAATGTAAAGTATTGCATGTAGGAAGCAGAAACCCGAGGTACAGCTATACGATGAGAGGGATGTTATTGAGTGAGAGTACCTAAGAAAGGGACTTGGAAGTAATAGTGGATAAGACAATGAAGCCAACGGCACGGTGCGCAGCAGCCGCTAAGAGAGCAAATAGAATGCTAGGTATAATCAAGAAGGGTATTACAACCAGAACGAAAGAAGTTATCCTGCCGTTGTATCAGGCGATGATGCATCCCCATCTGGAATACCGTGTCCAATACTGGTCGCCGTACCTTAAGAAGGATATGACGATACTCGAGAGGGTTCAGAGGAGAGCGACACATTTAATAAAGGGTATGGAAAACCTTTCATACACTGAGAGACTGGAGAAACTTTTCCCTGGAGAAGAGGAGAATTAGAGGGGATATGATAGAGACTTAACTAACAAGATCATGAAGGGCATAGAGAGAGTAGAGAGGGACAGATTCTTCAAACTTTCGAAAACTACATGAATGAGAGGGCATTCAGAAAAGTTGAAAGGGGACATATTCAAAACCAATGCTAGGAAGTTTTTCTTCACCCAACAGGTGGTGGACACCTGGAATGCGTTTCCAGAGGGCGAGATAGGACAGAGTACGGTATTAGGGTTTAAGAAGGAACTGGATAATTTTCTGAAGGAAAAGGGGATAGAGGGGTATAGATAGAGGACTACTACACAGGTCCTGGCCCTTTTGGGCCACCGCGTAAGCGGACTGCTGGGCACGATGGACCTCTGGTCTGACCCAGCAGAGGCACTTCTTTTGTTCTTATGAAACCTGCAGACATCAGGACTATTGGTATGGGTACAGTAGGTTTTGGGTGAGTTTTGGAGGGTTATGGTGAGATGTGCGCCTGGGCCTTTTTATGTGAAGTTTACTGCAGTGCCCCCAACCCTGTCCTGGAGGACCACCAGGCCAATCGGGTTTTCAGGCTAGCCCTAAAGAATATGCATGGAGCAGATTTGCATGCCTGTCACTTCCATTATATGCAAATCTCTGTCATGCATATTCATTAGGCCTAGCCGATTGGGCTAGTGATCCTCCAGCCCAGGATTGGGGACCACTGCCCTAGGGTGTCCCACTATTCTGCTGGGATGTCTGTGTGGCTATTCTACTAAAAACATTAGCCCCTCCTACCTACCAATGGCTTGTTTTGAGCGTTTTTCTTTTGGACTTGTTTCATTGGTTTTTTGATTGGTTTTTTTTTTTTTTTCAAAAATGGTTCAAAAAGATAGATGCACTGCGGACAAGCACATTTGAGAAATGGCCATTTTTAAAACAATAAGATCAACATTTTGCTGTTTAGAAAATGGTTATGTGTGCTACTGGATTTTTGTGCATCTTCCGCAAAACATCCAAACTCGGATTTGGACATCATATCGAAAATGCCCCTCCACATTTCTGTGAGCAAGTATGCAGTTGCTATTTATCGGGGTGGGGGGGAGGGGGGTTGGATGTAGGGGTATGAGCTATTTCACTCCTCTAGCCTGAAAGCCCACTAGCTACAGGAAAAGTATAGAAGATAGACCTAGCTTGAGCATCTAATTCGGTGAAACCTTGCAGCATTTACCAGTAACAGCACCACTTAGGCTCTGTGATTTTACAGGAACAATGGGGATGGGAACCCCTCTGTACCCACTCCAGAGGCAAAGGAGAAAGGGGGAAGCTTGGCATAGCTGTATATTATCCCAGGACAAGCAGGCAGCATATTCTTAACGTATGGGTGACGTCACCGACGGAGCCCGGTACGGACCTTTTTAACTAGAAAGTTCTAGTTGGCCGCACCGCGCATGCGCGAGTGCCTTCCCGCCCGATGGAGGAGTTCGTGGTCCCCAGTTTCTTCGTTTCCGCGGAGCGAAGAAGTCGCATGTTTTTCAACGGCCGTTGAAATCATTAGTTTGCCTTCCCGCTCGCGTATTTTTTCCGAATTTCTTCCTTTTTCCCTTTGGATTACTTTATTTTTCCTTAAAAAAAAAAACTCGTCGAGTTTTCTTTATTTTTTTGAGCCGGCCCCGGCGGGGCCTGTTGTCACCATATAGGCCTCCGGCTTTGATTTTGCGGAGGCCGTGTTTCCCTTCATGCCCCCTCAACCGGGTTTTAAGAAGTGCCAGCGGTGTGCACGCCCGATCTCTCTCACAGACCCGCACAATTGGTGCCTCCAGTGCCTGGGTCCAGAGCATCGGGCTGACACCTGCACCCGCTGTGCTATGCTTAAAAAGCGCACTTTGAAAAATAGGCAGATCCAGCAAAATATTTTGTTTGGTACCGGATCTGCCATGGAACCTGCCGTGACGTCGACGGCACCCCAAAAGTTGGCACCGACGACGTCGACACCACCGGACCCTTCCTCGGGGTCGTTGGGCCCAGGTAAGCCGGCTAAAAAGCCTTCCACTTCCCTCGAGCGCCCTCCTGCCACGGTTGCGACACCGGCCATTCCGGCGCCGCACCGGCCCCGCAAACGCTCCGCTCCGATCTCGGTGAGTGCCTCATCATCGGCCTCCTCATCGCCGGAGCGTAGAGCGGCACCTATGGTACCGAAGAAGAAAAAAGCGGTACCGGTGCCTCCCCTGGATGACCGCATCGCAGCCATACTCCAAACACAGTTACAGGAGCAGCTGCAACAACAACTCCAACAACTGTTGCCGGCATTGCTGGCACCGCACCTTCCGGTACAGGACCGGTCCGAGCCTCGCACTGTCCCATCGGTGTCAACCCCCTCGGTACCGACTAATACCTCCATGCCGGTGCTCTTGGCCGAAACACCTACGGTGCATACCCATGCTACTGCCGACCCTGTCCGGTCCCAGGAACGACATCGGTCTTCCTCACCCGGTACCACTTCGGTGCGCTCAGGCAAATCTCTCTCAAAGACCCGCCATGCCGAGCCCTCCACGCCGATGTCCAAACGTACGCACCCCGACGTTAGGGACCCAGACTTGTGGGAAGACTCCCCTCACGGTACCGAAGAGGACGCTTCGTCAACCGACGAAGAACCCTCCATGACCGACACCACCTCCAAACCAGAGCAATCCTCTTTCTCTAAATTCCTTAGGGAAATGTCAGCAGCTCTTTCCATCCCCTTAGAGTCCGACTCTAAGAAGTCTCAGACTTTCCTCGATGCCCTAGACTTTGAGCAACCTCCCAAGGAATTTCTAAAGTTGCCCGTCCACGACATCTTACGGGAAACTTTCTATAAGAACTGGGAGACTCCCTTCACTGTTCCCGGAGCCCCTCGTAAATTGGATAGCTTGTACCGGGTTATCCCAATCCCAGGGTTTGACAAACCTCAATTGCCCCACGAGTCCCTCCTGGTGGAATCTACTTTGAAAAAATCTCTGGGTTCCAGTGTATATGCCTCCACCCCTCCTGGCAGAGAGGGAAAAACCATGGATAAATTTGGTAAGCGCCTTTTCCAAAATTCCATGCTAGCCAATAGAGCCAACAACTACACCTTCCACTTCTCCTTCTACATGAAGCATCTGGTGCAACAGCTCTCCTCCTTACAGAAATATCTTCCTGAACATAAGGTCCCTCTGTTCCAGCAACAAATTTCCAGCCTCCTCCAACTCAAGAAATTTATGGTTCGCTCCATCTACGACTCATTTGAGCTGACCTCTCGCGCCTCTGCCATGGCGGTGGCCATGCGCCGTTTGGCATGGCTGAGAGTCTCTGACCTAGACATTAACCACCAGGACCGCCTGGCTAACGCACCTTGTCTGGGCGATGAACTCTTCGGAGAGTCCCTGGACTCAACAACCCAGAAACTCTCAGCACATGAGACCAGGTGGGACACTCTGATCAAACCTAAAAAGAAAACTCCATCTGCTCGTCCCTACAGACAACAGTCTTCTTACCAGCGTAGGTTCTCGGCCAGACCTCTCAATCCACCTCGACAACAGTCTCGCCGTTCTCGCCACCAACATCAGACTCAGGCTCGCCCACAGACTCAACCTGCCAAACCTCCTCCTTCATCTAAGCCGTCTCAACCCTTTTGACTCTTTTCTCCAGAGCATAGCCATTCTCCCACCATCGCTGCCTCTCCCTCAACCTATCGGAGGACGTCTTCAGCTTTTCCTCAGCCGTTGGGAGGTCATCACTTCGGACCAGTGGGTCCTCAACATCATTCGCCAAGGCTACTCTCTCAACTTCCAGACTCTTCCACCAGACCATCCTCCCGTAGAGTCTGCTTCTCACTCCTCCCAAACCCCCCTCCTCCTGAGGGAGGTCCAATCCCTCCTTCTCCTCAATGCCATTGAAGAGGTACCTCCGGACCAAAGGGGTCAGGGATTCTACTCCCGCTACTTCCTGGTCCCCAAAAAAACAGGAGACCTTCGTCCCATCCTCGATCTCAGGGACCTCAACAAGTGTCTAGTCAAAGAGAAGTTCAGAATGCTCTCCCTAGCCACGCTTTACCCTCTTCTCTCCCACCACGACTGGCTATGCTCCCTAGACCTCAAGGAGGCCTACACTCACATTCCAATCCATCCGACTTCACGTCGCTACCTACGGTTCCAGATACAGCACCATCACTATCAGTACAAAGTGCAACCCTTTGGCCTCGCATCATCGCCCAGAGTGTTCACCAAGTGCCTTATTGTGGTGGCGGCCTTCCTCAGGTCTCACAACCTTCAGGTGTTCCCCTACTTGGACGATTGGCTGGTGAAAGCACCTACGTCTCCGCTTGTACTTCAAGCCACTCATCACACCATCTCGTTCCTCCATCTCTTGGGTTTCGAGATCAACTACCCCAAGTCGCATCTGCTTCCCACACAGCGACTTCAGTTCATTGGAGCAGTTCTCGACACCACTCTAATGAGGGCATTTCTCCCCTCCGACCGCCATCGAACTCTGCTCCACCTCTGCCGTCAGGTGCTCCTTCATCACTCCATTCCAGCTCGGCAGATGATGATCCTCCTGGGCCACATGGCCTCGACGGTCCATGTACTTCCTCTGGCGCGACTCCACCTCAGGACACCTCAGTGGACTCTAGCCAACCAATGGTCACAGACCACCGATCCTCTTTCTCATCCCATCTCTGTGACATCGTCTCTTCGGCAATCTCTTCAATGGTGGTTGAATTCCTCCAATCTTTCCAGGGGTCTACTCTTTCATCTACCCTCTCACTCCATGATCATAACCACAGATGCCTCCCCCTATGCATTGGGCGCTCACCTGGGAGATCTTCGCACATCACATCAACGTCCTCAAACTCAGGGCCATGTTCTATGCTCTCAAGGCCTTCCAGCACCTTCTCTACCCTCAGGTTCTTCTCCTGTGCACAGACAACCAAGTCGCCATGTACTACATAAACAAACAAGGCGGCACCGGATCTCCCCTCCTCTGTCAGGAGGCCATCCGCATCTGGACCTGGGCCACGGCCCACAGTCTCTTCCTCAAGGCTGTCTATATCCAGGGTGAACAGAACTCCCTGGCCGACAATCTCAGCCGCATCCTTCAACCTCACGAGTGGACCCTGGATCCTCCCACACTCCACTTCATCTTTGCTCTCTGGGGCACTCCTCAGGTGGACCTCTTTGCAGCTCCTCACAACCATCAGCTGCCCCAGTTCTGTTCCAGACTCTTCTCTCCTCATCGTCTGGCCCCGGATGCATTCCTGCTCGACTGGACGGATCGGTTCCTCTATGCCTTTCCTCCCCTACCTCTGATGTTGCGGATGCTCTTCAAATTCCGCAGGGACAGAGCCACCATGATCCTCATCGCCCCTCGGTGGCCTCGCCAACACTGGTTCTCCCTCCTGCTTCAGCTCAACTCCAGGGAGCCCATTCCTCTTCCTGTGTTTCCTACTCTACTTACACAGCAGCATCAGTCTCTACTACATCCCAATCTGTCCTCGCTCCACCTGACAGCTTGGTTTCTCTCGGGCTGACCTCTCCAGAGAATCTGTCTCAGCCCGTCCGTCGTATTTTGGATGCTTCCAGGAAACCGGCCACCCTCCAATGTTACCATCAGAAGTGGACCCGGTTCTCCTCTTGGTGTCTCCTTCATCATCACAATCCCACCTCACTGGCGGTGGAACCTGTACTGGACTATTTGCTCTCTCTCTCCGACGCTGGCCTCAAGTCGACCTCAATCAGAGTCCACCTCAGTGCCATCACTGCGTTTCATGAGCCTATCCTCGGAAAACCTCTTACGGCTCATCCCCTGGTTTCCCGGTTCATGAGAGGCCAATGTCAAACCACCTCTGAAGCCTCCTCCAGTCGTCTGGGACCTGAATGTGGTTCTCTCAGCCCTCATGAAACCTCCATTTGAGCCTCTTGCCACAACTTCACTCAAATTTCTTACATGGAAGGTGCTTTTCCTCATTGCCATCACCTCTGCCAGGAGGGTTAGTGAGCTGCATGCACTGGTTGCCGACCCACCTTTCACTGTTTTTCACCATGACAAGGTGGTTCTGCGTACCCATCCTAAATTTCAGCCTAAGGTGGTCTCGGACTTCCACCTCAACCAGTCCATTGTATTGCCTGTTTTCTTCCCTAAGCCCCATTCCCATCCTGGGGAACAGGCGTTACACTCGCTGGATTGTAAGCGTGCCCTTGCATACTACCTGGATCGTACCAGGGCTCACCGCTCGTCTCCTCAGCTCTTTCTGACCTTCGATCCTAACTGTCTAGGTCGTCCTGTCTCTAAACGGACGCTTTCCAACTGGCTTGCTGCCTGCATTGCGTTCTGTTATGCTCGGGCCGGTCTCTCACTGGAAGGTGCTGTCACGGCCCACAGAGTCAGAGCTATGGCTGCTTCTGTGGCTTTCCTCCGCTCCACACCTATCGAGGAAATCTGCAAGGCTGCCACTTGGTCCTCAGTTCACACGTTCACTACTCACTACTGTCTGGATGCCTTCTCCAGACGGGATGGACTCTTCGGCCAATCTGTGTTACAAAATTTATTTTCCTAATGGCCAACCATCCCTCCTCCCTCTCTGTTAACTTGGAGGTCACCCATACGTTAAGAATATGCTGCCTGCTTGTCCTGGGATAAAGCACAGTTACTTACCGTAACAGGTGTTATCCAGGGACAGCAGGCAGATATTCTTATGTCCCACCCTCCTCCCCGGGTTGGCTTCTTAGCTAGCTTACCTTAACTGGGACCACGCACTCCTCCGTCGGGCGGGAAGGCACTCGTGCATGTGCGGTGCGGCCAACTAGAACTTTCTAGTTAAAAAGGTCCGTACCGGGGCTCCATCGGTGACGTCACCCATACGTTAAGAATATCTGCCTGCTGTCCCTGGATAACACCTGTTACGGTAAGTAACTGTGCTTTTCCTGCAGAATGACCAGCACCATGTGTCATCTATACTGGATCTTGAAACAGTTCCGTAGGCTGAAGAAACAAGAACGGCACACACCATCCTTTCACTTCTAGGATCCAGCTACCCTAGTGTCTCCCTAAGAATCCAGGTCACATTAAGCTTCTTTAACTGAGATAGATCCCAAAGCCAATAAGGAACCCTTTAGAGGTGGTGGAGAGGAAAACAGTGATGGAATTCAAAAAAGCATTGGATAAACACAGAGGATCTCTAATTAGAAAACAAATGGTGTAAATTAAAGAACAGACTTGTACAGTTTGTGTCCCATATATAGTGATTCGGTGTAAGATGGGCTGGGGAGGGCATCAGACTTTACAGTAGATATCCTGCAAACAACAGGTGGTTGGATAGGTTGGAGTGAGCTTAGATGGCAACTTCAGCAGTTGTAACCTGGGACAATAGTTTATGGCCCAGAAATATCAAAGAAGAGACAAGTTAATTTAATCATGTATTTTTTATGAGAATAAACTGGAAGGACCTTTATCTGCTGTTATGTAAGAACATAAGAATTGCCGCTGCTGGGTCAGACCAGCAGTCTGCTCAAGCGGCGGCCCTCTGGTCAAAGACCAGCACCCTAACCGAGACTAACCCTACCAGCGCCCGTTCTTGTTCAGCAGGAACTTGTCTAACTTTGTCTTGAATCCCTGAAGGGTGTTTTCCTCTATAACAGCCTCCAGAAGAGCGTTCCAGCTTTCTACCACTCTCTTGGTGAAGAAGAACTTTTATGTACTTTTATGTACTTGTGAAAATGTTGATAAGACTGTCAAGTGATTTGTATGAGTTCTCTGATATAATATTATACACTTGTTTTAGGAACTGAAAATGAATAAAGATTTAAGAAAGAAAAAAAAAGAAGAACTTCCTTACGTTTGTACGAAATCTATCCCCTTTCAACTTTAGAGAGTGCCCCCTCGTTCTCCCTACCTTGGAGAGGGTGACCAACCTGTCCTTATCCACTAAGTCTACCTTGAATGTTTCAATCATGTCCCTTCTCAATCTCCTCTGTTTGAGGGAGAAGAGGCCCAGTTTCTCTAATCTTTCGCTGTACGGCAGCTCCTCCAACCCCTTAACCATCTTAGTCGCTCTTCTCTGGACCCTTTCGAGTAGTACCGTGTCCTTCTTCATGTACGGCGACCAGTGCTGGACGCAGTACTCCAGGTGTGGGCACACCACGGCCCAGTACAGCGGCATGATAACCTTCTCTGATCTGTTCGTGATCCTCTTCTTTATCATTCCTAGCATTCTGTTTGCCCTTTTTGCCACCGCCGCACATTACATGGACAGCCTCATCGACTTGTCAATCAGAACTCCCAAGTCCCTTTCCTGGGAGGTCTCTCCAAGTACCGCCCCGGACATCCTGTATTCGTGCATGAGATTTTTGTTACCGACATGCATCACTTTACACTTATCCACGTTGAACCTCATTTGCCATGTCGATGCCCATTCCTAGAGCCTGATTATGTCATGTTGCAGATCTTCGCAATCCCCCTGCATCTTCACCACTCTGAATAACTTTGTATCATCCACAAATTTAATCACCTCGCTCGTCGTACCTATGTCCAGATCGTTTATAAAGATGTTAAAGAGCATGGGTCCAAGCACCGAGCCCTGAGGCACCCCACTGGTGATGCTCTTCCTGTCCGAGTATTGTCCATTTACCCCTACTCACTGTTTCTTATGCTCCAGCCAGTTTTTATTCCATGTGAGTATTTCATCCTCAATTCCATGGCTTGCAATTTTCCGAAATAGTCGTTCATGCGGAACCTTGTCGAACGCCTTCTGAAAATCCAGATATACAATGTTGACCGTATTGCCCTATCAATGTACTATGTTACTATGATAGAAAAGTGATTGCTAATGAGCCACAGACCTGACCAACTGGAGGATTTGTTTAAGAGCTTCTCTGCATACCTTAATATTAGCTTAAGTTCAAGGATGGAAGCCCCTGGTTCAAGGAGTTCTTTACAAACATTTACAAAGGCAGAATCCCAGTCTAAAATTTTCTCTGAGATGTATCGGTTCCCATTTAATTTGTCAATTTTAACCCACCTTTTCAGGAACCAGTCCTGCACAAGATGAGGAAAAAAATGCAGCATCACAGTATGACAACAAAAAGGGTAGAGTTAAGGGTTTGAAATATCACCTTTCTATGGTACAAACAGAGCAGTTTACAGATATATTATGTGCAGTTCCAAATTACGAATGGAAATACAATTACATGTCTTGTTCCTGTTCATTTTATTTCATATACCATCTATACAATGGTACATAAGGGAAGCTGGGTAAGGAAAGTACAAAAAGGGGAGGGGGGTTTAAACAGCTCTAATTACATCCCTGTCCCTGTGGATAACTGTGGGAAACCATCCCGTGTCATTCTTTAGTGTCTATCTCAACCTCAGTCCTTCTACACCAGCATTTTTCAATGCAAGGCTTAAGGGTCAATAGCTGGACCCATTCATACTCTGATTCTTATGTGAGCCAAGTATAGGATGATGACCCATTGTGACATCACTGATGAGGTTGGCTCTTGGGCATTGGTGGAATGAGGCATTATGACATCACAGCATCAGCTCTGGATACCAGAGACTGTCATTCTTTCGTGTCTATCTCAACCTCAGTCCTTCTACACCAGCATTCTTCAATGCAAGGCTTGAGGGTCAGTGGCTGGGCCCATTCGTACTCTGGTTCTTCCCTCTCTTCTTAATGAATGACACGGCAGTGGTTTCCCACAGTTAAACATGGGGATAGGGACAAATTTCATCCCCTTGTCATTCTCTAAAACTGCAAAAATTTATTTATTTTTATACCAAGTGGTTTATACAAGGTACTTAATCATTTTCCCTATCTGTCCCGGTGGGCTCACAGTCTGTCTAATGTACCTAGGGCAGTGGAGGATAAGTGACTTTCCCAGGGTCACAAGGAGCAGCAGAGGGTTTGAACCCACAACCTCAGGGTACTGAGGGTGTAGCTCTAACCACAGTGCCACACGCTCCTCTAAGGGTAAGTGCAATTTATCCATCTTTAACACTCCTACTGAAGACCTAATTGTGTCCAAAAAAACATGGCAGAAGTTAGGGATATCTAGCATCCTATGTAAAATTAAACAAATCATGAAAACTAGGCAATTTTAACCAAATAATCCTAATAATAATATGAATCAAATTTTTAAAATCGTTCAGATTAACAGAATAATAACTCCCTAGCCAATCTCACAATAAAGTTGATAAAGCAAACAAGATTCCTTCAAATTGTCTGAAACAGCCAAATCTTCAATTGATATCTAATATAATTCTATTGTGTTTCCACAGCAATTTATTTCAGAAGGCCAGGCCACCCTAGCTAATGACCTAATCTGGGACATTGGCAGAAGAAAGTGAAGGAATGCTCAATCACTTCTCCTGACTTGAATGTAAAAATCTTGTGGGTGTGTACAACTGAATCTGAACAGTAAATTAATGAGCGCCCTGTCCATTAATAATTCTAAGAAATCAATGATAGCAACTCCCACAGGGATGTGAACGGAAAACGCCTTCCCTTTTCTGTATGGAGAGTCACGCTCTGTGGCTACCATACAGCTGAGTTCTGCAGAGCAAAGCTCAGTTTGCCTTGGTTTTATTTTCGGAGCATACAAATATGGACTTGGTGGTGTTCTCATTTCAATTAGCTTTGTTTTCAAACTGGTAGTTACCCCTCTCCTTTCTAGATTTCCGGATTCATCACGGCATCAGCCTTCACAGAGGATATGGTAAGAGCGGATAGCGTAGCTGGTTTTCAGAAAGATTTGGACAAGTTCCTGGAGGAAAAGTCTATAGTCTGTTATTGAGAAAGACATGGGAGAAGTCACTGCTTGCCCTGTATCGGTAGCATGGAATATTACTACACCTTGGGTTTTGGCCAGGTACTAGTGACCTGGACTGGCCACCGTGAGGACGGGCTACTGGGCTTGGTCTGACCCAGTAAGGCTAGTGTTATGTTCCATACAGGTGAAGGAAGCCATAAAAGAAAAGAAGGACTCTTTCAAAAAATGGAAATGCATAAAGACAACCGAAGCCTGGAACAAACATAAAGATGATCAGAAGAAATGTCACAAGGCGGTGAGGGATGCCAAACAGGAGTATGAGGAAAAAATAGCCCAGGAGGCCAAAAACTTCAAGCCCTTCTTTAGATACGTGAAAGGGAAAAAACCTGCAAAAGAGGCAGTGGGACCCCTGGACGACCAGGGAAGAAAAGGGTACATCAAGGAAGATAAACAAATCGCAGACAAACTAAATTCCTTCTTTGCGTCCGTCTTTACGAAGGAGGACACCTCAACAATACCTGAAGCGGAGAAAGTGTTTGCAGGAGAAATAGAAGACAGCCTCACCACAGTTGAAGTGGACTTAGACCAGATATACTATCAGATTGACAAACTTAAAAGTGACAAATCCCCTGGACCGGATGGAATTCACCCGAGAGTCTTAAAGGAATTGAAGGTTGAAATCGGAGAGTTATTGCAAAAACTTGCAAACCTGACAATCAGAACTGGACAGATACCGGACGACTGGAGGATAGCGAACGTCACGCCAATTTTTAAAAAAGGATCGAGAGGGGAACCGGGCAACTATAGGCCTGTGAGTCTTACGTCTGTCCCCGGCAAGATGGTTGAAGCACTGATCAAGAATAGCATAGTCTGGCACTTGGACGCACACGACTTGATGAAACCCAGTCAACATGGATTCAGGAAAGGGAAATCATGTTTGACGAATTTACTCCAATTTTTTGAGACCGTGAACGAGCAAATTGATAGTGGGAAGCCGGTGGACAAAATATACTTGGACTTCCAGAAAGCGTTCGACAAAGTTCCACATGAAAGACTTCTCAGGAAACTACAAAGCCATGGCATAGAGGGGGATATACAAAGGTGGATAGGCAAATGGCTGGAAAACCGAAAGCAGAGAGTGGGCATAAATGGGAAGTTCTCCGACTGGGAGAAAGTGACTAGTGGTGTACCCCAGGGCTCGGTACTTGGGCCGATCCTTTTTAATATTTATATCAATGACCTGGAGGAAGGAACAACCAGTGAGATCATCAAGTTTGCAGATGATACAAAACTATGCCGGGCAATCAGATCGCAGGAGGATAGAGAGGAACTCCAGAGCGACTTGTGTCGGTTAGAAACATGGGCGGAGAAATGGCAGATGAAGTTCAATGTGGAGAAATGCAAGGTAATGCATTTAGGCAATAAGAATAAGGAATACGAGTATACAATGTCAGGTGCAACTCTGGGGAAGAGTGAACAAGAAAAGGACCTGGGTGTACTGATAGATAGGACCCTGAAGCCGTCGGCACAATGCGCGGCAGCGGCAAAGAAGGCAAATAGAATGTTGGGCATGATAAAGAAAGGAATCTCGAGTAGATCGGAGAAAGTTATAATGCCGCTTTATAGGGCAATGGTCAGACCACACTTAGAATACTGCGTCCAACATTGGTCTCCCTACCTAAAGAAGGATATAAAACTGCTGGAGAGGGTGCAGAGACGAGCAACAAAACTGGTGAAGGGTATGGAGAAACTGGAATACGAGGATAGACTTATAACACTAGGATTGTTCTCCCTAGAGAAAAGGAGACTGCGTGGGGATATGATCGAGACCTTCAAAATACTGAAAGGAATCGACAAAATAGAGCAGAGAAGATTATTTACATTGTCCAATTTGACACGGACTAGAGGACATGTAATGAAGCTAAGGGGGGACAGGTTCAGGACTAATGTCAGGAAGTTCTGCTTCACTCAGAGAGTGGTTGACACCTGGAATGCCCTCCCAGAGGAGATTATTGCGGAATCGACCGTCCTAGGCTTCAAGAGCAAACTAGATGCATATCTCCTTAAGAGAGGCATATAAAGATATGATGGACTATAAATTACGCCAGGGTACACCTGGCAGGGCCTCCGCGTGCGCGGATCGCCGGACTTGATGGACCAAAGGTCTGATCCGGAGATGGCAGTTCTTATGTTCTTATTATGTTCTTATGTTAAGAGGACGGTAAGGTCAGCAAAAAGAGACTGTTGCCCTGAGCCACCTTTTCCTTTTATACCCCCATCTCTCAGGGCCAATTTTAACAGCATCAGCCCCCTTCCAGTCCCAACCCCCCCTAGCCTCCGCCCTCTTCTAGTCCTAGACTCCCAACTGTAACATCAATCCTAATTCTTCCCAACATCAGTTCACCAGCATCAACCCCTTCCTGTTAGAGTTGCCCCAGTCATCAGCTCTGTCCAAATCACAACTTCACATTAGCTCTCTTCCAAACTTAGCCCCTCCCCAGTTTCAGCTCCTCGCCTAGCATCAATCCCCCCCATGAATCTTTTTCATAGCGGCAGGGGTTTGATCCTTCACTCCTCTGCCAGCACTGCTGCTGAATTTAAACATAAAAATCAGCATTTCCTATATTCTCCTGAGAATGCAGATAATGCCAGTTCTTGCCTTTAAATCGACAATAATGCCAGTTCCAGTTCTGGCCAAATGTAAAATACAGTGAAGGAATTCCATTCCCACTGTTGTGAAGGACCATCCACTGAGGCTGGCTTTTAGGGCCCTTAAGTCTTTGGTGTCGAGAGCCAGTGCCTCGCTGGCTTCTCCCTTAAGCTGGCCCATGTAGCCTTTGCCAGAGGCAGGGCCATTGTTAGACAGGGTCCAGGTCAGGAATTAGCAAGAGGGCCTCAGAATCTACCTTCAGGCTATGTCTCCTTCAGACTGCGGCAAGCTTGAGGCTCCCTGTGGCAAGGGAGCCCAGGGCAATTGCTCTGCATGCCATCCTCTAACTGACAGTGGTCCCCAACCCTGTCCTGGAGGACCACCAGCCAGTCGGGATGCCCTAATGAGTATGCATGAATGAGATTTGCATGTAATGAAGATGATAAGAATGCAGATCGGCCCCATGCATATTTATTAGGGCTATCCCAAAAACCCGACTGGCTAGTGGTCCTCCAGGACAGGGTTGGGGACCACTGCCCTAACGTATCCCCCAGGTCAGGGGTAACAGAATGCAAATCCTTCTGGAGCATGGCATGTACATCTCCTAAGTCTGGCCAGCAGAGTGATAGTGGAGACTTCCTTTAGTGTAGGAATTGGGAACACTGCGCACACAGCCTTTCCGGTTTTGGTGAGCTGAGAGATCAAATGCTGAGTCTAGGAGTTGAGCTCAGGCCTTCCACATGATCATTATATGAAAAACAGGAGGTGAAAACCAGATCTAATAATAATGCTTATCAATTTTTTAGCACTACTGGATGAAACAGCGCTGATAGATATCACTGGCGTGCAGTGGGTTGGTGACAGCGTCGGATGACCTTTCGTGGCCTGCCTCTTCTTCCTGGTTTCTTTGCCTTCTGCTCATGGGCCCAGATTGCAGCCGTCGATTCCTTCACCTCTAGCAGGGATGGCCTCGCAGCCCACCATCACTTCTCTGTGTCAATCCTTCCATGCAGATGTGGAGCTCTATTGGACCGGATTGATGATTGGACCAGGTTGGAATTTATTTTGCCCAATCGCCAATCTCTTAAACTTATTTGTGTATTTTAATTTTATTCTTTTATCTTTTTTTTATTATTTGAATTGTACCTTTCCCTCACAATTCATGGAATTTTGTTATATTCTGTTTTAATAATTGTTTACTCAGCTACTTTATCTAGCTTGTGAGTCTTCGGGACAGATAGGGAAGTTCTAAGCTCTGTAATATGCTTAAGCGTTATATCAGATGTTGATAAAACATAAAGTATGTAACACGATTTTTGTTCCTGGGCAGTAAGGGAGGCATAATCAAAACTGAAATGTCCAAAAACCAGCCCAAGTCGGCACAGGGACCTCCAAGTGCTGATAATCAAAAACAATTTTCAGGACCTTGAGCAGCACCTCTAAGTTGCTGTACATCCAGAGCTCAAAGGGGCGAGTTATGGACAGGCATCAGGCAGGCTTCAACCTGGACGTCCTGAAGCTTTCCCAGGATGTCCTAGGTGGAACATACATAAATGTAAAACAGATCTAAGTTCCCCAAACTGGCAAGAAGACCATTGGAGGGTTTAAGACATGACCTTTCCTTATTCCCCCGGTGGTCATGACCTCCTCTCACCACTCAAATAGGACATCTTCCGACATCTCCCCACATCCCCCAATAACATAGAAACATAGAAAAGGGCCAAGGCCCATCAAGTCTGCCCACACTAATGACCCACCCCCCTAAATTTACCCTCTTAGATATCCCATAGCCCATCAAGTCTGCCCGCTCTGATTGTCCTCCCCCCCAATTTACCCTTAGAGATCCCACATGTGCATCCCATTTTTTCTTAAAATCTGGCACGCTGCTGGCCTCAATCACCTGCATTGGAAGTTCATTCCAATGATCAACCACTGTTTCGGTGAAGAAATACTTCCTGGTGTCGCCATGAAATTTCCCGCCCCTGATTTTTAGCGGATGCCCTCTTCTTGCCGAGGGTCCTTTAAGAAAGAAAATATCATCTTCCTCCATACCTACAGATGACAAATCGGTAGGAGGGAAGCATACTTCCTCCTGCCTATAGAGATGCGTACTAAGAATGACGGACCTTCCCCTGCCAATGCATCTTGGGATGCAGTGGGAGGGGCCTAAGGCAGTTTGTCTATTTCTCCCTCCAGAAGATCCTCGATAGTGAGAGGTGAAAGTAAAGTTGCAGTTCCAGGAGAGTCTACTACAGCATAAAATAGAAAGGGAAAGAGGACCTCTGATCTTTATCTGTTTCTCCAATATCTCAGAGCATTCAGATTGCTGTTTGTATTTCCGGAAGGGCCACCTTACTCAGCCTGATCAGTGTATTATGCTAGGGCTGTATTTAAGATTTTGGCATCTATAGGCAAGACCAGATGGCAGATCCTAGAGAGCTGGAGGTGGGGATGAGAGAGGGGTTCAGGGTACAGACTGATTTGTGATAAAGTGGGTGTTCGAGCCGAGCACTGTTTAAATGGGGTTTTTGATGATTTATAGTTTACGAGGTGTTGTTCTATGTGTTTCTGTTTGTTTTTAGTGCCCCCCTTCCTGATGACGCTTCTGGCGAAACTCGAGTCGAAGGGCGGCCATTAGTTTATTGAGGTTGGATCTGGAAAACACTTTTTGCCAAGCTTCTGCCCTCATATGTAACTGCATACCCTTCAGATAAGTTATCTTCTTATTTTCAAGAAATACCACGATTACAAATACTAATAGTTTTCGCTGTAAGGAGGGCAGGTAAAGGGACTCTCAGAGTGCGATGATGGTCCCTCTATGCAACCATAGCTGGCATTTTATATGACACTGTTTGGTTGATGACTGAGCACTTATAAATGTTGTAATGGTGTTTATTTATTCAAGTTCATAGTCTTGTGGAAAAATTTGAGTACAGACTGGAAAGCCAGGAATATATCAGAGGGGTTATTGATACATTGCCTTTGTGCTAAACAAATCAGTTTACACATACAGTAGTATATGCAGGTACTTTCTCTGTCTCTGAGACAATGAGGGTTAAGACAATGGACAATGAGAGGGTTAAGTGATTTGCCCATGGTCACAAGGAGCTGCAGTGGAAACTGAACCCAGTTATTTATTTGCGGTTTACAAAATTACATTAGGCTCCATAAACAAACGATAGCTGATCATGTTTCAACAAAACAAACATAGAAAGACGTTAAACAGTATCATTTTCAACATTTTCTTTCAATTCATCCTACCATAAAGTCACAAAATGCCCAAAAGGTGTTAGCATAGGAAGGCATTGACAAATAGCTGCGTTCCTCGGGTTCTCCGCCCACTGCACTAACCAATAGGCTATGCCCTCATGCCACATCCTTGTCATGCAACAAAAAATACACTTAGGATGAGATCTCCAAAATTATCAACAAAAATAATACTAGATTTTTCAACTTCCTAGGGGGAGGACATCAGACGATAACATTTATCAGATCATAGGATCTGCGAGGGGATTTGATCGAGACTTTCAAAATCCTGAAAGGAATCGACAAAATAGAGCAGGAAAACCAATTATTTACAATGTCCAATGTGACACGGACAAGAGGACATGGACTGAAGCTAAGGGGGGACAAGTCCAGGACAAATATCAGGAAGTTCTGCTTCACGCAACGAGTGGTGGACACCTGGAATGCCCTCCCAGAGGAGGTTATTGCGGAATCCACCGTTCTAGAATTTAAAAGCAAACTAGACGCACATCTCCTTACGAGAGGCATAGAGGGATATGAGTGACTAAAATTATGCCAGGTGTACACCTGGCTGGGCCTCTGCGTGTGCGGATCGCCGGACTTGATGGACCGAAGGTCTGATCCGGAAATGGCAGTTCTTATGTTCTTATAACGCACAGTTATTCCAGATCCCCGTCTTGGAGTTTATCTGTGTAATCATCTGACCAACCTCCAACTTCCATAGTCTGATAAAGAAGCTTAATTAGACTTAAATGCAAAAATTATTTTAGTATGAGGTAACAATGCTCCTTATCTCTGCTCAATAAGTTTCAAAAAATGATCTCCCCTTTTACTAAACCACGATAGCGGTTATTAATGCGGGGAGCCATGCTGAATGCTCCGGTGCTGCTCCCGACGCTCATAGAGTTTCCGGTACGTCCACTAAAACCACTAGCGTGGCTTTGTAAAAGGAGCCTTTAGCTTAAAAAGTCATCTTTATTCCAGCGCTGGCCAGTTCTTATCTCTCCTGACGCTCAGCAAACTCCTCAGAGCGTTTTGATCAACATGATCTGCTTCGGGGGATTAATGCAAGTGTTGCCGAACTCACACAACAGAGCGTTACAAAATAGCTGACTTGGCGCATCAAGTCTTCATAAGTGACAGCAGGGTTCTCTTTGCACAAAAAAACAGCGGGAACGGACAATGAACACTCCACAAAAGATCACACGGTTTGTGTATGTCCTTTTATTGGAATAAACAAGACTTTTTTTTTTTTTTTTACATCAGTGATCCTTTGTGGAGTGGTCATCGTCCGTTCCCACTGTTTTTTGTGCGATTTCGAACTCGTGTGTTTTTTTTTTTTTGTCCTGTTGGACTTTTGGTGTTTAGCAGGGTCCTCTTTGCCTTGGGTATTAAGCGCCTTCAGAATCTGGCATCCAAGGCAATGCCAGTGTTGCTTATTGCTAAATGAAGGCCTGGATTGCATCATAAGCTCAAGATGGGAGAAAGCCATTTAAAATGATAAGTTCTGTTTAATTCATTTATTATAATATAATAATAATAAAAAAACATCTAAAGTATAAATGAAATAAATAGAAGGGGGAAACAGAAGGGGGAAACGGAAGGGGTTAAGGGGGATATAGGAAACAATAGATTAGATATATATAGAAATATATTTTGGAGGAATGATAAAAATATGTATGCCAATATTATTATTGTGACTTTAATTGTAATAAACTAAACTAAACCAAACCTTAGGTTTATATACCGCACCATCTCCAAGGTTGTGGAGCTCGGCATGGTTTACAGGAATTGTAATGAGAAAGGAACTACAAGGAAAGGGCTAGAAGAGGATCAGAGGAAAGGAGGGAGTTAGAGGGCTAGGATGTCGAATGAGGAGGGAAGTGTTAGATTTTTGTGAATAACCAGGTTTTCAGATGTTTACGGAAGGGTTGGAGAGCACTCAGGTTCCGAAGGGGGGAGGTAAGGTTGTTCCAGAGCTCGGTGAGTCTGAAGTGGAGGGAAGTTCCTAGTATTCCTGGGAGGGAAATGCCTTTTAGTGAGGGGAAGGATAGCTTCAATTGTTGGGTGGGTCTGGTGGTATTAGGATTTGAGGAGTTCCAAGAAAGCGGAATTAATGGAGGGAGGATGCCATGGACGATCTTGAAAGTTAAGCAAATGCATTTGAAATGGACTCTGGGAATTATCGGAAGCCAGTGAAGCTTGAGAAGGAGCGGTGAGACATGATCGTATTTACTTTTTGCAAAGATAAGCTTGGCTGCGGCATTTTGAATCCGTTGGAGTCTGTGAAGGTAATGAATATCTCTTTGTATATTATTATTGTATATTTATTTGATTCCTTCAATAAAATGTTATAACATAAAATTATAAGTTCCTGCTCTGACAGGCAGTTTTTTTTCTCAGGGAGGAGGAAAAGAAGGACAAAAGACAGGCCCTCTCACAGAACAGGATAATGGCCTCACAAAAGAAAAGGCCCCTGCGGGTCGATCTATCTGTGTTTCAGCTCTCTGACAGTCTCTTGATTAATTGTTTTTTTAGGTTCATCTCTTAAACATGCCCTGCTGAATATCATCGGAAAACTGTCTAAAGCTCTTCATTACTCGTTTATGTGACAAACTCTTCCGGCGATATCACAGTGAAGGAGCAGCATCCCAAATACTGCAAGGATGGAAATTTAATGTGGATGGGACTCGAAAGCCTCCTGGTCTTCTGAAGCACACACACAAAAAAAGGTGATAAAGCAAGGTAGCAGGCTGCTAAAAGTTTCAGGAAGAACATTCTAGGCCCCAGCTCCAGAAAGATATCAGTCAGATCTGAATGGGAGGTGGCCTACTCCAGGGAGGTGGCCCAATAGACGTGAAGCTATAAGTGTTTATCATAAGAGTATTAGGAACATTATATACTCGCACACAGTCCAATTACATTAGCGGGAAGCAATTTTATGGTCGCTCCCGACACAGCTGTTCTTTAGGAGTTTAGAGCAGGGCTCCCAGAGCTTGTGGATGGAAATTTATTGACACATTTGAATACTTGGAAAAGTATTTATCACTGAAAAAATATTTTGTCCAAGCTCCACTGGCTTCCGATATTCTCCAGAGTCCACTTCAAATGTGCCTGCCTTACTTTCAAGATCCTACACGCCATCCTCCCCCCCCCTTTATTCCTCTTTCTTGGAACTCCTCTCACCCCAATTCCACCAGATCCACCCAAAAACTGAAACTTTCCTTTCCCTCTCTAAAAGGCGTCTCCCTTGTAGGAAAATTAGGTTCCTCCCTCCCTTTTAGAATCACTGAGCTCTGGAACAACCTTACCTCCCCACTTAGGAATCTGAGCTCCCTCCAACTCTTCCGTAAACCTGGTTATTCTCAAAAATGTAACTCTTCCTCCCTCTCTGTTTACTTTAGTCCTCTAAATTTCCTCTTCATCTTTCCCTCCACTGGAGTTCCTTTCCACCCTAATTCTTGTTAACCGTGTCGAGCTCTGCGAATGTTGAGATGATGCGGTATACAAACCTAAGGTTTAGTTTAGTTTATTACTGAAGATAGAAATACTTGGAGGTAACTCTAGTAGTAGCCTGAATGCTTATAAAATTAGCAGCAGGCCCGAGTCTGAGGCTTTTTCTCCCCCTGTACAAGATTCCTGAAGCATAGGAGTGGTTTTTTGAGTTTTAAGTCCACAGTACGTTGTTGATCCTTAGGAAGAGGTTTAAAATTATGCTATTGTAAAGGAGTAAAAAGTGAAATCTCTCTTTTTGGATTAAGTGACTTGCCCAGGGTCACAGGGAGCAGCAGAGGGTTTGAGCCCACAACCTCAGGGTATTGAAGCTGTAGCTCTAACCACTATGCCAAATTCTCCTCCTTGTGAAAGTTAGGAATCGGGTATTAGGTGGAAAACCCAGAGAAAAGTAATAAGCTTTAGTAGAGATTTGAAGTTGTTGAATAAGTGCTCAAGATGCAGGTACCATGGAAGAACATTCCACAATAATAATAATAATATTCTTTATTCTTATATACCGCCCAGCCATGAGTTCCAGGCAGTTCACGTCAAAGAAGGACTGTACAATCAGTGAATGCCTGGAACAGGTTGCCTGAATCAATACATTGTGCTCCGTCCCTGGCAGTGTTCAACTCTTAACTCCCCCTCACTGTTGTCAAACACCTAGACCCACTGTATCATTTCCTCTACCATAATCTCCCCTACCCTGTAATGTCCTGTCTAAATTAGATTGTAAGCTCATCTGAGCAGGGACTCTCTATTGTACGTTGAAATGTCAGCAGGAATTTATCCAGCAGGAAATTGTCCAATCCTTTCTTGAACCCCAGTACCGTACTCTGCCCTATAACGTCCTCTGGAAGCGCATTCCAGGTGTCCACCACACGTTGGGTAAAAAAGAACTTCCTAGTATTTGTTTTGAATCTGTCTCCTATCAACTTTTCCGAGTGCCCTCTTGTTCTTTTATTATTTGAAAGTTTGAAGAATCTGTCCCTCTCTACTCTCTCTATGCCCTTCATGATCTTATAAGTCTCTATCATATCCCCTCTAAGTCTCCTCTTCTCCAGGGAAAAGAGACCCAGCTTCTCCAATCTCTCAGCATATGAGAAATTGGTTTTCCATACATTACATTAGAGATTTCTATTCCGCCTGTGCCTTGCGGTTCTAAGCGGATTACAAAATTGGGTGAAAACTGGACATTTCCAGGGAGTTTACATATCAGATATATAACATATACATAGCAATTTTACATAACAATAGGAAGATTATTACATAACGTTGAGGGACGGAATATTCTGGTTACAGATGGAGATACCTTTTATCAGACGTGTCGCTCTCCTCTGAAGGATACAACAATATTCAAGATACAAATTTATCAAACAGATAGGTTTTCAGTAACTTCCTAAAGACATAATATGATTGTGCTTGGCGAATCAGAATACTTAAGCAGGAATTCATTGAAATGCAAAAGTCTTGTCCAAAAACTTCTTATATCAACAAGCTTTTAGAGATGGATACATAAACGTATCATTATTTTGGATATTTTTATTAGACTTATGTAACTTAAATTGGGAGGATAGGTATCCTGGAGCCAGACCAAACAGTGCTTTAAAGCAAAAGGAAAGGGAAGGGATCAGGTGGGGGAGGGGTATAGAAAGGAATGGATTAGGTATATAGAAATATATTTTGGAGGAATGATAAAAATATGTATGCCAATATTATTATTGTGAATTTAATTGTAATGAATAGCTCTTTGTATCTTATTATTGTATATTTATTTGATTCCTTCAATAAAATGTTATAAATTAAAGCAAATGCAACCAAATTTAAATAAAGTTCTTGCCTCCAAAGGCAACCAATGAAGCCGTTGATAAAAAGGACTCACATGATCACATTTTTTCAGCCCAAAAATCAGATGCACCACCATATTTTGAATCAATTGTATCCGATTTAAGGTTTTCTTATAAGATGCCAAATAGATTATATTACTGTAATCAAGGGCAGATAGAATTGAACACTGAGGCTGCAACAACATCAGAACAGGAACTTCTCGAAACCTCTAGAAAGGCCTGACAAAAGGAAGAAACTACTAGTAGGCCCTGGTTAGCTGAGCAAAGGGATCTTGAGGGAGACTAGAGAAGCAGGAGACTGGCTAGGAAGGATGGCAGCTAGATGATTGAATCTGATCAGACAGAATATTAATTTTAAAAGGAATCCTATAAGTAATGGGACGCATGTATTCAGTGATGAACAGAGGAGTAACATGAAAGTTTCAGTGCAGTATTCTGTATCAGTTGCAATCAACGTATTTGGTTTGCAGGTAGACTGTAAGGATGGAGTTACAATAATTCAGCCTAGACAATATGAGAATTTAGATTCTGGAGGGAAGTATAGAACTAAGCTCAGAAATGGTCCTATATAAGGCATGTAGAACCACACAGGGCTCCCTGTCTAGGGGCTAACAGGAAAGGAGGAAGCACAGTGTCGAGTCTGGTCCACAGCTGTCCCAGTGTTCCATGGTTGACATGACATTTATTTTTTTCCTCAAAAAGGGTCAGGACCCCACCCATGCCCCCCCTCCAAAACCTGCTAAATATAGTGCAAAATAGAGACAGCAGATATAAATTCTCAAAACTGACACATTTTGATCACTAAATTGAAAATAAAATCATTTTTCCTACCTTTGTTGTCTAGTGATTTCATGAGTCTCTGGTTACACTTCCTTCTGACTGTGCATCATTTCTTTCTCCCTGCCCCCCCCCCCGAAGCCACCCCCAATTTCTCCAAGCCACTAATGCAGCAAAAGACCAGGTGCATGCATTAGCTGCACAAGCCTTCACCCCGACATCAATTCTGACATCAGGAAATTCCGGGCCAGCCAGGCAGCGATTAGCTGGCCCGGAACTTCCTCTCTGATGTCAGAATTGACAATGGGGGTGGGGGGGGGGGGGAGGCTTATGCAGTCGCTGCACGAACTGCGTTGGTGTTGGGGAAGCAGGAAGACATCCCGGACTCAGTGATCACTTATCCCGTTGTCCCCACACACAGCTTTGGGATGCTTTTTCTGAAAATGGGACATTTCGGTGTCCTGAAGCTGTGCGTGGGGACAATGGGACAGGCGATCTAAAAACGGGATGGTCCCATTCAAAACGGGAAGTATGGTCACATTATCCATTGTGTATATTGAAAGGAACGAGGTCTGTGTCCAAAAAGATTAAACTGATCAGTCTGATCCACAGCTGTCCCCTGAGATGGAGAGTGCTGCCGAGAAGAGGAGGGATAGATCATCAGGGAGAGCTGATCCTCTGAAAGAGAGAACTACAGGATGAAAGGGCTGCTGGTCTATTGTCAAGTTCAAGTTCAATTTATTTGATATACTGCAAATATAAAACCAAAGGTAAATCTATGCAGCTTACAATAAAATTTTAAACATCGCCAACATCTTCCCTCCACTGCGGCCAGCCCTCTGACAACTTCCTATTTCCACTATGGCGGACCACAGTGGAGGGAAGACGCCAGGACCGATGTCAGGATGACGCTATTTAGGAGAAATTAAAGGTATGTGCACGTGGTGGGAAGGAGTAGAAGTGGGTAAGGGGCCTCAGCCGAGTGCGCCCCACTTCTTTCCCCGCAAGTTTGCTGCAATTACCGACAATGTGGGGGGAGGCCATGGCCCCTGTGGTCCCCTCCCCTGTTCCAACGCCTATGCCCTAACCATATTGTTCTTTCCTTCCCCTTCCCTAAGCCTTTTTTTTTTTTTTTTTTGCTTTAATGCATCCTACCAACTCTCAAGAGAGTTGACCAGCAGGCATGCTGGCCGGTAGACAGGTGACATTTCAGATTTGGGGGAGAGAGGGAGCATATAGGACTTGGGAGAGGTAGTGAGGGGAGAGATATTGGGACTCAAATGAGAGCAGGAGGGAGAGAGGCACATTGGGTCACAGGAGGGAGGGAGAGGGGCACATTGAGACATGGAAGAAAGGAAGGGAGCATGAACTGGGTACAAAGGAAGGAAGGAGGGAGAGGCATGAATTTGGGACATAGGATGAAGGGAGGGGGAACAGAAAGGGAGAATTGTTGAGCATGGGTGTGAGGGAAAGGAAGAGAGACAATTGTTGGGCATAGGGAGGGAGACAATTGTTGGACATGGTGGTGGGAGAGGAGTGAGGTAGAGAGAGATGAGAGGGAGAAATGTTGGATGTGGTGCTGGAGAGGGAACAGTGGGAAAAAAGAAGAATGTAAGAGGGAGGAATGTTGGACATATTGGTGGAGAGAATGGAGGAAGAGATGTGGCATGGAGCTGGAGAGGGGTGATAGAAGGAGGAATATTGGGCTGTTGGGAAGGGGTGAAAGATATTGCACACAGTCTGGGGAATAAGAGAGGAAGAAATGTGAGATGTGGTAAGAGAAGGGGGTGGGAGAGATGCACCCTGGACCCTTCTCTCTCTTGCTCTCTTTTTCCCCACTTCCTTTGCAACAAAGGAGGGAATGAGAGAGAGAGAGATGGAGAGGTTGCAGAGTGCAATGGTGGGGAGGGGAAAAGAATGTGCTTTGTGTAGTTTCATTTTGTGGTTACCGGTGTGTATTGTTTTTTTTTTACTTTTATCACATTTTATTGAAGGAATCAAATAAATATACAACAATATGATAATAAGATTATATTGTGTGTATATGAAAAATGAATGGAAGAAATGGTGTTTTCAATTGGTACTTTATTATGGAGGTGGGGGCATGGGTAGATATGGGGCGGAGCTTTTGCCCCCCCCCCCCCCAACAAGAAAAGCGTTCCGCTGCCTATTCATAGGGGTCGGAACGGCGGGGGAGGGGTCACAGCCTCCCCCCCAAATTCGCACTGGCTCCTTAGGCGCTTGCGCACTGCCGTCTCCGCGCGGGACAGACTCGGCAGAAGAGCCCCGCCCCCGCCCCCTCGGGCAGTCTTGACATTGATGATTTGGGCGTAAGCACCTGGTGGTGTGTTGGAGGACCGGCCGAGGGCGGCTCAGTTCTACGCCGCGGAACCTTTCGCGCGCGGGCGGCGCGAGTTCATCGTGCACATCTTCTCCTGGCTGCCCGCCTCAGCCGGCGCGAGCGCCTCTTCTACCCGGCGCGAGCCCTCTTCTACTTGCAGCGAGCGCCTCTTCTACCCGGCGCGAGCTGCGGCTCCACGCGCGCGTGTCGTCCAGCGGCTTGATTTCCTCACGCGGCTGGCGCGTGCGGCAGCTGCGCAACTAGATGAGCGCGAGGCGGCCGCGGGGACAGGAGTCGACGCGGAGCCCGAGGCGGTTGACGCTGGCTGGATGAGCTGCGCCCTTTCCCGGAGAAGAAACAGGTGAGGAGAGCGCGGGCCTGGCCCCACAATTCATTGCTCTGCTGGGGGGGGGGTGGGTCGTTTTTGGGAGAAGTGGGGGTTCCTTGCTGAGGTAACTTAATCTTTGACCGTGTTAAGCACCTGTGCCAGAGAGTTCCCGTTGGCCCTGGAGTTTTTGTTCAACTTAACACTGAATTAGGATTCATGCTCCAGCTGTAAATGGGCCAGTGATGAAGCTTTCGGGTTTATTGTATTGCAGGGGTCTCAAAATCCCTCCTCGAGGGCCGCAATCCAGTCGGGTTTTCAGGATTTCCCCAACGAATATGCATGAGAGCTATTTGCATGCACTGCTTTCCATGCATATTCACTGGGGAAATCCTGAAAACCCGACTGGATTGCGGCCCTCGAGGAGGGACTTTGACACCCCTGATCTAGACCATATGAATCTCAAAGACCCTCCTTGAGGACCGCAATCCAGTTAGGTTTTCAGGATTTCCCCAATGAATATGCATGAGATCTATGTGCATGCACTGCTTTCCATGCATATTCACTGGGGAAATCCTAAAAGCCCGACTGGATTGCGGCTCTCTAGGAGGGACTTTGACACCCCTGTCTTAGAAGATGAGATAATGGTTACTGCAGATGGGCAGACTGAATGGACCATTTGCCCTATATCAGGGGGGTGTCGAAGTCCCTCCTCGAGGGCTGCAATCCATTCGGGTTTTCAGGATTTCCCCAATGAATATGCATAAGCTCTATTAGCATACAACGAAAGCAGTGCATGCAAATAGATCTCATGCATATTCATTGGGGAAACCCTGAAAACCCGACTGGATTGCGGCCCTGGAGGACCGATTTTGACACCCCTGCTCTACTGGATGGCATCTGGGTCTTTCTGAGCTCCTGTCCTGTTATCACCTCTCAAGACCAGGGGCCTCTGATGATCATCAAGAGTTTAGAGCAGAAGTGTCCAACTGCAATCCAGTCAGATTTTCAGGATTTTCCTAACGACTATGCATGACTTTTCATAAATATGTATAAGATCTATTTACCTACAATGGAGACCGCATGCAAATAGATCTCATGCATAGTCATAGAAATCCTGAAAACCTGATCTGATGAGTGCTAAGGTTAAACACACTGGTTTAGAGGAACTGTAATTTCTGTTTGCTTTTGATCTGGAATAACTTATCTTATGAGTTAAGACAGCATGACTTACTATTTCTTTCATAAAATGTTGAACACTTACGTTTTCGATGAGTATAACTATATCATGGTGGATAAAAATTCAGTGACTTTTTTATATTTAAATTGGTTTGGGGGGATTCTATTTAAAGATAACTATCATTAATCCTATCAAATGTTGGTCGGTGAATTTTGAGTTGTATTAGGTTGCTTGAGATTGATTCTTGGTATATAGGAAAAGTGATTGTATTGCTTTATTTTCATTTTATGCTGAATATGATATATATTGCTGTTGGATTTTTGTAAGATGTCTGAAATGGGTGAATTATAAATAAACAAACCATAAACCATAAAAAAAAAAAGATAGTTTTCTATTTAAGGTACATTATAGTCCAAAAGTTATTCATCTTGAAATAAGAATTAGTTTTTAATTATGTAACATGAGGCTCTGTATTCATGCAATGTTTACATTTTTTGGTAAATGAATTCTATTAATCCATTCTAGTCAGGAAAGCAAAGATGCTGATGTGGTAAAACGGAGAGACAAGACATTTTTTAGATGTATCAATGATAGGAAGACGTACAAAAGTGTCATTGCGAGACTCAAAGGTGAAGTGGAGTATTGTGTTCAATTTTGGAGACCGTATCTGGCAAAGGAACGGAGAATTGTTGGACATAGGTGTGTGGCATGAGAGGGAAAGAGAGATGATGCATATGGGGAAAGGAAGAAAGAGGGAAAATTGTTGGACATGATAGTGGCAGAGAGGAGGGAGGGAGGAGAGATGACTCAAAGATGTTTGTTTATGTTTATTAAAACGTGACCCCGTTTCATAATCTGCTTCAGGAGACCCGATGTAGGGGATTTCTAAAGCACTTTGCTGGAAACTGCGGTCGAATCGTGTTGTTAAAGTTTGTCAGCACTTCAGGTTCAAAAACTTCATGCTTTTGCAGTTTCCCCGCTAGTAGTCAGTTTCTCCAGCAGAGTGCTTTAGAAATCCCCTACATCGGGTCTCCTGAAGCAGATTATGAAATGGGGGCTGCATTGAGGGAGACCCCCCATACCATCTAAGATAAGTTCATTTAACCTTATCTGTCGATCAGTGTAAATTCAATCAGCATAAAGAACTTTTTTTGATAATTCAACCAACCAGTCTACAAAACAAAAAAACAGCAAACTATATGCAATGACTGGAAAATAAAAGTCCACGAGGAGGGTGGACAAGCCCTCCATGAGAGTTACACACCTCATAGCATCCTTGACTGTCTTTGAAGTTTTTGGGCTGATATTATAGGAGAAACGTTACATATTGTATATATATGTTGGTATTCTGTTTTCTTATTTCCAGCGGTTTACATACATTACCCTGACTAAATTACTGTTGATATTATTAAAGATGGATGTATGGCAGAAAGTGAAGGAAAGAAAACCAGCAAATGGACAAGATGGCCCTGGATAGACAGTTAAGAGCATTGACAGAAGGAAGTGCAGTCAGAGGCTGGGAAAGATCACCAGACAACAAAGGCAGGGGAAATGATTTTATTTTCAATTTAGTGATTGAATTATGTCAGTTTTGAGAAATTACATAGGGGTCCTTTTATCAAACCGCGCTAGCGGGGTTAGCGGCGTTGGACATTTAATCATGCGCTAACCCCTGCGGCAAGCAAAAAAACTAATGCCTGGTCAATGGAGGTGTTAGCGACTAGCGCGACAGGCGGTTTAATGTGCTGTATTCCGCATGTTAAACCCCCCTACCGTGCCTTGATAAAAGGACCCCATAGTGCTGTCTATATTTTGCACTGTTAAGGAAGAAATGCATTTGTTTCTATTTCTCTGGGGTTGTATTGCATGCAGAGTCTTGAATCTTATGGTTTCATTTATATGTATTAATATTTTTAGTTTGTGGTCCCAAGTTTGCATAGGGGTTATCTGTGTTCTGGTAGGAATGAATGCTGAGAAGCATACGTACACAGAGATTGCAGGGATCTGGGGCAGAGCTTGTGGACCCCCCCAAACAAAAAAGATGATTCTCCCCATTTTCTTCTTCCTGTTGCCAGATCAGCATTGCAACAGGAATAAACTGGGGAAACAGGAGAGAACTCCAATATGCTGGTCTACAACTGGCCTCAGCCCCATGGTCTCCTGTAATAATTCTTTGATGACTGCAAATTCCACAGGAAGGGGCAACTTTTGCTTCTTTTTTCTTAGCCATTGATTCTCAGGAGACCAGGAGCCCTGCTTGAAACTAACCCCAAACTATGATCTAGCATGCCATCCTCCATGTTTTATAAATGGCGCCTAAGGTAGATGCAAAATGTACGCCCAGTTATAGAATAGGGTCAGTTGCAGACAAACATAATTAGCCAGTTGGTGCTACATTGGCACTTAATTGGAGATAAGTACCAATAATTGTAGATAACAGATTTTATAAATGGTGCCTAAGGAATAGGTGCCAAGGAACGTGGCAGATAGCAACTGTCAATCTTCAGTTAGCCACTGTTTGTAGAATCATGCCTAGCGGCACCTAAATTGGGCCTAGGCACTATTAGGCATTAATATCTTAGGTGACCCCTATTTATAACTCTACTCAATGTTATCCATACCTCTAGTGTTACCCCAAATCTCCCTTTATATCCTCTTTTCATTCTATTTCTCTCCCTCTTAATTACTGTCCATGTAACCTTCATGTTCGTCAATACATGATGTATTCTCATTGATTTGTATGTCGCCTTGAACCTAGCTAGGTATAGAACGACTCACAAATGTTAGATTAGATTTATGGCAGGATTTGTTTTGGTCCAGATACCAATTTAGGTGCCTAGACGTAAAACACGCCCAAGATCTTCCCAATATCCGCCCATAACCATGCTCACTTTCTGGTAACATAGAAGATGACGGCAGATAAGGGCCATAACCCATCAGGTCTGCCCACTCTACTGACCCACCCCCAAGTCTACTATCCTAGGGATCCCCTTGAGATGGGTGCCTACTAAAGTAGACTCTTAGCACCCAATTCATTTTAATTTTTGGTAGATTCAAGAGTAATGTTAGGAAATTTTTCTTTATGGAGAGGGTGGTTGATGCGTGGAATGCGCTCCCGAGGGAGGTGGTGGAGAAGAAAACGGTGACAGAGTTCAAATAAGCGTGGGGTGAACTCAGAGGATATACATTGAAGGAACTAAGGCCAGTACTGGACAGGCTTGCACAGCCTGTGTCCCATATATGGACATTCAGTTGAGGACGGGCTGGGGAGTGTTTTGATGGCTGGGATGGTTAAGATGGGCTGGAGTGAGCTTTGATAGAGACTCTAGTACAGGGGTGCCCACACTTTTTGGGCTTGCGAGCTAGTGTGTGGCGCAGTGGTTGGATCTACAGCCTCAGCACCCTGGGGTTGTGGGTTCAAACCCCGCGCTGCTCCTTGTGACCCTGGGCAAGTCACTTAATCCTCCATAGCCCCAGGTACGTTAGATAGATTGTGAGCCCACCGGGACAGAGAGGGAAAATGCTTGAGTACCTGATTGTAAAAACCGCTTAGATAACCTTGATAGGCGGTATATAAAATCCTAATAATAATAATAATATTTTTAAAATGACCAAGTCAAAATGATCTACCAACAATAAAAACTCTAAACATATAACCCCCTCTTTTACTAAGGTATGCTAGCCGATTTAGCGAGCGCTAAGTGCTAATGCGCCCATTATATTCTTTGGACGCATTAGCATTTAGCACGGGCTAAATCAGCTAGCGCGCCTTAGTAAAAGACCCCCCATATTTATTTATTATATATACTGTGTGCACCTATTCTGTCCTCCAGACCTCGTTCCATTCCCTAACCAACATCTCTCTCTGTCCCTCCGGGAGTCCAAGTTTTCTTCCTCTCTCCTTCACCCCTATTGGCAACATGTCTCCCTCTCTCTCCCTCCTCTGTTATGATCGTGCATCTCTCTGTTCTTCCTCATGGTCTCTCCTCCTCTGTCTGCACCTTCCATATCCCAACATCTGCCCCCCTCTCTTCTGCCTCCCCTTTGTTTCAGGTTTCTCCTTCTCTCTATTTTCCTTCTGCTAACATTTTGAGTCCTCCCACCTTTGGTCAAGGTCTTTGTCTCTCTCACTCTGTCTTCCCCCTTCCCAGGGCTTGGAACCTCTCTAATCACTCTACTAGTCCAGGATCTGTCTTCCTCCTCACCTTTTGGTTCATGGCTTTTGGTTCAAAGCTGCTTTCCCCCTCCCCTCCTTAAGGTCCTTTTGTCTCCCCCCCCCACCCCCTGATCCAGCATCTCTAAGGCAACCCCTATCCCACCGGGGCCCTCGCTATGAGCACAGCCTTACCTCACCTAATTCCCCTTTATGCCTCTGAAACTAGACAAAACAGTAGCAAACTTAAAATGAATACATTTTAAAGTGCTCAGCAAACGGATGCCACAGGCAGCTGGGAAGGCACTCTGGGGGCCTTACTGGGAGGAGTACTTCCCTAAATGCTATGTTTCAACAAGAGGATAGATGAGGGTACAGACTTACTCTCTCAGTTTATCTTCAAACTGTCCTCGTCTTCATTCTTCCCTCTGGGTCTAACTACCACAGCTGAAAGTTAATTACGGCAGCCTGCAGAGCAAATGTAGCAGGCTGCCGTCGGCCTGTGTAGCATGTTCTCTCTGCCACGGTCCCGCACCTCCTGTAATGTCAGGGGCGGGACTGCGGCAGAGGGAACGTGCTACAGAGACCAACTGCAGCCTGCCGTAATTAACTTTCATCTGTGATAGGTTCAGAGTGAAGAACGGAGGACGCTGAGGGGGAAGCATGTCATCTGAGTAAGACAGCTGGGCGCTCACCTAAATTAGCTGGACAGAGTGCCCGGCTAAAAGATGCTAAACACACTAGGGAGAAGACTGGCTCAGCGATCTACCGGCATTGCCTTTGCGATCGACCGGTAGATCGCAATTGACGTTTTGGGCACCCCTGCTCTAGTAGATAGAATCTAAGCACACTACTGGGCAGGGCTCTGGGTTTCTGGCCCAGAAATATCTAAGAAAAAGGACCAGTTCTGGTTGGGCAGACTGGATGGACCACTTGGGTCTTTATCTGCCGTCGGCTACTCATGTTGATTTAGGTACCTAATTTTAGGCTTCTTTTATAGGATTTGGGTCTGAGTGCCTAACTTCTCTCACATACAACTGCAAATGGGGCATTAACCTGGGAGGGGAATGGAGCTTTGGGGGTGTTCCAATTAACCTTCTGCTCACTTTATAGAAGTTGCATTTAGGGCGCTCAGCTGCCGCATTTACACCAGCCATAAACACAGCACACGTGTTCCCACTGTGGCCTTATCCTAATATTCTATAACAGATTTGCAATTCTGCTGTTATACAATACCAGCTTAGTGCCATTTTTAGCCACCATAATGAGCTTTACTTCAGGGATCTGCTGTCAGCGGCGCCTGGCCTTGCCTCTCCGGTGACTGGTGTTGTAGTGGTCTTCATTGGCGTGGTTCCTGGTCCTGATTCTTTAGTGGCGGCCGGTTGACCTGGTTCTGCAGACTGAACTTACTATCAAGCCGCCTCAGAGACTTTTCTAGCTCTTAAAGTTGTTTTATTTTTAATTTTTTACCTTCTTTCATTCTTTCTATTTCTTTGATTTTTGATCTTGGGAAATGTATTACATATTTTAATTTTACTTTATAACTTTTAATCAGGTACTTTAGCTAGAGTGTGAGCCTTTGGGATAGATAGGATAGTTTTTCTCAAGTATCTAATTTCATTTTAGTTTGATACCTTGTAAACCGCTTAGGTCAGTAAAATGCAGGAGCGGTAGATCAAATCTTAAACCAACATAAATTTTCTAACCCTGTAACTTCCATCTAACTCTCTTAGTCATCAACTCCACACTCTGACATCCAACACACCCTGTGATCTCCCCCCTCATGAGACCTCCCAAACCCATACACCTTCATCTCGTACTCCCTGTGCCTTACCTACATCATGAGACCTGAAATGTTGCAGTCAGAGGATTATATTTGGTTACTCAAGGACATGAAATAAAGCTTATTGCGAAATCCTATTTTTTTAATGCACTGTACAGGGGCCAGTGTTAGACATACTGGATCCTAGGGTAGAAAGTTGGAAAGGGGGCCCCCAAACTCCCCAATACATCAGCTTCAGGTAGCCTTGGGGTCCTCTGGGGTCCAGAGCAATTGTTCTACTTGCATCTTGTCCTCTCATGTCAGCCTTGCTAATGTTGCTGTACTCGCTAAGCGTTTTAGCGCACCTGCTAAATATACGCACGCGCTAGCGTTTAGCGCACGCTAAAATGCTTAGCGCACCTTAGTAAAAGGAGCCCTTATTAATGTACTAATACTGTTACCTTTCAAGTGTATGTGTCTGTGTCCTTGTCTGGGAGAGGATAAGGGAATGAGAACAAGGAAGACCAATTAATTATGTTATTAGATTGCAGAGTCAGGAGAACTAGAAAAGGGATACCAAGGAGAGAGGGGTAAATAAAAAAAGGATGGTAAGAAAGAATGAGGAGGATAGAAAGGAAAAGCAAAAGTGAGAAGTACATTCACTGCTCAGAATATTAGATGGTGCCAGTATAGAAATATACTGTATATATTTCTTTGGATATTGCTTATCATTTTTATTAAATACTATCATGAATAACAATATAATACAATTTTAAAATGATAAATATGTTATCATATACTAATAATCAACATTACACAATGAAATCAATTCCATCAACTTCAATATCTCCTTACCCTCATCTTTCCCATCCCATTCCCAGGACTGTAAAGTACAACAAAATATACTACAGTTTTCCTAATAAAACATGACTACGCACAATAGGTGTTAAAGTATCTAAAAAGGGCTGCCAAATATTAAGTGATTTTCTTCCTTGTTTTGTGTCCCTGTCAGAAAGACACATAGTGGTTAGCAAATAAAACATACAAGCACGCCAATGGGCATTCCCAAAACGTATGAGATAGTCGCTTTAGGGCAGACATTGTCAAACTTGGTCCACAGGGTGATTAAATTTGGCCCGCGATCTGGGCTGACATTTGGCCCGCCATTCCTTTCCGCAGCAGAGAGAACGAGTGAATGGCTGGGGTCAGCACTCTTCCTCATTGGCCCTCGTGCTTGTCCGCTGCAACAGATGCCCGATTGGTGGGAGTGCGCGTGCTCCATTTTTCTCCCTCCAGCATCCTGGACTGACAACGTGGTATGTCGGGTGAGAGGAGGTGGCGACAGTAGCTACCGCACTTTCCTCTGCAGGTTGCTTTATTTTCTTTACATCACAGATGGTAGTGATCAAAATGATGACTAAGAAGAACCTTAGTTTCCCTCTTTTACTAAACTTTACTAGCAGTTTTTAGCGCCAAGAGCAATGCGCAGCATTCAGCATTGCTCCCGGCACTAAAAACCACTATCACGGTTTAAACGGGGGCACTGTGAAGAGAGAAAATGGTTTTCATGAACGGTGACTTTAGTTTCAAGGACAAGACAACTGTTGTTTGACAATACTGTGGTAAGGATTTTATATACCATTGAAACCTCATTACAGTGGTTGGGGGATTGGGGGTGCTAGTATTTGGGGGGGGGGACTGGGGAGGAGAGTTGGAGCTAAAAGGAAGTTTTCTCTGTAGAGAAGACAGTGGGAGCGATCTGGATAGAGAAGAATTGAATGAGGGAAGGGGAAGAAGAAAGGAAAGGACAAATGATTGAGCTCTTTGGAGAGTGATGACTTGGAGAGAGTCAGGAATTGGGGGACAGATGAGTAAATTAATTTAAACACTAATATCCTGATTATTTGTTTTTTCTTTGATTTTTGGTTAATGCACAACTTGACAAATATACCTTTATAGTTTGTAACTTGTACAGTATATGCATTACTAGTACCCTTCTTGAACTTGGATTATTTGTTGAGTTACTTGTTTGTTGTATTATACAAATACCAATAAAGCATTTGAACTCTAAAATATCCAGATTTTTTAAATGGGCGAGCAGAGTGAAGAGTAGTATATGGCACATGTTCTGTACCTCAAAAACTAAAGCTGATAAGTGAAAACTGGTGCCATTTTTGGAATCAGCAGGTCAGATATACCCAGAAACAGGTCTAACATTTGAGGCACCAAAATGAGTGTTGGCCAGTGTTAATCAACAATCTATGACAAAAGATGAAGCAGTAGAGGGAAACCCTGGTGGGGTAGGCCACAATCAGCCTGTTCACAGCACTGCCTCTTCTGACCACCACCACCGCTGCTGCTGCTTTGAGAGGCCCAGAGTTATGTGAGGTCTCGCAGTGGGAGGGTTGGTGGGCTGCTGCTGCAAAGGGGGATAGGAGGGAGAGAGGGAAAGCTGCTGCACAGGGGGATGGGAGGGAGCGATGGAAAACTACTGTACAGGGGAATGGGTGGGAGGGGAGGAAAGATGCTGCCCAGGGGGATGGGAGGTGAGGAAAGATGCAGCACATGGGGGGAAAGAGGAGATAGGAAGAATTGTTGGAGTGGAGGAGAGGAAGGGAGAGGAAACAAAGAGGTAGAAAGGGGTGAGAGGGAGAAATCCTGTCTATGGTGGAGGGGAGGGAGACATGCATAGAGAAGAGAGAGGGAGAAATGTTGGACCATAGGGTGGAGGGCAGGGAGAGATGGTATAATTGCTTTCTTCCTATTACATTTATTTACCCTATAGTTTGTGACAAAGAGAAGAACCTACAAGATGTTCTATGTTCTAATACATTTATACCCTGTCTTATGAATCCTTAAGCAATAATATGATTAAGTCTATAAATTCATCTATCAGCTGTAATTTAAAGCAAAGTATGCAGACAGGAGTGTAGCCTCAGCCCTAACCTTTTCATTATCTCCAGCAGTGCTGGCAAGTTATGGCTTGCAGGAGATTTAAAACTCGCTTGTGGTATTCAGTCAGTTCCTTTCCCCAGGCAGCA
The DNA here is from genome assembly GCF_902459505.1 of Geotrypetes seraphini. Taxonomy (NCBI): domain Eukaryota; kingdom Metazoa; phylum Chordata; class Amphibia; order Gymnophiona; family Dermophiidae; genus Geotrypetes; species Geotrypetes seraphini. The sequence continues at coordinate 41,622,634 of NC_047100.1, forward strand.
AAAGCATTTCCACTTCAGTTGGAAGAACATTGTCAAGCTACTGAAGCATCAGTGAGAGCACTTCTAAGTCCCCCCACACCTCCTCAGAGCGCAAAGGGGAACAGCATTTGTCCTGTGTGCAAATATCGCCATGGGATTGTCAGTGTACCAAAGTCCTGTGCGCTTTTTGATGGATCGTAACAGTCACCCCCAAGTCTTGTTCTTCTTTTGAGCACAGAAATACTTCTCCTCCTAAATGGTAGTGTTCTCTTGGTTTTCTGTAGCCAATAGGGAAAGGAGGTGTAAAGAGCCTTACCAATAGGGAGAGGAGGATATAGTGCAGGGATGTCAGTTGTTCCGCGAGGGCTGCAATCCAGTCGGGTGTTTAGGATTTCGCCAATGAATATGCATGAGATCTATTTGCATGCACTGCTTTCATTGTATGCTAATAGATCTCATGCAAATTCATTGGGGAAATCCTGACAATCCGGCTGGATTGCGGCCCTCGAGGACCGACTTTGACACCTGTGATATAGTGGATGGGCCATTTGGCCTTTATCTGCCATCATATTTCTGTGTTTCATAAAGCTCCGTGACCTCACAAATCAAACATTAAGAGCCGTGAACCTATAGGGAGAGGGGTAGATGGTGGATGCTGCGGATGGGCATACTGGTTGGGCCATATGGTCTTTATCTGCCATCATGTTTCTCTGTTTCTATGGTAAAGGTTCCTGAGATCCCTCTTCCTTTTTATAAAGAATCTATAGAAATGAAGCTCTGTATTTTTATAGCGACTTTATTGTGTTGGGACAGACTCTTTTGGGTATGCAGCTCAGTATTGTTCCCAGAAATTAGCTCCTAGCTGCCATCTTCTGTCAACCTCACTACACTCACCTCACTCCTCTCATCAGATCACTCACTGGCTCCCTATCTGTCTTCGCATGCAGTTCAAACTCCTATTGCTGCCCCTCAGTATCTCTCCTTTCTTTTCTCTCCTTATACTCCTCTCCAAGAACTCTGTTCCTCAGACAAATTGCTTTTATCGGGACCCTTCTCCTCCACTTCCAATTCTAGACTTCGTTCCGTTCATCACGCTGCCCCATATGCCTAGAATAAACTACCTGAGTCCATCCACCATGTCCCTTCCGTTGTTCAAAATTAAGCTGAAAACCCACCTTTTTGAGGCAGCCTTCAACTCATAACCCTACTTCCCACTGCCCTCTGCTCACCACCATAACCATCCCCGCTAATTGTAATCTCTACCCTGGCAGTGGCGTAAGTGGTCTGCCCCTGGTGCGGTCTTCCTAAGGGCATGGCCCCCTCGCTTCTCTCCTTTCTGTGCACCTGTGCCCCTTTCTTTTCCCACCCCTTTTTTTTTACTTCCCCAGCACGAGGTTGTTGTCCACGTCAGCACTGACGTTCTCTCTGACATCACTTCCGGGAAGTGAGGTCAAAGGGCTGACCGACACCGATGTGGGCATGCTGCTTATACTGGAGAAGTTAAAAATGTATGGGGAAAGGGAAGAGGGTGGGTGCGTGGCGGGGGGGGGGGGGGGCCACTGCTCCAGGCACCGCTCACCCTTGCTACACCACTGTACCCTGGCATCCCTTTTGCCTGTTTTTATAGGACTGTCTCTTTTGTGACTGTAGAGCGCTGCATATGTCTGGTAATGCTCTAGAAATAATTAAAAGTAATAGGAGCAAGTAGGCATAAGCATGTATACCAGCTTTTGGATTGGGCCTGAAGCACACCATGCACAGATCAGCTTTTACAGAATACGATCTTAGCTCCGTTCATATCAGCACATTCTGAACCTGGCACATCCTTTATACTGGAATTCAATTAGCTCAGAAAATTATCCAGTTCCTGTTGCAATTCAAATGGAAATAACATCCCAAGGAGTCTTTTATGTCTTGAAGGATATTGTATTAACCAAGTCTGTTTAAAACATGTCGTTACAAATTAGCCATATCTTTGACCATTCAGCCTTCCCCATGGCTGTTCCCTTTGCCTCTAGGTAGTGAATGCCATTACACATAAAAGCACTGGAAATTCTGACTAATTGGCATATAAATTCAGATGGTATTCACTATCCTGTCAGAGGGTGACAGCAGATATTTATTAGCATGATTAGAACAGCAGCGGGTATTTAGACTGAATGCTACAGCTAGGAAAGGAATAAGCACTGATATTCAGGGGCATTTTCAATATGATGTCTAAATCCGATTTGGGACTTTTGGGGGAGGGGGGAAATGTTCAAAAATCCAGTGAAGAAAATGGCCATTTTAAAACCAGAAAAATGTCAAACTTCTTGATTCACAAATGACCGTTTGCTAGATTTTCTTGTTTAGTGCATCTATCTTTTAGGTTGGACTGTTGTAACTCAATGTATTTTGGCCTTTCAAAGGTCAGTCTGCAGAGACTTCAACTAATACAGAATACTGCGGCTAAGCTTATTTTCGGTGAGAGTAAATTCGATCACGTCACCCCTCTGCTCAAGGAATTACATTGGCTCCCTGTGTATCTCAGAATTCAATTCAAGTGCATTTGTATTGCATTTAAGAGCTTATTTGGCATTTTCACCACTTTGATTCCTTTAGACTGGATAGGGTCTCATCTTGCTAGAAGTTCTCAAAAATTAAAACTTTCCCTCTCTTACAAGGAATTCAGGAAGCGCCTAAAAACATACCTATTCCTGAAGTACCTAGACAACTGACCCGCACTCCACTCTCAACAACCTGTTTTCTTAACCTATTTCTCACTCTCTTTTCTCTTCAGGTCACTCATTTTGTACCTCTTGTAATCTTTTGTAAACCGCATAGAACTTCACGGTATTGCGGTATATAAACTGTTATTATTATTATAAAAACAGAACCTTCAGGAGATTTAGGCTGCTTTTACTAAGGTGCGTTAGGGCCTTAATGTGCGGAATAGCGCGCTAGACCTTAACGCCAGCATTGAGCTGGTGTTATTCTAGAAGCATACCGCGTGGTTTAGCACGCAGTAATTTCATGCATGCGCTAAAAACGTTAGCGCACCTTAGTAAAAGGAGCCTTTAGTCATTCTTTTGCATTTAAATTAACCGAATTCTGGAATGCTTTACTGCTTACACTAAGAAGTTTAGGTTTCCTTTATTCCGGAAAGCTCTGAAAACCTTCTTGTTTGCTAAACACTTTGGAAACTAACTACTCTAGTCTAGCTTTCTTTGCCAAGTTTATGTATTATATATTACTGTTAACCGAGTCGAGCTCCTTCTGGTTGATGACCTGGTCTATAAAATTAAGTTTTATTTAGATTTTTTGGAAAAAAACATGCAAAAGAAAAATGCGCATGGACTAGCCACTGGGATGTAGGAGGGGCCAGCAGTGGACTAGCCACACGGACATCCCAGCAGAGCAGTGGGGCACCCTAGGAGACACTGTAGTGAACTTCACATAAAAAAATCCCAGGTATGCATTTCATTATAACCCCCTTACATTGTATGGTGAGCCCTCCAAAACCCACCCAAAACTTACTGTACCCACTTGTACATCACAACAATAACCCTTAAGCCTGGAGGTATCATCTTTATCCCAGGACAAGCAGGCAGCATATTCTTGACTGATGGGTGACGGCACCGACGGAGCCCCGGTACGGACAATTTTAGAGTGATTGCACTCTAAGAACTTTAGAAAGTTCTAGCTCGGCCGCACCGCGCACGCGCGAGTGCCTTCCCGCCCGACAGAGGCGCGCGGTCCCTCAGTTTCTTAGTTTCCGCGGAGCTAAGAAGACGCGTTTTTCAACGGCTGTTGAAACTTTTTTCTCTTTGCCTTCCCGCTCGCGTAAACTTTTGATTATTTACCTTATTTCTTCTCTTTTTTCTATTTAAAAAAAAAAAAAAAAAATCCTTAATTTTTTCTTTAATTTAATCTTTCCCCGGCGGGGCCTTCTGCCACCATCGAACTTCGATTTGGCTGAAGCCGTTTTTCCTTTCATGCCCCCTCAACCGGGTTTTAAAAAGTGCCAGCGGTGTGCTCGGCCTATATCTCTCACGGACCCACACAACTGGTGTTTACAGTGTTTGGGTCCTGAGCATCAGGCCTCTACTTGCACCCGCTGTGCCACTCTAAAAAAACGGACATTAAAAAATCGCCAAATCCAGCAGCGATTATTGTTCGGTGCCGAGATGTCCGACCCCGTTCCATCGACTCCAGTTTCGGCACCGGTTCAGTCGGCACCCTCTTCTTCGACGCCGCGTGATTCCGCACCGGCGTCTCACCAGTCAGGTAAGCCGGCTAAGAAGCCTTCCCCGCTGGAGCGTCCTCTGGTCTCGAGTGCAGTGAGTCCAATCCTGCTGACTGTGAGACGCCAGCGGAAGCGCTCCGCCCCTATAGAGGTGAGTCCCTCGACATCGGGCTCCTCATCTCCGGGGCGTCGAGCGGCACCGCAGGTACCGCAGAAGAAAAAGGCGGTATCGGTGCCATCCCTTGATGACCGCATCACGGCCATCCTTCAGGTGCAGCTTAAGGACCAATTAAAACAGCTCCTTCCTGCTATCCTGGCTCCGAACCTTCCGGTGCCGGTCCGCACCGAGCTACCGGTACCGATTGTGGAACAGCCTGTGTTACCTGCTTCCACTATTTCGGTACCGCTTCAACTAACCTCATCGGTATCGATGCCAGTTCTTGCACCGGAGCCGAGAGCTCACCATCAATCGGTACAGACTTCGGCACCGGTGCGACCGATAACATCTCCTGACTCGATATCGATGAGATCGGGTAAGTCGTTACACAAAACCCGACACTTACAATCATCGACACCTGAGTCTCGGGACCATGCTTCCCATGTCAGGGATCCTGATCTGTGGGGAGACTCAGAGGAACCCTTTCTTTCTGAAGGCGAATGTTCCTCAGAGGAGGAGGATTCAACTGTCCCTGACCCATCCTCCAAACAGGTCACTTCCTCTTTCTCCTGCTTTTTGAAAGAGATGTGTGACTCCTTGTCCATTCCTTTGGAGGCTGAATCCAAAAAGTCCAAAGCTTTTTTGGATGCCCTTGATTTTGACCAGCCTCCAAAGGAATTTTTGAAACTCCCTCTTCATGACATCTTGAGGGAGACTTTCTATAAGAATTTAGAGACTCCTTTAACTGTCCCAGGGGCCCCACGTAAACTGGATTCTCTATATAAGGTAATTCCCATTCCTGGGTTCGACAAACCTCAACTTCCTCACGAATCCTTAACTGTCGAATCCACCCTTAAAAAATCTTCAGGAGCCAGTGTATATGCATCGGTACCTCCTGGCAGAGAAGGTAGAGCCATGGATAAATTTGGTAAGAGGCTCTACCAAAATGCTATGTTAGCAAATAGAGCTAGCAATTATGCTTTTCATTTTTCTTTTTATTTGAAGCATCTCCTTACCACCATGGCTTCCTTCGAAAAGTACCTTCCTTCACGAAAACATCACTCCTTTCATACCTGCTTGTCGTCTCTTTTTCAATTACGTAAGTTCATGGTTAGATCCATATATGACACCTTTGAACTTACATCCAGAGCGACAGCAATGTCGGTAGCTATGCGTCGCCTGGCCTGGCTTCGGGTATCCGACCTTGATGTTAATCATCAGGATCGGTTAGCCAACGCCCCGTGCCTAGGGGATGAGCTCTTTGGGGAATCCATGGACTCAACCACACAAAAGCTCTCTGCTCATGAGACACGCTGGGATACCCTGCTTAAAAATAAAAAGAAGCCTCCTCCACCAAAACCATATAGGCAGCAGTCGGCCTATCAACGCCGCTTCACAGCTCGGCCATTACCTACCACTGCTCAGCAACCCAGGCGTCAGAGGCAGCAACAACGTCAGCCTCCCAGACAGCAACCACAGCAGCAACCTGTGAAACCACCTCCTCAGCAGAAGTCACAGCCCTTTTGACTTCATTCTCCACAGTATAGCCAGTATTCCTATTCCTGCTCTCCTGCCTCAACCTATAGGAGGTCGACTTTCTCTGTTCCTCAGCCGGTGGGAAGTTATCACTTCGGACCAATGGGTCCTCAACATCATCCGCCACGGCTACTCTCTCAACTTTCAGACTCTTCCATCCCAAAACCTGCCAAAAGAGTCTGCTTTGAACAGTCCTCAATCTGCCCTCCTCATTCAGGAAGTTCAATCCCTCCTTCTTCTAAACGCTATAGAAGAAGTTCCTCTAGATCAAAAAGGGCAGGGATTCTACTCCCGTTATTTTCTAGTCCCCAAAAAAACAGGAGATCTCAGACCAATTTTGGATCTCCGCGATCTCAACAAACATCTGGTAAAAGAAAAATTCAAGATGCTTTCTTTAGCCATCCTTTATCCTCTTCTCAATCAAAACGACTGGCTATGCTCCCTCGATCTCAAAGAGGCATACACTCACATACCGATCCATGTAACCTCAAGACAGTATCTCCGTTTCATGATCAATCATTGTCATTACCAATACAAGGTGCTGCCCTTCGGCCTTGCCTCCTCTCCAAGGGTCTTCACCAAGTGTCTCATTGTGGTAGCGGCATTTCTACGCTCTCACCACCTCCAGGTCTTTCCTTACCTGGACGACTGGTTAATCAAGGCCACATCCGCTCAAGCAGTTCTACTGGCCACCAACCAAACCATCTTGTTTCTACGAATTCTGGGGTTCGAGATCAATCTACCCAAATCTCATCTCATCCCCACTCAGAGACTTCAATTCATTGGAGCGATCCTGGACACACTCCTCATGAGAGCTTTCCTACCATCCAATCGTCTTCAGACCCTTCAGTTTCTATGTCAGCAGGTGCTTTCACTACCTTCCATCTCAGCCAGGCAAATGATGGTATTCTTGGGGCACATGGCATCTACAGTTCATGTCACGCCCCTCGCACGTCTACACCTGCGCACTCCTCAATGGACCCTTGCTACTCAGTGGTCCCAAGCGACGGATCCTTGCTCACGACACATATCTGTGACATCATCTCTTCGTCAGTCTCTTCAATGGTGGTTGGTATCCTCAAATCTATCCAGAGGTCTTCTGTTCCATCAGCCTCCTCATCAACTAGTCATCACCACCGACGCCTCTCTTTATGCATGGGGAGCTCACTTGAACGAGTTCCAGACTCAAGGTCTTTGGACAGCCCAGGAAAAGAAGCATCAAATCAATTTCCTGGAACTCAGAGCGATGTTTTATGCCCTCAAGGCCTTCCAACATCTTCTCTTTCCTCAGGTCCTTCTATTGTGCACAGACAATCAGGTTGCGATGTACTACATCAACAAACAGGGTGGGACAGGCTCTCGCCTTTTATGCCAAGAAGCCCAAAAGATCTGGAATTGGGCCATAGATCACCATCTCTTCCTGAAAGCTATCTACATTCAGGGAGCACAGAATTCTTTAGCGGACAAACTCAGCAGAATTCTCCAGCCTCACGAGTGGACACTCGATCCTGTAACTCTGCAGTCTATCTTCACTCAATGGGGCACTCCTCAGATAGACCTCTTTGCAGCTCCTCACAATCACCAGCTGCCCCTATTCTGCTCCAGACTTTACTCTCCTCACCGTCTGGCAGCGGATGCTTTTCTCCTCGACTGGTCGAATCTGTTCCTGTACGCCTTCCCTCCTCTGCCTCTAATGTTGAGAACCTTATTCAAGCTCAAGAGGGAACGAGCCACAATGATTCTGATTGCTCCGAGGTGGCCCAGGCAACATTGGTTCTCCCTTCTACTTCAACTCAGTTCCAGGGAACCTTTTCTTCTTCCTCTGTTTCCTTCTCTGCTTACGCAACAGCAGGAAACCCTTCTACATCCCAACCTCCAGTCTCTGCACCTGACAGCTTGGTATCTCTCGGGCTGACATCTCATGATACTCTTTTATCTCAGCCTGTTCGTTCCATTCTGGATGCCTCCAGGAAACCGGCCACTCTGCAATGTTACCATCAGAAGTGGACGAGATTTTCCTCCTGGTGTCTTCTTCATCATCTTGATCCCACTTCCCTGGCAGTGGAGACGTTGTTGGACTATTTGCTCTCTTTGTCTGACTCTGGCCTTAAGTCCTCTTCCATCAGAGTCCACCTCAGTGCCATTGCAGCTTTTCATGAGCCAGTCCATGGAAAACTTCTCTCAGCTCATCCCCTGGTGTCCAGGTTCATGCGTGGGCTTTTCAATGTGAAACCACCTCTTAAAGCCCCTCCTGTTATCTGGGATCTCAATGTGGTTCTTTCTGCCTTAATGAAGCCTCCATTTGAACCTTTGGCTACCTCTCCTTTCAAGTTTCTCACTTGGAAAGTGCTTTTCCTTATTGCTCTTACCTCTGCCAGGAGGGTCAGTGAGCTTCATGCACTGGTCGCAGATCCACCCTTTACGGTTTTTCACCATGACAAGGTGGTTCTGCGTACACATCCAAAGTTTCTCCCTAAGGTTGTCTCTGAATTCCATCTCAACCAATCCATTGTTCTACCTGTTTTCTTTCCAAAACCTCATTCTCATTCTGGAGAACAAGCTCTACATACTTTGGATTGTAAAAGGGCTCTGGCTTACTATCTAGAGCGTACGAAACCCCACAGATCAGTTCCTCAACTTTTTCTGTCCTTTGATCCAAATAAATTGGGACGTCCCGTTTCTAAACGTACGTTGTCTAATTGGCTGGCAGCGTGCATTTCATTCTGTTATGCTCAGACCGGACTGACACTGGAAGGTTCTGTCACGGCCCATAGAGTCAGAGCAATGGCAGCATCTGTAGCTTTCCTCCATTCCACTCCTATTGAGGAAATCTGCAAGGCTGCTACTTGGTCCTCAGTTCACACTTTTACATCTCATTATTGTCTGGATGCTTTCTCCAGACGGGATGGACACTTCGGCCAATCTGTTTTGCAAAATTTGTTTTCCTAATGGCCAACCTTCCCTCCATCCCTCTTTTTATTAGCTTGGAGGTCACCCATCAGTCAAGAATATGCTGCCTGCTTGTCCTGGGATAAAGCACAGTTACTTACCGTAACAGGTGTTATCCAGGGACAGCAGGCAGATATTCTTGCGTCCCACCCACCTCCCCGGGTTGGCTTCTTAGCTGGCTTATACTAACTGAGGGACCGCGCGCCTCTGTCGGGCGGGAAGGCACTCGCGCGTGCGCGGTGCGGCCGAGCTAGAACTTTCTAAAGTTCTTAGAGTGCAATCACTCTAAAATTGTCCGTACCGGGGCTCCGTCGGTGCCGTCACCCATCAGTCAAGAATATCTGCCTGCTGTCCCTGGATAACACCTGTTACGGTAAGTAACTGTGCTTTATGTAGGTACAGTGGGTTTTGGAGGGCTTACATTTTTCACCATAAGTGTACTAGGTAGACTGGGATATGGGCCTGGGTCTCACTGTCCATCTCTTATGTTTAAATCATTTTTATTGCTTTGCAATAAATGAGATAATAAAATGTACATCAGCGTGTAGAACTCCAGAAACACAACAATCCCCAACCCATGCCTTCTCCCCCCCACCCCCTCTCCCTGGGAACAGCAGCAACTATGGGTTCGACAAAGTGACACGCTATGAAGCAGTTCAGGAAAACATGAAATATCCAATCAAATCAGTACCAAATTCGTCCTCTAATATAGGACGTCAGTGTATTACTAAAAGGAGTCCAACACTGAGCAAAAAGATGACCAGCATGCGAGTCTAAATATCTTGGCGTTCCAATAAGACTTGTTGTATCATGAGTGCTCTCCATTGAGACATGGTTGGTGGGCACGGAGAAAGCCAACAGATCAAAATACTCTTTCTTCCAAACATAAGGGCTTTTGAACTGTCCATCCCTATAATCCACTGCACTGACCACTAGGCTACTTCTGGAACCTGCTTGCTGCTCTAATTGGATTGGTCATAACGTCTGAAACTGTCATAAAGGCTGATATGTACTGTTTCCTTCACATCTTTGGGTGATAGGAGGAGGTCAGTGACTACTTGGGGAGTAAGGGGTATCATGTCTCGATTCCTCCAATCTAATCTCATCTAATCTTTGGTTTCACATACCGTTTCATCCGTCCAACAGGGCTTGACTCGGTTAACAAAATATTCACAAAACATGTAAAGAGTTGGACAAGACCTGAGTTTCTATAATCATTGGTTTGAAGCAGAGAAATCAATAAGTAAGTTCTCAGCACTTTTCGAAAGACTGAAAAATGAAAAAGAAGTCTGACTTCAGAAGGAAGCTCATTCCAAATCTTTGCAAATAAGAAAGTAAAGGATCGGCAAAAATTAGCCATAGTTTTAATTCTCTTAACAGTGGGAAAACTAAGTTTATATTTCTGAGAGCTCCTGAAGTTAGATGATTTACGAGAATTAAAGGAAATGGGAACCAAGGGGGAAAAGATTTAAAATATCACAGTAGCACATTTAAACTGAATCCTCCAGTAGACTGGGAGCCAGTGAAGTGTTCTCAACAGAGGTGTAACATGATCATATTTACATTTACTAAATATCAATTTGGCTGCCGTATTCTGAATAAGTTGTAGCCTTTTTACTTTAAACAATTTTTATTGATGACAAAGCCATTACAAAGAAAGAACATAACCATATCACTCAAATGGGGGGGGGGGGAGGGTTGATATGTTTATTATTGAAAATTTGTTGATGATATTCAGTTATATATTGTTTGATATTTTAATATTATATATCATTTAAGTTGTAGCCTTTTTAAGTTACATTTGCTTAAGCAAACATAAAGCAAATTGCCATCATCTAATTGAGATAAGAGAATAGCCTGAATCAAGACAGTAAAGTGTTGCTGAAAAAACAAATGGCAAACTCATCTAAGCATCTTTGTTACATTATTAATTTCAGAAGATAAAGAGAGTGTGAAATCTAAGATAAAACCCATAGTTTTGGATGAGAAATCAATTTTCAGTAGATCACTTGACACTAACAAAACTGAATAAGAAGGCAACAACTCTATTTAGGCCCAAACCATAATAGTTCTGTTTTAGTAGTGCCTAATTTTATACATACTGAGAAGTCCCAATCCTGGATTCTTAAGATTCAGGACTTTATATCCGCTGTTAAATTATTTAAAGAAGGGTCAACTTCAAGTAAAATGAAAATATTGTCTGCGTAGGTAAAGATTGATTCAGTATTGTAATGTAGTCATATGTATATAGTATTAACCAAAATAGGACACAACGGTGAACCTTTATGGCATCCTTTCGTTATTGATCTAGCCTAAAACATCCTGTTTTGGACCTGGATATTTTCTACAATGTTCTTTTTAGGTACCTCAGTGTAGATACCTACATCAAAGTGGTAGGCAAAAAAATGGTTTTAAATGGCGCTTTCAATTATCAGCGCCAATTAAGCTAATAAAAAAAAAAATCAAGTTAGATGCCTAGATCTGCCAGTTCCAGACTTCGTTCCTTTCCCCCTATGCCTGGAATAAATTACCTGAGTTTGTCTGTCAAGCCCCTTCTCTTGTTTAAAAGCAGACTGAAAACCCACCTTTTTGATATAGCCTTAAACCCTACTCCTCTACCCTCAAACCCAGCCTGCTGATTAACCGTTCCCCTTAACTCTATCCATGACATTCTGTTTGTTGTCTGTCTTGCTGTTTAGCTTGTAAGCCCTTTTGAGCAGGGACTGTCGTCTTCTTTGTGACTCTGTGCAGTGCTGCGTGTGAGTGGCAGCACTATAGAAATAATTAATAATAACAGTAGTAGTAGTAGTAGTAGATAGACTAGGTATGCCAATCTAAGCATCTCACTGTAAGTGTCTTTTATAGAATCAGAGCCTTAGCACTTAACCTACTAGAAGGATGCTAGGTTGCATAGGGAGAGGTATGGCCAGTAGGAAAAAGGATGTATTGATACTTGTGGAGGACGCACCTTCAAAAAGATATAAAAAGGATGGTCCCGAGGCAGGCTACTAAAATGGTATGTGGTCTTCATCATAAGACGAATGGGGATAGACTTAAAGATCTCAATCTGTATACTTTGGAGGAAAGGCCGGAGAGGGGAGACATGATAGAGACATTTAAATACCTAAGTAATGTAAATGTTCATGAGTAAATTCTCTTTAATTTGAAAGGAAACACTGCAATGAGAAGGCATAGGATGAAGTTAAGAGGTGATGGGCTCCGGAGTAATCTGAGGAAATACTTTTTTATGGAAAGGGTGGTAGATGTGTGGAACATCTCCCGGAGGAAACAGAGACTGTGTCTGAATTCAAGAGGGTCTGGGATAGGCACGTGGGATCTCTCGGAGAGAGAAAAAGATAATGGTTACTGCGGATGGGCCGACTAGATGTTGTCATGTTTCTATGCTTCTACTGCATCTTGATGCCTAACCTTTGGTGGCCTTAATAAAACTGCTCCCCCCCCCCCCACCTGCTTTCCTGAGGAAAACATGCACCATGATCACAAAGAAGGCAAGTTTCAGAGGGATTTGAACAAGTAAAAAGATTTTACCCATGTAGATTGTCTGAAAATTGCAGGTAAAAGACTGGGTCAGGCTCAGTTTTGGATTTTCCGCACCGTGCACATAGTTTTGCTCAAAAGAAATAACCACAGCAAAAGCTGGTGAAAATATCCAAGGACACTGTCTTCCTAGGGGGAAAATACATGTACTGTATACTTTCACTTTAAAAACTGGAGCAAAGACCAGGAGTTAAATCTAGCTCAAGACATTGGAGCAATGCGAGTATGTTGAAAATTGCTCCCAAAATTGTCTGACTAACACACCAGGGTAATGTCAACATCACAGATTGATATAAAAAATTAAACGAGCAGCATCTGATGTGGCCTGCATAAAAAACAAGGGCTGTTAGTAATACCTGAGCTGCATTTTTACCTGCATCAATGCCTTTGAAATCTGCCTTATAATTGTCTTCTTAGTCCTAATGTATGCACACATGCTTGTTAAATATTCATTACCAGCATTGTGAAAACCAGACCAGTTTATGGCTCTGTCCGTGAAACTACAGCAGGAAAATGTGAGCAGGCGAAGAGTGACCCCTGCCAAGGACAATCTAAAAGCAAAAAACCTGGCCAAAATAAAAGGCACATCTATTTCTTTTCAAATTGAATTTATAAGAATAACCAAAGTGAGCCCGGCAGAGGGAGGAAAAGAGCTGAGTCTGAACTGACACACACAGAGCCTAGCTGCTGTGAAGCTCTCAGCTAGACTTCCAAGCGTGCTAGAGGCAAACACACAGCTCATCTAAACAATCACAGCTGTGCCATGCTAGATATAATCCAGGGGTCGTTCATCCTTCCACAAAAAGTCACTGCTGTTTGCTGGAAGACATGTTACAAAAACACTCCTCCTCCAAGACCACTGCTGTTTCCTGACGTGTTTTACATGAATGCTTAAAACTTCCTAGGCAATCACTGTTTCATGAGGAGCATTTTTGTAGAAAACAATGTCCAGTATCTAGGATTTTGGCAAGAATATGTGGATAAATGGCAGAAAATAAAACAGGAAAGTAACGGAGCTAAAGTCCTCTCAGAGTACAAGAGCTAAAGAAGTAATTTTGAATGGCCCACTTGCTTTCATTCTGAATTGGAAAGAATTAGATAATTGATAGTTGAAATTTAAGTCAATTCTGCTCATGTCGAGGCATCCATCACCAGTCTTTGGTGAGGGTCACTCTGCATTTTTAAGATTTGTCTTCTGTGGCGGGAGCATAAAGTGCAGAGACGTGGACAGATAAATGCTCAGCTATCCTCAGAAGGGATGTAAGGAGATGCTTGGAGGATGCGGTTGCTATAGCGACCATAGTAACACTACTGCATTCAGAAAGCAAAGATGTGAAATTATAGCTTGCTCTCAGCTGCTCTGGGATTTGGGTAATTTTTTTCTAAAATAACTGTACAGCAGGCATAACTGCATGATTTAGAAAATACCGTTTTTCATGCCGCTCTTCACTCAACATCTTTCCCAGAATGCATCCCTGAAGCGAGTTGCGTTCCCGAGGCATTAGCAAGGTGTTAAAGAGCATCTTGAAAAACCCCAAGGCTTAGATTGTTCATAACTCCTATTATAAATGAATTTATAAGGAGGCCAACGTGATTAAAGATGCAATCTGCTGGGAGGTTTTCCTATCGATGTGGGATTTGTGTTAGATGTGGTGAAAAAGCAGTGCAAAGATATTATGTTGACTCAGGAGCTCAGAAAAAAAACAACCACCTGTTTTCTCTGTATTGTATGAGACTTTTAAATAATACTCATGATAAACAGCCATTCGATTCATGCTGTGTCACATTAACTCACAGTTTTACTGTATTGCAAGTTAGGGGAGGAGGTATAGCTCCAGGTTGGCAGAGGGTTCCAGAACTCTCGCCAGGTCAAACCTCAGGCTCCGATCACTTTTAACCAAAAGCCATTTCCATTCAAAAACTGCTTTGGACACATACCACAGTGTGGATCGCTATTGGGAATTTCAGCAGATAGGTCAAAACTTGTCCTGGTGTGGAGGCTTTTGCCCCTAATTGCTGTCTCCAAAGCAGGATTGATGAATAGTGACATGGCAGTGTGTGAAACTGTGGACTGGTGCTGCCTGTGTTGTCCCAGTTCTGTGGTGGGCCTGAGCAAGGGCATATGTAAGTGTGTGTGTAAGTGTCCGTGGCTGCTGCCTGTGTGTGTGTGCACACGCATGTGTGTCTTTATTCTGTGGTGGGACAGAGTATGTGCATGTTTGTGTGTGTGACCAATTTATTGGATTTTGTCTTGAATGATTTGTGGACAAAATGCTAGAAAATGTCTATCCATGGGGGATCATAACGCTGTTGTATTACTCAGATAAGCGGTTTTCTTTATTATACGTATCTTAATGCATGTATTGTTCATTGGCTGTTTGCTTTAAGTGCATCTAAGAAGGTTATTTTTTTGCCAGTGATGGATGGTTTGGAGTATATTTTATGTATATTCTGGTCTGACTATTTGTAAACCGAGTTGAGCTTTAACAAGAGATGACTCGGTATATAAACTGAAGATTAGATTAGAGCAACACTACTATAGCTGGCTACATAGAACTTTCCCTGCACCATCTGAAGCTTTTTTCCTTCTTTTGAGAAATGGATGCATATTATTCTTTTTTGTATTACTGGAGTGGAGTTCATTATTGTAAATTATCCATGAAATGAAGCAGGAAGTTAAGGGAGATAAGGTCGGACTACAAGGGTTAAAGAGGTATCTTCAGGAATGATTGTTCCTGCCTCTGTGCTTTCCTTACAGACTCATTATGCCTAATTTTCAATGTAACTTCTTCTCTTCTGCCCTTAAGGGATTTCAGTCTTCACATAGCAGATCCCTATAACTGTGTGGCAAGAGAATTTCTTTCTTTTCTACATGACTCTGGATTAACTCAACTAGTGACTTTGGCCAATGTATTGCTGGTCAGATATTAGACCTTCTTCTTATTACCTCTGATAGTTGCACCCAGTGGCATAATCAGAAGGCCAATTTTGGGTTGGCTTGAGCCCAGAGTGGGATGAAATGAAATTTTCTCTGTCCTCATCCTTCCCACCCACCCTGCAGCACAACCACACACATAAGCCCACACCCAACTCAAAATATAAATAACCTTTGCTGATGGGGATTCTCAAACCCTGCCAGTTGAATACCTCCTCCTCCTCCAGTGGCCAGAACTACTGTGTTTCCCCGAAAATAAGCCCTAGTGTGATTTTCAGCCCTAGTGAAAATAAGCCCTAGTTAGCTCTCCCTCGAAGCCCTTCCTGAATGTCTCCACGCTCCCCATCTCCCTGTACAGCATCTTTCCATCTCTCCTGCCCATCTGAACCCCGCCAACCCTTCCACCGCAAGACCAGCATACCTCCCTCCAAACAGCAGCATCAGCAGCATTTTAAACAGGCTGCTTCGTGGTCTTCTCCCGCTGGGTCCTACCCTCTGCCACATCACTAATGATGTCATCAGCGATGTGGCACAGGGAAGGCCCTGACGGTAGAAGGCCACGAAGCAGCCTGTTTAGGGTCCTGCCAATGCTGCTCTTTGGAGGGAGGTATGTCGGTCTCGCAATGGGAGGGTTGGAGTGGTACTGCTGTGTGGGGCGGATGAGAGCGAGGGAGGGATAGAAAGATGCTGCTCAAGGTTTCTGCTTCACTGGGGGTGGTTGGGAGGGAGGGATAGAAAGATGTTGCTCAAGGGTTCTGCTGCATTATGGGATGGTGGGAGAGATAGAAGATGCGGTTCAAGGGGGGATGGGAGGGAGGGATAGAAAGATGCTGCACAAATGGGAGTGAGAAAGGAAAGAGGATTGGGGTAGAGGAGAGGAAGGGGGAGAGATGATCATTGTACATGAAAAAAATAAGACATCCCCTGAAAATAAGCTCTAGTGTGTTTTTTGGACCTAAAATTAATATGACATTGTCTTATTTTCGGGGAAACACAGTATAATCGAGCTCAGCAGTCAGTGGCACCACTGCCATCTGTGCCTCACACTTGCTCAGTTTACACACACTTATTTATTCTGATTTCTATACAGTTCTCCCAGGGGAGCTCAGAACGGTTTACATGAATTAATTCAGGTATTCAAGCATTCTCCCTGTCTGTTCCGGTGGCCTCACTATCTATCTATCCTTGAGGCATTGGGGGCCAAGTGACCTGTCCAAGGTTACAAGAAGCAGCATGTGTCAGAACCCACAACCTCAGGGTGCCGAGGCTGCAGTTCCAACTCCTGCGCCTTACTCTCAGACATAGTATGGCAGGAGATAGCATGGCAAACATTGTCTGACAGGGATTACATTACATTATATTAGGGATTTCTATTCCGCCATTACCTTTGGTTCAAGGTGGATTACATATGGATTGTCAGGACATTAGAAGTATTTAGGGAGTAGTTTGTACATTTCTTTGAATTGCTAAGGATTACATCTGAATTGTCATGGTATTAGAAGTACATATAGAGTAGTTGCAGGTGATGCTTGGGAAATTTCTGATTGAGTTAGTTCGGTTTTATGTGTTTTTTGAATAGAAGGGTTTATTTCTTTTTTGAAGGTTTTGTAGTCCTTGGTCGAGGTCAATAGTTTGTAGAGTTGGAGGTCGAGTGTTGCAGCTCAAGTGGCTAGGAGGTTGTCGAACTGTTTTTTTTTCTTTTGACGTTTTTGGTTGGAGGGTGTGTGAATGGTGCATGTCTGGTTGAGGTGGATTGAATTAGTCGATTGTTCCAATAGGCTGGGCTGTCTCCGTTTATTGCTTTAAATAGTAGGCAGTAAAATTTGAAGTGTACTCTCTCTTATATTGGGAGCCAGTGTGAGTCTTGGTATGCCTCTGTGATGTGGTTGAATTTCTTCAGTGAGTAGACCAGTCTTTAGGGCTGTGTTTTGTATTGTTTGTAGTTGTTTTATCATGGTTGCTGTGCAGGGGAGATATAGTATGTTGCAGTAGTCTATTAGACCTAGGATTAGGGATTGTACCAAGAGCTGGAATTGTTTTCTGTCAAAGATGGCAAAACATAGTTAACAAAGCATGATAAAAAATAATATGACAAACATGGTATGGTGAGAAATAGTATGGTGAGCCTAGTATTACAAAGCATGGGTAACATAGAATGACACGACTTGGCAAAATTGGTAAGGTAAGCGTGTATGATGAAATACAGCATAGAAGACATGGAGCAGCAAACACTGTGGGGCAGGCATGGCATGAGAGAAAACTGCAATCAAACATGATGTAAAATTTTTTGCAAAAATATTCCGGAGCAATATGCTATCAAATATCACACTTTATTGCAATGATCTGGATATAATACTTGTATATCCTTAGGCCTCAGCCCCACCACTCCACCACTAACATATATTAATAGCGTAAAGAATTATGTTGGCATCATCATCGGCCATAGACAGTTTTACATTTTATTTTTTTTATTTTTTAACCTAATCTTTTTATAAGTTAAATCCAAATCGTATTAAAGACTATAATAAATAGTCAGTCTTATGCCTTATTTTATGTCTTATCTTAACAGCTAAGAGGTTGTAAGTCGGATGACATTAGCTTGTAAGTTGGATGACATTAGCAGCCATGGGGGACCCTTGAAAAAACATGTTGTGTGAAACATGTCGGCTCAATCCTTCCCGGGTCATACAGCTATTATGATAAGTGGCTGAAAATAAGGCATAAGATTGACTATTTATTATAGTCTTTAATATGATTTGGATTTAACTTATAGAAAGATTAATTTAAAAAAGTAAAAAATGAAAAAAATGAAATGTAAAACTGTCCACGGCTGATGATGATGGCCAACATAATTCTTCACGCTATTAATATATGCTAGCGGTGGAGTGGTGGGGCTGAGGCTTAAGGACATACAAGGATTATATCCGGATCATTGCAATAAAGTGTGATATGAGAGAAAACTGAACCAACTGAGCATGAGCAGTATACCGGCATTGGCATCAGTTCAAGGACACTGCTGCCAGTTGCCAAGCTTGGTAGGACCTCTAGCCACCCGAGGAAGAGGTCTTCAGCTAGTGAGGCTTGAGGATTCCTGCCAGCCACACTAATCGTACGTCACGGCTGGGTAGGACTGGGCCTCATTAATCCATGCTTGTGTGTGTGTGTTTGTGTGTAGACCTTTACAACCTTGGCCTACATTTCAGGTGTCTAAGTTTTTACATAGGCACCGCTAGCCGCGATTCTGTAAACAGCGCCTAAGTGTGATTGACATAAGAACATAAGAATAGCCTTACTGGGTCAGACCAATGGTCCTTCAAGCCCAGTAGCCCATTCTCACAGTGGCCAATCCAGGTCCCTAGTACCTGGCCAAAACCCAAGGAGTAGCAACATTCCATGCTACCAATACAGAACAGACAGTGGCTTCCCCCATGTCTTTCTCAATAACAGGCTATAACATGGCTGGCATCTATTTTGTAGACACCGGCCAATTTAGGCGCTGTTTAAAGAATCTGGCCCATAATATTTTGTGCTTCATTCCACATTTTTGCTGCTGTACATCTCTCTGCAGTGCCTTTTCTCTTCACACTGCTCACATAGGTCTGGATTAAAGATGCCAGTCACACTCCCTCTCATGGGACAGGGAAGAGAAATGATCATATTGTAAAGACCTCATTTTTTTTTTCTTTAGCTGCACTTACATATTCTGAATCCGTTTCTTCTCGTCTCTGTTTCAGAAAAGACCCAGCACAATTTCATTCTGCCTAGCAAATATCTTTTATACTTTGAAAAATGAATCATTTTTGCCTTCCCTAAAAAAAAAAAGACTTAAATTTTACACTTATTATTTTCTTGCCATTCCGCAAAATCTTCATGCATACACTATGTTCAGCATGTTTCTGAAAGAATGTAAAATTCCTTTGTACCCTATAACACTCGTTAAGTGGTCTAATAAACATTTGGGCCAATATGATTTAATAATGAGAAGAGTTCTCTGTTCAACCAGCAGATGACAGAATAAAGGGGTTGTAAATCAGGGTTACCATATGGCTAGGGTTACGTAAAATCTGGACCCTTAGATTTGACCCCAGGCCCATTCAGTTCCACCCATCCCCGCCCCAATATGCACCAGCTCCGCCCTCATCTCTGCCCCCAGCTCCACCCTCCCCCTCCTCCGCTGCCTGTCCGTCAGTCAGGAAGGTATGCGTGCGTGTGCATGACATCACCGCGTTGTATCCACGCATGCATGGATGTCCCTACCCGACACGATTTCTTTTCAAAACTCAGACAAAGTGCCAGGTTTTGAAAAGCTGTCCGGACCCTTGGACATGTCCTCAAAAGGATGGCATGTAAGGGGAAAGCCGAACGTCTGGTAACCCTACATATGGCTCCAGAAAAAGGAGGATGGATGGAAGTTAAACCCGGATGTCTCAATCTGTCCTCCTTTCTCTGGAGCCATATAGTAACCCTACATAGTATGAATATGAGAAAGTTCTGAGGGCAACCAAAAGATTTCAGCTTACGCATGCTACTAATTTTGTAAACTTCCTTAGCTTGCTTGTTCAGACTGGGCATTAAACATTACAAATTAATGAGTGCCCTAGTGGTTAAAGCCTCTGCCTCAGCACCCTGAAGTTGTGGATTTGATTCCTGGGCCGCTCCCTGTGACCCTGGGCAAATCACTTAATTTTTTGTTGTCTCAGGTACTGTAGGTAGATTGTGAGCCCACCGGAATAGGGGAAAATACTTAAAGTACCTGATTGTAACTGCCTTGACAAACAAACTTCAGGGATATATTTCAAAAATTCACTTTATTTTGGGTTTTCAACAATAGCAATTTCATAAATGAGTCACCTGAGTAACACACTTAAGAGATTGCAGTTACTATATCAAGCATGAAATATTGATTCTGCAACACACACAGGATATATTTAAACTCACTTAAACATGACCTGTCAGCTGTAGCAAATAATGCACTATCCAAGTGGGCAAGATTGAAATTAACACATTTGCAGAATTCAAAGAGTTTTTCAGTCAACTGTATGAGGGCCACAACGGAGGACTTCAGAGATCGCTGTATTAGAAGCCACTGTCCTAGTGACACATAAAGGTCAAAGGGAGCCACTGTTCTCTGTCTCCAATGAGGAAAGAAAAGGTGACCGGGCCCTGAAAATGAAACTTTGATCTTTTGCTTTTAGATTCTTGAGGTACGAATCAGAGATCTAAGAAAGAGTTCTTGGATCAGGCAACTATTTTAGGGAAGCAGCCACAACAGACAGGGACAAGTGAGCATCACACCTACCCATTTTCCCACTGGACCACCAGTCTCGATGTTTCAGGAGGCGGTGGGATGGAGGGGGATCCAGTGGGGAGTCTTTTTGTGTTTCTGGAGGGGTGGGGTAGAGGACATGAGAAAGGAGGGCCTTGTATGGAATTCAGGGGTGGGAGGGAGGGGAGTCTTGTGTGCTTCTGAGGGAAGAGTGGAAGGGAGGGAATCGGAAGGGGGTGTTCAGATGTTTCAAGGGTTTTGAGGGGCATAGTGAGGAGGGCAGAGGTGCAGACTGCCTCAGGCATCACCTTGATGGGGCGATGGCATCTTTCCTCCTCTCTGGCTCCCCGGTACCTCTTCAAACTCTTCGCTGGCAGCGAGCAGCATCTCTTAGTTGCTGCTCATGCCAGCTTCAGCTCTCCTTCTGACTCCACTTCCTGGTTACGGAGGTAAAGTCCATAGTCTGCTATTGAGACAGACTTGGGGGAAGCTGCTGCTTGCCCTGGCATTGGTAGCATGGAATGTTGCTACGGTACACCAACGAAAGCACTCAGGTCATTGGTGTGGCGACAATCGCGTGGCGACACCTGTGCACAGACGAATGCGCATTGTTGTTTCCAGTGCTTTTAGGGCTTACCGGTAGCGTTCTGAGGGGGGTTGGGCCCCCAGTCCCGTTCCAATTGGGGGGTGAGGGGGGGGTTCCCCCCCACTACACTGAAAACTTCCGTTCTCTCGCTGTTTGGGAGTTTTCAGTATAGTGGGGGGCTCCCCCCCCCCAGCGAGAGTAAGAACAGTTATAAATCTAGTGCGGGGATCCCTCAACCCCCCCTCATAACACTAATGGTAAGCCCTAAAAGCACTGGAAACGGTGGCATGCAATTGTCAGCATGCAAATGACCTGCGTGCTTTTGACATGCCACCTTTGTTACAGTTTAGGGTTCTGCCAGGTACTTGTAATCTGGATACTGGGCTAGATGGACCATTGGTATGACCCAGTATGACTATTCTTTGTCCTATATACTTAAACTGAGTGGTAAGAGGGTGTATGTAGACTGAGATGATGGCTATGAAGAGATAGCCTAGTGATTGGAGTATTATGCTTGATATGTAGAGGTGCCTGGCTCAAATTCTCCTACTGCTTCCTCCGATCTTGGGTAAGTCACTGAATCCTCAGGTACAGACTTAGGGGTCCTAAACATAGTAACATAGTAACATAGTAGATGACGGCAGATAAAGACCCGAATGGTCCATCCAGTCTGCCCAACCTGATTCAATTTAAAAATTTTTTTTTTTTTTTTCTTCTTAGCTATTTCTGGGCGAGAATCCAAAGCTTTACCCGGTACTGTGCTTGGGTTCCAACTGCCGAAATCTCTGTTAAGACTTACTCCAGCCCATCTACACCCTCCCAGCCATTGAAGCCCTCCCCTGCCCATCCTCCTCCAAACGGCCATACACAGACACAGACCGTACAAGTCTGCCCAGTAACTGGCCTAGTTCAATCTTTAATATTATTTTCTGATTCTAAATCTTCTGTGTTCATCCCACGCTTCTTTGAACTCAGTCACAGTTTTACTCTCCACCACCTCTCTCGGGAGCGCATTCCAGGCATCCACCACCCTCTCCGTAAAGTAGAATTTCCTAACATTGCCCCTGAATCTACCACCCCTCAACCTCAAATTATGTCCTCTGGTTTTACCATTTTCCTTTCTCTGGAAAAGATTTTGTTCTACGTTAATACCCTTTAAGTATTTGAACGTCTGAATCATATCTCCCTTGTCTCTCCTTTCCTCTAGGGTATACATATTCAGGGCTTCCAGTCTCTCCTCATATGTCTTCTGGTGCAAGCCTCCTATCATTTTCGTCGCCCTCCTCTGGACCGCCTCAAGTCTTCTTACGTCTTTCGTCAGATACGGTCTCCAAAACTGAACACAATACTCCAAGTGGGGCCTCACCAATGACCTGTACAGGGGCATCAACACCTTCTTTCTTCTACTGACTACGCCTCTCTTTATACAGCCCAGAATCCTTCTGGCAGCAGCCACTGCCTTGTCACACTGTTTTTTGGCCTTTAGATCTTCGGACACTATCACCCCAAGGTCCCTCTCCCCGTCCGTGCATATCAGCTTCTCTCCTCCCAGCATATACGGTTCCTTCCTATTATTAATCCCCAAATGCATTACTCTGCATTTCTTTGCATTGAATTTTAGTTGCCAGGCATTAGACCATTCCTCTAACTTTTGCAGATCCTTTTTCATATTTTCCACTCCCTCTTCGGTGTCTACTCTGTTACAAATCTTGGTATCATCTGCAAAAAGGCACACTTTTCCTTCTAACCCTTCAGCAATGTCATTTACATACATATTGAACAGGATTGGCCCCAGCACCGAACCCTGAGGGACTCCACTAGTCACCTTTCCTTCCTTCGAGCGACTTCCATTAACCACCACCCTCTGGCGTCTGTCCGACAGCCAGTTTCTGACCCAGTTCACCACTTTGGGTCCTAACTTCAGCCCTTCAAGTTTGTTCAACAGCCTCCTATGAGGAACTGTATCAAAGGCTTTGCTGAAATCCAAATAAATTACATCTAGCATATGTCCTCGATCCAGCTCTCTGGTCACCCAATCAAAAAATTCAATCAGGTTCGTTTGGCACGATTTACCTTTTGTAAAGCCATGTTGCCTCGGATCCTGTAACCCATTAGATTCAAGGAAATACACTATCCTTTCTTTCAGCAACACTTCCATTATTTTTCCAACAACTGAAGTGAGGCTCACCGGCCTGTAGTTTCCTGCTTCATCCCTGTGACCACTTTTATGAATAGGGACCACATCCGCTCTCCTCCAATCCCCAGGAATCACTCCCGTCTCCAGAGATTTGTTGAACAAGTCTTTAATAGGACTCGCCAGAACCTCTCTGAGCTCCCTTAGTATCCTGGGATGGATCCCGTCTGGTCCCATCGCTTTGTCCACCTTCAGTTTTTCAAGTTGCTCATAAACACCCTCCTCCGTGAACGGCGCAGAATCTACTCCATTTTCTCGTGTAACTTTGCCGGACAATCTCGGTCCTTCTCCAGGATTTTCTTCTGTGAACACAGAACAGAAGTATTTGTTTAGCACATTTGCTTTCTCCTCATCACTCTCCACATATTTGTTCCCAGCATCTTTTAGCCTAGCAATTCCATTTTTTATCTTCCTCCTTTCACTAATATATCTGAAAAAATTTTTATCTCCCTTTTTTACATTTTTAGCCATTAGTTCTTCCGCCTGTGCCTTCGCCAAACGTATCTCTCTCTTGGCTTCTTTCAGTTTCACCCTGTAGTCCTTTCTGCTCTCCTCTTCTTGGGTTTTTTTATATTTCATGAACGCCAACTCTTTCGCCTTTATTTTCTCAGCCACTAGGTTGGAGAACCATATCGGCTTCCTTTTTCTTTTGTTTTTATTGATTTTCTTCACATAAAGGTCCGTAGCCATTTTTATCGCTCCTTTCAGCTTAGACCACTGTCTTTCCACTTCTCTTATGTCCTCCCATCCTAACAGCTCTTTCTTCAGGTACTTTCCCATTGCATTAAAGTCCGTAAGTTTGAAATCTAGGACTTTAAGTATCGTGCGGCCGCTCTCCACTTTAGCCGTTATATCAAACCAAACCGTTTGATGATCGCTACTACCCAGGTGAGCACCCACTCGAACATTAGAGATACTCTCTCCATTTGTGAGGACCAGATCCAATATCGCTTTTTCCCTTGTGGGTTCCGTCACCATTTGTCTGAGCAGAGCCTCTTGAAAGGCATCCACAATCTCCCTACTTCTTTCCGATTCCGCAGACGGAACATTCCAGTCCGCATCCGGCAGGTTGAAATCTCCCAACAGCAGAACCTCCTCTTTCCTTCCAAACTTTTGGATATCCACAATCAGATCCTTATCAATTTGCTGCGATTGAGTCGGAGGTCTGTAGACTACACCCACGTAGATAGAAGTTCCATCTTCTCTTTTCAGAGCAATCCATATCGCTTCTTCCTCTCCCCAGGTCCCTTGCATTTCGGTCGCTTGGATATTGATCTTTACATAGAGAGCTACTCCTCCACCTTTATGACCATCTCTGTCCTTCCTAAAAAGATTATATCCCGGTATGTTTGCATCCCATCCATGTGATTCACTGAACCATGTCTCTGTGATAGCAACAATATCTAGATCTGCCTCTAATATCAGGGCTTGCAGATCATGAACTTTGTTGCTTAGACTGCGAGCATTTGTGGTCATCGCTTTCCAGCTATTTTTCAGCGATAATCTCCTTTTTCGTATGGATTTTTGTGTCGTTTCACTTTCCGTTGCAATACTAAGAAATGAGTTGCTGATATTGCTTATGTTGCAGCCTTTACTACTATCACATCTTTTCTTTTGCCGGGGGTGGTCTCTATAATTGTCCTTCGTACATACACCACCCCCACCTTCTAGTTTAAATGCCTGGAAAAATATTGTCTAAATTTCTCTGCAAGGTTTCTTTTTCCTGCTGTAGTAATATGTAGCCCATCAGTGCAATATAGCTTCTTGTCCTTCCATGTATTTCCCCATCCTCCTATGTACCTGAAGCCTTCTTGATGACACCAGGCTCTGAGCCATCTATTAAAGTCCTCTGTGTTTTTCATTCTTTGCTCTCCTTTTCCATATGCAGGCAATATTTCAGAAAAAGCTAAAGTCTTTACAAAAGGTTTCACGCCCTCACCAAGCTCCCGAAAAGCTTTCTGTGCTGCAAGTGTGGAGTTGTTGGCCAGGTCATTTGTTCCCAGATGGATAACAACATCAGTGTTAAAATCCTTAGTTTCTTCCTTAATTATAGTCAGTATTTGCCTGGAACTCCTGGTAGCTGAGGATCCTGGAAGACATTTCACTATTTTGGTCTCCTCGCCCTGTGTTCCAAGGTTAATGTCTCTGATGATGGAATCCCCCAACAGTAATAGTTTTCTGTTTTTGGCTTTTTTATTTGTACTTAGGGTGCGCTTGTTCTCTTGAGTTACCTTCATTGGTTTCAGTCCCACCTTCCTTCTGTTTTCCTGAGTATCACAGTGCACTAGTGGAGCGAAGGAATTCTGTAGAGGTAATATTAGTGAAGGTGGATGTTTCTGTGTTACATGTCGCAGTCTTCCTGAGCCTACTGTGACCCATTTATTCCTGGGCTGTTTTATTCTTTGAGGTAGAGGTGGTAAGTTGGTATGATTTTGTGGAGTGATGGAAGCTGCTTTAATTGTATTCAATTCCTGTTTAAGTTTGCAGAGCTCCTCCTTAATACTGGCAAGTTGAAGACAGATGGGGCAAGCCTTAAGCCTCCAAATAGTATGTCTTGGAATTAAAGCACCACAGTGATTGCATAGAATAAAGGTCATCTTGATTGGTTGTGAAGTGACTTGATTTGAGTAGTCCTGATTATATGGGTCTCTATATATGAATAGTGGTCTCTGGGGTTGGTGGGACTATAAGTAAGACTACAAGTAAGGCAGAAATATAGGCTCTATACCACCTAAAACACAGTATTTTAAACAAAACTGCAGGAAGAAGAAATAAGATTTAACAGAGGAAAGAGAAGGATTTTTTTGTGCTTTTTTATATTTTTTTAAGTAAGAAACAGGGAGGAGAAGAGAAATTAAGCAGATATAATGCTGAAAACCAGTGAAAAGAGCAGAATATGAAATGGTGAGTAACTTAGCTTTTAGAAGTTCACAGGGCAGCCTTGTTTCAGCAATGTCCCAAAGATAATGCAATTAACCTTAGAAGTAAAACAGAACCCCTCCCTTCTCCACCTAATCAAACACAATGGCTAAAAACTAGTGAGTCAGAAATATAGGCTCTATACCACCTAAAACACAGTATTTTAAACAAAACTGCAGGAAGAAGAAATAAGATTTAACAGAGGAAAGAGAAGGATTTTTTTGTGCTTTTTTATATTTTTTTTTAGTAAGAAACAGGGAGGAGAAGAGAAATTAAGCAGATATAATGCTGAAAACCAGTGAAAAGAGCAGTGAGAAAAGAACAATCATAAATAACTTATAAAAGACATTTAAAAGCCCATTTTTTTCAAATTGAAGAATTGAGTCTGGGACTGTAATCTGTATTTGTGTAAAAATTAATTTCTTTTATGAAAAGTTTTAGTTGAATTCATTATGGTTTACTGAGATTTGATTGGTTTAGAGTTTTATTTTTAGAATTTATATTATTAGAATTGTTACTATTGAGATGTTGGTTGTTATAGTATTTTATGAAGAAAAAAAATTAATTAACTTTTGCTCTTATTCTTTCCTTTTCTATTTTTAAATGGAGTTCTATTTTTAATGAATGTGAACTATATATTGTAAACTGCTTGGATCCTTTTTAGGCTGTTATGCGGTATATAAAGTTTTAAATAAACTAAAATAAACCTTAAGTTTGTATACCGCATCATCTCCATAAAGATAGAGCTCGACACGGTTTACAGGTAATTCAAATAAATATAATAATAATAATAATAATAACTTTATTCTTATATACCGCCAACAATCTTGTGACTTCTAGGCGGTTTACAATGAAGAGAAACTGTACAAAATGAGGGAAGGACATAATAAGAAATTAGAGGTTATGAAGAGGATAGCTAGCTTTACATTTTAAATAGATAGCTTTATGTTTTGAAGAAAAGCCAGGTTTTCAGATGCTTTCGGAATAATTGGGATGAGCCTAGGTTCAGCAGCGGGGCAGGGAGGTTGTTCCAAAGCTCAGTGAATTTGAAGAAAAGGGATTTCCCCAATTTACCTGCATACATGAAGCTTTTTAACAAGGGGAAAGATAGTTTGAGTATGTGGGCGGATCTGGTAGTGTCAGGTCTCGAAGAATTCCAGGATAGTGGGATTAGGGGAGGAAGAATGCCATGTAGGATCTTGAAAATTAGGCAGGTACATTTAAAGTGAATCCTAGAAATCACCGGAAGCCAGTGAAGTTTTGACAGAAGCGGGGAAGCATGATCGAATTTGCTTTTTGCGAAGATTTTTATTGGTTAGACTTAGATAGATGGAATTACAATAGTTCAGTCTGGAAAGAATGATTGATTGTACAAGGACAGCAAAATGTTTTATTTACTATTTACCTCAAGCAGTAGCGTAGCAAGGGTGAGATGCACCCCCTCCTCCACCATCTTCCCTGCCCCCTGCTGTGCACAAAGGCAAGAGGGCGCGTGTGAACAGCAGAGGGAGGAGTGGTGCTGGCGCCCGGGGTGGACCGCCCCCCTCTTTACTACGTCACTAACCTCAAACCTCCAGTTGAGCTGCTCGGATTGATGGACACCAAATTCTATATCTATGCTGATGATGTGCAGCTACTTATTTTTTATTTAATAATCTTTTTATTGCAATCAAAAGAAAATTACAACAGCCACACCAAGACAATTAAAATTCTGCAACAATAACCCGTATCCATCCCATCCCCAAACCCCCCATCCATACAAGACCACTCTACTTCTATAATCCTGGCCTGTTTAACGCAAGTGTATAAACTACAACAAAATACCCCAGCAGTATATATATAAATATATCATAGAAAACCAGTACAGATACTGCTATTACCCAGCACTACACTTCTAAATGTAAGCCCAGACAGCTGAAAGGGCTCGGGTCTCAGAAACGGAGCCTACGCGCAGCAGTGACAATCACAAACTGAGGAAAATCAGCGTAGTATAATCGCTCCAACTCCAATCATTGACCCACATGCATATATTTTTTTAAAGCATTTTTCAAAAAGCAATTAAAACAGCTAACCCACAGCCGGGTTGCAAAACAGAAGTGCAAGCCAGAAACTAAAAAATTTTTAGCAACCAAACTACTTAGCTTTTATGGCTGACTTTGCTGACTTTGCTGATTTGTCTTTATGGAAGAGTGCAGTCTCTAGTGTAGATTTGCCGACGCGGCCAACGTTTCGCGGAAATAATTAATCAAAAGCATCCGCTGCGTCAGGGCCACCAGGACATACAACAAGTCAAAGCTTCACTGAAAGCGGGGTCGGTGCAGCCGCTTTGGAGCCCAGAGATGCTCCGCCGCCCCTCCCTTCACACAAAGAGCAGAAAATGGCTGCAAGAGAAGAACCGGCTCGTCGCCCCTTCGTTTGCAGATGCGGCGTCTCTCTTACGAGGCTGGAAATCATAGTTAAATGCAAATCTTTCCTTCTTCATGGTAAATAGCCAGGAGCCTGAATCGGATTCATTCCATTCTGGCCACAGTTAGCTGCAGCATCAAGAGATTGTCTTCATTTAGTCAATCTATTTTTAAAGTAAAGTTTCATTATCAACATTTTGTCTATCTCACTCATTCATGTTATTACCATGGTGGACCTACTCTGGATAACATCTTGAGTATCTTCCAAAAATTCTGTCAAATTTATATCTTCTGTTACCATATTCTGTGGAGATTTGGTTAGAATTTTTCCTGATGTCTCAAAGAGTTACGCAACTAAGAAGGAAATAATTTTTGAAATTAAGAACAAGAGTTCTAGCTCTTGAGGCATCTTTTTATTTAAAATTCCCCTGCAAATGTCTTGTCAAGGTACAAGACATTGAATATACATTTTGGGATCCTATTCAATTGCAACAATTTTTGTTAGCCCGAGAATAGAAGTGAATCTTTTCTTTTTTTCTTTTGTTTCTTTAGATTCAATGCTGAGAAAATGGTAGGATGTTAGAGTTCCTTATAATAGGGAAAGGTTAGGATTCATTTTTATGAATCAAACCAATTTCTTTGTTTTCCTTTATTTTAATATAGTTGTAAGTAGCATGACTCCCCAATATTGTGGGCTTGAAAAGGATTATTTTGTGTTTGTAATAATTCATAACTTTGTATGTGAGCCTTTTTCCTCGGTATCATTTGATATTGTAAATCATTAAATTTTTCAATAAAAAAAAAAGAGATCGTCTTCATCCAAATCCAGACTCAGAGGCTGCTGAAAAGTTAGAGGAGCTCTTAGGTTTTGAAACCATTGCAAGGGGAACTTAAATCCAAATTAAGTCACAGGAAGTTGTGTTGCGTCTCGGAGAGAAAAGATGGGTCAGTGGAAACAATTTCAATATGGTTCTTTAGTTAAATTCATAGTATAGTTTGAATGGAGAATGGTGCCCCCCCCTCCTTTTCTCCACTCACAATATGACTTCCTTACGTAAGTAGGCAATCTACACCCATGGCTAAATTTTATATTTCTACCCCACAACAAAAAAGGAAAAAACAACCCCACGCGTACTAATATAGACCAAGAAAAAGAGTGGAGAAGGGACATGGTCAGCCAACTGCAAGGATATCTAACCCCCTCTTTTACTAACGCGTAGTGTGGGTTTTAGCGCAAAGCGTCAGAGCAGTTACCATTGCTGCTGGCGCTAAAACCTGAGCTATGCATTAGTAATTTATTGAAAATATATAAATAGTTAAAACATATAATATATACACAAAAATAGCAAGCCTCACAGAGAGCCCTTTGATCCTTTTTTGGAGTCCCTTCTCCACTCTTTTCCATGATCCAAAATTTATATCTCGCCATCCATACATATGGTCTAGGCCAGGGGTGGGCAACTCCAGTCCTTGAGGGCTGGTATTCAGGATTTCCCCCAATGCATATGCAATGAAAGCAGTGTATGCAAATAGATCTCATGCATATGCATTGGAGAAATCCTGAAAACCCGACTGGTTTCTGGCCCTCAAGGACCGGAGTTGTCCACCCCTGGTCTAGGCAATCAACAATTGATCTAATTTTTAATTGTAGTGTGTCTGCTGTTTTGATTGCTATCATAAAATGTATACTTTTATCGACGAAGTGTAGTTTGTAAAAAAAAACAAAAACCCTCAAAGTTACATCTGGGCAGCTGCAGACACCATTAAAGCATTAGTTAGGTCAGTGGTTCCCAAACCCTGTCCTGGGGGACCCCCCCAGCCAGTCGGGTTTTCAAGATATCCCTAATGAATATGCATATGAGAGATTTGCATATAATGGAAGCGACAGGTATGCAAATCTCTCTCATGCATATTAATTAGGGATATCTTGAAAACCCGATTGGCTGGGGGTCCCCCAGGACTGGGTTTGGGAACCACTGAGTTAGGCAGAACTTCTAGTGTTCTTAAACACTCTGGAATTCACTGGAAAACTGGAGCCCTGCTTACTTCCTGTGGTGATACTGGAAGTGGAAGAATACAATAACTGTAACGGCCCTACAAAAATAATCCTGGTTTTAATAGGACTGCATGAGATATTAAATTATAGCTCAAAGATTCTATAAGCATGCATTTGCTGAAGGTCATGCATGGATCATATTAGAGACGGGGGTTCTAGCCCTAATATCCCCTAGAGGTGGCCACTAGCCAGCTCACATCAGTAGTCTGTATGATGGCTATCCCTCTTTGTTCTGATCAGATGCTAGGGCGAGCACAGATGGTGCTGATACAGTAGTTACCATGGTAACCAGGTGTCTTGCACAGCACTGGAAGCCATTAAAACCTGTAACAATCTCAAGGATTTTGGTTCCATTTAAGCAAAGGTTGCGTGGTTCATAATCTCAAGAAATGTCTTCCCAAGTGACACTTTCTCAATTCTTTGGCCATGAGCACTAACCGAAGGTAGTTATTGCATGAATAATGAAGAAAAGTATATGTTGTATACTTCAGATTTTCTTCTAGGGTTGAATAACCTGGTCGTGCCATGGTCTGGATCATGGATTGGGGTAGATTTAAAGTCTCCGTGAGATGGAATCAAATAGCAAGGCACACATGTCAAACACAAGGCCTGGGGGCCGAATCTGGCCTGCTTGGCCGTACCACATCTAAGCACCTGACTGTGCAGTCCCAGTCCCAGTGGCGCTCCAAGATCCACACCATGCTGCCTTAGTATCCA
Organism: Geotrypetes seraphini; assembly: GCF_902459505.1. NCBI lineage: Eukaryota > Metazoa > Chordata > Amphibia > Gymnophiona > Dermophiidae > Geotrypetes > Geotrypetes seraphini. Next base: position 41,654,116 of record NC_047100.1, read on the forward strand.
TTTGCAGGCAGAAGGACTTGGGCATTTTGTGGTCAAAAAATGATGATTTTTCAAAAATAAATTTGGATGTTTAGCAGTTTTTAAAATGGCTGTTTCTCTGCCCCTAGCTTTGGACATAATGTCTAAAGTCGGACTTAGATGTCCTATTGTCCCCGGAGCGATCATGAATTGAACCAATTCTAAAACTAAAAAAAAAATGCCCAGAAAGTGGGAAAAAAATCCAACAATGAGCCGGAATATTTTGCCTGTTGTATATTCCTGAAATTAACTTAGACTTGGATCATTTCACAGTTTCAATACTGTGGTTAAATGGGGCACAGACCAGTGATTTTAAGCACATGATCACAACATAGTTAATACCAATTTTAAACAGTATAGTTGCCAACGTGGTTGAGTTTGCCATTATATATGAGGGGTCGCTGAAAAGTTCTCAGCCCAGCCAAGAAGAGAATGATGTGGTGCCATGAAACCTACAAGTTATTCCACACTTCTTGACACTTTTTTGTTTCAATGAGGCAAATGCATCTAGTAAGTGGGCACAAATATAGGGAAACCAAGCCATTATGACATCACCAGTGAGGTTGGCTCTTAGGCATTGGTGGAATGCGGCATTATGACATCACAATACGATGGGCTGCTGCAAAGTTCTCAGCCCAGCCAGGAAGAGAATGATGTGGAGCCATGAAACTTACAAGCAGGGCTGTCGCTAAGGGGGTTGCCCTGAGCCCCATGGCTCTGGGGGGATCCATCATGAGCCAGCATATTTCCCCCTTCTATACTTTTCCCTCTATTTCAGTCCCCCTTTTATATAAACACGATACAGTAAGGAGTTTTAAATATATATACTTGTGTTGAAAAATAATATCCAAAATACTCTATAAGTATATATGTATATTTGAAGTACAGTCAAACCTTTGTTTGCGAGTAATGCGGTTTGCGAGTGTTTTGCAAGACGAGCAAAACACTCGAGCAAATCGTGCTGGGGCTGGTGGGCAGTGGTGAAAAATGCAGCACATGATCCGGAGGATGAGAGAGGGAGAAATGTTGGACTCATGGAGGGACAGAGAGAGAGATGTTGGTTGGGGAAGGGAATGAGGTCCGTAGGAGAGGAAGCATGCAGAAAGCAGAAAGAAATAAATATTGGATGCACAGTCAGAAGTGCAACCAGAGACTCATGAAATCACCAGCCAACAAAGGTAGGAAAAATGATTTTATTTTCAATTTAATGATCGAATTGATCATTAAATTTGAGAATTTATATCTGCTGTTTATATTTTGCACTATATTTTTCTGTTTTTCTATAGTTGTTACTGAGATAACATTACATATTTTAAAGTCATCTGCCTTGACTTCTTTGAAACCTCCCCCCCCCCGAATATAAATGATGATGAACATTTTCTCTGCGTACAGTGTACTTTGGTTTATTTTTAATTTTGTGGTTAGCATTATGTATTAATAAGATTAGTGTGTATGGTGTGTATATGAAAAATGGATGGAAGAAATTGCATTAATATTACTATTATAGGGGTGGGGTCAGGGGCGGAGCTTGGGCAGGGTACTTGGCTTGAAGATGTTGAGAAACACTGATCTACATAGCTGTTAATTCAATGTAAATGGTAACAATATATACATGCATTTAAAATAACATACATGGCTCTGCATAGACGCCATTCCTTGTACATTAGAATAACCTGTGTTCACTACCCCATCCCCTTTTACAAAACCGTAGCAGTTTTTGGAGTGTTGGAGCTCTTACCACCACAGCTGGCGCTAAAAACTGCACTATGGTTTTGTAAAAAAAAAAAAAAAAAAAGGAGGGGAGGTTTAAGCCTTTATATATTTATTTTGTTCATATGTTGCAGTGAAAGCTGTCAGTATTCTAAGAATAAATAAATCTTATTTTAATAATAACTCATGAGACATCACTAACAGTCTTCTGCAGCTTTATCTAGATGATTTTCAATAAAAAATATGCCTGGAAGGAATAAAATGCATTTGTGCCGAGAAGCCTGGGTGGTTTGCTTAGGGGGATTTATGGCAAATTAAAGCTTCATTCTGGGTTAGTGAAATAATTTTCAGCTAATATAAACCATTCTCATGCATTCGGTGATTGCAGACCTCCCTCTTCTCTCTTCTACTAAATGTAAAGATACATGATAAATAAATTCATTTTAAACAGGCGCATTTTCTTAGCTTTCCTCTTGTCTGACAGTTGAAGATAATTGCAGAGACCACAATAAGCCTCAGCGAAAGAAGGGGAGGTGGAGAAAAAATACAAACTATTATTCTGGGATTTTTTTTTTTTTCTTTCTTTTTTGTTTAGATTAAAGCGTCTCTGGTGACAAAACTTGTTCTGTGGACATAAAACTTTCAGGTTTTCTGTATAGGCCTGCATACTACTACTACTACTACTCTTAATTATTTCTATAGCGCTACCAGACGCATGCAGCGCTATACAGAGTCACAAAGAAGATGACAGACCCTGCTCGAAAGAGCTTACAATCTAAATGGGCAAGACAGACAAACAGGATGTCATGGATACCGTTAAGGGGAACGGTTAATCAGCGGGCTGGATTGGAGGGCAAAGGAATAGGGTTAAGGATTGAAGGCTATATCAAAAAGGTAGGTTTTCAGTCTACTTTTAAGCAAGGGAAGGGGCTTTATGGACAAACTCAGGTAATTAATTCCAGGCATAGGGGGCAGATAGGTGAAAGGAACAAAGTCAGGAAATGGCTGAGGAGGAGAAGGATAACCCTAAGAGTGACTTATCTGAGGAATGGCGTTCTCTGGGAGGTGTATACAGAGCATTTCATTAAATAAAGGCAAGTCAGGAATATGGAATTATGGCTATAACACTTTTTTTAAACCTTAAAATACATACACATTCAGATCTATGTATTCCATTGTCTCTGTGAAATATCTGAGCCCATAGACAAGGCATAAATGGATGGAGTCTCACAATTAATATAGAGGTCTTGGGTGAGAAAACAAACCTGGTTTGCTGGAAATAGTAGCAACACGTGTGACATGCTAGGCTCCTGGCTGTTATATAGTAACACCTCATTCATATCACATGTCTAAAAGGTCACTTTGCTGGGAAGCTCAGGTGCCTATTCTGGCCTATTGTATGAAGGTACCTATGCACCCATGGCCTGGATTCTCTAAACAGCGTTGTTGTCGGCGGCTGCCGATTGTGTCAGTCACGTGATGGCACTATTTAGACTAGAGAGTCACACCTGTGGGGAAGGTTGGCACTAGAAATGTAGGCCAGGGTTTTCAAGGCCTATACAGTATGTCTGGCACCTATCTTTTGATGTGAAACACGCCTATAGATGCACTTTAGGGCAGTGGTCCCCAACCCTGCCCTGGAGGACCACCAGGCCAATCGGGTTTTCAGGATTTCCCTAATGAATATGAGACGCATCAGGTTCTCATCAGTTTTCTCATCAGTTTTCCCTGCACTGTGTAATTCAAGGCACATTCCATAATTGAAATAAATTTGACTTGTGCACTGGCTACTTTTCAAATTTGCTTGCATTTGTTTTAAACTGTTGTCTGGATTATTCCATTACATTAGTGATTTCTATTCCGCCATTACCTTGCGGTTCAAGGCGGATTACATAAGAATTGTTATGATATTAAGAAGTACATAAAGAATAGTCTGAACATTTTCTAATTTGCTAAGGAGTGTATAGTATTGTAGGTGAAGGGGAGGAGTATGGTGATGGAATAGCAGTATACAAAAATAAATTATTATTATTATTATCTGTGTAGCTGTAGGAGGTAAGGCCTAGTTTGTCTAGGTAGGAGCTTAGGGAAGCAATGTATAGGTTGAAGAGTATGGGAGACAGAGGTGATCCTTGGAGTACTCCGCAGGGGTTGGACCATGGTTCTGATTTTTCTTTGTTTTAACTAAGTTCTGGATTGTAGGAATCCTTTAAACCAGGGGTAGTGAACTCCTGTCCTCGAGAGCCGTATTCCAGTTGGGTTTTCAGGATTTCCCCAATGAATCTGCATGAGATCTATTTGCATACACTGCTTTCAATGCATATTCATTGGGGAAATCCTGAAAACCCGACTGGAATACGGCTCTCGAGGACCGGAGTTACCCACCCTTGCTTTAAACCATGATGGTACCTTGTCTGTGATTCCTATTGAATCTAGTGTTTGTAAAAGGATGTCAAGGTCTACCAGGTCAGAGAGGTCTAGTTGTATGATCAGCATTTTTTTGCCTGTGCTGAGGTGTTGTCTCAGAATGTCCATGAGTGTTCCTAGTAGAGTCTCAGTGCTGTAGTTGGTTCTGAAGCCAGACTGTGTGGGGTGGAGTAAGTTGTGGTTTTCTAGGTATAAGTTGCTATGGGTCTGTAGTTGGATGGTTGATCTGTTGCTTCTTTGGGGTCTTTTAGGATCAGAGTTATGATGATTTTGCCGAGGTCTTGTGGGACAAGGCCATCTGTGAGTAGAGTTTGTATCCATTGTAGGAGCAGGGTGCGAAATAGTGTACTGAAGGTTTTCAATAGGTATGGGGGGCAGTGGCTAAGGTCACAGGCTGCATGGCTGTATTTATTATATAGTTTGTTAAGGTCTGACCATTGTATAGGTGAGAAGTGGGACCAGGTTCTGTCTGCTGCAACTGATTCTTTCTCTGTGGGGGGAGTTGAGATCTCTTCTAGGTGCGTAGGCGTTCCATTAAATGTGGCTCTGATAATTGCGATCTTGTTTTTGAAGAATGCGGCTAAGAGGGTGGCTGAGGGAGGGTGGAGTTTTTATTGGTCAGATATGGTATGGTGTCTGTGAGTTCTTTTAGTAGCTGGAATATCTTTATCGTGTGTTGGGATCCTTCTCCTATTTGCTTTGTGTAGTATGTCTTTCTTTTTTCTTTCAGCTTTTGTTTGTATTTTTGGTTCAGTATTCTCCATGCTGTTTTTGTGGAATCTTGACTACTTTTCCTCCATTTTCTTTCTAGTTGTCTGCATTGCCTTTTGAATTGGAGTAGTTCGTTGTCGAACCATTTGTCTGATTTTATTTTTCCCTATGGATTCTGGTTTTGGATTGTTCTGGGGCTAGCTCATCTAGGGTTGCTGTACTTAGATGGCTCCATTGTGTGATGAAGTTTTTGGGGTTGTAGTCTTGGATTATGGTGTTTGTTTTTGTCCAGAATTTGGTGGGGTCAATGTATTTACGTGAGTTGTAAGTTATTTTTTGAGTAATTGGTTTGCTTTTGGTCCAGTTGATTTTGAAGGAGGGAATGGCACCATTATCCGTTTGATGTGTGGATTTCTGGTTGCATGGGCTGTTGGGACATGTAGGCTGCAATGTCGAGTTGATGTCCTTTTTCATGTGTGGCTTGAGGGTCTAGTATCTTGTATGTTAATAATAACTTTATTTATTTATTTTTCTATACCGCCATAGCCAGACGACTTCTAGGCGGTTCACATCGAAAGAAGGCTGGACATTCAGCAAATTACAAATGCATGAGGGGAATTTTACAGAAGAAAAAGGGTTGAAGGGGAGGGAATGTAAGAGGGATTGGAATTGCCTGAGAGATTGCTTCGGGTTTATAGGGGGAAAATGCGTAGTGAGCAAAGGTCAGTCTGTTTAGGTGATGAATTTGTCAAACAGAGTGGTTTTGATTGATTTTCGGAATGCGTTGTTGGTCTGTCTGGTTTTATTTATGTAGTTTCCCAGCCAGGATTGTTGTCTGTTAGCTTGGAACATGAAGGTTCTGTCAAGGAAGGATTTGTATTTGCAGCCAGTGATTTTAGGATAGGCGAAGATGTTTTTGTTTCTGGTTGTTCGTGTGGGGTTGTGAAGAGTGAAGTGTGTTTGCAGGTAGGAAGGTGCTAGGCCCCAGATTTGTTTGAAGCAGATGCATACAAATTTGAACTGTATTCGCCCTTCCATTGGTAGCCAGTGCAGTTTTTTGTAGTATGGGCTAATGTGGTCCTTTTTTTTTTTTTCAGTCCGAAGATTAAGCGAACTGCAGTGTTTTCCACTAATCTGTTTCTTTATTGTTTTTTGTGGGATACTCAGGTAGATGATGTTGCAGTAGTCCAGGGTGGATAGGATCAGTGATTGCATCAGTAACCTGAATGATTTTGTATCAAAGTATTTTTTAATAGTCCTTAGCTTCCATAGTGTATAAAAGCATTCCTTCACTGTTAAGTTTGTGTGGTCAGCCATGGTCAAGTGCGTGTCTAGTGTAATACCCAGAATTTTTATGGTTTGGGAAATCAGATATTCGTGGTCATTTATTTTTAATGATGTTCTTGTTATTTTGTCATTGGGGCTTGCCAAGAAGACCTTTGTTTTCTCTGTGTTTAGTTTCAGTTTGAAGTTGGTGGTCCATTTTTCGATTTCTATCTTTGTGTGTGAGAGGTTGTCTATAATTTCAGTTGAGATGTCATTTAAGGGGATTAGGATAAGTTCAATTTTTGTAGTCAGTGACCTAAGGATGCTATGTAGATGTTGAATAATGTAGGTGATAGAGGGGAGCCTTGGGGTACCCTTGATGGGTTTTTCCATGGGTTGGAATGATTTCCATTGCTGGCTACTTGGTAGGATCTGTTTGTTAGGAATTCTTGGAACCATTTCTTTACCTTTCCCGAGATTCCCATTGCATCAAGGCACAGTAGCATGATTTCGTGGTCTACTAGGTTGAACGCACTGCTAAGGTCTAGTTGCAGAATCAGTGCTCTTTTGCCTTTGCTGAAGAGATCATAGAGGTGGTTTAGTATGGAGGCTATGACCGTTTTTGTGCTATATCCTTTCCTGAAACCTGATTGATGTTCGCTGAGGATGTTAAATTTGTCTAGGTAGTTTACTAGTTGGAGGTTGACCAATCCTTCCTGTAGTTTTGTGAAGAGGGGAATGCTTGCTATGGGTCTGTAGTTGGATGTCAGTGCTATAGAGGTTTTCTGATCTTTGGGGATAGGTGTAATCAGTATGTGACCCATGTCATTGTTTAGTGTTCCATTTGTAAGGGCCATTGTTAGCCAAGTGAATAGTTCCATTTTGAATTCTGGTGCGGCAATTGTCATGATTTTAGGGCAGGGGTGTCCAATGTCGGTCCTCGAGGGCCGCAGTCCAGTCGGGTTTTCAGGATTTCCCCAATGAATATGCATGAGATCTATTTGCATGCACTGCTTTCAATGCATATTCATTGGGGAAATCCTGAAAACCCGACTGGATTGCGGCCCTCGAGGACCGACATTGGACACCCCTGTTTTAGGGGGACATTCGTCGAGTAGGCAGTTTGATTTGTTGAATAAATTTAGGAACTGATGCCAATTTGGGAATTCGAAGTGGTCCCAGATCATGTCTGCTCTGGTATTCTGGTCGTGGGGTTCGAAATAGTGGAGGATATCGTTTGTGGGTGTGGGTAGAGTTGCTCTTAGGTCTGTGATTTTGTTTTAAAAAAAAGTTGGCTAGGGCTTGGGCAGATGGGGTGCTCTCATTGTCATTTTTCAGGATTCTTGTTGTGTCTGTGTTTTTACTAGTTTGAACAATTCTTTGCTGTTTATTTTTTCTGTACCTATTTTTTGTACATAGTGTTTTGTGCGTTTTTCTCTGATCTTATTTTTTTGTGTTTTCATTTTTTGTTTCCAGGTTGTCTTATCTGTTTCTTTGTTCATTTTTTTCCAGATTCTCTCCAGTTTTCTTAGCTCCCGTTTATTGGTTAGTAATTCTGAGTCAAACCATTCATTTGGTGATCTATCTTTCTTTTTGTCTGTTTGGTATGGAGCTATTTGGTCTAAGAGTTCTTTACTGAACTTTTTCCATCTTGTAAGGAATTCCTGTATTTCATTGGTTGTAGGGTGAAGCTCATAGTGGGCCCAGAATTCAGTTGGGTTTATAGTACCTCGGCTGGTTATTGTTTTCGTGTTTTTGCTTTTGTGTTTCGGCTGGGAATTCTGTTTTAGCCAGTGTAAGTGGAAATTGCTAATATAGTGGTCCGACCAGATGTATTTTTCCCAGGACCCTGTATAATATTGTATTTTGGGGTCTAGGATTTCTTTTTGAGAGAAGGTAACTATGTCAAGTTTGTGGCCTTTTTCACGGGTTATCTCTGTTTCTGGAATAGGGAAGTCGAGTGACATTAGGAATTTGGCAATTTCGGTTACTTCTGGCTTTCTCTTTTGTTCTAAGTGAATGTTTATGTCCCCTAGTAGTACCCTTTTAGGGTATTAATGGATAGGAATTCAAAGAATTCTTCTCTGGCGCTTGACCACTTTTTGGGTAATAAAATAGAGTTGTTGTCAGTGAGTCTTCTAATTGAGCATTAGTGATTTTGTAAGTTAGTATTTCTAGGTTTTCTGAAGTTTTGGAATCTGTCTTGGTGTAGTTAAAGGGTTCTTTTAGTATAATCGCTAGGCCACCTCCTTTTTTCCAGCTTCTTGATAGTGGGAGTATTTTGTATCCCTGTGGTAGGATTTCTTTCATGTTAGCGTCTGTGTCAGAGACCAGCCATGTCAGGAACAGAAAATCCAGTTGTGTTTGTAATATCCAGTCGTATATTATGTGTGCTTTGTTTCTCACAGAGCGGGTATTCAGATAGAATCCTTTAATGTTATCATAGCTGGTTGGGGTTGGAGTTTCAGAGTATGTTAGTTTTTTTAGGTTTCTGTTATTGGTCTTGTTTCTGTATAGTTTGTGGGGTTTGCAGGTGGTGTTTATCAGTGGGATTAGAAGTGGGCCTTGTTTTGGAAGGTTTTTTTTTTTGGAGTTGGGGGGAGTTTGTTGATTTGGTTAGTTTGGCTAGTCTGTGCCATGAGGGATAAGTGTGAATAGGTTGAGGGGATTTGTCTTTGTTGCCCCAGCATCTAGAGCAGATTAGGTTCAATAGTTCTAGGAGTAGTTGGTGTTTGTTAAAACTTTGCCATGTTGTGTGAGGTGTAGAGGGAAGTAAGTCGTATCGGGTAGTGGAGGATAGTATCGGTAATTGTGTGAGTGGTGGGTGAAGGTAGTTGGTGACAGGCTAAACGTGCGGAGATAGACTATGCATGTGGTGACAGGTTAAACATGCGGTATCAGGCTTTGTAGGATTGGTTTTCGAGGTGGAGGCTGTGGTCTCCTAGGATTAAGTTGTAGGTTGTCGTTAGTGAGTTTCGGTATACAAAATCTTCGCATTTTAGTTTTGCTGTGTTTCAGTTTCCTGGAGTTATGTAGCAGAGCAGTGTTCCTTTGAGTGATGTGCTTGAAAGTTAACAGGCTTGAAAATACATGTATACATAGAAACATAGTAAATGACGGCAGATCAAGACCCAAGTGGTCCATCCAGTCTGCCCAACCAGAACTGGTCCTTTTTCTTAGATATTTCTGGGCCAAAAACCCAGAGCCCTGCCCAGTAGTGTGCTTAGATTCTATCTACTAGAGCAGGGGTGCCCAAAACGTCGATCATGATCTACCGGTCGATCGCAAAGGCAATGCCGGTAGATCGCTGAGCCAGTCTTCTCCCTAGTGTGTTTAGCATCTGTATTTTTAGGTCTATGGTGGTTCTGGCTATGATGGCAATTCCTCCTCCTCTTTTGTTTTCTCTGCAGAGCACTATTATCTTGTAGCCTTTGGGCAGACTTCCGTTAATCTGGGGTCTGAATCAGAAGTAAGCCAGGTTTATGTGAGGAAAAGGCAATCTAGATTTTCTTCTTCTATTCAGTTTTTTATGTGTTCTGTCTTAGGGCCTATGGCTCAGATGTTCACGTATGCACATGTGAGAGTGGTGTAGTCTGTTGGTGTGTTATGAGTTGTTTTCGGGTAGATAAGTGATCTTTGGTGAGGTTGCGTTTTGGTAATGTAAGGGTTTGTCGGTCGTCTTCTTGTAGTTTGTGTGGTGGGTTGGTAAGTGTAGGTCTGATAGTTTGTGTTTCTATCTATTGTGAGCCGTCTGGTTAGGTGAGTAATTCCCTTAGAGTTTGATATAGTTGGTATTGGGGAGATGTTGTTTGCTGTTGCCTTCCAGTTGGTTAGGAGCAGGGTAATCAGTAGGATAGCTTGTGGATATTTTTGCGGTGTAGTTATCATTGTGGTGCTAAGAGTGGTGGGTATTGTAGTTCAGGAGTGTGGTGGGGAAGTTCTTTTCCTTCCTTGGCTTGTTGAGAGTTGTTTTTGGGGAGGGAGCGGGTGTTTTGTGGTGTTGTAGATGGGTAGTGTTGGATTATAGCTTCATAAGGGCTATTAGGTGGACTTGAGAGGGTAGTGGTTTGCTCGCTAAGGTGTCTTTGACGTATGTCTTAGACGGCGCTGAGCCTTTTATTGGCTCAGCGGTGTAACGTCGGGGGAGGGGTGGAGTGTGCTCTCACGCCTTCGGATTTCTTCCCGCTGCTCCCGGTCCAGGTGAGGCAAGTTGGCAGGGCCAAAAGAAAAAGAAGACTAAAATTAAATTAAATCAAAGATGTTCCCGTTGAGCCTTCCAGCTGGCTCAGCGGTGTAACATCAGAGGGAGTGGATTATCTCCACGTTACCTAATCTCTCATTTTGAATTGTATAGACCGGTTAAGTGTACTCATTGTACTAGCTTATTTATATTTCCAAATCCCGAAATTTGCCGCTATAAGAAATTTTTTGAAAGGACCTTGGCCTTCCAAGTGGGCAAAGCTCAATCTTGGTTAGGTAACTTGATTTATCGAACTAAATAATACTGTTCTTTCAGGAACTAGTAGACTTAATTGTTCAAGAAATTCTTATCTGTTTAAGAACTATGCAATTATATTTGTCTTATGCTTATTGTAATTTTATCACTGATTGTCCAGTTCTTCTTATCTCTAAACCGCCTAGAGCTCTTTTGGGTGTTGGCGATATTGAAAAATAAAGTTGTTATTATTATTATATTTACCCTGTAGCATACACTAAGCAATGTGCTTTGAACCCTATCAACACCTGCAGATCCTCAGCTGGTATTGGTTATAAATGAAGAACTCAGTATTCAGCCCATGGTGGTAAGTGGCTTGCAAGCCATTTCCAAAACTCCATCATGTTTGGCTGCCTATATGGTTGACATGGCGGAGAGTTGAAATCCAGTGTTTAAGCATGGGTGGGTATAGCTCTGGCCACCTTGCTGGGCAGACCTGATGGATCATACAGGTCTTTATCTGCCATCATTTACAGTATTAGTATGTACGAGAGGGTGCTGTAAAGTTGTCAGCCCAACCAAGAAGAGAATGACTTGGATATTGTTCAATCAATGATCTGAAACAATGTGAAAACGTAGAATTTTGCTTCTGCAAATTGGCATGTAAGAAAATAAGAACTTTTCAGCTACAGTAGCAAAATAACACTCAGAACTTAGGAAGTTGGTTGGTTGGGCTGCAAACTTTTCAGCATCCCCTCATATGTAATAAAAGTGCGCCAAATATAGGACAATCAAGCCATTGTGACATCACTGATGCCGCTGGCTCTTATTGGAATGAGGCATTATGACAACACAATCTCAGCTCTGGAATGTTGCCTTGAGGGGTTGCTGAAAAGTTCTCAGCCCAAGCAAGAGAATGACATGGATATGGTTCAATTAATGATCTGAAACTATGTCAAAACATAGAATTTCATTTCTGCAATTTGGCACCTAACTAATGAAGATACCACTCTTTTCAGCTACAGTGGCAAAATAATGCGTACAATTTAGGAAATTGGTTGGTTGGGCTGAGAACTTTTCAGCAACCCCTCATATTACTGTGTTGCCCCCAGCATTGAATATCTGAGTATGTCTGCTGACCCAGAAATTAATTGGACACTGGCTGATAGTCAGATTGATGTCTGATTAATTTGGTGCATAAAGTTAGTAAACAGGGAGAAGAAGAAAACCCTGCCTTAAAGTCCAGACAATGCCCCCCCCCCAAAAAAAAAAAAAAAAAAAAAAAGGCAAGGTAGGAGAATCTTTATTACTAGTTATGGTCCCAACTAGGATCCAGGTTTCAGCATAATTAAAAACGTCTTCATCAGGGGACACTTGTCTGTAATCCACTGATAATTGTAAGAAGCCGTCGCGCTTGCTGAAGCAGGCAAAGTTCCTTGCCTTTTTTGGATTGTGCATAAAGTTAGGACAAGTTGTTTTGTTGTCCTAACTTTATATAGTTACTTAGCTGACCAGTTAGTGGAGTAAAAATAGTAGTTAGTAGATGGCTAGTTAGGAGAAGTGGAGGGGCATTTTTGATATGACATCAAAGTCTGATTGTAGGCATTTTGGCGAAAATGTCTAAAATTCTCATCCTGAACAAAGCAATTTTTTGAACCAGAAAAATGTCTCTTTCTAAAAATCTCTTACGGGTCCTTTTATTAAGGTGTGTTAACTGATTAGCATGCACTAACTGCTAAGATGCCCATAGGAATATAAGGGATGTCTTAGCATTTAGCATGCGCTAAATCGGTTAGTGCACCTTAATAAAAGTTCCCCTTAATTTCCAGATGTTTTTTATTCAGTATGGAGCTCATAATTAAAACTTTAAAATGTCCAAAAACCAGCACTTAAGAACATAAAGACATAAGAACATAAGAATAGCCTTACTGGGTCAGAACAATGGTCCATCAAGCCCAGTAGCCCATTCGCACGGTGGCCAAAACCCAAGGAGTCGCATGTTACCGATCCAGGGCAAGCAGGATGTCCTAATGGCAGGGACGCCCACGTGCCAATAATTAAAACCAACTTTCTGGATGTGCAGCAGCACTTCTAAGCTGCTGTGTGTCCAGAGAGCCAAGGGGCATGTTGTGAGGTGTGTTATGGGTGGGAATCAGGCGAGCTTCAACCTGAATGTACCACAGCCATAATCAAAGCTTTCCTAGAGTGAACGTAGACGCCGACAGTTAGACCTGCTTGAGCTGCATCTAAGTTCCACAAAGATGACCAAACTGACAAGAAGACAACTGGAGGATTTAAGGCATGACCCCCCCCATTCCCCCTCCCACCACCCAAAGAGTGAAAAAAAACAAAAGTGGTAGACTTCTCATTAGCTGATTGCGGCAGAGAAATCCCCATCAGCTGAGCCGGTTTTGGGGATTCCTGGCAGCTCAACTGATGAAGATTTCCCCTGCCAGGATTATCCCTCTCCCTGACATCCAGGATCTCCCCGACATCTGTGCCCCCCCAAACATTCCTGAGTCCCCTTCCCACATCCCCAGACCCCATACTTTCGGGTGAGAAAACAGCAGGAGGGAAGCCCACTCCCTCCTGCCTACAGGGCCTTGTACTGCAAATGACAGGGCTTCCCCCTCCCAATGCTACTTTTGACTCGCCGCATAACTTACAAGATACTACTGCTCTTCAATATTCATAACTCCGGAAAACCTTTATTCCTTTCCCCAACTTCTGACCCCTTATTGTCCCCTGTACGAGACCACTCAACACTCTACTTTCTCTGTACAAGGCTTGGAATTTTGGAATAAAGCTCATTGGTTACCAATAGAACATAGGATCACCTATAAAATTCTTAATCAGATTAAATAAGCAGCCAGAATTTATTAATAACTTACTTATCCCATGTAATCAAACTAGGACTTTAAGATCTACAGCTCACAACCTTCTTGCCATCCCCTCATTGAAACATATCAGCACAATGAGGACTACAATTTTCTCCGTTAGTGCCCCCCTCTCTTTGGAACAGTATCCCAAATTACTTACGTGAAAAAACAACTCTTGCCAATTTTAAGGTGAAGTTAAAGACATTTCTCTTCCTCGATGCTTTTGTAACTTAAACTGTCCTTTTAAGGACGGCTTAGATTCAAGAAAGGTTTTTACCTTCAGTTCGCCCTTCCTTTGTTGTTATTCCCCTTGTGTGTTCTCTTTCTCTCTATCAATTGTAGTTCTAACCCTTCTTCCCTTTTGTTCCCATTCGTCAATGTCTTTAAAAATTGTCATTTCCCCTGGTTTGTTTTTGTTTAAATTGTATTTTATTTGGCGCATTGTTTTGGTGATTTTGTACACCGCCTAGAAGGCTTGATTGGGCGGTATAAGAAATTTTAAATAAACTTGAAACTTGAATAAGCTACCCCATCACCTCCGATCATCTTCCCTTCAACAATTTAAATCAGACCTTAAGGCTTTATTCTTCTCTGATGTTTATGGCTAAAACTAGCCTCTAGATCTGTTATGGGAAAACCAACAGTCAGTCTGATGTACAGTACATGTTTCTTTCTCTGGAGTGTATTTCCCTTACTTTCTTATCAATTAATGTAGTTGAAACCTCTATTTCCCCTTTCTCTTGTATGTCATATTATCTTCCAATATATTTCCTTTTGCCTATAAGATTGTAAGTCATCTACTGGTCAAGCTCTACAATATTTGACCGATTAATTTTTCTTTTCAACTCAGAAAAATCCAAGAAAAACTCTTGCTTTATTTGTGGTCGCAAGTACAAAAAATTTCATGAGCGACAACTTTCTTTTCAAGTTGCATTGCACGATAGTGACTTTAAGAATCTGTCCCTAACCTCTTACTCTTATCTTCAATTTAGAAAGCAGTTGAAAACTCATCTTTTCAAAAAAATTCATAGGCAACTAATTCTTTAACTATTTCATCCTGTACATATTACTAATCTTTTGTAAACCGCATTGAACTACCTGGTTATGCGGCCTAGAAATTGATGTATTGTATTGTGAACAACACATTTGATAGGCAAGGTAGAAACCCTGAATACACTTAAAACTTGTACTAATTAGAGTGGGATATGGACCTGGATCCCTTCTTCTACAGTCAACTAACCACTAGCCTACTCCCGGGACTAGCTTGTAACTCTAACATAAAGCCCATATCATCTGAAGCTGTCATAGAACGCTGACCCATCTTTGGAGGGTGGGAGGGGTGTCAATGACCACAGGGAATCGTGCCTGCAGTGGTCAACTGGTCAGAGAGGGCACTTTTTGTGACTTAGTCATGATTGAAACAGATCCGGATAAAAAACGTCCCGATTTTTGCCCATTATCCTGGGAAAACATCCAAATTCTGGGCCCATACAAAACACACTCCCAGCATGCCCCCTTGTGATTTACATGAACTGCAGAGAAAAATGTCTTGCATCCGAGTTTCGAACATGAACATTTTCATGTGAAAATAGTCTATCTGGTGCTTTGTGCTGCTTCTGAAACATTTTCCTTCACTGTATTCAGCTGCACTAACAGGCTTAAGTGCCATAGAATATCAGAGGTTGATTGGTTCATAGTAGATGACGGCAGATAAAGACCCGAATGGTCCATCCAGTCTGCCCAACCTGATTCAATTTAAATTGTTTAAATTTTTTCTTCTTAGCTATTTCTGGGCAGGAATCCAAAGCTCTACCCGGTATTGTGCTTGGGTTCCTACTGCCGAAATCTCTGTCAAAACCTACCCCAGCCCATCTACACCCTCCCAGCCCATCCTCCCCCAAACAGCCATGTACAGACACAGACTGTGCAAGTCTGCCCAGTACTGACCTTAGTTCAATATTTAATCTTATTTTCTGATTCTAGATCCTCTGTGTTCATCCCACGCTTCTTTGAACTCAGTCACCGTTTTCTCAGCAGAGTTTAACCAGGTAGGTTCCTCTACTTAGTTAAATCCTTTTCAATATCTGCAGATCTTCCTGTTCAACAAACCTTTGACCAGGTCACAGAGATTTAAAGACTTGCACAAAACAAAAACCTACAGTTGTATAACTGAATCCTTTAATTTTGGCAAAATGTTCTTAAATGGCAGCTTCATGTCACTAAGAGAGGGGGAGCTGGAGCTGGAGCCTGAAGGTAAGTTATAGGTCAGGTATAGAGGGTGTTTTTCTGCCCCTGAGAGTTTACCATCTAAATTGTATCTGAGGTAAAGTGAATTGCCCAAGATCACAAGAAGCTGCAGTAAGATTTGAACCCAGCTTCCCTGGCTTGCAGTGTGCTGCTGTAAGCATTAGGCTCCTCCTCTACTCCAAGCATTAGGCTCCTCCTACAGTCCAGGTTCTTTATGCTCTGTTTTACAGAGACATGATAGACGAGCTTTCTTAAGGAGCAGCTACTATACTGATCACGACCCCAGACTACAAAACTTTCAGAACAGAAATAAAAACCATGCTATTCAAGAAATCCTTAAAGACAAACTAACACCGCAAGAATCATCTCAATCCCCTGTAGCAACCCGCTCCAATCTGTAATACCTCTGGAAATTTCTAGATAATTTCTTATGTAATCCGCCTTGAACCGTAAGGTAATGGCGGAATAGAAATCACGAATGTAATGTAATGTATACCGTTCTCTTTCATCTCTACTTTAGCATAGTAACATAGTAACATAGTAACATAGTAGATGACGGCAGATAAAGACCTGAATGGTCCATCCAGTCTGCCCAACCTGATTCAATTTAAATTTTTTTTTTTTTTTTTTCTTCTTAGCTATTTCTGGGCGAGAATCCAAAGCTCTACCCGGTACTGTGCCTGAGTTCCAACTGCCAAAATCTCCGTCAAGACCCACTCCAGCCCATCTACACCCTCCCAGCCATTGAAGCCCTCCCCAGCCCATCCTCCACCAAGTTAGCTCCCAAGTTTTTCTAAATTGCCCTGACCTATAGATTTTTTTTCTCAGTGCTAACATCATCATGTATCTCTGGTACAAGAAAAGTCTACTACCCTTTTTGTTCTCACCCCTTTCTTTATCAGTTAAGGTGGAATCATTTTTTATGCAAACACCTTGGAGCATAACATGGTACGATAATTAGCATTGTTTTTACGTACTGGAAGTTATTTTCAAAGGAAGCAACATTTGCAACAAAAAAGTTGCTTTTTTAAATGATTATATTTGTATGTGGCATCCATGGCATGACTTTGAGAAATTCCATTCCGTTCCTGATTCTTCAAACCGTACACACCCTCACTGTTTCTTTTTTAAACCCAAAGATTTATCATCCTCAGCTTAATTAAGAATCTCCTGTCCAGAAGAATTGTAGCTGTAGAGCTTTTGGGGAAATGTGCTTTTATTCACAGAGACTGATACCCTTTTCTGTCCTGCCACAGATAATAGGGTCCAAGTTCAAACCCATTCTGGAAGCAACACGCACCATTTTTTCACACCCAGGATGGAAAGGAAACTCTCCAGCGTGCTCCTAGGGAAACCTTGCCTTCCTGATTTAATTAATCGGGGGAGCTCAGGCTGCCCCTGTTGACCAAGCGTCTAAAAAAAATTGCCAATTAAGTCCTAGCATTCTGTCACTCATAAAGGCATCATACAAGGTCAACCTTCTGCTGCAATGCCTCCCTCACTTGAGCGGAGATCATCCATCTTTTCAACAAATCATCCTCCATCTGTTCTACAGGATTGTCTTTCCTTCGTGGGTGCTTTTTTTTTTTTTTTAAATTGATCTGTGATTGAATAGGAAACTTTTGTTCAGGCGCATAAACATTTAGAGAGGAACGTAGATATACTTGTACTAGTTGGGTTGGCAATGCCAAATTCGATAAACATCACTGAATCAGTGTAAGCAGTGTTTGCTATTAATATCTGCTTCACTGACGGTACGAGGGGTGCCCAGAGGACTTTCCTGTGCTACAATGAAACTTCCCTAGTAGGTTTCATTGGTACCTTTTCAAGCACAAGATGGTAGATCCAGATATCTGACCGTTATCACTGTGCGGATCCTGCATAAACAATATTAAACCATATTGCCGTTGGAATATGAACTCTCTGTTAAGCTGAACATGGGTTAAGCCAGTGCAAAACTCCTGAGCGGCAGTATTTCCCACAGGGCAGTGCTTCCCAAACCTGGTCCTCCAGGCACCCCCAACTAGTCAGATTTTCAGGATATCCACAATGAATAATCGTGAGATCTACGTGCAGTGGGGGCAGTACATGCAAATCTCTTTCTCTTAAATACTCATTGTGGATATCCTGAAAACCTAACCGGCCGGGGTGCCTCCAGGACCAGGTTTGGTAGGCACTGGCATAGGAGTAAGACTAGGTTACATTTGTATTTTTTATAACTTTTTAAATCGAATTTTGCTTGATAAAATACACGACAGACAAGTATTCATGGTTAACTAAAGAAGCACCAGTTCAAAACTTTGTCTCTCTTCACTAAGATCAGCTTTACATTACTTGCTCTCAGTTAAAATCTTGTCACTTTAAAGCAGTCTTTATTCTGGGGTTTCTTTGGTGAGGGGAGTCGTTCTATCCTCTAAGCTATTTGCTTTTCTCACTATTAACAAATGTAACAAACTCATTCATTGTAAAACTATTAGGAATTCATGAGTCTATGTACTTGGACCAGTTTTTCTGTCTAAACGTTTAAAGAATCCATTTGTTGACACCGGTGCTCTTCCTCTTTCCAGGTAAGTTCTTCAGCGACTGACCTTTTTCGGGAGGGGTTAGGGGTTCAGGTGTGCTATAGAAGTATATTCTTGGGATTCCTGCATTTGTATTGTACATAGGACTATGCTTGATGGGGTTCCTAACAAACAGCACTTCCTCAGAGATTAGTCTCTGAAAACAGCAGGAAGAAAGAATATCAGGAAATAAAATAAAAACTTTGCCTTGAATTATCTCCGTATAATTGCTGTCCAGCACTTTGCTCATTTGGTGACTATTTGAATAACTTTCTTGCTTGACAGTAATTGGGTGAAAATGTAAGACATAAAAACTAATATACTTGATCACTTCCTTTCCATATATTTTTTTCTGTGCACATTGCTCTATAGTAAAAATAAAAATAGGGTTGGTTATATTATATACTGAATAACTTGCCTGTTATAATAGGCTAATGTAATGACTATCAATGTATTGGGGGTGTGTGTATATATATATATATATATGTATATATATATATATATATATACATATACATATACACACACACACATACACCCCTACACACACCTATATATATATATACATATATATATACACACACACACACACACACACATATATATATATATATATATATATACACACACACACACACACCCCCCCCTACACACACCTATATATATATATACATATATATATATACACCCCTATATATATATATACACCCCTACACACACCTATATATACATATACCCCTATATATACACACACACACATATATATATACACCCCCTACACACACACACATATATATACACACACACCTATATATATAGATAGATAGATAGATAGATAGATAACTCACCTATTCAACAAATTTGTTTGAACTCCCTTCCTTCAAACCTGACTATCCCCCTCCAACTTCTCCAATCTCTCCTCCCTTACCTACCTCTTTTCCCACCCAAACCCTGATACTCATGTACAAGCTACAACCCGGTACTTATAGATCTTCCTACACCTTATAATCACTTTGCTTGCGGCAATACTGTATACCTGTACCTTGTAACCACTTTGCTCACTGCTACACTGTATACCGTCTTGAACTGAATATATATACTGTATATATGGAATACTAATTCTTTCCTCAGTTTCTTTTTCTCTTAATTTAATGAATAATTGCAATTAATTTTTATTTAAAATATTGAGAGCAGCCTGTCATTAATGTCTGTTTTCAAATAGTCATATTTTTAAGCTGGGAGAGATCATTTAATAATTTAAATTATTGTTCCATAAAACAGTCAATCACAGGAGACCTTACTGGGCTTGATAATCCCCCTTCCTATGTTTTGTTTTTTAATATTCAGTCAGCATAAAAAAAATTAACATTTTGAGAACCTTGTGCTCTAAGATGGTTTATACTATTCTGTGCTTAGCTTAATAAAAATGTAAGAAGAGGATGGCAGAATGAGTGAATGGAGGACATTATTCTCATTCAAACTTTAAAAGAAATTAATTACATGATATTCCATAGGCTGAGTGGCAGAGATCAGTCAGTCCTCTAATGCAATCTTTATTAACTTCTAAATCTGCTAGAGAGAAAAGGATTAGGAAGGAAACACACTTTTAGGGTTAGAAATCCCCAGCTAGCAATGTGTTTATAACACAGAATCCAGACAGAAAAAAAAAGAAAGGAGAAGCATGATCTTTTCAATATTTGATGTTTGGAAATAAAATTATGGTAGCCAGGCAACAGAATTGTTCAATGAAAGTAACAGTGAATCTAGTGCCCCTATCTCCTACCTTCTAAATAAAAGCCAACACTTCGATTTGTATTCTCATCACATAGAAGACAACGGTTAGAATATATGTCTAAAAGTGGCTGCATTCATTCGGGAGATAACCATGGAACCAAATATGGCTTACCTCAGTAATCGGGGAGATCTGGGTTCAGCAAAGCGCTGGGCTTCTTTCTAGGTTTCCCACCAAGAGGTAAGGGAAGCTGCCTTTACTTTTGTTTAGACTGAAGCCAGAGCTTGCCCCCTTGCTGGGAAGACACTGCCTGTCACAAGCTAAAGGCGCTTTCTGCCTCCCATCCCTAATTCTTGTTTAAGCAGCTATCTACAGCAGTGGTTCTGGATGCACGCTTTTCTTTAGCCCTGTGTTTCTCCTATAATTCCTGATGCTCACACATACCTGGGTTTAGGTTGTAAACTCAGTAGAACCCGGCGATGCCGCAGAAGAAGAAGGGAGCTGACCGCTGCTGAGGTGCTGAAATCGTCTTATAAAACAGTCAGAGACAGATGCAGGATCAGAAGCATGAGGTTTTGTTTCCAAGGTTAGGAGCTGTCCCCACAAGTGCTGAAACCTCTTACAAAACCATCCCCACACTTCGCTGAAGTTCCTCGGTCTCTCTCTGTTTCGTGTCTCGCGGTCTTTCTTTCTATCCTCCGCCCCCACTTTCTTTCTCTACCCATCTCTCACTCCCTCTTCTTCACTCACTCATTCACTCACTGAACAATGAAATTAGGGGGTCTTTTTTTTTTTTTTCCTTCTGGAGAATGAATATTAAAAACTGAATCTTTCAAATTCAGATCTCTGAAAGTTGCAAGTTCCGTGCTTTTCTGTCCTATATTATTTGGGTTCATTCATTTCTTAATTTCTAAGTGGCAGTCTTTCAAGTGTTCTGAAAGGTTTATGACGGCTTTTCTCAATTTGCACCGATCTCCCTAATCTCCATCCCATCACTTCATTAAGTCAGAGCAGGGGGTGGTAGGGAGGGCCTTATCGATACATTTATCTTGTAAGTTGAATGTGTTGATGAGGAAAGAGAATTCTGCAATCCCTGTCCCGGTATTGTGTGGATATTACTTACTGAACCTGCTGTGACAGATAATGTAGAAAAATATTTTAGGACAGGTCCTAACTTGGCAGTTTTTATTTTAAATTTTGACGTATTGTATTCTAGAGAGACACATATTTTCTTTTCTTGTGGGATGACATGTAAGGTATGTGGGGAATTTAATTCAGTAAGAAACATGATCAGCCAGATCGTGTGTAAAACTGAATTACATCCCTTGAGTTGCTATATGTCCAGAGATATTTTGTGTTTAATACAGAATCTCACACTCCCCAGAGAATCTTAGCAATCTGATTAAAAGACCCAGGAAAGGATATTCAAAAGAGCTTCCTTCTTTGCATTTTCCCTACAAAAGCCAGATATTTTGTTTAAGCAAATCTCACCATCCCAGCATAGTCTCACAAGGGATAGCTTTATCCTGGAAGTAGGAATAGTTAATGCATTGGCTTCTGATTCAGAAGTATGGGGGTCATGATTTTCAAAGCACACTTCTGTCACTAACTCTTTGGGCCTGGGGCAAGTTAATTTAGCTTTGTGTGCCTCCAAGACCTGGTAGAAAACAAGGCATTTGTTCAATCTGGATTTCCTAGTCAGCAAATTAACTTTGCTATTTGTTCTCTCAGCAAGCTTGACCATTGCAAATGCCAGAGCAGTCTTATTTTTCAGAGACAGAAAAAAAAAAAATCTGACAGATTTGAAGATGAATTATGGGTCATAAAATTGTGTTCATGGGGAGTAGAGAATTCACCCCTTCCTCTACGCAATCTCGTAATTAGCATTTTCTGATACACAGTTGTAGGCATTTTAGATTACAGATGCATGTTTATTCCTGTCTTCACTTTTAGAACCAATAGGAGGAAATATTTTTTCACTCAGAGAATAGTTAAGCACTGGAACGTGTTGCCAGCGGTTGTGGTAAAAGTGGATAGCGCAGCTGTTTTTAAGAAAGGTTTGGACAAATTCCTGGAGGAAAAGTCCATAGTCCGTTATTGACAAAGACACGGGGGAAGCCACTGCTTGCCCTGGATTGGTAGCATGGAATGTTGCTACTCTTTGGGTTTTGGCCAGGTACTAGTGACCTGGATTGGCCACCGTGAGGATGGGCTACTGGGCTTGATTGGCCATTGGGCTGACCCAGTAAGGCTGTTCTTATGAGTGATTTTTCTGCTATTATATATCTATAAATCAAAAGAATTATTGATATTAATATCATACTATCTCTGTAATAATAAACAGTTGCAGTACAACATTTTCAGAAACTACTAGTCCTGCCAACACCAATTTGAAATCTTTATCAGTAGATTTTTAAACAAAACTTTTACAAAAGTCAGAAGGCTTTGTGGTAGCCAGTGGACAAAGGGAACATAAGAATAGCCATACTGGGGCAGACCAATCCAGTCCAGTATCCAGCTTTCAGTAGTGGCCAATCCAGGTCACAAGTATCTGGCAGAGTCCCAAATAGTAGCAAGAGTCCATGCTACCAATCCCAAGGTAAGCAATGGCTTCCTCTATGTCTGTCTCAGTAACAGACTATTGACTTTCTTAAGGAACTTGCTCCAAACCTTTTTAAACCAATATATATACATATATAACATTCTCTGGTAATAAATTCCAGAGCTTAACTATTTGTGGAGTGAAAAATGATTTCCTTATATTTGTTTTAAAAGTATTACATGTAACTTTCCTCTTTCAAAAAGTACTAAGACTAGGGGGGACATCTAATAAGCCATTGATTCATGCTTACCCATTCCACAGCACTCAGGATTTTGTAGACCCCCCCCCCCCCCTGCAACTGTCTTAAGCCTTTCCATATATGTGATAAGTTCCATCCCCTTAATCATTTTGGTCAGTGGCGAATCTAGGGTATATGATACCCTGGATGATCATTTTTTAACACCCTCCACGTAAAAATGGATCAGAGGAGTACCCCTTAGGAGCTGCACCCAGGGAAAACTGTCCTCCCACTCCTCCCCCTTGGTATGCCACTGCTTGAGGAAGGGGATTTTGGACTCCAAAAGTTAGTATAAAATATATTAAAATGAGTCCAATAAAAAGATTACCTTATTTCCATTTTCTATTTATAAATGTTTATCAATACAGCTACAATACTATTTTATTCTAAAGCAACAAAAAATATTACATTACATTAGTGATTTTTATTCCGCTTGTACCTTGCGGTTCAAAGCGGATTACATAAGAAGAGAGCTGGACATTTCCAGGAGGGTACATGACATTGGAGAATACAGGTTGAGGGTATAGACTTAATAACAGAATGAGTGTGTAGACATAATAACATTGGAAGATAAATCAGGTAACATTACATTCCATAGCAAATTGTCTGTTTCCATACGTTGGTAGGTAATCGGTTTCGGTAGGATGAATTAGGTTCCAGGTAGGTTTTTTTTTTTTAATTGGTCGATTGAGGGTATGGTGCCAGGGAGTGCGCAGAACCTGGTCGGTGTAAGTGGAAGAGGAGAGGGAGATTAGGAAGATTGTATATACTTTTTGAATAGTAGCGTTTTGATTTCTTTACGGAATGCTTTGAAGTCTGATGTTGAGGTTAACAATCTGGTGATGGAGGGTTCGAGTTTTGCTGCATGCGTTGCTATGAGGTTATCATAAAGCTTTTTACGATGAGTGCCATTGAGTGGTGGGTATGAGAATGGTGTCAGTGTTCTTCTTGTTCTGGGTGGAAGGTTACGGTTTAGGCGATCGTTTAGATAGGCAGGTGCAGTACCGTTGATTACTTTGAAGATTAGACAGTATAGTTTGAATTGAATTCTGGCTCTAATCGGTAGCCAATGTGAGTCTAGGTAGGCGTTGGTGATGTGGTCAAATATGTGGTCAAATATCTTTTCCCTACCTTATATCATCTCTGGTTTCTGCTTCCCTCATCTTCTCTTCACTCTCTATTCCATTCAGCATCCGCCTTCTTTCTCTGTCCCTTCCATTTTTCTCTTTGTGTCTCCTCTCCCTCCCCC
The DNA here is from genome assembly GCF_902459505.1 of Geotrypetes seraphini. Taxonomy (NCBI): domain Eukaryota; kingdom Metazoa; phylum Chordata; class Amphibia; order Gymnophiona; family Dermophiidae; genus Geotrypetes; species Geotrypetes seraphini. The sequence continues at coordinate 41,678,191 of NC_047100.1, forward strand.
CATGCTCTGGCATCTCTCTCTTCTCATTTCCTTCCCTCCTTCCCATCTGCTTCCCTTTCTCCATGACCTGGGATCTCTCCTCTCTTCCATCTATCCCTCTCTCTTCATGTTCTGGTATCTCCTTTCCCTCCCTCTCTTCCTTCCCAATGGTCTGGCATCTTAGTCTCCTACCCTCCCCTCATGCCCTGGCATCTCTCTCCTCTTCTTCCCTTCCATCTCTTCCTACCCCTCCATGCTCTATCTCCTTTCTTTCCTTTCCCTCCCTCCTTTCTCCCTAGTGTGACATCTCCTTTCCATCCCTCTCTTCCTTTCCCATGATTTAACATCTCTTTCCTCTTTTCTCCCTTCATGGTCTTTCTATTTGCTTCCTCTCTTCATCTCCTCCCTTCTCTCTCTCTTTGTCACCCCCCAGTCAGCAGTGCAACATTTAGAACTCAATGCTCTTGTCAGCATCGGGCAGTCCTCTTTGCCAGGTCCCACCTACTTCCTGTTTCCACAAAGGCAGGACCCAGCAGACAGAAAGGCCTGACGCTGGTAGAGCAGCGAATTGTGAATGCTGCCATTGCCAGAAGTTCATGATAGTGTCCCTTGGAGCACCCCCTTATAGGCTGTACCTGAGGTGGACTGCCCCCACCCCACCCCCTTCCTTGGTATACCACTGATTTTGGCCAACCTTCTTTGAACTTTTTCTAATTCTGCTATATCTTTTTTGAGATAAGGTGCCCAGAATTGCACACAGTACTCAAGGTGAGGTTGCACTATGTAGCAGTACAGAAGTATTATAATATTCTTCATTTTATTTACCATCCCTTTCTTAATACAGTAATCTTTCAGTTATCCAGCACCCATGGGGGATTGGCAAATACTGGATAACTGTAGTTTCTGGTTGCTTGAGAGCTACTATAAAATAGTTTTGTCTCCCTTCCCACCTAACTCTTTCTCTCAAATCCCCCATCCCTTCTTGTAGGTCTTGTTTTGGGTCATTTTCTCTCCCCCCTTCCTCCCCCAATTATGGATCCAGCATCCATCCATCTCCCCGCCCCTGCACCCTGCTGGATCTGCTGGACCCTTCCCCCCCCAGTCTGCCCTACCTTCCTCCACATGTGTCTGGCCTCCTGGACCCCCTCACTTACTGAAGCAGCAGCGGCAGCACTGTAAGCAGACTGGTAGTGACCAGCCCCGGTAGGGTCTTTCTCTGCCACGTTATAAGTGACACATCAGAGGAAAGGCTTTGCTGGGGCTGGCTACAAGCAGCTCTTTTTCAGCGCTGCCTCTGCTGACTGGCTGCCACTGCTGCTTCAGGTTAGGGAGGGAGGGTAGGTACAGAGGGGAATTTATGGCTCAGGACCACTGCCACTGCTTCAAGGCTTGCTTCGGGACTAGAGGGAGGAGTTTCATGGCTCAGGACCACTGGTGCTGCTTTGGGGTTGGAGAGAGGGGGGTTCGTGGCTCAGGACTGCTGTTCTGCTGGAGGGAGGGAGGGGGGTTTATGGCTCAGAACCACTGCTTCAAGGCTTGTTTGGAGGCTGGAGGGAGGGGGCTCTTAGCCCAGGATTGCTGCTGCTTCTGCTTTGGGGTCTGGAGGGAGGATTTGTTTTCCGGCAATTTTGGGTGAGAATGCCGGTTGCTTAAATACTGGTTAATCGTGATAGTACTATCATTCCTAGCATCCTGTTTGCTTTTTTAGCTGCTGCTGCACACTGAGAAAAATAGTTCAGTGAATTGTCCATGATGACACCCAGATCTTTTTCCTGGGTGCCGATTCTTAAGGTGGAAGCTAAGATCAGGTAACTATGATATGGAATTGTTTTTTTTCCCCAATGAACATAACTTTGCATTTGTCCACATTAAATTTTATCTCCCATTTGGATGGCCTGTCTTTCAGATTCTTAAGGTCTTCCTGCAATTTTTCACAGACTGTATATGTTTTAACAACAATGAATAGTTTTGTGTCAGTTGCAAATTTAATCACCTCACTCATCATTCCTATTTCTATATCATTTCTATATACAGTACTCCCCCGATATTCATGGGGGTTCCGTTCCAGGAATACGGTTTTTCACCTGCGGAGGCAGGAGAGGGCAGCTGGAGCGCTGGTGAGTGAAGGAAATCACTTGCGGTATGCTCCGATTGCCTCTTCCTGCACTAAAGTCAGGCTTCACCAATCGGGAGCAGCTTTGACACGCAGCTCCTGATTGGTGAAGCCCGACTTTAGCACAGGAAGACCCGGTCGGAGAATACTGCGAATTACCGGGACCATGAACCGTGAATTTGTTGGGGAACACTGTATATTAAATAGCACCAGTCCCAGTACGGATCCCTGGGGTACTCCACTATTTACCCTCTTCCTCTGAGAAAAAGGGCCATTTAAACCTATCCTATGCTTTCTATCCATTCATCAGTTCCTAATCCATAACAGAACATGCCTCAGGAGTCTCTCATGAGGGACTTTGTCAAAAGCTTTCTGAAAATCTAGACACACTACATCAATCAGCTTATCTTTAGCCACATGTTTATTCACAGAAATGAGGCAAGATTTCCCTTTGCTAAATCTATGTTGATTCTGTCCTTTTAAACCATGTTTATCTATGTGTTCAGTAATTTTATTCTTTATAATAATTTTCACTAATTTGCCTGACACTGAAATCAGGCTTACTGGTCTATCACACCTAGAACCCTTTTTAAAAAGAATTGGTGTTACGTTGGCAACCTTCCAAACTTCAGGTATTAAGGACAGTTTTAATGATAGGTTGCAGATTACTAAAAGCAGACTGGATATGTCATGTTCGAGTTCTTTCAGTAGTCTGGACTGTACACCATCCAGTCCAGGTGATTTACTGTTCTTTAATTTGTCAAACTGACCCAATATATCTCCCAGTTTCAGAAAGATTTCTTTCAGTTTCTTCACCTTGTCACCCTTGAAAACCATTTCTGATATGGGGTACATCTTCAGTAAAGATTGAAGCAAATAATTCATTCAGTCTCTCTGCCATGGCCTTCTCCTTCCTGAGTGCCCCTTGTGTATTCCTTGATCTAATGGTCCCATGGATTCCTTTACAAATGTTCTGCTTCTGAGATACTTGAAAAAGTTATTACTATGAGTTTTCACCTCTGTGGCAAGTTTCTCTTCATATTCTCTTTTATCCTTCTTTATCAATGCTTTGTTGATTCTTGTTTCCTCATTTGGATAATTTTCCCATTTTTTTGAAGAATGTTCTTTTGGTTTAATAGTCTGTTTCACTTCTCCCTTTAATCATAATGGCTGTTTGCTCTCCTTTCCACCTTTATTAATACGTGTAATATATCTGGTAATTTAAAACAATGACAATTCAATAACGGGAAAACGTATGAAGTATATGAAACTAAAAAAAGTATTTAAATATTATTTGCTGCTTGTGTTGTAAAGGACCACTTTCAATTAATTTAAATTAAACAAAATGAGCCTCAGAGCTTATGGTACAGACTAAAAGACTGTCAAGTACTCATTAAAGCTCCAATTTATTATCATTGACTCCAAAACTGGTCGGAAAAAGCAGAACAGAGAAAAACTCAGAAAAATTACATCTGAGAAAAGCCTGTTCTACAAAAACTCAGACCAATAAAATATTTAGAAAACAGACCCCTACAAACTCTAACAGTAAAAGCCTAACAGATGTGGACACAGCTGCTGCATCAGGAGAAAGTGTGTGCTTCTTCACTACAGCGGCTGTGTCCATGAAGCAAGGACCTTGTTGAGATTTTTGATCTTCTTCCCCTTTATACAAGTGGATTACAAAATAGTTTTGTGCTAAATGATGTAGAGTCGAATGATTACGAGGTGACCAGCTGGTGTCTAATTTGTCTGTCTCAAGATAAATATTGGGGAGGGCATATTGGAACGGGTTATTAGCATTATGAAGAATGGTAACAAAGAAGTGAAAAATAGAGAGAGAGGAAAAATAAGAAATAAACATTCTAACAAGACTACAATGATCTAAAATACTTTGGAAGGATGAAGAGAGGAGAGAAAGGAATATATACAGTTACAAGGGAGTGCAGGATGAGGATAGTAAGATCTGGGGAAGAAGAGGTATATAGGTGAGGAAGGGAGGAAAGGAAGGAAGGATGGGGTAAACATCTGATGTTGCAACGTCAGAGGGAAGGCTTCTAGATGAGGCGCATTGCGCGTTAGGAGCCGCTGCCCACAGCTTTGTGCAATGCAGCACTCAGGAAGCCAGCCCGAAGATGCTGCGTTGATCGCACCGTGGACTGGCCCGAAGATAACACCGGGGGGGGGGGGGCAGGCCAGAATGCAAGGCACAGCATGGAGGGAGAAGGACAACAATGGTAGGGGGAATGCTTTTATTTTTATTTTTTTATTTAGTGATTGATTTGTCTGTTCAGGAAGAAATGTGTTTGTTTCTTTTCCTCTGGGGTTGTACTGCTTGCAGAGTCTTGCATCTTAGAGTTTGTTTGTAAATATTAGTAGTTTGAGTTTTTGGTCCTGCATTTGCATGGGGTTTTCTGGTAGGAATGAATGTTGAAAAGCATACAGTGTGCTTTGTGTATTTTAATTATGTGGTTAACCATTATATGTTGTTAATACAATTATATTGTGTGTATATATGAAAAATGAATGGAAAAAATGGTTTTTACAATTAGTGCTATTATGGGGGTGGGGTCTGTGGCGGAGATTGGCATGACCTAGCCCATTGTTCAACTGCCGGTCTACAAAATAATTATTTTATTTCCACCGGTCCATAGGTGTCAAAAGGTTGAAGAACACTGACATCGGAGGGAGGGCTTACAGCACTGACATCGAGGAAGACTTCCGGTTGGCTATGTGTGCTGGGGCAGGGCAGGCAGGAAATAGAAGATGAGCCTCGCGGCTCAAGCTCCATTTGGCTGAGAAAGTTGCTGGTAATTTGCTTGCAGATGAGGGCAAACGCGGAACACAAAAGGGGGGAGGGAGTGCGTTTTTGGACACAAGGCATGAACTTGGGAAAGAGGATGGAGGAAGGGAGGGAAAGAGATGCTGAGATGGGGGAGGGAATGCGTTTTTGGACACAGAAGGCATGAACTTGGGAGAGAGGAAGGGAGGGAAAGAGATGGTTGTGTACACGGGAATGGAAGAAAGAAGAATTTTTGGTCATAGGGGAGGGAGTGAGGTACAAATGAGAGGGAGAAATATTGTGGTGGAAAGGGAACAGTGGGACAGATTGAAATGGATGCAAGAGGGAGGAATGTTGGACATAGTGGTGAAGGGAATGGAGGGAGAGATGTGGCATGGTTCTGGAAGAGGGATGATAGAAGGAAAAATGTTGGGCATGGGGCTGGTGGGCAGGCATGAAAGATGAGAAAGGGATAAAATGCTGGACCATGGTAGGAGGAACCAATAGACAGCAACAGAAGAATTTACAGAAGATGGGAAAGTGGAAAAAAGAAACCGGGACCAACTTTATGGAAAAATAAGTCTCCAGACAACAAAGGTAAAAAAAAAAGAATTTATTGACTAAAATATGTTAGCTTTGGGAAATGGGAAAACCAAACAAAAACTGCAGACAATGTACACGATGCAGGCAAGAATTTATTGTACCAAAGTTAAAATGCAGTAATTAAAAACCTTTTTACCAACCAAGAGACCCATTGTGTTCAAAAGAAAAGGAAATGCATTTCTGGTTTTATTTCTACAGTGTTGAAGTACTTGCTAACCCTTGCTGTGACTGGTGGGGATCCCCAAGCACCGCCAGCAGAGGACCTCCTCTAGAGACGGCCAGAACTTCCCTTAACCAAGCACAGCAGTCGCTGGCAACATCCATGAGCCACTGAGGTGCCAGCATCTGTGACTCGGGGACGCTATTGCTGCCTGCCAAGCTTGGCAAAAGGGACCCTCGGCCAACTGCAAAGGAAGTCCTCAGCTGACAGCTGAGTATTTATATTTTATATTTACATTAGAGGCTCTGGTAGAAACCCATTTACAAAGTATGTATTCTTCCCAATTAATATTTCCAAATTAATAAAGTGTCTTCGCTTATTTGTAAATGGGTCTCTACCAGAGCCTTTAATTCAGTAGCATAATTAAATGAAATAACTATTTCTGAAGTTTATAGGGACGGGCGGAGATGGAGGGGATTCCTCGCGGGGACAGGTGGGGATGGAGGGGTTCCTCGCGGGGACGGGTGGGATTTTGGTGGAGACGGTGGGATTTCTGTCCCCACGCAACTCTCTATCTCTGTCTTCACTTCCTATATGTGGTACCCAGAAGTAATGTCAGTGGGAGAGACGATGCAGTCGCGAGGAGCACATTGAAGTTCTTGTTGCTCACAGCTTTGAACATCTAGAGGTACGGGAGAAGGGAAGGGGGTGCACATGTGGTGAGGGAAGGGGTGGGAACAGGTGGGGGCGGTGAGGAAGAGGGGTACTGGCACCCCCCACCAACAAGGCACCCAGGGCAGACCACCACTCCTCCCCCCAGCTACATTAACCACTGTTACCAATCTCTGGCAATGCATTCCAGAGCTTAACTATTCTCTGAGTGAAAAAATATTTCCTCCAATTGGTTTTAAAAGTATTTCATTACATTACATTAGTGATTTCTATTCTGCCAATACCTTGCGGTTCAAGGCGGATTACAAAAGAAGTTATCTGGCCATTTCCAGAGGGATTGAAGAGTAGTTTTTCAAGCTGAAGAGCCCCAAGCTCTTTAGTCTTTCCTCGCGAAAGGAGTTCCATCTCCTTTATCATCTTGGTGGCTCTTCTTTGAACCTTTTCTAATTTTGTTACATCTTGAGATACAATGACAAGAATTGAACGCAATACTCAATGTGAGGTCACACCTTGGAGCAATATAGAGGCATTATAACATTCTTCTTATTTACTATCCCTTTTTTAATAATTTCTAGCATCTTGTTTGCTTTTTTGGTTGCTGCTGCACATTGGGCAGGAAGATTATGAAACTCTTTTATTATGAGAATAACACTAGATCCCTCTGAAAGAATGTTTAAGATTTAAAATGTTATTAATAAACTCTAAAAAAATATAAAATTCTATTAATAGCACTTATGGTTTACTATGCAAGGATTCAAGATTAACTGTGAATTATCAACCAATTCGCCTCTACCTCTTACTGCTCCCATCTTCCCCACCAACCCCTGCCACCTTTTCTTCCTTCTCTGAAATCACAGGGCAGGAAACTGCACATCTTCTTTCCTCCTTCAAACTCACTACCTGTTCCTCTGATTCCATCCCCACCAATCTACGAACCACCATCTGTCCTACTGTCATCCCCGCTATCTGCCATATCTTCAACCTATCGCTCTTTGCGGTGACTGTATCTGATGCCTTCAAATATGCCACAGTGACACTGGACCTTACTTGCCCCTCCAATTATTGCCCCATTTCCTTCCTCCCCTTCTTATCCAAGCTACTTGAACGTGCTACTCACCACCATAGCCTTGACTTTCTTTTGTCTCAAGCTATTCTCGACCTAAGTCAATAGGGCTTTCTACATTCTGCAGAAACTGCTCTTGCTAGATTCTCCAGTGATCTGCTTCTGGTCAGATCCAAAGGTCTCTACTCTGTCCTCATCCTCCTTGATCTATCTGCAGTGTATAACACTGTAGATCATCACCTACTCATCGATATGCTGTCCTCACTTGAATTTCAGGACTCTGTTATCTCATGATTTTCTTCCTAACTTTCCCATCGCACTTTTAGCGTATGCTCTGGAGGATTCTCCTCCCCTGTCATTCCGCTATCAGTCGCCATACCTCAGGGCTCTGACCTGGGACCTCTTTTCTCCATCAACACTTCTTCCCTTGGTGTTCTAATTTCCTCCCACAGCTTCCAGTACCATCTCTATGCTGATGACTCACAAATTTATGACTCAAAAATTAACTTCTTTGCACCCAAAATTTCTACTGCAATCCAGGCCCGGGTCCCAGCCTAACTGTCTGATATTGCTACCTGGATGTTTCACCAACACATAAAATTAAACTTGGCCAAGACTGAACGCATTATCGTTCCTCCTATACCTGCCTCTCCTCTTCCTCCATTGCTCATTACAGGCCCTAATTACTGGCAATACCAGAATGTAAGAGTGGACAGCAAAAGAAAAAATAGAAATAAAATAATGCTTGGGTCTTATAGAGAATTAGTTTGCATGAAAACAGTATTCTGTGTTATACATAAAACACTATCAAATTATAAAAGCTGAAAAATCATAGGACTAGGATTAGAAAAGAGAAGGAAATGCTATGTGCCAGGCAGAGACGGGAAGAGTAGTCTGAAGTAATTGCTCATTAGAGGTAAAGTCTGAGAATCACAGCAAAAAAGTTGGAAAAGCAGCTTGTTAGCGACTTCAAAGAAAAAGCCTCTTTGTTTTAGTATTCCTGGATAAGCTGAGTTTCTGTCTTCGGTTCAACACGGTCATCCTGCTTAGTTCCAAGTTTATTAAAATCTCATATACCTCATTTTCTTTTTTTAATTCTTTATTTAATGTTTGTTACATAAAAACATACAACAAAATACAAGAATATCAACAGACACAAAAAGAAAAAGTAAAGAAGAAAAGAAAATCTTTTTCACAGATGCAGTCCACATTATTAGAGCTGCTTAATCACCACCAACATAAATAATATATAGATCAAATCAATATTTAGGGGTGGAGCAAAATCTAGATAAATTTAAGGGCAACCTTAAAAGCTTCTTATTTAAATTGATTCTGACTCCTTTCTCGCCACATTCTGTTTTTACTCATATTCAACATCAATATGATTTCTCCTATTTCCTTTTTACCTTAATTGTACTCTGTCCTTTTAAAATTGTATTTCTCCCCACTTTCCTGTTGTTTTCATGTAAGTAAAGTTGTGTCTTAAGTCCTTTGATTGTTTCTCATTTTAATTTTTATTGGCAAACACTTAGTGTTTATGATTGACGTTTTATCAAATTTAAATAAACTTGAAACTTGAAATATCCCTTCAGGGACAGGAATAATGACCATTTTCTTTTTCCATTTGTCACTAATTATCCTCAACCGACTATGATACTTTCAATACAGATTTATCTTTAAGGAAATCCTCTAACTGGGTAGGATCCATAAATACATATCTCTCACCTGCATAAGTTATCAAACACTTCCATGAGAATTTAAGGAAGAAGGTTGCTCCTATTGCCAAAACCTTAGTCTTGAGCTGAAGGAACTGCCTTCTTCTAAACTGAGTCTGTCTGGAGACATCAGGAAACACCTTTACTCTTTGACAACAAAACAACTCCTGTTTTTTCTCAAAATATAATTTTAGAATACCCTGCTTCTCACTTTCACTTTTAAATATAACTAACAGAGTGGCACGTCTAGCAATTAGATCTTTTGATGATTCCAAGAATTGTGAAATATCTAGACTATCTGGAGACACAATTTTATCCAATTCTCCCTTCTCAGCTGTCTCCCTGGATCTCCTTGGAACAGAATAGAAATTATCTGGTTGAAACAAGTCTACCTTACTATACTGTAAGATTTATTTCAAATACATTCTCAAAAGCTGCAGCGGGGCCAGGTAGTGAGAGCCTGGAATGCTATAACCTGTTTCTTTCGTGTCTTCTGCTAAGTCAGCTCTCTCCCTTCCAATCTTCTCATAATTCTGCTGCATGGCTCTTATTCCACCTTATCCCTCTCCTCAACTGCATACAATTCAAACTCCTCTTAATGGTCTACAAGTGTATTCACTCTGTTGCTTCTCAGGATCTCTCCTCTCATCTTCTCTATACTCTGCACCGGGAACTCCATTTGTCAGATATGTCTCTCTTATCTGTGCCCTTCTCCTCTACTGCCAACTGCCAACTCCACCCTTTCTGCGCCATATGCCTGGAACAACCTGCCTGACTCAGTACATCGGGCTCTGTCTCTGAAGATATGCAAATCCAGGCCAATAAATACAGCTTTGAAAAAATGGGTAAAGTCCTAACCCTGACAAAAACAAAACCACTGTGGAGAAGGTGATGTTCAAGATACAGGCTTTATTGAAAGTACATAGTGATAGACTCAAATCCAAAAATGGACAAAGTCCTCTGTCAGAATATAATCAACAAGCGAAATTGAGGACTTCAATAGAATGAAATACTTGCAGAATTTAAATACACTCTAAAGCTCTCAGAGACCTGTGTTTAACAAACACGTAAGTGTTTGAGATAAAACTTTTACAGGTATATGGTTTCTTTCATCGAGCAATAGTATTAGTGTATACTAACAAGAAATGGTGCTACAAGTCCTTTTAAAGTGCTATATGCAATAAATAACAAATAAATAAGTGTTAAAAATCAAGCACTTATCTTTTGAAAATGTGACTTGTGACCAAAATCGTTGCTGAATGGCTAAACGCCCTACGGGACCTGTTTCACCACGGAGTGGGCTTCTTCAGGGGTCGTGAAATAATTAGCTAAAAAAGACAACGATAAGTGAATGAATATACTTATAAAATGTGAATGTATATATTAGTGCAAGATATCATTCAAAGATTAAACAGGATGTACTTACTGTGTAACTTAGCTTATGTTATCACACGAAAAAATGGCGCTTGGAAATTTAAAACGCCGCGCTTGCGCATTTATTCTATCTGTTTATGACATCAGCAAGATTACTGCGCATGTGCAAAGCTAAAAAGTCAAAATAATAAAACATGAATATTTACCGAGCTAATAGACTAAGGAGTGACATTAGATTAGAGAAAATCAGAAAAACGAACACCAATCTATATTAGAATTTAAACCATTAGGTTTGAGCGTGTTCAATCTGAAAATCCATCGAGATTCCTTTTGATGAAGCCTGCGTTGTCTATCACCTCCTCTTATATTGTAAATTTCTTTATCAATGGCGAAGCATTGTAAATCCCAAAAGGAATGACTCTCTTCCATGCAATGTTCTGTTAGAGGAGCGTTACGTTTTAAACATTTGATGTTGGACTTGTGTTCTCCCATTCTGATTTTAAACGATCTTGTTGTCATGCCAACATAGAATTTGTTGCATGGGCAAACAACTATATAGACCAGGGGTGTCAAAGTCCCTCCTCGAGGGCCGCAATCCAGTCGGGTTTTCAGGATTTCCCCAATGAATATGTATGAGATCTATTAGCATACAATGAAAGCAGTGCATGCAAATAGATCTCATGCATATTCATTGGGGAAATCCTGAACACCCGACTGGATTGCGGCCCTCAAGGAGGGACTTTGACACCCCTGATATAGACAATATGATCGGTGGTACATGTTAAAAAGTGTTTGATCTTATAAATTTTACCATCCATAGGGTTTTTAAACTCAGTCTGAGGTATGGTAATTCTACAGATGTTACAGTGTCCACATTTAAAGAAACCATATAATATAGGTTTTGGAGGTCTTTCAATCTCACATATCGTAGGAGATAAGATTTCTTTAAGGTTTTTGTTTCTTGAAAAGGCTATCCTTAACTGGGTATCTTCAAAAAGCGGATTAGTTTCTATAATTTTCCAATTATCTTTTAAAATCTGAGCAATTGCATTACCATCCGTAGAATAACGAAGTGCACAAGTTAAAGTGGTAACATCAGATCTATCATCGTTAGGCTTTTTCTGAAATAACCACTCCTTGTGGTAATATTTGGTACGTTTTAAAGCCCTTTTTAGTACTTTCTTAGGGTAACCACGTTCTTCTAATTTTTCAGTCAGTTCTTTTGATCTTTCTTTAAAGGTGTTTATGGAGGAACAATTCCTCTTCAGTCTTAAGAACTGAGAAAATGGAAGATTCTTTCTTAAACTTGCTGGATGGCAACTCCGAAAGTCAAGGAAGGTGTTCCTATCTGTAGATTTAGTAAAAATATCAAACTCAAAATGATCTTCTTTTTGAATTATAGATAGATCCAAAAATGCAATGGTTGTCTTAGACCAATTCATAGAGAAGACTACCGTATTTTCACGTAGATAACGCGCACCCGTGTAAAACGCGCACACAGGTATAGCGCGCGAAAAACACAAATCTGTGTACAGAAATTTTTATATACCGCGCACACCAGTATACCGCGCATGCTGCCCGACTCTCCCGTCACCGCCCGACTTTCCTTTCGCCCGCCCCGACTCTCCTCTGGCCACCCCGACTCTCCTCTCCCCCTTGAAGTCCTGTCCCCACCCTGAAAGCCTGATGCCCCCCCCGACGTCCGATTCACCCCCCCCCGCAGGACCGCTCGCACCCCCACCGCGAAGGACCGCTCGCACGCACCCGCACCCCGAAGGACCGCTCGCACGCACTCGCACCCGCACCCCCACCCTGAAGGACCGCTCGCATCCCCACAGGCTCCCGACCCCCCCCATCATGTAGAAGCTCCTACCGGTGTCCTGCTGCTTCCTCTTGGCGGTCCCGACTCCCCGACACGATCGGGGCAAGAGGGAGCTCAAGCCCTCTTGCCCCAGCCAACCGCGGCACCCCCGACACGATCAGGGTAAGAGGGAGCTCAAGCCCTCTTGCCCCAGCCAACCGCGGCACCCCCGACACGATCGGGGCAAGAGGGAGCTCAAGCCCTCTTGCCCCAGCCAACTGCGGCACCCCCGACACGATCAGGGTAAGAGGGAGCTCAAGCCCTCTTGCCCCAGCCAACCGCGGCACCCCGACACGATCGGGGCAAGAGGGAGCTCAAGCCCTCTTGCCGCAGCCAACCGTGGCACCCCCGACACGATCGGGGTAAGAGGGAGCTCAAGCCCTCTTGCCCCAGCCAACCGTGGCACCCCCGACACGATCGGGGCAAGAGGGAGCTCAAGCCCTCTTGCCCCAGCCAACCGCGGCACACCCGACACGATCGGGGCAAGAGGGAGCTCAAGCCCTCTTGCCCCAGCCAACCGCGGCACCCCCGACACGATCGGGGCAAGAGGGAGCTCAAGCCCTCTTGCCCCCCCGACTCCCCGACACGATCGGGGCAAAAGGGAGCCCAAGCCCTCTTGCCCCGCCGACTCCCCAACTCCCCGACAATATCGGGCCAGGAGGGAGCTCAAGTCCTCCTGGCCCTGGCGACCCCCCCCCCGCTAGTTGTTCGGGCCAGGAGGGAGCCCAAACCCTCCTGGCCACGCGACCCCCTGCCCCCACCCCGCACTACATTACGGGCAGGAGGGATCCCAGGCCCTCCTGCCCTCGACGCAAACCCCCCTCCCAACGACCGACCCCCCACGACACCCCCTCCCCCCTTCCCCGTACCTTTGTGTAGTTGGCCGGACAGACGGGAGCCAAACCCGCCTGTCCGGCAGGCAGCCAACGACGGAATGAGACCGGATTGGCCCATCCGTCCCAAAGCTCCGCCTACTGGTGGGGCCTAAGGCGCCTGGGCCAATCAGAATACGCCGTACATCTGTTCACGCTCCTTCAGGATCCCATTCTCCTTGTTCCCAATGTCAATGGTGTGACAAAGCTATAGTGGGCAGCGTTTGGCGCGACCCATGTACAGGAAGGGTTATACAAGCTAGACAGCACACCACATGCAAGTCGGCATGGGTTGTATATATTATTATCTGCCCTTGCCCCTTGGTGTACGTGGGTCGCACCAAGCGTGCAGTACAGTTGAGGCTCAATGAACATAAATCTAGAATAGTCATGGGCAACCTGTCAGCCCCTTTAGTCCAACATTGGCTGTCTAAACAACATGCGGTGGACCAGATAAGGTGGAGAATTATTGATGCTCTATGTATACAAGGGATGGAGGGGGATCTGGAAGCTAAGTTAAATTATTTGGAACAAAGATGGATATACCGTCTAAATACTGTTATTCCTCATGGTTTAAACCTTGAATTGGAATGGTCATCCCTTCTATGATATTTCCCTGGGAGTGTAACCCCTCCCTAGAACACTATGGGAGGATAGTAAACATTGTATTAATATTTTATTGGTAGTCCCCTCCTGGGTGTTGGGGTGACGTAGTGGTTCGGGCTTTCGGCCCCTCCCCCTTCATACCTCACTTCCGGGACCGGGGAGATTTAAAGAGGTCCTTATCACGCCGTGGCCATCTTGAGAACTTAGATCAGGTGGTCACGGCGTGAATATCTAGCACCAAAGATTTAGATTAGATTAATTCTGCCCTAGCCTTGCCCAATTCTGCCCCAGCCCTGCCCCCACAAAGCTTCCTCTGGTCTTTCCTGACGAGCTCCGGCCACATCTGGAGGGCCAGGAGTATGCACGGGTGTGTGTGACATCATCCGTACTTGCTCAGAGGCCCTCCAGATGTGGTCGGGGCTTTCCAAAACCCGGTCAAATTGCTGGGTTTTAGAAAGTCCGTCCGGTAACCCAGACAGCTCTCTAAAAACAGGACAAGTCCAGGTATTCCTAGATGTCAGATTGTGAGCCCACCAGGACAGATAGAGAGAAATACTTGAGTGTCTGAGGCTATAAGTGGTCAATAAATACTGCCGAATGCCGAATATGCTGTGATATGCTGAATACTGCTACAAAACAGTATTTGGCATATCACCAAGCTACCTCAACCCTCACTTCAATTTAAATTACAACAACAAGAACTCCCGCAGAATTCACTTGTTCGCCTTCCCCTCTCTAAAATCATGTCACTTCAAAAGGTTCCTTGACAAAACTTTCTCCTTCCAGGCAGCCAAACATAACACTTGGCTAGCTCGAACTATACTCGAGGCCCCCACCTACCTCGCCTTCAGAAAACAACTCAAAACACACCTATTCCATGAACAGAACCCTTAACACCTTCCGCCAACTCCCTTCCCCCCCCCCCCCCACCTTGTACTGGAACCCCTACCTACTCCTTCTTACTATATATACTCTCCGAACTCCAATGACTTCATTGTTTGTATCTTCTGTTTAACTGACTTCCTAACTTCCAAGACTTCTTCATTTGTAACTTTGTTTAACTGATGTGAACCGCCTAGAACTCTCTGGGTATGGCGGTATACAAAATAAAAGTTATTATTATTATTAAATAAATAAAGTGCACACATTTATATCTTTTTCACAGCAAGTGTACCATTGTATTGCTTTAGGTTCTGAGAAATTACTTTATAAAGGCACTCAGATACAAATGTTTAAAGTTTATTAGATTTTGATAAACCACTATCTAAGAAAATCTAAGCAGTATACAACAAATAAGAAATATTAAAAATGGACATAATTACATGAGAGATAAAACCTTCTATAGGAAACAAAGTGGGAAGAGTGGAGGAAATACAATTTTTATATAGGAAAGAGAAGGGTAGGAGGGAAAACACAGAAGGAGGTGAAAATAAAATGTGTCGTATATCTTTGTTTTAAAAATCCTACGATAATATTATATACATCTTCAAATAAAAATGTATTAAGTTCTGATTTGAATTTAGAGAAGGAATCCTGCTGTCCGAGTTGAATGGGGAGAGCATTCCATAGGGATGGTGCTTTGACAGAGAAGATGGATTTCGTGTGGTGTTACAGACAATATTTTGCATTGATGGAACAGATTTTAAAAAACCCAACTTTGATCAGTGGAACGTGAAGTCCTGGAAGTAGAGTAATGTTGCCTTTTATAAAATAAGTCTAAAACACTCCAGCTAAATAATTCCATCATGATCATGTTTCAAACCAGCACTCTATGTCAGGACAGGGCTGCATGCTGTTACAAAGCATCACAAAAATTCCTTTTTTTAGAAAGATTATTTTTTTCTTTCAGAGAAAGTGCACTTGCATTCTCCTCAATTCCAACAACAAAACAAACTGTGGACAAAACACAATGTTCTTGATCAATGTTTAAAAAATATCCACATCAACCGTATTAAAAGCTAACAGACTCAACGTGGGCCGTGTTTCGGCTAACAAAGCCTTTCTCAAGGGTCTGGATGTCAGATAACACGCTGGCATTGTGGAAGTAGTGTCCACATCGCAAATGCCGTGTGCAGAATAAGGCTGAGCTGACCGCTGATGCACGGAGCTGCTCTGTGAAAGGAAAGGGCGTGTGCATCAGGGTCAGCTCAGCCTTATTCTGCACATGGCATGTGCGATTTGGACACTACTTCCATAATGCCAGCGTGTTATATGATGACCGGACCCTTGAGAAAGGCTTTGTTAGCCAAAACATGGATATTTTTTAAACATTGATTGAAGAAATAAAGGAGGGTCAAGAACATTGTGTTTCGTCCACAGTTTGTTCTGTTGTTGGATTGCTCCTCTTCCTGTGGAACATCGGGTCTTCCTGTTTTGACTTTTCATAGGTTTTTTTTTCCTCCTCAATTACTCCAGGTCAGCATAACCCTGGAAAAGTTGGAACTTGTAATTATTGCAAGATTAACGCAGTAAGGGCTCCTTTAACAAAGCTGCAGTAGCAATTCTCCCGAGGCAAATGCACCGAAGCCCATTCAATTCTTGGCACTGGGAGTGTAGGCCTTTAAAACCCTGGCTTACATGTCTGGCGCCGATCTTTCCCGGAAGCATGATTCTCTATACGGCGCCGTTGTGTGATTTGATGCATTTGCTGTGGGAGAATCACAACTGCAGCTTTGTAAAAGGGGCCCTAAATAAGAGTGTTTAGCACCAAGTGAAATTGCTGCGTTTATTGGGTGATGGTCCCACAGTATTAATAAATGGAAAAATATTCATATGAATTATCAGCATTATGAATGTCTTTAAGTTCAATCATCTTTAAAATAAACAGCAGCAATTGACCAGTAGATTGACAATGTGATAACAAATGATGTTGCATAAAGTCAATTACTGAAACTTAATGAAACATAAGTAGGAACAACTCTAACCAAAGGAAGAACTGGTCAGACGTGTAATATACCATGTAGAAGAAAATGAGAATATTGTTGATATGTTGCATCGTATTTCATTAACATACATATAAATGGAAAAGATTATCAAGTGCTGCTAAAGATCTTGTCTTGAAATCATAGATTGATGTAACACATCATACGAAGCTAGTCTGATTCGCAGGGGCTTGCAGAGGTATATGTCATTTTAGTGTGAGATAACAACGGGGCCCAAAGTCGCTCAAATTTGGAAAGCGAACCTTTTTGTTCAGCTGCAATCCTTTTGTATTTAGCATAAAGGCAAACTGTTCCACCATTCTGTATGAGATACATTTCCTAAAAAAATATGACCATATCACAGAGGCATACCATGACTCGCACTGGCTTCCAATAGAAGCGAGAGTGCACTTCAAATTCTACTGCTTACTTTAAAAGGCTCTCAACGGAGAAAGCCCAACCTACTGGAATAACCGACTAAATCAATCCTCCTCAACCAGACACAGAAGATCCCACTCACTATTCACTCACCCGTCATCCAAAGATGTCAAACGAAAAAAATTTTATGATAACCTAATAGCCTCCAAAGCAGCTAAACTGGACAGACAAATCACTACTCTGTTATCTTTGACTACAGACTACAAAGCCTTCAGGAGAGACATTAAAACCATACTCTTCAAAAAACACATAAACCTATCCAGCACAACCAATCCCAACCCAATATCCAACACTCTATTTACCCTTAGATCTCTCTAATACTCTTTTATCTAAAACCCATAATTTCACCCTATTCTTATCTCCACTTCCCTTTGGTAACTCTTTACCCAATATATATTACCTTAAAAATTCTATGTCATTGCTTATTCTATTCCTTTAAATTTTGAATGTAATTTTGTTTTAGTTTGGATGTAATCCGCCTTGAACCACTAGGTAATGGCGGAATAGAAATCACATATGTAATACATTAGTAAAATCTTTCCACTTTGCAAAAACAATTCGTAAAGCCACTAAAATTAATAGTTGAGTCAATGGTACAATCTCTTGGGGTATGGGTGTTTGCAAGGCTCTTAAACTAACAAGTAATAAGGAATAAGAAAAAGGAATGGAAGTATTTAGTATGGATTGTATATGAGTCCATACCTTTTCCCAATAATTTTGTAATAAGGGACAAGCATATATCATGTGTTTCAATGTACCCAGTGACATTTTACAGGACCAACATAAGTCATTAGCATGGTCTTTCAGTATTTTGGAGAGTTTACTAGGGTCCAGTAAATTCTATGCAGTAAAAAGAAAAAAGATTGATATAATGCAGCAGAACTAGTGATTTGTATATTAACGACCACATGGTTCTCCACCAGAAGACTTCTAATGGGACACCCAAATCTGCTTGCCACTTATTGAACACTGTAGATGGGGAGGGAATTTTTAGAGAATGAAATGTTTTAAACCAATTTGAAACCTCTTTTTTATTATATGCAAACGTGCGGCATAAACTTAGTAAATCAGGTTCCTCCCATTTGTCTGTCCTTACTTTTACAAATTCATGAAATGCATGTTTCAATTGTAGCCATTGAAAAAAATGCCGAAGGGGAAAGATGATAGAGAGAACTAAGCTTGTCATATGGTATCCAATTACTGCCATCATATAACTGACCCAATTTCCAGATACCCAAAGCTTTCCAAGTTTTCCAGTTAACAGTAGATGTTGAATTGTTATCTACGTGTAAGGATGAGTTCCATTGAGCAGCTAACTGGTTATCAATTGTCTTAACAGTATGTATTGCAGTATCTTAAGATATGATCCTTATGAATTAAAAACCCTGAAGAATTCACAAAAGGAAGGAGGTCCAGCGTAACCCAGCTATATAATTCTTTATCTGCTTTTATCCAGGGGGAAGTATGATTTATGTTTTCAGTATGTAATAGCCATTTAGAACACTGTCTGAGAAGGAAAGCATAATGATATTCTAAAAAGTCCGGAAAGTTGATTCCACCATTCTTTTGTGTTTGTTTGAATTTATGTAATGCAATCCTAGGTACCCTGTTATTCCATAAAAATTTAGTTAAAAGTTGATCCAATTTTTTATAAAAAGAAAGTGGGAGTAATCTAGGTAACATACTGAGGGGATATAAAATCTTTGGAGCAATTACCATCTTAATGGACTCTAATCTACCCCACCAAGTTAGGTTTAAAGGGTTCCATCTCTTAGTGAGTGTAGTAATCATTTGAGTCGTATCCTCTTCTGCAAATTTCAAAGTATCTTCTATTGACTGTCCAAAATGAAGACCTAAATATTTGATTTTATTGTGTGACTATTTAAAACTATAATCCGATAGGGAATGTTTCATAACATGTTTATTAAGAGGCATCAGTTCAGTTTTGGAAGCATTAAGTTTGTACCTGGAAAATTTAGAATATGCACTGATGAGTTCTAATAAGCAAGGAAGGGATGAAGGATTAGTATAAATCAAAACGTCATCTGCATATGCAAATATCTTCATTTCTAATGATCCACATGAAATCCCTGCTATTTTAGGGCAATTTCTAATATGTATTAATAATGGTTCCAGAGCAATATTAAACAGCAGTGGTGATAATGGGCAACCCTGTCTTGTACCTCTGGTGGGATGAAAGGACTCAAGAGTTATACCATTAAGTTTAAGTGATGTAGTTGGTTTTGTATACAATACCTTAATCATTGATATGATACTATCCGTAAATCCAAACCAGGCTAGAGACTGAAACATAAATTGCCATTCTACCCTATCAAATGCTTTTTCAGCATCAAGGAGTGGGTGAGATGAATGTTGTGCTTGTTGTATAAGAGATGTAAATAATCTAGTATTGTCACTAGCTAGTCTCCCAGCCATAAAACCATTTTGTTCTGGTCCTATCAGTTTGGGAAGCACTTTTTGTAATCGATCTGATAATATTTTGGCATATATTTTTGCATCAATATTGATGAGAGATAGAGGTCTATAGTTTTGAATTTTTAGTGGGTCTTTACCTGGTTTGGGCAATACTATAATGTTTGCTTCCGTAAAAGTACCAGAGACATTACCAGTGGAGATAAAGTAACTATAGAGTTGGAGCAATTGAGGGACAATGATATGGTTGAAGGCAGTATAAAATTCTAGAGTATAGCCATCAGGGCCAGGGGATTTTTTTTTTTTGCCATTGCTTTCAAAGAAGATATAATATTTTCAGCAGTGATTTCTTCCATTAAGAATTCATTGTGTATCTGAGTTAACCGTGGTCTTACGATGGATTCCGCAAGGAATTCAGCTGAATCATTGATCTTAAGTTCAGTAGAGTATAAAGATTCATAAAATGATTTAAATTATTGTGTGATTTCTTTGGAATCGGTTTTCAAATTACCTGTTTCATCAAGAATATCGTATATGTTAGTTTTTTTTTTTCTTGTATTTTCAAATATTTAGCTAATATGTGACCACTTCTGTTGTTATTACTATGATAGCATGCAGTTTGCATAAATATTGTATTGCCTGCTTGTGTACTCAGTTGAATATTATAGGCTAGTCTTATTTCTTTAAGTTTAGTCAAGAGTCTGCATATTACCGGGTTGTTTCTGATGAAAAATTTCCAGTTTCTTTATTTCAGCTTCCTGTTCTACTAATAGTTTCCTAGATTGTTTATTTTTGTTGGCCTGGTATGCTATTATTAATCCTCTAATGTAAGCCTTGCAGGCATCCCATAAAGTGGGCCAATCAGTGTGCTCATGCTTGTTTAGAATAAAGTATTCTTTTAGCGCTGCTTCAGTGTGTGATACAAACTGAGGGTCATTTAGTAGCACATTATTAAATCTCCAAGAATTCACTTTGGAGTATTTTGCTATTCCATCTAAATGTAATTCTATTGCTGCGTAATCCGATACTGAAATCTCATTGATTTTGGCACCAGAGATGTTATTGGACAGATTTTTACTAAGCAAAAAATAATCTAATCTGGAATATGAATTATGAGGTGGAGAATAGAATGAAAATTGGGACTCAGTATTATGAAGAAACCTCCAGCTGTCTACTAAATTTAGTTGTAAAATCATCAATCACTCAATTCAAACTCTATTGCTTACTTTTCAAAGTAACCCATGGTTTGGCCCCCCAGTTACCTGAACAACTGCCTTTACCGCTACCGTTTACCCAGATCAAGAAGAACTCAGAACCTTTTCACCTTCCCCCCTCATAATGGTACCCAACGTAAGAAACTTTACGACAGCCTTCTAGCAACACGGGCAGCGAAAATTGACCCCACCATCACCAAACTGATGATCAAAACAACAGACATCAAAGTGTTTCGGAAAGAAATCAAAACATTTCTTTTCAAAAAACACAACCTTACTTACTATTCCCCTCCTCAATCGCACATGCACTCTCCCCAGTAAATAACACATTAGTCAACCCCTTGAACCTCATATACCAAAAATATCCAGACTCCTAAATAAGCATCTCCCATAGGTATCCATTTAACCTATTCCTAAATAAGCATCTCCCTTAGATATCCATTTAACCGATTTCTTCAAAGTTAGGTATCTTTCTTCAGTTGCCCATATTGTTTTCCCCACTGAACCTTGTAACAACTTGAACCCTGTCAAGTTATTCTATCGATAAATCCAGATACCTTATACTTGTATTTCTATACCACAACATGTAATTTACTTGAATCGTTGTTATGTAATTCTCTCGGTAATGTCCTGATCTCTTTTAACTGTAATTTGCTTAGAACCGCAAGGCACAGGCGGAATAGAAATCACAAATGTAATGTAATGTAATGTTGTGTAAGCTGTGCCATGCCTTAGTGATTTTGTAGGGTACGCTGGATCTCCTATCAATTGAGGGTTCTAGAATTAAGTTGAAATCTCCTGCGATTATATAAGCCTGGGATGTTTCAGCAAGAGCTACTGATGTAAGGTTATTAAAAAATAAAGGATCAATATTTGACGCATAGACATTTATGACAGATATAGTTATACCACCTATCTGTAGTTGTATAATATTCCACCTTCCTTCAGTATCATTCTTCTGATCCAGTATTTTGATGTCCTTTCTATTTCTAACCAATATAGCAGTGCCGTTTTTCTTTTTATCAGCTGGAGAATAATAAACTACCTTAGCCCAATTAGTTTTTAGCTTGACAGCTTCTGTGGACGTTAGGTGAGTTTCCTGAAATAAAACTATGTCCGGTGATTTGCGTGAGACTTATGTTAGTATTTTTTCCATTTGATTGGATTGTTAAATCCTTTAACATTAAGTGAAAGAAATTTTAATGACATATATGAGTGGTATCATGGATATTCAGACCTCTACAGCCCCTGCGAATCCAGCAAAAACATTTTCTCGTAAAAGACAGGGTAAATAAAATATACACGTTTGTTCCAGCATACCATATTCCATCCATTAAAATACTGTATATGGATAGGTATATGGTAGGTTCACTCTGTGGGAACCGAGCATATAAGAAGCAGCACAACCGCCTCTCAGCAGGTCAATATAATAATGTATTATTTAAATCACCAACTAGATTATACAAGTTATGAAATATTATGTTTACTATATAGTGGAGCAGATTTTAATTATTCTTTCCAATAAGCTTGGGTTGTCACTTTTATAATTAGACTAATTGCATAACTCCTGCAGTATTTCTAAGTAGTCCACGAAAATCACATTATACTTTCATATGGCCCTGATATTTACAAGTCCATGCCTATCAGTTGTTAATTTTCGATAATGTACATATTAAAGGTGTACAATGATAGGCCTTGGCATAACACTTACAGTAAATATTATGTAATATCAATCATACTTGTTAACCCTGCCTGCTATTGCTAACTATATTATTTCATTAACAATTGAGTTAAATTGATGGAATCTTTACTGGCAAGTTAAAAGTATTGTAATAATAGTTTCTGGGACAGAGTATTAGATATGTAGGTTATTGCATACTTAAATGATGACAATGTTAATTAAGTTATATAAAATAATAGATTTTGATATGTTAATTTTGAATTAATACAGCGATCATCAAATACCTTGAAACACAATCGACAAATAAATATGATAAATATTGTTATGAACTGTAAAAGAAGGACAAAACTTAAAACTTCCCCACATTTTATCTATTAATAGCATAAACTTAATCATAAAAATAAAAGATTGTATACGTAAGAGGATATGTGGATCGCAGTTCAAAGCTAATAACAATTCAATGATAGCATAGTATGAGTCAATGATATTTAATAATGTATAATACCCATATATAATTATTTCATTCAAATTTACCAGTGTAGCTATTTAGTAAAGGTATCTAAAAAGGTAACTAAAATGCTAGAATAATTTGATTGCTTAATATCCTTATAATATGTAAAAGAAAGTTGATTACTAAATTCATAGGGTATGAAAATACTGTAACTATAGAAAGTAATAACAATGAAATAATAGCGCAATGAAAATTGATAATCATAGTAACATCTACCTATTAATCTGTACCTAAAAGAAAGTAAAACCATAATTTGAGTGAGCGATATACGGCAATGGTTTGCTAAGGACAAATAGGCAATAGAAGAGTATGAGTTAAAATTCATTCACTATGAATCATAAATATAATGTATACCTACTATAAAATCTATCTTTAGTAACCGTATAGATATCAATTGTAATGTACAGAATAAGCTAAAGACATCTGAACATTATTGTCGCTTCAGATTGTTTTCATATTCCCCATCCTTCCACCACAAAGCAATTTTTGATATGAGCACACTTGGGGAAGTTCAAGGAAATCAACAGTGCACTTATAATGCCGAAAGAGTTAGTAGGCAGAATAAGGATATGATATCTGTCATCCTATTCAAGAAGTTGTGGACATTTTGCTTTATATTAAGTAAGTGTAAATCTATGTGCTTAACATTACTGTAATTTATAGTTATAAGGAGAAGTATGATATTGACGAACAGACAATAGTAACACAAAACATAGAAAACATTAAAAACGGTGGATGTAGTGATCAGTATACAGAACCGTATGTGGGTTTGAACACAGGGATATAAATTCATTAATCCAGATAGCGACTTCATTAAAATACATTTTCTTCCATAAGCGCAGGTGGGAACATCTATTCATCTCGCCACTGATGGTAAATAATTCACGCCTCGTGCCACGTGGAACATGCGGCTTAGACATCCAAGTCTGTAACTGCAGTGAGATGATGAAGCCGTTTGTAATGGCAGTAAAAGACAGAAGACAGGCGGGCTGTAAGACGATTTTTTCCAGTAGCGATTGTATTTGTAACAGCAGAGTAATATAAGCAACCAGCAAATTGTTACGAAGCAGATATCTCGCATTTATTTGAGTTTCTGTGAAGTTCGGAGACCATCAACCTCAAAGTATTTAGAATATAAGACTTCATTGCAAGTATTCCTCCCTGCTATGTATTAAGTAATGGAGACTCTTAAAACAATATAGCTGAGAAAACAAATGTTGGAATCAATCACTTATGAATATGGAGGGTAAGGGAATCAAAACTCATCGATGTTTGAAGGTCGCATCTCCTCTATATAATCAGCTGGATCTGTGAAATCTTTGGTATTATTGTTAAGAGTCACACGCATTCTTGCAGGATATAGCATACCGTACTTGGCATTAAGCTCCTTCAGTTTAGGACGATACGCTAGCATTTGTTTACGAAGTTGTGCAGTACGTTTGCTCAAGTCGGGTACGAAGAGGATATTGAAGCCATCTAGTTTTAATGGAGATTTAGCTTTTGCTCTAGCCATGATCTCTGGAATTTGGTTGAAACGAAGCAACCTGAGCACAATCGGTCGTGGATATCGGGCATTAGCGATCATGTGAGAGGGCACCCTGTGCGCTCTATCTATTTCCAAATCTTTATCAAATTGCATATCCATGATGGCTTGAGGGCTGTCGTCTTCTTTCAGATCATCCGTCGATTTTTTGGGGGGTAAGGTGGCTCTGGCTTGTGCCGCTTACCGACTTTTGATGTTGCCATCTGCTTCAGTTAACGTCAAAGTACTATTTTAGTACTGAAAAGCGATTTTATATGGCGATTTTATTGATTTTCTTAGCAAGCCCATTGGAGCTCTGCAGTTATGCTGCCATTTCCTATCCTGCTCGCTAGCGCCCCCTGAATAGTACACTTTAAAAAAGAAAAATTATTATGTGGCTGGATTTTTTTTTAGGGGATTTTGTGATAGACAAGATAGAAGCCACTACTTTGCCAGGGATCACTAGCATTGAATAAGAACATAAGAATGGTCCATCAAGCCCAGTAGCTCATTCTCACGGTGGCCAATCCAGGTCACTAGTACCTGGCCAAAACTCAAGGAGCAGCAACATTCCAGAGCTGAGATTGTGATGCCATAATTCCTCATTCCACAGTGCCTCAGAGCCAACCTCATGTTACACTGGCTTGATTGTCCTGTACTTGGCTCACATAAGAACATAAGAATAGTCTTACTGGGTCAGACTAATGGTTCATCAAGCCCAGTAGTCCGCTCTCACCGAGACCATTCCAGGTCACTAGTATCTGGCCAAAACCCAAACAGTATCAATATTCCATGCTACTGATTCAAGGCAAGTAGTGGCTTCCCTCATTTCTTTCTCAGACTATGGACTTTTCCTCCAGTAAATTGTTCAAACCTTTCTTAAAACCAGCTACGCTTTCCGCTCTTACGACAACCTCTGGCAGTGCATTCTAGAGCTTAATTGTTCTCTTAGTGAAAAAAAATTTCCTCCTATTGGTTTTAAAAGTATTTCCCTGTAACTTAATCAAATGTCCCCTAGTCTTTGTAATTTTTGACGGTGTGAAAAATCTTTCTATTTGCTATTATTTTGGTTTCTGCCAGGTACTTGTGATCTGAATTGGTCACTCTCAGTTTGATGGCTCTTTGTTCTGTCCCAGTATGGCAATGCTTATGTTCTTATTGTAAGTTACTTCATAAATGGCTTTGTTGATCATATTTGTTACATAATACAGTGCTGAGACTCTATCTGGGTTTGGAGAATGTTTGGACAAGTTCCTAGAGAAACCCCCCCCCCCCCCCCCAAAGTCTGCTATTGAGACAGACATTGGGGAAAGCCGCTACATACCCTGGGATCTAATGCATGGAATGTTGCAACTAGTCAAGTCCGCATACTTTATTTCAGATTTCCGAATTCCCTCAGGTCAACTTTAGATATTTGACCTCTACTCAACCCCTCCGTTGATGTTTCCCTTAAGTGTCTCATTTACTATTAATTATTGTAGCTCTATCGCTGCCTTCCCTAGTGGGCCTGTTTGTTTTGTAAGTCATGTCTACGGAATTTGTATTAGTCCCTTGTATGTTGTATAAATTATTTTAGCATTGTACATCGCCTTGAATACATGATTAGGCGATTAATCAAATTTTAAATAAACTTGAAACTTGATTCTTCCAGGTATTTGTGACCTGGATTGGGCCACTCTTGGAAACGGGATTCTGGGCTTAATGGGCTTAATTGGTCTAACCCAAGCTTTCACTTAAGATGAGAGAGATATGCTTTATAAAACAGACATAAAATAGATGCTTTGGGACTTCTCCCATACATACTTTGTTATAAAATTGCCCCCCACCTCCACCTGCTTGCTATATTGATTCTGGAGAAAAGCGGACTCATTGGCTGAAAGGGGGGCGAAGTGGGGCTGCGTGGCCTCACAAGGTCAAACGTTTTTGAATAAGTCTTATTTGATCCAGTGAAAGATTTTAGCAGGTGCAGAGAATCGATGCTTATGAAAGTGAGAGGATGACACACACACACACACACCCTACCCCCCCACCCCACACACACATCCACACACCCACCCCTTATGTGAGCCAGACACTGAAAATAACAGGGGGTCTTTTACTAAGGCGCACTAAATGCTAACGCGTCCACAGAATATACGTGTTAGCATTTAGCGCGCGCTAAATCGGCTAACGCACCTTAGTAAAAGACCCCCTTAGAGTGCTAATATTTCAGCACTGCCCCTCCCCCATTCTCCATTGCTGACTCCTAACTGAAGATGTTCACAATTTAATAAGGTTATCTTTGCTTTCTTTTTTCTTTTAACAAAGCAAATCTGGTGAGAACATTTTGACTGAGCAACATTTCCTCTCATCTTTTCATTTCCTTTTCGAAAACTTCTCTGCATGTCTTAACAGGTCAACATAATAACAGGCCCTTTTCCCCTCTTACAGGAATTCGTCTCTTAACAGAATCTCAAATCTGTATTTCAGTAGCAGATGAAATCCTTCTGCCCTTTTCTCTCTGTTGCATTTATTATCTCTTCAAATGGTCGGTTCTCTTCGTATGCAAAAGAAAACCAACAAAAACCTGCAGAAAAGGTGTACAACAAGAAACAAAACAAAACTGCAGGGAAATGTACAGGGGCAGGAAATTTATTAAAAACACAAAAGTAAAAAAATTAGTACATAAACCACATAAAATACGTCCAAAAAGTGGTCCTAATGGTCATGCACACCCCTTCCCACGTACCTCTTTAACTTTTCTGGCACGAGCAGCATCACCAACTTGCAGCCTGCATCGGCTCTCCCTATGACATCACTTTCTAGGTGCGGCACTCAGCAATGATGTCAGAGGGAGAGCAGACACTGGCACGAGCAGCAGATTGGAGTTGCTGCTCTTGCCGGCAAGGAGCTAGGTTTTTTTTTTTGGGGGGGGGGAAGCAGAGGTGGGGCAGAGAGGAGGATGGGTGCCAGTGCCCCCACGGAGACGGCGCTTGGGGCAGACAATCCCCCCCAGCCCCCACCCCTTTCTACCCCACTGTGTTCAAGTGTGCAAGAATAGAATAAGGTTAGCTGTTTTTAATCATTTTAATGCAAAAGTACACAAAACTAACAAAAATATAAAATGCTAGGAAGAGCACCTGCGATTCAAGTTTATTAAAAATTTGATATACCACCTTATCATGTATTTCAAGGTGGTTGTACAATTAAAATGAGGGTATTTCAAACAGTGTATCAAAACAATTAACAACAAACAAAACATCTGGACAATTTATTTAAGACTAAACAAACAGGTACAAAAGGGAGAACTACAAAGCCATGTTAAGGAAAGAGAAGATGGGAAAAAACAAGAGGGCAGGGCAATAACATGTAAGTCCAAAAGAAATGGACCAAGAAAAGTTTAAAAATCCTTCTAAGGACAGTCAAACTTGGAGAGCATCTTTAGAAAGGAACGTCTTAAGAGAAGACTTGAATTTCTCAAGAGTTGATGTCCCTCTAACGAGTTCGGGGCTGAGTTCCAAAGGGTGGGAGCAACTACGGAAAAGATAGTATTTCTCCTAGTATTTATATGGCTTAGTGACAGAAGAGTGCGTGATGAAGTGGATGGAATCAAAAGTCTATTGATAAATTCCGGCTGAGCTGTTTTTCTAGTTTTAAAAGTCAACAGTAGTGTTTTATATGTAACTCGATGATTGAGACGTCATTGTGTATGTTCATGGTGGTTGAGATATAGAGTTGCTTTCCTGGCTTGTTGAACAGTGGTGTAGCGAGGGTGGGAGGCACCCTGAGTTCTGATGCCTCTCCCCGCTCCTTCTCTGCCGCCTCCTGCCATGCGCGCTTCCCTTCCCCCGTTCCTATTTAGCTTCCCCTGCGCAAGCAGCATCTCTAACTAGACGGCACCCCCTCCATCCCTTACTACCCTTAAGACTCTGAGGGCACTTTCCTTTTTTATTTGCGTGTTTTCAGAGCTCAGAAAAAAATTGACATCACGGGGGGGCCCAGTCATGTTTTTCATTCTTTCACTTTCGTATCCAGTGAGCGTCATTCCGACATGAGCATTGCCTGTTATTCACAAATTGTATTCCACATGGTTCTCCATTAGTGAAGCACAGGACAACTCGGACCCCCGAAGAAGGAGTGTTTGTCCGAAACACGGACCGTGTTAGGTCCGGTCTCCATTCTTCAGAAAACATTTTACTGACTTTTATTAAAAGTTCCTGTACCTTGTACATTCCTCTCTGCAGTTTCTTTTTGGTTTTGATGTTTTTAATTCTCTCATTATTGTTTATTGAAAGCGCTTCTATACTGCTACTAATGACTGGGTAGTCTATTCAGAGTGGTTTACATTAGCTCCTGTAACGGTGTTATGATACATGAGCTTCAGTAATGGAGGTATAGTTTATGAGTTTCTATAATGATGTTACAATAACATCCTTGGACTGAAGATCTCCCACTTCCTGCGCTTTACAGCTGCGTTTTGCTGAGCGCACTGGCCATGTAAGAGCAAGAGAAAAAATTGTGCTTCTAAGCTTTAGCACTGGCTCACCGGGCTCCAACACAGCATCTGCAAATGTCCTGTTTTTGGGTTCCCAAACACTAATCATCTTGGGCTTCCTTTGCTTTTCAGAATAGTCGTTGCCTATTTTTGTAGTCAATGGCTATAACTAGTTAGTCATTCATATATTTGGGATACTCTGAAATTCAGGGGTTAACTTCCCTGCCTCATTGCCGGAGGATGTGGTAACAGTGCTTAGAATATCTGGGTTCAGAAAAAATTTGGACAAGTTCTGGAGGAAAAGTTCATGGTCTACTGTTGAGGTAGGCATGAGGAAAGCCACCGCTTGCCCTGGTGTTGGTAGCATGGAATCTTCCTACTATTTAGGATCCTGCCAGGTGCTTGTGACATTATTGTGCTGTTATTTGAGACTGCATTTGATCCCTATTGTTGAGTTGGAAGTTCTTTAATAATGTTTCTCGATTCGGCAAAGGAATCAAATGCATTTGTGTTGGCCTTTCTGTATTTGCTAATTGCTTGTTTGAAAATGATCTTGGTTAGATGTAACTTTGATATGAACTCCTAATAAAGACCTCTAAAAATAAAATAAAAATCATTTTACCTTGTCCGCTGTGTGGCAGGATTCATGCTGTATGCGCACTGTCTTCCCTCCCCTTTTGTCACGAGCCCTGGTAGAAAAGCATCATAAGACATGTGCATTTTATTATCCTCAACAAACCCCTAATTAGCTGGCAAATGAAAACCTAAGCTCTAATTATGATACATGCAATCTATGTAGTGGTGTGTCTCTCCCAATGCCAGTGCTCATTGAATCAATAAACAGATGGTTCCAGTGCTGAAGCTCAGTCGAGCTCGATTCTCTTCCGTGTGCTGGCATTACATTTTTATCTTTGCCCTCTTAAAAACAAGCCGTGCCACGGATGTTATCTGGCTCCATGTCTTGCAATTTTTCAAACTCTGAAAGCAGCCCCTGGGGATTCCACTGCATGGCACCGAGCCAGAGAACGTAATAAAATTCAGCTTAAGCTAGCCGTACTGTTCTTTCTATTTCCTTCCTTTGTCTCCTCTTTCACCCTTTTTTCCTAGCCACTTCTATTTATCCCTCTACGTGTCACTCATTTTTTTGTTTGTGTTTTTTACTCCTTCATCCATTGCCCAGAGCTGCTGCAGAGATCAGAAATAATGCCTAGTCTTGTCTGGGTGAAACGCCTTTTAATTCCAGGGATGAACTATCAAGGCTGTGTGCTGTGTCTTGAACCAAGGTCACAGTTCTTGTTTTTCATTAGCTCGCAGCCTCTAACATGGGCCAGGTAGGACCTTTGAAACGCCGGGGCCTCTGTAACTGGGGTTTCTTTTTCTTTCAGCTGACATTGAGCAAAAACCAAATTGATCACCTCTTACAGAGGCAGAAGATGTGCACCAAGGAGCCGATTTTATAAGGAACATCTAACTCAGTGGTTCCCAAACCTGTCCTGGGGGACCCCCAGCCAGTCAGGTTTTCCAGATATCCCTAATGAATATGCATGAGAGAGATTTGCATACCTGTCACTTCCATTATATGCAAATCTCTCTCATGCATATTCATTAGGGATATCTGGAAACCCTGATTGGCTGGGGGTCCCCCAGGACAGGTTTGGGAACCACTGGTCTAACTTATCCCCCGCCTCCCACCCTTTTTTTTTTACAAAACTGTGATAGCGATTTTTAGCGCAGGCAGTGCACTCACTTATGGCAGCCATTGACTTGTTGTAAGTAGGCATGCTTCACTTTTGCCGAATCATTGTGGCTTTGTGCTAATAAGTTAAGCACCCCCTTAAGCCTATATAGAATTGATGGTAAGCACATTCCTTTGTGGTACCTAAGAATTGACATCAATGTATAGAACTGCCATCTGAAGACTCCATTTACAAAGCCACGGTAATGATTCCTGCGCAGTAAATGCGACATACCCTATTCAGTTCCTTTGGGCTGTGTTGCATTTTCCACACCAGGACACGCTACTGTGGCTTTGTAAAAGGGGCCTTTATTCATTAAAAACAGTTTACCAAGACACTAACAGGTCTTAAGCCAGCAAAATCAAAAAGAATCAGTGGGGAAATGTGTTTTAACTTTGTAATTATGCCCCATCGCACATACTGAACCCTGAGGTAAATAATACATGTTAATGAGTGCAGGGCACATGTTAATACAGTAGCACACGTTAATAAATGTAGTCCTAACAACAGCTGCGGACTTTGTATTTGCACTTTTATGAAGACAGTCAAGAGAGTTTCCTCCTCGAGTTAATACCTCCTTGCAGCGCACCTAAGACTACGCATGCAGTGGAAAGATCTGTGTACCTTTAGCCAGCATGAGTAAGAATAATTTTAAACCATGTCAATTTACCCAGTAAATTCTTATATTGAAAACTGCCCTCCCTTATTTTTAATTAATCATTTGTTTCAGCTGTATTCTGTTCATATCTATATACGCGTAGAACTGTTTCTACACAGAGCACTAGTTCTACTCATATATAGATAGATTTGAACTCAATATAGGAACTATCACCCCCATCTCCCTTGAACAGAGGAGATTAAGAGGGGACATGATTGAAACATTCAAGGTAACTGAAGGGAATAGAC
Organism: Geotrypetes seraphini; assembly: GCF_902459505.1. Taxonomy (NCBI): domain Eukaryota; kingdom Metazoa; phylum Chordata; class Amphibia; order Gymnophiona; family Dermophiidae; genus Geotrypetes; species Geotrypetes seraphini. The sequence goes on from NC_047100.1 coordinate 41,709,824, forward strand.
TTGGTGGAAAAGGACAGGTTGTTCTTTCTCCAAGGTAGGGAGAACGAGAGGGCACTCTCTAAAGTTAAAAGGGGATAGATTCCATATGAACATGAGGAAGTTCTTCTTCACCCAGAGAGTGGTAGAAAACTGGAACGCTCTTCCAGAGCCTGTCATAGGGGAAAACACCCTCCAGGGATTCAAGACCAAGCTCGACAAGTTCCTGCTGAACCGGAATGTACACAGGTAGGGCTAGTCTCATGGCGCTGGTCTCTGACCAGAGGGTCGCCGCGTGAGCGGACTGCTGGGCACGATGGACCACTGGTCTAACCCAGCAGCGGCAATTCTTATGTTCTTATCTCTTTCCTCCCCTTCTTATCAAAATTGCTCAAGTGTGCTGTCCACTGCTGTTTCATTGACTTCTTGTCAACCCTAACTGTTCTTGACCTACTCCAATCAGACTTTTGCTCTCCACCACTCCATGGAAACTACACTCGCCAAACTCAAGTTTCAAGTTTTATTTAAAATTTGATTTACACACATTGTCAAATATTTCAAAGCGATTACAATTCTAAAAATGGGGGAACAAATTTCAGACGGACAGACAAAAACGGACTGAAACAGGATGAAAGAGGTAGCATAGAAAGTCTCCAACAACTTATCTCTGGCCAGATCCAAAGGCTTCTATTCTATCTTCATCCTTCTCGATCTATTCACTGCTTTTGACCCTGTAGGCCACCAAGTTCTCCTTGATACACTGTCCTCACTTGGATTTCAAGATTCCGTTCTCTCTTGGTTCTACTCATATCTCTCACACCGCACCTTTAGTGTATACAGTGCTAGATCTTTCTCTACTTCTACCTCGCTATCAGTTGGGGTATCCCCGAACTCTCTCCTTGAGCCCCTTCTCTTCTCCATCTATACTCCTTCTCTTGGTGCCCTTGGTTATCAATACCACCTCTACAGTGACAACTACAAAAACTACCTCTGCACACCAGAAGTCTCTACAGGTATCCAGGCATGTCTCAGCCTGTTTGTGCATATGAAATTAAATGCCACCAAAACTAAACTTCTATGGTTTGGCCCTACTACACATAATTTGCCCCCTTTCGTACGACTAAATTCTGATGATACCTTGAAGATTGAATTTTCATCCAGAATCCTTGGGTTTGTTCTGGAGTCTACTCTTTCTTTGACTAACCAAATTAATAATGTATCTAAAAAATGCTTGTTTAGTTTACGGATGTTAAGGAGGGTTCGTTGTTTCTTTTCATCAACATCATTTTGCTGTATTGGTCCAGGCTATTATATTAGCTTATTTGGACTATGCAAATTCTCTTTACATCAGTTTAAGTAAGTGTAACTTAAAGAGATTACAGCTTATTCAGAACACAGCTGCTTAATTGATTTTTGATAACAATAGATACGATCATGCTGCTCCATTACTGAGGGCATTGCATTGGCTCCTGGTATATTGGAGGGTTAAGTTCAAGTGTGCCAATGTTGTATTTAAAAGTTTATATGGGATTTTTTTCCCCATTATTTCCCCTTTCTTTCAACTCTCATCGACCTCTTTCTACTAGAGCTATACATAAATTCAAATTAGTATTCCCTTCTATTAGAGGGATTCAAACTTTAGGTAGGCTTTCACACTCTATGGCATTTACCATGGTAAAAATCTGGAATGATCTCCCTTCAGAAATCAGTCTTCTTTCCTCTTTGACGTGTTTTAGAAAAACCCTGAAGACATAAATAAGGGATGGAAATAGATGAATTTTCATGTTCAATTATTGTTCTTTTATTTTTTTTTGAGTTAACTTTTGTTAACCGGTTCGAGTCCCTTTGGGGAATGACCCGGTATATAAGACTAAGGATTGGATCACTTCCTGGATGACCCATCATCATTTAAAGCTGAATATGGCCAAGACTGAGCTACTTATCCTTCCACCTAAACCCACTTCTCCATTTCAGTGGATGGCGCTTCTCATCCTCCCTGTCTCATCAGCGCACAACCTCGGGGTCATCTTTGACTCCTCTCTCTGCTTCTCTGCATAAATTCAGCAGACTGCCAAAACCTATCACTTCTTTCTCCATAATTTCACCAAAATCCTACCCCCCCTCTCAGAGCACACCTCCAAAGCCCATATCCATGCCCTTATCATCTCTCGCCTCAACCACTGTACCTTGCTTCTCACAGGTCTTCTTCGTAACCACCTCTCTCCCCTTCAATCTGCCCAAAATTCTGCAGCATGACTTCACTATACCCTTATCACCACTCTCCTCAAATCACTCCATTGGCTTCCTATCCATTCCTGCATACCGTTCAAATGCATTCTCTCCTCTCTTATCTCTCCCTGTACTCCTCCCTGAGAACTCCATCGGGTAAGTCTCTCCTATCAGTACTCTTCTGCACTAATGCCAACTCCAGACTCCGTCCCTTCTCTATTGCTGTGCCATATGCTTGGAACAGACTCCTTGAATCACTACATCAAGCTCTGCCCCAATGTTTATTCAAATCCAGGCTCAAGGCCCACTTCTTCAAGGTTGCCTTTAACTCCTAACCCTCACTCGCAGTAGGATATTCATACCTGAGGAACTTCCCATCCCCCTACTTGTCACGTTTTCTAACATACAGAATTGCGTACATCTAGCAGCACAATAGAAACGATAGCTGAAAGAAATGATTCATTTAAAAATAGAGTCAAATCTGGGCATGTCTAAAGAACTTCCCTAATTAATTACTGTGCTATATCATTGCCTTCTGTTGTCCAAATACTACACGTACAGGGGCATTTTCAATATGATGCCTGAATCCAATTTTGGAAGTTTTCAGAAAAACATCCCAAAATTCCGCTACAGAATCGCGCCTCTGGCAAAAGCAGACGCCAGAAATGTAGGCCAGGATTTTCCAAGCTGACATTTCTGCCGTCTACCTTTGATGTGACTTGTGCCTCCTTAGGTGCTTTAGGCCACCTAAGAACATAAGCATTGCCTCCGCTGGGTCAGACCCAAGGTCCATCGCGCCCAGCAGTCCGCTCATGCGGCGGCCCAACAGTGGCGTTAGGCAATCTAAAGTGTGTGGTGTGATTCTGGTTCTGAATTTTTGCCAGTAGGTGCCTTGAAACTGAGTTAAAAATGTTGCCTAAATGGTGTGTTTCAATTGAGATTGGGTGCCTATTGGTGCCTAAAAAAAATGGTGCTGTTTAGAGAATGCAGATCTTACATAACAATTGCATAAAAATAAATATATGATTATATTTGAATTCTAATAGATTTGTATCTATTAGCAAACTGAAGCATGAGATATGGAATGGAATCCCTTTTGTAATAAGAGGAGTGGGTTCTTTTCAATTATTTCATAAGACTTTGAAAACACTATTGTTTACATAATATCTAGAGGGCTTTCCTAGATGATTTATTAGTTATTAAGAATTAAGGCATGATTATTCTGCCTATTCTTGCACATGAATTTTTGTTATATCTTTTTAGCTAAAAACTTTCTTGTTATCTTATCATTTTGTTAACCGAGTCGAGCTCCTAACTGGTGATGACCTGGTCTATAAATCCAAGTTTTAGTTTAGTTTAGGAAAATAATCCATGTACCATAATCACCCAATGTTGTTGTTCTTGTTATTTGCACTGTCGATTATTTGTACATAATAAAAATTTTGCAACTTAAAAAAAGAAAACTGCCTTCCCCAATTTTAAATTGCTCAGTATCTTGGTGTTCCAACAACTGCAGAACATAAGAACTGCCATCTCCGGATCAGACCTTCTGTCCATCAAGTCCGGCGATCCGCACACGCGGAGGCCCAGCTAGGTGTACACCTGGCATAATTTTAGTCACTCATATCCCTCTCGTAAGGAGATGTGCGTCTAGTTTGCTTTTAAATCCTAGAACAGTGGATTCCGCAATAACCTCCTCTGGGAGAGCATTCCAGGTGTCCACCACTCGTTGTGTGAAGCAGAACTTCCTGATATTTGTCCTGGACTTGTCCCCCCTTAGCTTCAGTCCAGGTCCTCTTGTCCGTGTCACATTGGACATTGTAAATAATTGGTTTTCCTGCTCTATTTTGTCGATTCCTTTCAGTATTTTGAAAGTTTCGATCATATCCCCTCGCAGTCTCCTCTTCTCAGGGGAGAACAATCCCAGTCTCTTAAGTCGTTCCTCATATTCCAAGTTCTCCATACCTTTTACTAGCTTCATTGCTCATCTCTGCACCCTCTCCAGCAGTTTTATATCCTTCTTAAGGTTGGGAGACCTATGTGGTCTGACCATCGCTTTATAATGCGGCACTATGACTTTTTCCGATCTACTCGTGATTCCATTTTTTATCATGCTTAACATTCTATTTGCTTTCTTTGCTGCTGCCGCGCATTGTGCCAACGGTTTCAGGGTCCTATCTAGTTAATAAAGGTCTTGAAGGATGAAGGGACTTGCATGGAATCTGGGCTGGAAGGATACATTTGCTTAAAATTAAAATCTTACTTTTCTCATATTATCTTTTCCAGCATTTGCTCCGTAAGAAATCCAGTGCAATATTTTGAACTTACAGAGAACCATGTCTAGATTTATTTAGCAGAACATCATTGCCCAGCCTCTGATATTATTATTGGGCTGCAGAGATTGCTTTAATAAGAGACTGGAGGAATCCTTCTGATTTTTCTTCATGGCCTCAGCTGAAGGCATATGAACTTCTCGTTCTAATCACCAGTGAAACATCCCTGTCTTTGGTGCAATGAATCTGTAGAAAGAATTTCACCAATTTTCACATACATTGTTTCTGTGGCATCAAAATGTATGTTCATGCTGAGATGAAAACCAACTTGCTGCCCCCAATATTTCCTGTACACAATAACCCTATTAGGAAATGTATTACTTGCTAAATCATAACAGTTCCCTAAGCAAGGCACAGCAAAACATATAATAATAAGCGATGGTGCAAAATAAGATTATTGTAAAATCATGATAGAAATATAAGAACATAAGAATGGGGCATTATGACATCACAATACGAGGGGCTGCTGAAAAGTTCTCAGCCCAACCAAGAAGAGAATGATGTGGAGCCATGAATCTTACAAATTAATCCACACTGTGTCTGAAATCAAGAAAGCTTGGGACAGGCACGTGGGATCTCTTAGAGAGAGGAAGACATAATGGTTACTGCAGATAGGCCATTTGTCCTTTATCTACCTATATGTTTCTATGTTAAACATACTTCCCCTTACTCCCTTTTCTCTCTACAATGTAACTCTACCCTCCCATTCCCTTTTTTCCTCACTGTCAAGTTTGTCATGTTAATGTCTTTAATGTTCACTACATGCACTTCTAAATATTTACTATTTCAATTTCTTTTTCTTTACTTTTTTTTAAATTTAATGTAAACAGGCCAGATATTTGTTTGATGGTCGGTATATTAAAATCTAATAAACTTGAAACTTGGTCTGACTCAGTAAGGCTATTCCACCAAAGCCTAAGAGGCAACCTAATCAGTGATGTCATAATGGCTTGGATTCCCTATACTTAGAAACATAGAAGCATAATGGCAGATAAAGGCTCCATGGCCCATCCGCAATAACCATTATATCTTCCTCTCTCTAAGAGATCCCATGTGCCTATCCTATGCCTTCATGAATTCAGACACAGTCTTTGTCTCCACCACCTCTACTGGGAGTCTGTTCCATGCATCTAACACCCTTTCTGTAAAAAAAGTATTTCCTTAATTTACTCCGGAGCCTATCACCTCTTAACTTCATCCTATGCCCTCTCATTGCAAAGTTTCCTTTCAAATGAAAGAGACTCGACACATGAACATTTACATTATTTAGGTATTTAAATGTCTCTATCATGTCTCCCCTCTCCCGCTTTTCCTCCAAAGTATATAGATTGAGATCTTTAAGTCTGTGCCCATACACCTTATGATGAAGACCACACACAATTTTAGTAGCCTTCCTCTGGACCGACCATCATTTTTATGTCTTTTTGAAAGTGCGGTCTCCAGAATATTCTAAATGAGGTCTCACCAGAATCTTATACAAGGGCATCAATACTTCCTTTTTCCTACTGGCCATACTTCTTCCTATGCACCCTAACGTCCTTCTGGCTTTTGCCATCACCATTTCAACCTGTTTGGCCAGTTTAAGATCATCACATACATCACACCCAAGTCCCGCTCTTCTGTTGTGCACATAAGTTCTTCACCTCCTAAACTGTACCGTTCCCTTGGGTTTTTGCATTACATTTTAGCTGCCAAATTTCAGGTGATTTTTCATGCTTCGCCAGGTCTTTCTTCATGTTATTCACACCATCCCAAATGTCTACTCTACTGCAGATTTTGGTATTATCCGCAAAGAGGCAAATCTTACCCGACAACTCTTCAGCAATATCATATATAAAAATGTTAAAAAGAACAGGCCCAAAAACAGAACCTTGAGGCACACCACTGATAACCTCAGGCAGCAGGCAGAGACTTGAAGTTGTGCTTTTCTTAGAGAATACGTTTTGGAAATCGGAACTACAAGTCCCTGCATTCAATAAGGTAAAACCTGGACTGAGCCATTGGGTGAATTCAGAGCCAGTTGGAACTCTAAGAACGCCCAACTGTGCAGCTTCCAGGGTAGCCATAGCTCTAAAGATCCGAAAGAGAAAAGTTGGGTTTGTAATCAACCCCAGTTCTATCATATAACAGGCCCCTTCCATCAGCCTTGATCTTTTATAAGCCCTGTTGTCCAGGGAGCACTGATCAGTGTCTGCATTCTATGCAATATAATTCACTGGCAATCAAGATTAAAGATACAATTATGAAGAAATGGTCAGTGTTGAAAACCAAGTGCAGATAAACTGACTGTAAAAAATATTGCAGGTAGGAGCTGAAAGGATTATCTAGTTAATAACATATAAGCTTTCAAGAGGTAAAGAGAAAATGTAATTGTGAGCTTACCAATGCCCCAGGGTTTTTCCTCTGTAATCACTGCATGCAATATTGCTTTAATAAAAGATTAATTTTCTCGGTCAGTCTGACAGGCAGAAGAAAACATACTAAGGCATTTTTCTAAGGAGATTTCTGATCTATATTATTAAATTATGTAGGAAAGCCATGTGTGCCCTGTGGACAAGGCTATGTGAGTACAAAAATGGAGAAAGGTTGGGTTATTGGAATGACATCATCACTTCACGTAGGTTTATCCAATGCTGGTTAGACTCCATTATACACCTGGCAATGTAATTTTGATTTCTTTATGAAAAGCAGGTCTGTTCTAGATCAATGAATTATGGTAGTGAAGGTGGGATCAAGTTTCAAGTTTAATAAAATTTTGTATACCGCCTAAGCTGGACAAGTTCCTGCTAAACTGGGACATACACAGGTGAGGCCAGACTCATTTTAGAGCACTGGTCTTTGACCTGGGGGCCCCCGAATGAGCGGAGTGCTGGGTACGATGGACACTGGTCTGACCCAGCAGTGGCAATTCTTATGTTCTTATCAGTCTTCTAAGCGGTTTGTACTTAATAAAATAGGGTAACACACATTAAAACTTACAGGATCTACTGGAACGATAGGATTAAGGTAAAGAATTACATTATAATATAGGAAAGAGAGTCATATAAGGGAAATACAAAAGGAAGGGAGATCCCATCTAATACCTAAAGCAGATATGAAGATGTTTCTTTCATAAGGTTGAATGCATCTATAAAAAGAAATGTTTTTAGTTTTCCTTTGAAACAGTCTAGCAAGGGTTCATCCCGTAGTTCCGGGGGTAATGAGTTCCAAAGAGATGGGCTGTGACGGAGAGATTTGTTGTTCGTGTAGTGCTAATAATATGGAGAGATGGAACCGTGAAAAGATTTTGTGATTGTCATCTCAGTGTTCTAGCTGGGGGGTTGGAAAATGGTAATGAAGTCAAACAGTTTTCCCTTCTACAAACCGGAACTAAGGAAAAAACTCAATCTAAACAAAAATGGAAACACGCAAAAGGTAATTCAAGGTGGGAGGTGGCCGACTGATTAGAGCTGCTGCCTCAGTACCCTGAGGTTATTGGTTGTGAGTTCAATCCCAGCCTCCTCCTTGTGACTCTGGGCAAGTCATTTAACCCTCCGTCACCCCAGTCAGATTGTGAGCCGGCCAGGACAAATAGGGAAAAGACAATAAATAAATAAATAAATAATGCAGCATCTAGATTTAGGCAATAAGAAGGTGCCTATTCTGCAAAGCTTAACTGAACCTCCAAAGTTCTTTCTCTCTTAGGGGTCTTTTTTTTACCAAACAGCTGTACAAAGTGGCCTTAGCATGCCCTTACGCAGGTCTTTCCCATGTGCTAAGGCCATTTTTAATACTGTGGTAAACTGGCTTTATTTCCTATTGTTTATTAATGGCCATGAGCATGCATACTTTCCCACCCCACCCCCTGCACCAAAAAATAAATGTTATTTTCTAGCATGTAGGTAAGTGTGAGCATATAGCAAAATTATTGTGGGACTCCTCAGTGCATCCCACGATACACCCGTTTTTTTTGCTGCAGTAAGCAAGCGTTAATGCTTCCCTTATCGTAGCTTTGTAAAAGGGCCCCTTGGATGCCACATATTACTGCCAAGGACAGAACTTGAAATACTGACTCAGGCAGTCTGCTCCAGTAAGAGAAAAGGAACATAGTCTAGAGTTGGCAGTGAGGAAAAGGGTACGGATAAGAGAGACTTGCCCGATGAACAGAGTTCCCAGGGAAGAGTATATAGAGAGAGAGATATTGAGGAGCTGCAGAGTGGATGCACTTGTAAGTCAGTAAGAGGAGTTTGAACTGTATGTGGAAATGAGCCAATGAAGTGACTTGAGAAGGGTGATGTGGGCCTGGCAACTCTAGCGGAATATAAATCGTGTGGCGGAAGTTTGAATGTATTGAAGGCAATCCCCTGGCCCCTCGCTCTGCTCTTCTCCTCCTTTATCATAGCTTCTTTCTACCCTCTTTCTTCTTCATCTGCCAAGTTCAGCTAAATTTGTTGTAAATCTGATAAATTGTTGTAAATCTGCATGTCAACGCGGATCCTAATGTAATTGATGTAAACCGCCTAGAACTCGCTGGGTATGGCGGTATATAAGAATAAAATTATTATTATTATTATAGATAGATGGTTAAATGGCAATAAAGGTGTAGTTGCCATCCTACGTTTAATTAGCACATGGGTTCATAAACAGAGCATCAAACCCTCTTAAAATATCGAACTGAACATCGCCTAAAAGACATAAGACAAGAAAGAAATGTGCTATTTTTCCATTCTGATAAAACATAGACCCATGAGATCATCAAATAATTTAGCCTTATACAGGTATTTTCAAATTATTAATTGTCCTTGGATGGCTATAATTTCTCCATTAGACAAGTTTAAAAGACATTTTTCGTTAGGGCACTGAAAATTCCTTCTCAAGTTGTGCTCCCGGTGGCAAGATATCCTATCATCTCTTCTTAAAAAGAGACATGTGGAGTCTGCTGGGGTGGATGTGGATCTCTCAAACGTCTCACGGGATTAACTGGAGTTGACTGCTTGGTCGCCAAACTCCAACAATAATGTTGCGAGAGTTGTATCTTTACTGGTGACTTTTGCACTTAATTTAAAAGAAAGTGGGTATTGCACCTTTTCTTTAGATGCAGTAAGCTCATGGTTTTCAACTTCAAAACATACGTGTGGCCAGATATTTGAAATGTGGCACGGAGAGGAGAAAATATTTTCGGGAGGGTATGAGGGACAGGGTGACGCAGCTGGAGGACTTATTTTAAGGGTGCTCTTAGGCTTCTGTAAGCTGGCGTCATGCTTGTTGCAGTTTTCCAGGTCTCGCCACAGCATGATGGCTGAAACGTCGCAGCGAGACCTGTAAAACTGCAAAAAGAAAACATATATCAGACGCCTAGATATATTTTTTTGCAATCCCTCTCAACTTTGGGCTTTTTTATGTTTGTTTGTTTACTAAGCTGTGCTAAAAAGTGACCAACGCTATCCCCAGCACAGGTCTTTTCCACATGCTGTGGCCATTTTAGTGTGGCAGTAACATGGTCAATTGTCCATTATTCTGAGCAATGGTCACATGCTAATTTTCCCATTAGCGCATGGCCACTATCATGTGAGCACGTATCAGTACCTGTTTTCTAGGCAGTCTGGGCCTGATTCTGGAAACAGCACCTGTCGTGGTAGCCACCCACTGCATGTCAAATGCCTTAAATGTAGGCCAGTGTTTTACAAGCTTACATTTAAAGCATATGACTTGCGCCTACAGAAGCACCTTGTCACGCCTAAGGTCACTTCCGGCATAAACCATGCCTATGCCAGCCTTAGGCATCCGTAGGCATGCATAGGCGCGAGTCAGACACCTATGTTGTAGGCATCGTTCGCTGCAACCCTTTTTTTAAAAAAAATGTGCATCTCGATTGATCTTTCAGATGGTGTTATGCCATTTTGAGAACTAGGACCTATGAGCTCATGTTCTAACCACGTGCTAATCGTTAGCATGCAGCGATGTAGCTCTGCTAACCAATTATCACAGTACACACCTGCTTCTCCACCCCCAGTGCTAAAAAATAAAATCTATTATTGTAGCACATAGGAAGCGCACAATGATGCCAAAACTACTGCAGGATGCCTGAACGCGCCCCATTGGACTTGGACTGAGCATGCATTGGTGCTTACCACAGCTTAGTTAAAGGCCCCATATGGATAAGATGGTACCTACATCATTCATTTTGAAAGAATTTCTTTAAATATGGATAGAGATTTTTCCAACAGATTTCTGGAGTAGCTATGGGTGCCACAATTATTGGATTACAATTTTAGATTGTAAGTCATCCAGATGTTTTTTAACCTTTTCCTGTCGTGTGTCTCAGATGACGAGACATTCCAAAAATGACATAGATAGTGGATAAACAGTCTGTATGGACTAATAAAGAGCCAGGAACACAAAATATTTGAATTTACAGACTTATGGCTTATTTACATTGAGGGGCAAAATCAAAAAAAGCGTCTAAGTCCCCTTTTGGCCTAAGTCCCTAAACGTTCAACCCAGAAGCAGGGAAAGTGTCCATAACCAAAACAAACGTCCATGTTTTGATTATGGCCTTCCTCTGCCTAAACGCCCAATCTCCACTACGTCTAAAAGTACCCCCATAGCACGTCTACACTTTTTAGCTATAATGAAACAAACACCTAAGCCACAAACGTCCAACAGAAGGGCTTTTAGGCGAAGGAGGAGCCAGTCCTTTGCCTAAAAGCTGGATTCTGTAACCGGTGTCTGTCAAAAACAACACCGGTTACAGAATCCCCCCCCCCCCAACAATGATCCAGGCAGGAGGGTGACCAAGCCCTCCTGCCATGTCAACTGTGACCCCACCCTCCCGACAACATCAGGGCAAGAGGGAGCCCAAGCCCTCTTGCCCCCCCCCCCGACTCCCCGAATCCATCGAGGCAAGAGGGAGCCCAAGCCCTCTTGCCCCCCTGACTCCCCGACTCCATCAGGGCAAGAGGGAGCCCAAGCCCTCTTGCCCCGCCGATCATGCCCCCCCCCCCACCACATTACGGGCAGGAGGGATCCCAGGCCCTCCTGCCCTCGATGAACCCCCCTCCCCCCAACGTCCGCCCCCCCCCCCAGATCAGGCATTTTGATCGTCCAAGTAGCCACTTAGGACACTTTTTAGACGGTTGTTTTTTTTTATTATTACCCCCAAAATGTTTACAATAGCTGTAAATGATAACGGTGAATAATACAAAACTTTGCTAAAATAATTACAATTGGAACCAGCATAACGTAAAATTTATTACGATAGGAAAAGATTAACCTTGGAGCGGGATACAAAGATTTTAAGAAACTTTGAAACTTGAAAACACCCTCAATCGATCATTTATTTGTTGCGTTTTTAGATGGTAAATCCCTCAGAATTATTTCGCTCAGTTTCACTATGACTTGGATATATAGACCATATTTTCTTTTTATGGGATAGCACATAAATGGAACTTCTGTCTTTTGTAGCTTAGCTCAAATTGGAGCCAAGCAGCTTTACAATTTACTATAGTTTCACCAGAAATTTCTTTTTTAGATGTAATACTTTATAAAGGAGTTCCTAAATTTGAAACGTCTGTCTTTTTTTTGTAAAGAAATAGATAAGAATTTGTTGCTTGATTATGGCAGTTGTCATCCATCAGCGCTGAAGAATTGTCTTCCTGTTTCACAATGTTTATGCTACCGTAGGTTGTGCTTTACAGCTGAAGATTACAAGAGCAGGATATTGAAACAACGGTTTGTTGTAACGGGATACCCAGGACTGTTATTAAGAAACCATATAGACGAGGAAAATATAAAAATCGAGATCTCCTACTTAACTCTTGATCACATAATATTGGAAGAGGACACAGTGACTTGTGCTTTAAGATTTATAACTAGGGCAAATGCAATTACAAAGATCTTTAAACAACACTGCAGTCTTCTGTCAGGGAAACCATGTTTTTGTGACAGTAAACGTCATATTGCATCGGTAGAGGGAAGAATTTTAAAGAGCTGTTATGTCCATCTGATGTGTTAAAAAAATAGAACTACAGTGCTCCCCCAGTCATTCATGGTCGGAGATTCGCAGTCCCAGTCATTCGCGGTATTTTCCGACCGCAAATGACCGGGCAGAAGAGAGCTTTGACCCGCAGCTCCTGATTGGTAAGGCCCAACTTTAGTGCAGGAAGAGACGGTTGAAGCATACCGCGAGTGATTTCCTTCACTCGCCAGTGCTCCGGCTGCTCTATCCTGCCTCTCCAGCTGCCCTCTCCTGTCTCCCCCGCTGAAAACCGTATTCACGGTTTTTCAGCATTCGCGGGGATTCCTGGAACGTAACCCCCGTGAATATCGGGGGAGTACTGTACTTCTGGAGAACAAGTTTTTGCACATTATACCTGCATTTAACAGGCTTTAAAAAGACAGGAGATACTAAAATGTATAAGTTAAAAAAAAATCATACACTAGTTATGCCACAACTTTTGTAGTATATTGAATTAAGGGGATATTTTATCAAAGGACGCTAAATGCCACGATGTCCATAGGAATATAATGGGCACCATAGTATGCGCTAAAACGGTTAGCACCCCTTGATGAATTCCCCCTAAATGTCCCTGTAACAAATTGTACAAGGACAGAGGTCTAGACCCAGGGGTAGGCAATTCCAGGCCTCAAGAGCCAAAGGCAGGTCAGGTTTTCAGGATATCTACAATAAATATGAATGAGATAGATTTGCAACTCAATGAGGCAGTGTTGGCCTCCTTTTATCAAGCTGCATTAGGGTGTGGTTTTTGGTGTTTTTGTTGTTGTTTTTTTGTTGTTTTTTTGCAAATGGGCTTGTTTTGGACGTTTTGATTTTCAAAAATGGGCAAAAAAAGATAGACGTCCTAAGGGCCAGAATGTCTAGACGAGTCATTTTCAAAGAAAAGGAAGATAGACGACGTTGTTTTCCTTACCCGACTTTTGGACATTTTTGTGGAAAAGTCCAAAGCTGGATTTAGAGGTCCTATCGAAAATGCCCCCCACATGTTTGACAGTGACTCAGATCTATGGATAGTGAGCTGGATAACTGTGCCATAAAGCGCAGTAGAGGGATTTTGCGAAGAAGCACTAATAAGGCTTTCAAAATAAGTTTTCTTAGTCAGTTTTATATAGTCTTTGATGAGATTTAGAAACCTGTAGTAAGTCAGGAGTCTGGGTTATTTTTTGTTTGTTTGTTTTTTGCCATAATCAGTCAGCTCTGTGGGCCTGTTGTTTCACTAGTTGGAGCCCTTGGTGGTACCAGGGGTTTTCCGCCTGGGAGCTGAACAGTGAAACAACATGGAGGTATTTGAGAGTTGGCAAATTTGAAGTGACTCATCCCAGATGCAGGCTTAACCTTTTCCTATTGTGTGTCCCGGATGACGGGACATTCCAAAAATGTCATTGCCATCGTATGTCCCATACTAATAAAGAGCCAGGAACACAAAATATTTGAATTTACAAACTTATGACTTATTTACATTATGTTTACAATAGCCGTAAATGATAACAGTGAATAATACAAAACTTTGCTAAAATAATTACGATTGGAACCAGCGTAACGTAAAAAGTATTACGATAGGAAAAGGTTAATACTCCAAAAAAGGTTCTGAAAATTTATCTGTAAAAAGGGTATGTAGAGGAGGAATATGAGTAATATTCTTAAAACAAGGATGTTTACTAGTGGTGTTTAATGGAGAAAAACAGTAGGGGATAGAGAAGTTTTAGCATTATTTTCTATAAAATTGAATTGATTTTATGTGTTTTATTTACCACTTTAGTATACAATGTATTAAAGGCAGTATATTATGTTTAAAATAAACCATAAATATGTTCTTTATGAGGGAATGGTCCATTTGTTCAGATCTCATTTTGTTTTGCTTTCTCTTGTTTTAGAAAATCACCTACCGTATATCTAATTCTTACATCTGTCATCCTTTCTATGAGTAAATAAGAACATAGGAATAGCCTTACTGGGTCAGACAAATAGTCCATCAAACCCAGTAGCCCATTCTCACGGTGGCCAATCCATGTCACTAGTATCTGGCCAAAACCCAAGGAGTAGCAATATTCCATGCTTCCCCCGTGTCTTTCTCAATAACAGACTATGGACTTCTCCTTCAGGAACTTGTCCAACCCTTTCTTAAAACCTGCTACGCTATCCGCTCTTATCATATTTAAAACCAGCTATGCTTTCCGCGTTTACCATATTTAAAACCAGTTATGCCATCCGCTCTTACCATTCTTAAAACCAGCTAGGCTATCCGCTCTTACCATATTTTACTTACACTTCTCAATTTGTCTCCTTCTGGTCTTTTACCATGACCTCTTGTCCTAGAACCTCCTTTCCATTAAACTGTGCTTACATCTTGTACCTTGTGAAGAATTTTTTTCTGTAAGAAAATGCCTTCTGTCTTGGCCCAGTCTATCCATTGATCTAGAGTCAAAGCCTGGACCTTGGAGCTATTCCCCAGATATGAAGTTAGGACAGGAGAAAGTCAGAATCCTTCATATGCATAATACATAAGAGCATAATGAGGTGCTGTGGTGTCAAGATTGGAGATGACAGCCATTGTGGAGCCATACAGGTGGCCAGTCCAGAAAAGACCTATATTTTGAATGTCCTGAGGCAAGTGAGACAATATACATTTTTAGCTCTGTGGGGAGGAACTGAAGGACTCCTCCAGCCTTGCAAATATAGTATTACAGGGGAAAGAATGCTGCTTCCATCAGGCACAGTATGGAGGTATAGCTTTTACAAGTTGTTTATATCTCTGAAGGGGAAAGTAGCTTCAAGGGGAAAAGCTGTTTCTTTGTTGTGCTGTTTGGATTATGAAATTTTCAGCATCACTGGATAACTTTCTGAGTCTAGGGAAATTAAAGTATATTGCTGTTTACAATAGTACTGGATAGGGTCTAGTTGCAGTAGACCCACAGAATCCATTGGATTCTTGTCTGGAATTAAGTCTAAAATAGCAAAAATTTGCTTCAGAAACATAGATATAGCCACTGTTGGACAGGAGGGTCTCATAATCCACTTTGGGCATCTGATATGCATGAAAACTTCTAAAGGAGGTAGTAGATGAACAGAGAATAATTTTAATGTTAAACAAATGAAGACACAACAAAAGAACATAACTTGTTCAGAGTCACACTGAATATATATTTATTTTCAAATCTATCATGGCACCAGAAGACTGGGGGGGGGGGGGGGGGGCGGTCCCAATGTAACACCAATTTTTAAAAAGGGTTCCAGATGTGATCCTGGAAATCATAGTCTGACGATAGTGCTGGGCAAAGTGGTAAAGACTATTATTAAAAAAACACAAAATTACAGAGCTTATACATAAGCATAGATTAATGAGACAAAGCCAACATGGATTTAGTCAAAGGAAATCTTGCTTCACCAGTCTACAAGGTGTGACAATTAAGTTCATGAACCTGCCTTCATGCGCTTACATTAGCAGCACTGTACAAACAACTCAGAAAGTAACTCATAACCTTGGTATATCAGTGTCTCGCAGCCATGTTTGTGTTGGCGTGTGGTGGTGTTTTGCTGAGTGGCATTCATTTTTGTTGTTGCGTGTTTTTGTATGCTGTCATGAGACTATCAGAGCTTGAATTAGAGCAATGAACAAACATTAAATTTCTTATTAAACTTGGCAAGAATGGAAGTGAAATCAGGGATCTGTTAGTCCAAGTTTATGGGGATAATGCCGTGAAGAAAATGGCAGTGTACTAATGGATTAAATGTTTTTCTGAGGGGAGAGAAAGCGTCACTGATGAAGAAAGGTCAGGGCGGCCAGTAACGAGCAGAACTGATGAAAACATTGCAAAGATTAGTTGAATTTTGTGTCAAAATCATCGGCTGACTGTGAGAAGCATAGCAGACCAAGTAAGCATTGCTAGAGAAACAGGAAAATCTTAACTGAAAACCTTGGCATGAGAAAGGTGTATGCAAAAATGGTCCCGAAGGAGCTCACCAATGAACAAAAGCAAAGGAGAGTTGAAGTTTGCCAAGACATTTTGGAGAGGCAAGACAATGTCTTGGGCCGTGTTATCACTGGTGATGAAACATGGGTGTACCAATACAATCCTGAAACAAACTGTCAAAGTACACAATGGAAGTCAACCAATTCTCCATGCCCAAAAAAGTTCCGCCATTCCAAATCAAGAGTCAAAATAATGTTGCTAATTTTTTTTTTTTTTTATCAGAAGGATTGTTCATTATGAATTTGTACCAACTGGACAAACAGTTAACCAGTTTACTATTTGGAAGTGCTGAAAATGCTGCATGAAAAAGTTAGATGAAAAAAAAAAGATATAGCAAAACTAGAAAAGATACAGAGAAGGGCAACAAAAATTATAAAAGGGATGGGACGACTTCCCTATGCAGAAAGGCTAAAGCAGCTAGGGCTCTTCAGCCTGGAGAAGAGATTTCTCAGGGAATGCATGATAGAGGTCTATAAAATACTAAGTGGAGCAAAACGGGTAGATTTAAATCGCTTGTTTACTCTTTCCAAAAATACTAAGACTAGGGGGGTATGCAATGAAGCTACTAAGTGGTAGATTTAAACAAGCTGGGAAAAATATTTCTAAACTCAACATGTAATTAAACTCTGGAATTTGTTGCCAGAGAATGTTGTAAAACAGCTTAGCAGATGTAACCAAGGTTAAAAAAATAATTTTTTTATTACCCGAGAGGTGCTGTGGGGCTGCAGAATTATGAGAGACATATTAGCACAGGCATACACTTGCCTGCTGGTTGCCCCGGTAACCAGGGAAAAACATTCTGGTTGCTGCTGTTACCTGGCTTTGGCAGTTGAGACTAGTCTGAAAGAAAGTAGATGTTGCTGAGTGAATGGGTATGAATGAGAGTTGTTTTGGGTTAATTTGAGATAGAGAAAGGTTAGATTTAAGAAGTTTTAGGAGATTGATTAGAGAAAAGGGAATGTGGTTAAAGGGAACATGTTTTAATTTTATTTTCCTCAGGGTTTTTCATTGAGGATCTGAGAAGGATTATCTAACTTAGGGATTTTAGGTTAAAGTAGAAACTGGGATCTGTAGTTTTAAAATATTCTACTGAACTTATTTTGGTCAGTTTTCTTTTCTCATAGCAGTTAGAAAGGAAAATTAGATAATAGAAGAAAAATTTTCAACATAATGCTTCTAAAGAGTTTAAAAGTGAACTGACAGAAATTATTCTGTAAAGATTTCTAAAAAACTTGTCTCCCTTTTTATTAAGGTTGACCAGTTCAGTGAGCAGTTGAGTTGTTGAGCTGAAAGACTAACTGAGTGATAGATTTTGAATCGTGTGAACTTTGTGCCAATCTTTGCTGAGTGGAAACATTGTAAGTGTGAGAGAGGTTGCCAGATTGGGAAAGGCCACTAGATAAGGCAACTTTTTTATTTTTTTTTATTTTTTCAATTTTATTTTTTGGGGAATTTTTTGCTGGAGGAGGTAACTCTGAGCTCTCACAACATCAAGGGAGAAAGGGTTTAATTCCTTTTATTTTATCTAAGATAGGTAGTAGGCGGAGACAATCGCTAATACTTACAGATGCAATGCTTGCAGAGTGGGCCTGAAGAAGGAAAAAGGTTTTTGGGTTTTGTTTTGTTTTTACTATTATCTATTATTTTAGTGTGCACACTTACATTTTTATTTTAAATTAATTTTTGAAGGTCAATGTTTTTATGAAAAGACTGAGCACTCAATTTTTCCGAAAAAAGCTATACTTACCTGTGTTGAAGGTGGTAATTCCTTTGGTCTGCAGTTGGTTTACCTGAAAGGGAAAACAGGGTAAAGCAATTTATTCTTGTTTTATTAACAAAACACTCATTGATTGATGAAGGAGGGGAAAGTACTTGATAAGTCCTCTAGGAGGTTTGCTGGGGTAATCAAACAGAGTGAAATATTTCTGTTGAGAAAAACAAAAACCGTAGTTAATTGGTTAATTTTCATAGACCTCATTGTCCCCCTCCTTTACAAAGCCATTTCTAGCGCCAGCCGCCATGGTAACAGTTCCAACACTCATAGTGTCCGAACTGTTACCGCCACGGCCGGTGCTAAGAACGTGGCTTTGTAAAGGAGTGTATTTGTTATGTCTTGAGAAACCAATCCAATCCAATCTTTAATTTTATATATCGATTCATCCCTCACAAAGAAGGGATTGACTTGGTTTACAAAATTTCCTAAATTCAGCTAGAGAATAAAGATAATTACTACTCCAAATATTAACTTGGGGCAGAAGATTTTTGAAATAAATGAGTTTTTAACATTTTCCGAAAAGATGTTAATTTAGAAAGTAATCTGATCTCCGATGGAAGCTCATTCCCAATTTTTGCAGATAGAAAAGCAAAAGATTTGCAAAAATTGGATACAGTTTTGATTCTCTTTACAGATGGAAAGCCAAGTTTAGATTTCTGAATATTTCTTGAATGAGATGGTAAGCAGGAATTGAAAAAGACAGGAATTAAGGGGGAAAAATCCCATACAAAATTTTTAAAATCACACAAGTGCGTTTGAATTGAATTCTCCAGGACACAGGAAGTCGGTTGACTACCATAAATAAAGGGGTAACATGAGAGGAAACTAGAACTTTCAGGGATGCATGTAAACAGATTATATTTAGTTGAAATGGCCAACCTCCTTAAGAGGTGTGTGAAAAAAATAGTGTATAGCGTATTTAGCTGCAATATTAAACCTCGTATTACATGTGTAGGATGATCAATGTACCAGTAACATCAATAGGATGATGAATTAGCCAGTATTAATAACTCGGTATTGTAACACCACAGAGCTCCGTTTATTTCAGTATAGAGCCCAGGTATTGTAACACCTCAAAAAAGCACTTTGTACTGGAATTCCTTATGGTAACATCTCTACAGAAGCTCATGTATTGTAGCGCCTTTGCAGAGGCTCATGTAGACCTCTCTAAATTGACTCCCCAGTCATTAGTAGTGGTCTAGAAGCACTCGATAAGCAATAAAACTCATAAATAATGAAAAACACCATTATTTTGCTCGGTTCCTTAATTGGCTTCTCTTATGCAGCTTCTTCAAATACATATAGGCATGGACAAGTAAGCACCAATACTTGTAGATGCCACTCATGTACATAAAGCCCCAGAGTGATATCACTCTTTTTTTCTGGACATTTGGGCTGTAAGTGCTGGTAAATATGCATGCACTCCAGCACATCCTTGTATTTTACGTAAGGCTCTGTGTTTAGCAAATCCTTTTGTAAAATACTGTGGGGAAATGGGAACATATCAACCTGCATGGCTCATGGAGCCCATAATGCAAAATGGGATTTTACGTCATTTCTAAAATGATTATTTAAAGGTGTATGTGTAAACGGCACTTAACCTTTCTAAAGACAATTCCGTGTATTCTATTTTTTTAATTTTTAAAATTTCTCACCTAAACCCTAAGCGAGTTAACAATAATAGACAGAGACCAAATGATCAAGAAGTGGAGGGGGAGGAGGGGACATAAAGGTTACCGCCCTTTTGAGTTATCATCTCCTTTTATGCACTGCACACATTAGTGTGCCTTCTTACCAACTTATAAAACAAGATGAGAATTTCTGTACCAGTTTCACTGAAACTAGTTCAGATCTTCCTGGGCTGGCGATTAACACAGTAGCAGCAGAAGAGACACAGGCCGAGCCAGAGTCTTATTTGGAAGCTGTAGTGTGAGTGTTGCAGTGAATGGCTGAACTCCCCAATGCCAAGCAGCCCCCTGGATTAATCAAAATGTGCAAATCAGTGGTGGAAACATTTCTTCCATATTAATTATAAATAGCAAAGCTCCCATCCCACTGAGTCCCCAGTTTCGCCCCTCTTCCCTTTTCATCATTAAGAGATGTCTTCATTCGCTCCTCTCCATCACTGCCCCCAGTGCTGACAATCTTAATTGAGTCATTGCACAGAGCGTGCAGCTGCAGATCACAGCCGAGGGGTCTCTGAGAGGCCTGATGGCAATTTAACCACAAAGCAGCAGCTCAACAAAAGGAGCAAGCATTGCGTTGTTCTCAACTCCCAAAGAGCCAGAGGAATGTTCCTAGCCAATCCCGTGGCCACGTCCAACTCTTCAGTGGAGAAGGCGCATATGCACACTGCACATCTGGGTACATCGATTTGAACTTGAGGACTTCTTGCTGAGCTCAGGATCCTTGAAAATGGAAACCTGTAACAGAAAAGAAATTGCTGACATGATTTTGTTTCAGCTGGCAATTTCTTCCTGTTCCTTTTGAATCTTCAGCTCTCAAAAGAAAAAAAAAAAGTCATTTTAACTGTTTCAAAACACCCGTAACATAGCCATAGGAGGGAGATTTACTTGCTGTAATTGTGCTGACAATCTAGTACAGGGATCTCAAAGTCCCTCCTTGAAGGCCGCAATCCAGTCGGGTTTTCAGGATTTACCCAATGAATATGCATTGAAAGCAGTGCATGCACATAGATCTCATGCATATTCTTTGGGGAAATCATGAAAACACGACTGGATTGCGGCCTTCAAGGAGGGACTTTGAGACCCCTGATCTGTATATTTAGTGACCTCATCCATTCATTGTTCTATACAGTATATTTCAACAATTCCTCTCTAAGATCATAATACACTCTCTTGC
Organism: Geotrypetes seraphini; assembly: GCF_902459505.1. NCBI lineage: Eukaryota > Metazoa > Chordata > Amphibia > Gymnophiona > Dermophiidae > Geotrypetes > Geotrypetes seraphini. Next base: position 41,730,965 of record NC_047100.1, read on the forward strand.
ATGCCTATGTCACAACAGATATTGGGGGCCAAATTCTATAAACAGCATCCCGATTGTAGACAGTGGTAGGCATCCTACTGCTGTCTAACCAGCCAATTGGGATGCATGTTTAAAAAAAAAAAAAAAAAATCCTGCAGCAGGCCACCTACACTGTAGGTGTTTTCACGAGCCTAGGGAGATGCTTAAGGTCGCCCAAGGCTAAGCGTGGTCATGGTTTCTCCCAAAAATGGCCTTAGGGGGAGCTCAAGCTGCCCAAGGCATCTCCGTAGGGCTGTGATAGGCACCTGAGATGTAAGCCAGCAAAATGCTGATCTACATTTCAAATAGACGTGGCCACTGAGTTGATGTGGCAAGGTAATCTCCCTGCCACGATAAGTTTAGCGGCTGCAGCAGGGAGCCCAACCCCCTGTGAAGTCGGCCAGCAGGAGGAATGCCCACTCCATCCTGCCGGAACCCGTGAAGCCCCTCCCCGAATGTCCGCGGCAGGAGGAGTGTGCAATTCCTCCTGACGCAATGGAGAACCCTTCTGACACCCCCTCAAGGTATCCCCCAGCGGGAGGGATGATGACTCCCTCCTGCTGGAACCCCCGAAACTCTCCCCAACTCTCCGTGGCAGGAGGAGTGCCTAATTACTCCTGCCGCCACCACCCTGAGGCATCCTCTGGCAGGAGGTCTGCACACTCCCTCCTGCCACTGGCTCATCATCCCCCAAACCCCACCAAATACTCCCTGACTCCACTCTGACACTCCTGGACACCCCAACATCCCCCTGACACTCTCTGACTCCACCCCAACACCCCCAAGTTCCCCCTACCACCCCAAAAACTCCCTCAAATGCCACTGTACCTTTATCTGATGGCCGGCAAAAAGGATGCCCACTCCCTTGCTGCAATTAGTTAAGCAGCAACATGATGCCAGTTAGAGAATTGGGGGAGTTAGGAATCTGACTGTCAGGACAGATGTGATTCTATATAGGACGCCTCAAAAGCCGATTAGGCCACTGCTGAGACGGGTGTCCTGTACAGAATCAGGGCCTGGGTTTCCACGTTCCACCAACTTATTTTGTAAATCCACTGACTTCTCCAAAAACTGTTAATTGGTCCCACATATTTGTCAGTAATAGAGAAATTGTGCAAACGGAATATTTGTCATCATAGGAAAAGGATGCATACTAGAAAGTGCTAATGAAGAATTCCTATCTGTTACTTTAGAGTATTCCGTTGTCTCAACATGATCTCCATTTATTTCCACCAGTACATCCCAAAAAGTTATCTTCTGGGAATTATACTGGACCACAAATTGATGGAAACATCCCTTCCATAGACAAAAAAATGTTGTCTATGAACAGAGTCCAACAAATCATTATACTGGAAAAATGAACACAATAAACCCATTTTCCCTCGTACAGTAAGTTGCCCTAAACAGATTAGCTATTGTGGGGATGAAAGATGCCCCCATTGCAACTCAGAACAATGCTGAAAAAATAATTTTGCATCATAGCTAGACCACGTAAAGCAACAAAATCAGTTGGTAGGACGCTGGGATCTGAGGGAGCCATGAGATTAATAGCGATTAAAGAAAGAAGTGTACGATATGTACTTTCAAAAACAAGAATGTTTTGTATTGCTGAATTTGTGGAATAACTTACCTGGACATCTAAGATTATGCACGAATTGTGCTACCTTTAAAAAGTTACTAAGGATACAACTGATAGTTGATGCCTACATGTAATGAGAATGAAATTTCTTCTTCAAGTTTCAAGTTTAGTTTCAAGTTTATTATGGGACTTGATAAATCGCTTAATCGAATATTCTAAGCGATGTACATTTAAAATATACAATATAAATATGGAAAACAATAACAGTACAAAACATTACAATACATACAATGTTTAACTAATAACTAAAAAACTTTAAATTTAAACATTCTTAAACAAGAGGAAAGGAGGGATGAAATACAATTTTAAAGTAAAGAAGAGACATTGAAGGAAAACACAAAAGGGATATAATTAAAACAGGATTAACCAAATAAACATAATTCATAAAATATAAAAATTATGTAGAAAAGGCGTCTTTAAAAAGGAAAGTTTTTAACGCAGTTTTAAATTTTCCCAGGTCTTTCTCATCCCGTAAAACGATAGGAAGAGTGTTCCAGGTTTGCGGTGCCATACAGGAAAAAATAAATTGTCTCCTTGTATTAATAATTTTTAATGATGGGATAGTTAGCAGATTTTGTTCACTAGATCTTAAAATTCTATTTGCAGAATATGGAATCAGTGATCTATATAAAAAAGCAGGGGTCTTGTTAATCAAAGTTTTAAAGATAATTATACATAACTTTTATAAGTGATTCTGTGATTAACAGGAAGCCAATGTGCCTCTTTGAGAAGTGGCGTTACATGATCATATTTTTTCGAATTATTTATTAATTTTATTGCTGTATTCTGTATAATTTGTAATCGTTTTATTTCATGTAGCGCAATTCCTTTGAATAAAGAATTGCAATAATCAAGTTTAGACATCACCAAAGAGTGAACCAGTATAGTGAGTGATTTAGAACAAAGAAATTTTGAGATGGAACGAATTTTACGTAATCTATAAAAGGTGATTTTCACAATGTTACTGATATGATCATGGAAATTTAGCTTAAAATTTTTATATTTTTAACTGATTGTAAGGGAACATTATTGATTGAAATCGGATGGACAAGAGAAAAATTATCTTTCCAAGGAAATAGCATCACATTGGTTTTCTTAATATTAAGAGCCAATCTGTTTTTGTCTAGCCAATGATATACTTGTTCAAGTTTCTCATTGATAGATGAAATTTCAATTGTATTGTTATTGTTTAAAGGGTGTAATAATTGTATATCATCGGCATATGCAAAAACATGAAATCCTACTGATTGGCATAATGTCATCAAAGGAGCTAAAAAAATATTGAAAAGTAGAGGTGAGAGAATGGATCCCTGTGGAACTCCATAAGAAACCTGAGATGGAAGAGATGAAGAATTATTGAAATCAACTATTGAGGTACGCTCGTTAAAGTAAGATGTGAACCAAGCTAGAACTTCATCAGTCACCCCAATAGATTGAAGTCTAGCAAGGAGTAATTGGTGATCAATTGTAAGAATTGGTGATTCTTTGTAAGGATTAGCCCCCAAAATGTAGGGTTTTGGAGGGGTAATGTTGAAGCAACTAAGCCCCAATGATACATTATGACAGCCTTATAATCCGCCAGGCCCCAGGTTCAATACCCTCTTAGAAGTGAAATCACATAACAAGGACAGCCAGAAGAAGTGATTGCAGAAAGAATATATTATATAGAAATAGGCTTAATATTACAGAAAGGCAATCTTACAGAGTTATACATCCAGCATACAAATGTACAGAAAGAAATAGACATAAGCTTTACAAATACAGAGTGGATTCAGAGACTGCTTGTGTGTGAGAGAGAGAACAGTTTACCTGCATTGCAGAGTCCAGAGGAAAGAGAGAGCGACAGAGCGGAGGGGGGTGATGGTCCAGGCTTCAGGTTCCAAAGAGAGAGGAGGGTGTTGCAGAGAGGAGGCTTTTATAGGTTGGAATCTTAAACTATTGTATTTCCCAGTATCTTTCTGTTTATAATTTGTAAACTGTTTGAAACAATGGTTAGTTTAATTGATAAGGAAGGTGTAACACTTACAGCAATGGTAGATGGGATTAGTCTGTCTGACTTCTTTGTCCCATTCAGGTAGCCTATCTTCTTGATAAACAATCCAGTCTGGCCTGATGCATGTGAATTCTGTGCAGGAGCATTTCGCTGGGGCTAATGTTCATCTTAAGTACCAGACCTTAGCACATCTTTAGATGTAATTTTCTGAGACTGTCTGCACTGACATGCCCCAAGGTCAGATGTAACTGATATGATCTCCCACAGGCCAAGTTAAGGCTGGGCTGACATTCTTTAACTGCCCTGACATACCATCACCAAATAAAATGGAATAATAGAGATTGTTGTTTTATGTTAATATATTTTACAGTTAATTTTATGAATCTTTGCTACTGGAAAACTGCTTAGATATTAAGCGGTCTATAAATGTTTTAAATAAATAAATAAAATGTGGATGGAGACGTTGGTTCAAAACATCCCCTACCACCAACAATGCTTCATTCTGTGGAATGAAGGTATATAGAGCAGAAACATCCAGGGTGACCAGATATGTAATCTTCCCAAAAGCCAATTAAGACCGTTTTAATTGTAAATCGCTTTGAATTAATGATATTGTGATACATCAAAATTTTAATAAAACTTGAAACTTGATTTCCCATTGATGAAGCTGTTATAAAAAATGTATGGTATCTTTCAGAAAAGATTTAACATTCACTGTAAACATCAATCTATACATTTACAAACTCTTTCCAATATGGAATTATGCACATATAGAATGACTGGGTGGGTTTTCCAAATCTTTATGATTTTTAAGGAACCATTTAGAACACTGAAATCATGTAGAATTGATATGTCAAGAATTTGTAGTCTTTATCAGTGAGAAATCCATATTTCTTTCCTTTAGCCGAAAGATTAAGTACTTGTTCATAAATCTGTTCTGAAGGGTCTACAGATCACACTTTATAATGTTCTGTCTTGGACAACTGAATCTTAGTTTCCAAAAGATATTCTTCTCTATCCCAGAGTACAATTTCTCCCCCTTATCTGCTCTTCTAATCACTATTTAACATTCAGCTTTCAATTTATACAGAGCCTCCATTTCTTCTTTACTCAAATTGTTTCTATATTTTTTCCACTTCTTTCAAAACAGTTAATTTAAAAGCTGCCAACACTGTATCCAGTGGACCCAGGGGGGACCACTTAGAGCAGACATGTCAAACTCTGGCCTGCGGGGTACCGAAATTTGGCCAGCCAGCCAATTTCAAATTTCCCCCAAAGCTGGCTCGCCGGTACAAGCTCCGCATAATTTGTAGGTTTGTGCCATATCATCTGTAGGTTCTCGCGGTCTGCAGAGGATCGCTGGTCGGCAGTAGCGATCCTAGCAGGCCACCGTAGTCTCAGCTGCACGTTCCCTCTGGCGCGGTCTCGCCCCCTCCTCTGCCGTATGGGTCTGCGCCAGAGGGAACGTGTACCTGAGGCTACAGCGGCCTGCTAGGATCCCTACTGCCAACCAGCAATCCTCTGCAGGCCGCAAGAACCTACAGATGATGCGGCGTGAACCTGCAGAGTCACAGAAATATCTTCCACTGCCCTTCTGATCCCTAGTCCTGGGAAGCTCTCGTATACACACACTGCTGCATGGGGCAAGCAGAAAAAGAAATGAGCCCGGCACTGCTCGATCCATCCCTCAGACTCCAGCAAAGAAAGGGAAGAAGAAAGAAGGAGAGCTGGTGTTAGACAGTGAGTGTGAACTAGGACCCAAAAGAGAGAGGAAAAGTCTTTTTTTATTTGTCTTGTTTACATCACAGAGCTGGCATGGGGTTGGAGAGGTTATAACCCTATACTTTTACTAAGACTAAGGTGCACATTTAGTGCACTAAAGGACTCCTAAGTATCGTAATAAAAAATTTTGTCCGCGACTTAGCCTTTTTTGAAGATTTCGGCCCCTTATGCGATTGAGTTTGACACCCCTGACTTGAGCAATCTTTAACTACTGATCTATCCAGCTTAGAAGACTCTTCTTGAGAAAAATATAGATGTAAATATACTCGTAATTTGCAGATATATTTCTCCAATTCAACCCAAAATTGAAAACAATTGATGATCTTTCATAGTCACAAGGGACAACCCCTTTGACAAAACTGCCTTCCTCCTGTGTCCCTGGAACCTTATCTGGTGGTGATGCGGGGCAGGAGTTATCTTCCTATGCTCCTGCCCCTTGCAGAGCCGTCATCAGAATGGCTGTCGGAAGTTTCCGTTGTTGTCTCGAGACAGTATATATAATATATACAATCGTATACACATTTCTATGGGCAGAATTATACATCATGGTTAAAAAAAACAACTTAAACATGCTATAATTAATATCTCAATTAAAAATACAACCTAATTGTAAAAAAAAAAATTATAAACACGGCATGATAAAATCATTAAGAAGCTTGAAGATCAACATTCTTGGTTATCAAACAGATGAGTTTTTAATAATTTCCTAAATATAGGATAAGAAATACGCCTGAGCAATCAGCGGGCTTATCCAGGAATCCGCTTTCCCCACCTGATATTCTAAAGTCCTATCAAAGAATGTTTTAGAGCAACAACCCTTAGGGGTGGGGAAAATAAACATGCCCGAATTCCTGGTATGCTTTTTTGAAATAAACAGTTTCAGATATGATATCAAATAAGAGGGTAGTAGTCCAAAAAGGGCTTTATTACAAACATACCCGAATTTAAAAAAATACTCTGGCCCCAAACGGCAGCCAGTGTAGTTTGGCATAAAAAGGACTTACATGATTATATTTTTTAAGACCAAAAATTAAACGAACGGCAGAATTTTGAACCAATCAAAGTCTTAATACAAATTTTTTCGGTAGTCCTAGATAAACAATATTGCAATAATCTTAAGAGGACAATACTGTGCTCCGAACTAGTAATCGAAAGGATTCCATGTCAAAATACTTCTTAATAGTCCTTAATTTCCACAATAGTGCATAACTTTTTTTGATTAAAAGATCTGTATGTTTCCAAAAAGTCAGACTAAGATCCAGTGTTATACCCAAAATCTTCAAGTTTGACACTATCTCAAAATTTTGACCATTGATTTTGATTGTTGATTCCTGAATTTTATCATTTCGGCTAGCTAAAAAGATCAAATAGTGGGTTGCTAGTTACTGGTCTATAATTATTCCTTGGGATTTTTCACAATAGGTGTACCCTTGCGCGTTATACGCGTGAGCGCGTTGTACAAAATTTTTTTTACATAGTTCCCCCCCCCCGATGCCCGATTCATCACTCGGAAGGAGCGCTCGCACTCCCACCCGAAGGACAGCTCGCACCCCCACAGCCTCCCCCCCCTCCCCCATGGAGAAGCTGTCTACCTTGTTTCCGGATGCCAGCCCAGCTGCTTCCTCTGCCGGCGGTCCTGCCCCTTCTCAGAGCCCTGTGCTGCGCTGCTTCCTCTTCAGGCAGTCCCGCCCTTTCTCTGATGTCAGAGAAAGGGCGGGACTGCCGGAAAAAGCAGCGCAGCAGGGCTCAGAGAAGGGGTGGGACCGCCGGCAGAGGAAACAGCTGGGCTCGCTGGCATCCCGAAACAAGGTAGACAGCTTCTCCATGGAGGAGGGGGGGAGGCTGTGGGGGTGCGAGTGGTCCTTCGGGTGGGGGTGCGAGTGGTCCTTCGGGGTGGGAGTGTGAGTGCTCCTTCGGGGTGGGGGTGCGGGTGCGTGCGAGCGGTCCTTCGGGGTGGGGGTGCGAGCGGTCCTGCGGGGGGGTGAATCGGACGTCGGGGGGGGCATCAGGCTTTCAGGTTAGGGACAGGACTTCAAGGGGGAAAGGAGAGTCGGGGCAGGCGAAAAGAGAGTCGGGGTCTCCAGAGGAGAGTCGGGGCAGGCGAAAGGAGAGTCAGGCAGCAGGCGCGGTATACGGGTGTGCGCGGTATATAAAAATTTCTGTACATAAATTTGTGTTTTTCGCGCGCTATACCCGTGTGCACGTTATCTACGTGAAAATACGGTAATTATAATTCTTCCTAAATTTTGCTCAAATTGTCCCTTTTGCAGTTGAAGAGTAATCCATTTAAAAAAATTAGTTTTGAAATTAACCGGTGCATTTCTCGATACATTTCTTGGACAAATATCTAAATGACAATATTTTTTAGCATATTTTGAATATAATTTACAGAATAAATCACACTCTGGGATAGCAAAATGTTCCCAAAACATATCTGTCCTAACGCCCTCTAGCTGTCCTGTGGAATAAAAAGAATCAGACACTTAAATAACTTTATCATTAAAACTATATGCGAATCTGTAGCATCTATAGCTTGGTCCTTAAAATATGTTTGTAATCCACTGATTTTATTTTTTAAAGAATTCCGCCAATTTATTAGCAGGTGGAATAGCTTCCTTTTTTGATCACTTTTTTGAATCGGTCTTGAACAACTCATGAACCAAATTAAAAAGCTCCTTACTATTTATCTTAACATCTCCAATCTTGTCCCTATAGTAAGTACTACGTTTCTCTGTAATCATAATTTTATATTCCTTAAATTTCAATCTCCACTGTATTCTATCTTCTGCTTTGCCTGATTTAATCCAAACCTTCTGCAACCTTCTAAATGCCTTTTTTAATTCTAGTAGTTCTGCATCAAACCAAATATTGTTTGCTCTTTCCCTCTTATGCATTCTCTTCTGTGGTGCAATATCATCTAAAATTGGAGTACTAAAATTCATCCAGTCAGATAAAAAAATTTTCCTCTTGTCCCTCTTTCGTTCCTAATTCATAATGCGACCAAAATTCTACATGATGCATCTTCCCTCTTCCCATAAAATCAAGCTTCTCGTTCTTCAGGTCCCTTCCTATGTTCACTTTACCTAATTTATTCTGCCATTTTATATGAAAATTACATAAACGATGATCAGACCAAACCTATCCCTCCATGATATCTCAATTAGATCAATTATAGTATTGAGATGTACTTTAGTGGAAAAAGTCACTAAATCCAATTGATGACCCTTAATGTGAGATTTTTCCTGTTGTGGCAATCTACTGAAGAGGGCTTTAAACTAGAATTGATGGGGCAGAGTGATCAAAGCTCCCGGGTGAGTATAAGCCCTCAGGTAAGTAAATCACTGAATACCTCTACACGGATGGGAAAAGGGGGCAATGTCTGGAAAGCAGTATATACTAATGCTCGAAGTATGGGAAACAAGATTCTGGATCTAGAAGCTGTGATGGAAGAAGAGGAGTTGGATATAGTGGCGATCACGGAGACATGGTTCACAGAGAACCATGACTGGGATGTAGTTATACCGGGCAATAATCTGTTCAGGAAAGACAGGGTCAGAAGAAAAGGAGGGGGGAGTAGCGTTATATGTTAAAGGTCTTATTAAAGCAATGAAGAGGCACTGTGGATCAATTTGGAAAGAGGGACTGGTGAATATATTTACATTGGTGCGATATACAGGCCTCCTTCACAGATGAAAGAAGTGGGCAGAGATTTAATAGTAAGTGAAACGAACAGGATCCGTTTCTTGGTCCCGAAATCGTCCTGCAAAACATTCTGTCATCTATTTCAGACGTCCGGAGGCAATTCCCCTTAGAAAGAAAGATACACGGACAGAGTTCTAAAGGGATAGCCTGTTTTTTTATTAGTCTGCATTCATTATATATCTTCAGTGGTATTAGCAGATGACGTAAGTACAGACCATATCTAGTGACAGGATACATAGGCTTCAAAGAAGTAATCAAAAAGGATATGTACTTCATTGTTTAAAGCTAAAAGGTGTAAAAAGCTTCCTTTATCTATCTCAACCGGTACATAGTAGTGGGGGGTCGAGCCTTCATTGTCTGAGAGTTAACTTCGTTAACATAAATTAAATGACCTCTTCCCAAACCATTAAGAGAGTAAACACCCAACATTCTACATTTGATTACTTCCAGCATGGACAGAGACAGAAAACTTATCCATTAAAATGTGTCCTTTCATAGACAGAGACAGAAAACCTATCCTTTCCTTTCAGTAAGACATTCAGAATATATCTAAAAAAAAGGGGAAGTCTTTCTAATAGGTGATTTTAACATACCGGATGTTGATTGGGGTATCCTTATTGCGGGGTCTTCTAGAATTAGGGAGATTCTAAATTCTCTACAAGGAGAACTGTTCCAGCAGTTGGTAATGGAACCCACACGGGAAGGGGTCATACTGGACTTAGTGCTTACAAACGAGGAAAGTGTTTCTGATGTTATAGTGGGTGATCAACTGGCATCCAGTGGTCACTGCATGCCAAGGTTTAATATTAAGACGGGTATAGAGAAGGCTCATTCAAAAGTAAAGGTTCTAGACTTTCGGATGGGGGTTTACGTCAAGGAATTGTCTGGGTGGGAACGTCTGGAAGGAGTGGAAACACGGTGGGGAAAACTGAAAGGAGTGATTGTAAGGGCAACAAACCTTTTTGTGAGGCAAGTAAGTAAAATTAAGAGGAAAGAAAGCCGCTTTGGTTCTCAAAAGTAGTACCTGAGAAGATAAGGAATAAGAAGTTATCTTTTATAAACTACAAAAGATCCCAGAAAGAGGAAGACAGACAAAAATATCTGGAAAAGTTAAAAGAGGCTAGTTGTGTACTCAGGAAAGCAAAAATGCAAATGGAAGAAAAAAATAGCTGACATGGTAAAATGGAGAGACAAGACATTTTTTTTAGATATATTAGTGATAGGAAGAAGTACAAAAGTGGCATTGTGAGACTCAAAAGGTGAAGAGGAGGAATATGTAGAAGCTGATAAAGAAAAGGCTAAATTGTTTAACAAATATTCCTGTTCTGTGTTCATGGCTGAAGCACCGGGAGCGGGACCATAGAAGACAAATGTGAATAGGGATGGAGGAGTAATAGACCCTGATCAATTTTCAGAGGGTTATGTTCATGAGGAGCTAGCTAAAATAAAGGTAGACAAAACGATGGGGCCAGATGGTGTACATTCAAGGGTGTTGAAGGAACTTAGGGAAGTTCTAGTAGCTCTGCTGACTGACCTTTTCAATGAGTCTCTAGAGTCAGGAGTGGTACCGGAGGATTGGAGAAGGGTGGATGTAAGTGGAAGTAAGGAAGAAGTAGGGAATTACAGCCCGGTAAGTTTGATTTCTGTGGTAAACATATTAATAGAAACGCTTTTAAAACAGAGAATGGTCAAGTTTCTGGAATCCTGTGGATTACAGGACCAGAGGCAACATGGATTCACTAGAGGTAGGTCTTGTCAGACAAATCTGATCAATTTCTTTGACTGGGTGACCAGAGAATTGGATAGAGGGAGTGTGCTAGATGTGTTGTCCACACAGACGTCTAATAAATAAACTGAATGCCCTTGAAATGGGTTCCAAAGTGACGGGCTGGGTCAGGAACTGGTTGAGTGAAAGGCAACAGAGGGTAGTGATGAATGGAGATTGCGCTGAGGAAAGGGATGTTACCAGTGGTGTGCGTCAAGGTTCTGTTCTTGGGCCTGTTCTTTTTAACATTTTTATAAATGATATTGCTGAAGGGTTGTCGGGTGTTTTGCCTCTTTGCGGATGATACTAAAATCTGCAAAAGAGCAGACACATCGGATGGTTTGAATAACATGAAGAAAGATCTGGTGAAGCTTGAAGAATGGTCTGAAATTTGGCAGCTAAAATTCAGTGCTAAGAAATGCAAGATTATGCATTTGGGCTGCAAAAACCAGAGGGAACGGTACAATTTAGGGGGTGAAGAACTTATGTGCACGACGGAAGAGCGAGACTTCTGTGTGATTGTATGTGATGATCTTAAGGTGGCCAAACAGGTTGAAAAGGTGACGGCAAAAGCTAGGTTGCACAGGGAGAGGTATGGCCAGTGGGAAAAAGGAGGTATTGATGCCCCTGTATAAGACTCTGGTGAGTCTGGTGACTCTGGCTGCACCTTCAAAAAGATATAAAAAGGATGGAGTCGGTCCAGAGGAAGGCTACTAAAATGGTGTGTGGTCTTCGTCATGAGGCATATGAGGACAGACTTAAAAATCGCAATCTGTATAATTTGGAGGAAAGGCGGGAGAGGGGAGATACGATAGAGATGTTTAAATACCTACGTAATGTAAATGCACATGAGTTGTCTCTTTCATTTGAAAGGAAATTCTGTAATGAGAGGGCATAGGATGAAGTTAAGAAGTGATAGGCTCCGGAGTAATTTAAGGAAATACTTTTTTTATAGAAAGAGTGTTAGATGCATGGAACAGTCTCCAGGAAGAGGTGATGTAAACAGAGAATGTCTGAATTCAAGAGAGCCTGGGATAGGCACGTGGTATCTCTCAGAGAGAGAGAGAGAGATAATGGTTACTGCGGATGGGCAGACTAGATGGGCCATTTGGCCTTTATCTACCATCATGTTTCTAAGTTCAGGATGTTGCTCTTGTTTGGAAAATTAAAAAGGTACGGGGGAAGGGAAGGGGAGTATGCTTTCGGTGGGGAGTAGGGTTGGGTGTGTGAAGGAGCAGGGGATCTGACAAGAGGGTGTTCGCCACTTACCCTTTGCTTCGCCACTGACTGCATAGCTCAAGAAACTTAAAAAGCTAGTAAAAAAAAAAAAGAATGAATGCTAAGTCCAGTGGCTCATTCCTGCTTATTAGTAAAGAGGTCATTATTTCAGAAGTACTGCCAGAAATCTGTGATGCCAGAATCATGCTGGAGGGAAGCAAATGATCAAAAGGCAGAAGCGTTCACCGCCAGCAATTTTTAATCAGACATGTATAGCAGAAGGAACCTTGAGCTTAGAAAAGATTTGTTGTATAGTACCCTATTTTAGGGCACTGTATAAAATCTCACTCCCACCCCCCCCTAAGTAGAAACAGATAATGCAGGAACAATTAAAATACCCAGGGATGGTGTGAAACACAATACAAGTGAAAAAGTAAAACATCATTATTTAGGACTTAACGGAGACTCTGCAAACAGAACTGAAATATCATTCATGCACTCATTTGTCCCTGATGTATTTGTCAGTTTTTTTCAAATTTACATCTGCTGTCTTTATATTTTGCACAGTATTAGGGGCCATGTGTCACTATTTCTGTGGTGCTTCACTGTATGTAGAGTAGAGAATGACACGGTTGGCTGTTACCCGCGGTAAGCCGCAGGTGACCGCGGGTAACCCACCGAAACGGTGGGGGGGAAAACGGTGTTCACCGCGGCTATGGGGGACAAGGCCATTCACCGCCCTGTGGAGCGGTGAATGGCCTTGTTTCCGCAGTTAAGGGAGGGAACGCGCGAGGTCACCGATCGCGCTCCCTCCCTCCCTCCCTCCTTACTGATAGGCAGGCATTTCTCTAAATTTGCTTCCTACGAGCAGCCAGAGCGTTGAAATCGCGTGTGACTGCCGTAAAGGTCATCTCCGACGCAACCGGAAGTTGTATCAGACTACCTTTCCTGCAGCCCCTTGCAACTTCAACGCTCCAGCTGCTCGTAGGAAGCAAGTTTAGAGAAATTGCCTGCTGCGAAGGTAAGGGGCAGGGAGTTCCAATTAACTTATCTTTTCGGTACTTGTGGGCTATGGACTCCTGCCTCACCCCAACAGACGATAACTAGAGCATTTTGCCTCGTGGCCCTTTCTGTGTGGGCGCTTTGAGCACGTTTGTGACAGTTTGAGTGTAAGTGGTGAATGACAGCATTTCACTTCACAGGCAGTTTTCCATTGAAGGGCAAGTGACTAACAAAACTTTTTTGTTATAGAATTAGCCTCCGGGGCCAGAGCGTTTTGCCTTCAGGGATAAGGGGGGGGGCCTTATCCCTGAAGGCAAAACGCTCTGGCCATTGTCAGTTGGGGGCGAGAGTCCATAGCCTACAAACGCCAAAAAGATAAGTTCATTGCTAACTGCTAATACTTTACAAAGGCTTTTTGCCAACAGCTTGTTTAGCCATTAATCTAACTGTGAACATTTTCAGTGATACTATCAGCACTAACGGTGACAATTTTGATACTTCTATTGAACATTTGTTTAAATATCAGCCGTAACACGAGACATAGGTGACTTACCCTCTCTAGTTGGAGCAGGGTTCCTTCCCTAATGGGGTTCTGAGGCTATAAAGGGTGGACAAAATGTAGGTATACATTATTTATTATTTCTTTTCATTTTACAGGTGTCACGAATAACATTCGTGTGAAGTTTCTGTATCAGTTACATCATTTGGCTTTCACTTGATTATAGTTCAGTAGTATATTATAGCTAATCAATACATGTACAATAGAAATAAATAATCAAATACTGTACAGTATACCTACCCTGGCCCACCCTGTATATGTAGCCCCTTGTACAAATTGTTGAGAAAGTGTGGATTAAATATAGAATCATATAGGAAGCCATTTGTAATTTGAATCGTTGGCTGGAAATGGTTAATACAGAACAAGCTCAAATCAAAGTTGGATTTAACTTGCATCTTTTCATTAGTGGGTCAAGTTAAGTTATATTCAGGTATTGTAAGAACATAATGGGTCAAACCAATGGTCTATTTAGCCCAGTCTCCTGTTTCCATAGTGGCCAATCCAGGTCACAAGTACCTGGCAAAACTTCAAATAGTAGCAACATTCCAGAACCCCAAAGAGTATTAAGATCGGAGAAGGTTATCATGCCGCTGTATCAGGCCATGGTGCGCTCTCACCTGGAGTACTGCGTCCAACACTAGTCGCCGTACATGAAGAAGGACACGGTACTACTCGAAAGAGTCCAGAGAAGAGTGACTAAAATGGTTAAGGGGCTGGAGGAGTTGCCGTACAGTGAGAGATTGGAGAAACTGGGCCTCTTCTCCCTTGAAAAGAGGAGACTGAGAGGGGACATGATTGAAACATTCAAGATACTGAAGGGAATAGACTTAGAAGATAAAGACAGATTGTTCACCCTCTCCAAGGTAGGGAGAACGAGAGGGCACTCCCTAAAGCTGAAAGGGTATAGATTCCATACAAACATAAGGAAGTTCTTCTTCACCCAGAGAGTGGTAGAAAACTGGAACGCTCTTCCGGAGGCTGTTATAGGGGGAAACACCCTCCAGGGATTCAAGACAAAGTTGGACAAGTTCCTGCTAAACTGGAACGTTTGCAGGTGAGGCTGGACTCATTTAGAGCACTGGTCTTTGATCTAAGGGTCGCCGCGAGAGCGGACTACTGGGCACGATGGACCACTGGTCTGACCCAGCTGCGGCAATTCTTATGTTCTTATGATAATTACAGAGCTACTGACAAAGCCCTGAAGCCAGCAGGCAGAGAGTTAATTCCTAAACCAATGTGTAGCTACAACACCCCTGCTAAACATATTAAACAGGGGAGCAGAATTCAGTATGTGGCAGACAGCCAGGGGAGTGCTACTCTCCAGTCATCAGCTGAAAAGGTAACAGAAGGGCAGCTTCCACCATCAGTTTTAATTCCAGAGGAAGCAAATTGCAAAGAGGAGCCTTTATAGAAAAAGGAGCTTTGGGCAGATGTGTAGGAGGCAGTTGTATAACAGAGAGGAGGAATGGCCTAGCAGTGCTGCTGTCTCAGCACCCTAAGCTTGTGCGTTTAATCCCAGTGCCACTCCTTGTGACCCTGGGCAAGTTGCCCCAGGTACCATAGTTAGACTGTGAGTCTGCTGGGACAGATATGGAAAATACTTATCTGCTTATTATTCAATGTAAACTGCTTAGAATTTACTATAAGCATGTAAGTGTACAGAATAAAGGCACTTTCATGGGGAACTGGCAGCCAGAGCACTATTCCAAAAGGTTGCAAGTAAGCAGGTAAAGGGCAAATTTTATAAACAGGCGTCCCGATTGTAGAACAGCTCTCCCTCCAGATTCGCCGTTTCACTACTCACGAATTTGATTATTCACAGTTTTTTTGCAGGCTGGCCAAATCCACCCGGATTACTTTTTGCAGGCTGCCCAAACCTCCCTGGACCTTACCTGGTGGTCTAGCAGTGATGCGGGGCAGGAGCATAGGAAGATCCCTCCTGCCCGCGTCACCGCTAGACCACCAGGTAAGGTCGGGGACGCAGGAGGGAGGTGGGAGTGGGTCAGAACTGGCCCCCAAAATTATTCACAATTTTTCCCTATTCGTGGGCCAGTTCTGCACCTAGCCCCCATGAATTCGGAGGGAGAGAAGTGTGGCGGTAGACCTACACTGTAGATCAGGGGTGTCCAACCTTTTGGCTTCCCTGGGCTGCACTGGCCGAAAAAAAATGGTTCTGGGGCCGCGCAAACGCTGCAGCAAGACAGAGGAGGGAGCCAGCATGACAGTAAACACCCAGGGGCAGCAGAGGAAAACACTGCATCACCCTCAACCGTGGCCGCACAAAATACTTCAAGGGGCCGCATGCAGCCCTTGGGCCGCAGGTTGGACACCCCTGCTGTAGATGTTTGTCGTGGTTGAGAGAGACACATTGAGACACTTAAGCTTGCCCAAGATTGGCCATGGGCGTGATTTCACCCGGAAGTGGCCTTGGGTGAGCTTAAGCGACACTAGGTGTCTCCCTAGGGCTGTGACAAATGCCTGAAATGTAGGCCAGTAAAATGGATTTCACTACAGAACCTATCTGTTTTTTGATTGTCAGATGTCTGGTTGGACTAATTTTGTAGTCTCATCACTAGGAGGCAAAGCCTGGTTCTCCAAATGAATCTCAAGACAAGAAAAATGCTTCTAGATCCATAACATCTTTCACAAATTTAGATTGCAAGTCCTCCTGGGACAGGGATAAACATACTGGAATGCGTTGCCAAAAGTTGTGGTAAGAGCAAGAAAGGTTTGGAGAAGATCCTGGAGGAAAAGTCCATAGTCTGCTATTGAGACAGACATTGGGGATGCTACTTCTTGCCCTAGATCAGTAGTGTGGAATGTTGCTACTATTTGGGATTCTGGAATCTGTTCGTGATCCCCTTCTTTATCATTCCTACCATTCTGTTCACCCTTTTCGCCGCCACCACCACACATTGCACGGACAGCTTCACTGACTTGTCAATCAGAACTCCCATGTCTGTTTCCTGGGATGTCTTTCCAAGTACCGCTCCGGACATCCTGTATTCGTGCATGAGATTTTTGTTACCGACATGCATCACTTTACACTTATCCACGTTGAACCTCATTTGCCATGTTGATGCCCATTTCTTGAACTTGATTATGTCACGTTGCAGATCTTCGCAATCCCCATGTGTCTTCACTACTCTGAATAACTTTGTATCATCCACAAATTTAATCACCTCACTCGTCGTACCAATGTCCAGATTGTTTATAAAGATGTTGAAGAGCACGGGTCCAAGCACTGAGCCCTGCGGCACCCCAGTGGTGACGCTCTTCCAGTTCGAGTATTGTCCATTTACTTCCACTCTCTGTTTCCTATGCTCCAACCAGTTTTTAATGCACGCGAGTATTTCACCCTCGATTCCATGGCTTGCAATTTTCCGAAGTAGTCGTTCATGTGGAACTTTGTCAAACGCCTTCTGAAAATCCAGATATACAATGTCGACCTGGTCGCCCTTCTTTATCTACCTGTTTATTCTCTCAAAGAAATGCAGCAAGTTCATCAAACATGATCTGCCTTTGCTGAAACTGTGCTGACTGGCCCTCATTAGCCCGTGTCCGTCAAGGTGATCAATGATAGGGTCCTTTGTCAGTGCCTCTACCATCTTTTCTGGTACCGAGGTCAGACTCACCGGTCTGTAGTTTCCCAGATCTCCCCCTCCAACCTTTCTTGAAGATCGGCATAACATTCGCCACCTTCCAATCTTCCGTAATCTTTCCTGATTTGATAGACAGATTGGCTATTAGTTGAAGCAGTCTAGTTATAGTCCCTTCCCCCTCTGGGTTCTGTGCAGGGACCTAAGGGCTAGATTCACTAAGCAAACCGATTGTGTACCGATCGGTTTGCGACCCCTTAGCGACCAAATTCCCCTCCAGCCTGATTCACTTAACTCTCTGCCGACCATCCTCCGATCCGCGCATGCAAATGAGGGGAGGGACATTCAAAAGTAGGGAAGGCAGCGATTCACAACACAATCAATCTGATCTGACTGGGCTGGCCGATCAACTCCAAAAGTGACTGCTGGGGACTAGTCGTTCAGTGATTTCCGACTGCATATCCTGCTCTCTGCCCTGAAGTCCTGCCGCCTTGCACTGCCCCAAATCTCCCCGAAGTCCTGCTGCCCTGCAGTGCCCCGAATCTCCCTGAAGTCCTGCCGCCCTGCATTGGCCTGATGTCCTGCGAGCCTGTGGTTTTAACCCGTGGGTTAAAACCATGGGCTCGCATGGCTCAAAACTATTTAAAAAAAAAATGATCGCAGCTCTGATGGGCATGCGCAGACCATCTACAGATGCACTGTCCATGCAGGCAAATGGGGGCATTCCTCCGATCGCCCCCCATCTGCATATTTTACTTTCGTGAATTCATCGGTCTTGCCCGGATTTGTCAGTGAATCCGGCCCTAAGTTACCATTGTGTATAGGCTGTTTTAAAGTGACAAGACTCCTTATCTAGGAATAAATAAGTGTGCCTAGAGGAAATACTGTGCTTTCTATCTCCACTCTGGATAGCTGAATGTAAGTGTCTTCCCTCTCTAATGACAGGGGAAGTTTCCTCCTGTTGATCCCTGGATTCAGGATTTTTATTGCACTGTGTACCTTCCCTGTCACAATACTGAGATCTTTAAGTGTGTCCCCATATGCCTTTTGACGAAGACCACATACCATTTTAGTAGCCTTCCTCTGGACCGACTCCATCCTTTTTATAACTTTTTGAAGGTGCGGCCTCCAGAATTGTACACAATATTCTAATTGAGTCTCACCAGAGTCCTATACAGGGGCATCAATACCTCCTTTTTCCTACTGGCCATACCTCTCCCTATGCACCCTAGCATCCTTCTAGCTTTCGCCATCACCTCTTCAACCTGTCTGGCCACCTTAGGATCATCCCATACAATCACACCCTAGTCCCGCTCTTCTGTCGTGCACATAAGTTCTTCACCCCCTAAACTGTTCCATTCCTTTGGGTTTTTGCATTCCAAATGCATGACCTTGCATTTCTTAGCATTAAACTTTAGCCTCCAAATTTCAAACCATTCTTCAAGCATCGCTAAGTCTTTCTTCATGTTATTCACACCATCCGGTATGCCTACTCTATTGCAGATTTTGGTATCATCCACAAACAACAACCCTTCAAGCAATATCGTTAATAAAGATGTTAAAAAGAACAGGCCCAAGAACAGAACCTTAAGGCACACCACTGGTAACATCCCTTTCCTCAGAGTGATCTCCATTGATCACTAACCTCTGTCATCTTCCACTCAACCAGTTCTTGACCCAGCCCGTCACTTTAGGACCATTCTGAGAGCACTCAGTGAATTTATTAGAAGTCTGCTTGGAACACTGTCAAAGGCTTTGCTAAAATCTAAATACACCACATCTAACGCACTCCCTCTACCCAATTCTCTGATCACCTAAAGAAATTGATCAGATTTCTCTGACAAGACCTACCTCTAATGAATCCATGTTGCCTCCGGTCCTGTAATCCACCGGATTCCAGAAACTTCACCATTCTCTGTTTTAAAAGTGTTTCCATTATTTTGCTTACTACAGAATCAGACTTACTGGCCTGTAATTTCCTTATTTCTTCCACTTTTGTGTAGAGTGACACATCCGCCCTTCTTCAGTCCTCTAGTACCACTCCCGACTCTGGAGAAGCATTGAAAAGGTCAGTCAACGGAACCACCAGAACTTCCCTAAGTTCCCTCAGCACCCTCAAAGGTACACCATCTGGCCCCATCACTATGTCTACCTTTAATTTAGCTGGCTCCTCACGAACACAAACCTCTGAAAATTGACAAGGTCTACCACTCCTCCATCTCTATTTGCATTTGCCTTCTGCGGTCCCGCTCCTGGCGGTTCATCTGTGAACACAAAACAGAAATATTTGTTAAGCAATTCTGCCTTTTCTTTATTAGCTTCTACATATTTCTCCTCTTCACATTTGAGTCTTCCTATCGCCAATTAATCTAAAAAATGTCTTGCCTCACTGTTTTACCGTGCCAGCTATTTTTCTTCCATTTGTATCTTTGCTTTCCTGACTACTCGACCAGCCTCTCTTAACTTCAGATATTTTTGCCCGTCTTCCTCTTTCTGTGATCTTTTGTGGTTTGTGAAAGCTAACCTCTTATTCCTTACCTTCTCAGCTACTACACTTTTGAAAACCAAAGTGGCTTTTTCCTCTTACTTTTACTTGCTTGCCTCACAAAAAGGTTTGTTGCCCTTACAATAACTCCTTTCAGTTTTGCCCACTGCATTTCTACTCCTTCCAGATGTTCCCATCCATGCAACAATTATTTGACGTAATCCCCTATCTGAAAAAATTTACTTTTGAATGAGCCCTCTCTTAATATTAAACCCATCTTAATATTAAACCGTACGATGTAGTGATCACTGGATGTCAGATGATCACCCATTGTAACATCAGAAACACTTTCCTCATTTGTAAGCACTAAGTCCAGTATGACTCCATCTCGTGTGGTTTCCATTACCAATTACTGAAACAGTTCTCTTTATAGAGAATCCGAGATCTCCCTAATTCTAGAAGACCCCGCAATAGGGATATCCCAATCAATATCTGGCAAGTTAAAATCACGTATTAGTAAAACTTCTCCTTTTTTAGATATATTCTCAATGTCTACTATTAAATCTCTGCCCACTTCTCCGTCTGTGAAGGAGGCCAGTATATCACACCGATATAAATATTTTTGCCATTCCCTCTTTCCAAATTGATAGACGGTGCCTCTTCCTTGCCCTGCAGATCCTGCAATTGTGTGGCTTTATTATGATCTTTAACATATAAAGCTACTCCCCCCCCTCCTTTTCTTCCTACCCTATCTTTCCTGAACAGATTATAGCCCAGCAAAACTACATCCCAGTCATTGTTCTCTGTGAATCACGTCTCCATAATCACCATTATATCCAACTCCTCTTCTTCCATCACAGCTTCTAGATCCAGAATCTTGTTTCTCATACTTCGAGCATTAGTATATACTGCTTTCCAGACATTGCCCCCTTTTCCCATCTGTGTAGAGGTATTCAGTGATTTGCTTATACTCACCCTGGGGCTTTGATCACTCTGTCCCATCACTTTTAGTTTAAATCCCTCTTCAGTAGATTAGCCAGTCTGCCGCCGAAGACACTTCTTCCCTTCTTTGATAGATGTATACCATCCTGCTCAGCAGCCCTTGGAAAATCATTCCATGGTCCAGGAATCCAAAATGCTTTCAATAGCACCATCCAAGTAGCGACGCATTCATCTCCAGGTTGCGTGCTTCTCTGACCTGGCCTTTACCCTCAACAGGGAGGATGAACGAGAATACCACCTGCGCACCTGACTACACCTTCTCTCCCAGAGCCACAGTCACTTTTGATACATTTGCAGGGGTACCTGGCAGTATCATTAGTGCTAATGATGAGGAACATCGGATAATAGTCATCAGGCTTGATGAGTCTTGGCAATCTCTCTATAACATCTTGGATTTTGGCACCAGGCAGACAGCATACCTCCCGGAACATCATGTATGGTCTGCAGATGGACGCTTCTGTATCACTCACTACCATACGCCTCCTAGTGGTCCTGGAGCCAGCAATTTTGGGGATTTCAAACTTTGGTCCTTCCTCTCCATGGAATGCTCTCATCTTGTCCACTTCCAGGGCAGCATTCTGTATGACCTGAGCATTCTGGATAGTGAGATGAGCCCTGGGGCAGCTCTTTTGTAGGAGGAGCCCTGTGTGAGAAAGTCAGTGGTGCTCTCTCCACCTTTGGTCCTCATCTTGGAAGTAAGAGCTCTTCTTGCAATCACTTTTTCTTTTTGTGAAGGTAGTCATGGAAGCACAGAAAAATCAGGAGCAGGAAAAAGAGCAGGCAATTATGAGGGGAGTGTATTTACTTTATGACAACTGCAGATAGGATATTGGCACGGGGCTGGCAGGGGAAATGTCCTTTTCTGGTTTTCATGCTCTTGCACTCTATCTTTTCCTTCCCCCTTTCAGGCATGGCTCAGAGTTCTCAGAAGCACCCTGGGTTATGGCCCTACTTGCCCTCCCCTAAATCAGGTCTTGGCTGAACAATCCATTTCACTACTGAGCAGTGACTGAGAGGCTAAAAATGATTCTAATCAAAACAGGGAGTAACTGTGATTCAAAAGTCACAGAGCAGGGACACACATGGAACCCAAATGTGTCAATCTCACAGAGTGACTCAGCAGTACAGATGCTTAATGGCCATGCATTAGATTGAAACAAGTAATTAAGTCTCATTAATGCCTGAACTACATAAGATTTGTATTGTCTGGTATGTTTCAGGACTCTGCTTTCTGGCTTATTGCTTTGCTGTAAGGTTTCTTCTCTTTGCTGTTGGGCATTCAGCAGAGTAGAACCCAATGCCAACTTTGTGATAGGAGTACGTTGACTTCAATTTGTACCTTTGCTTAATCTTTGTAAACCGCATAGAACTTCACGGTATTGCGGTATATAAGCTGTTATTATTATTATTATCCAGTGGAGTAGAGTGTCCAGCTGGGAAGAAATAGCTCAGACCAGGAGCATGCTTCTGCTTTTAGTATATTGCTTGTGCTTGAAAAGCAGCTGCTCCCCATCGATCTCCCTATTGAATGGCTCTGCTCCCAATCCGTCACTGTATGGATTTGGGTTCCATTAACAATCACTGTGTGAACAACTGATTCTTGCAATGACAGAGCATGAGTGAAGGTGGTGAAAGTTTCAGCCTTTCTTGTTCTTCAGGTGTGAGGAAACTACCAGGTCCACCCAAAAACTTAAACTGCCTTTCCCCTCATTAAAAGGCGTTATCTATGCGGGAAATCTCTTTTCTTCAAATTCACTGAGCCTTGGAATAACCTTCCTTCCCTGCTGCGGAATCTGGGCTCCTTCCAACTATTCTGAAAGTATCTGAAAACTTTGGCTATTCTCAAAAATGTAAATCTCACTACCCTCTTTATAATCACTAATTTTTATTATGTTTGCCCTTCCTTACATTAAAGTTCCTGTAAACCGTGCCGAGCTCTATCTTTATGGAGAGGATGCGGTATATAAACTTAAGGTTTGGTTTAGTTTAGGAAACAGCAAGGCAGGCGGTCCACTAGGGAATCCAATGTAGACCAAATGAGGATGAATATTCATTGAAAATGTTCCCAGGAGTAGAGCCCGATGCATTTCGCCTGAGTGGCTTCTTTAGGGGCATATAACTGAAGTTAAAAACTGCTTTTGCTACAACATAGTAACATAGTAGTTGACGGCAGATAAAGACCAGAATGGTCCCAACCTGATTCAATTTAAATTTTTTTTTTTTTTTTTTCTTCTTAGCTATTTCTGGGCAAGAAGAAAAAAAAAAAAAAGTAGCTAAAGCTGGTGTCCAGCTCTGGATACTTGAATATTCAATGCCAGACACTGGATATGGTCTAGCATTGAATTTCTGGGGTTAACACAAGCAGACAATATTCTGGTGCTAGTCACCTATGAGTGTCTGTCCGGGGTAAAACTGACAAATGATAAGCTTGGTTTACCCAGTACTGAAGTCTTAATATTGATACTATTGTGGCTTAATATAATAATAATAATAATAATTTATTTTCTTATATACCGCCAAAGCCATGGTAGTTCGAGGCAGTTTACAACAAGAGGAGCTGGACAGTCAGCGATAAGTTACAATATAGAATCGTTGAATAAAAGTACACTGAAAGCAAGTACAAATAAGAAGAGCTGGACAGTCAGCGACATAGCTATGAATTGGTATACAGAATACGAGAAATAATGAACAACAAATTCTTAGGTGATACTAGGGTCTGTTCTGAGAGCAGGGCAGGATTGAAACTTTGTTGCCAATTGTTTTTGGTTTTGATATACATATTTTGAAAAACCATAGGTTCTTTTTTTGACATATGTACTCGTACATTGCCTGTTGATAGTTCATCTATGCACAGTGCAGTGCTCGGCTTTTAGTCGTGTAGCAGTCATGAGGTCAGAAACATAGACGCTCCATTGCAAGGTTGTACCATTAAAGAACAATGCTCAGTAGTGTGCTTTCTTTGGCAGAGGGAGTGAAACTTGTGGAAATTCACCGTCGGAGATTGACTCAGTCTGGACATTTCACCATGAATCAGCAAAAGGTTTATGAGTAGGTAAAAAGGTTAAAGCAGAACAGGTGTAACTGACGAAGATCATTCTGGTCGCCCATCAATATTGCGCACACAAGAGCACATTGACAGGGCGGATTCCTTGATTAGAGAAGACTGATGGATAACAGTGCCTCAATTGGATGCAAATTTGGATATCAGCTATGGGAGGGGTGCCCAAAAGGTCGATCGCAAAGGCAACGCGAGTTGATTGCGTTGCCTTCGCGTTCTATCTGCTTCTTGACGCAGAAGCACCGAGCTGACCAGCCTTCCCCAACTGATGTCAATTCTGACATCGGTGAGGAAGTTCCGGGTCAGCCAATCACTGCTTGGCTGGCCCGGAACTTTCTCTCTGATGTCAGAATTGACATCGAGGGTGAAGGCTGGTTGGCCCGGTGCTTCTGCGTCTATATTTTGCACTATGGCCCCCTTTTACTAAACCGCAATAGTGGTTTTTAGCACAGGGAGCCTATGAGCGTCGAGAGCATTCAGCGCAGCTCTGTGTGCTAAAAACTGCTATCACGGTTTAGTAAAAAGGGAGGGGGGTATATTTGTCTATTTTTGTATAGTTGTTACTGAGGTGACATTGCATACAGTCATCTGCCTTGACCTCTTTGAAAACCCCCTGGAATATAAATGATAATTCACATTTTCTCTGGAAGCAACGCCTGCCGCAGCAAGTGCTTACATGTCAATCACAGGGGTATTCCAGGAACAAGTTGAGAAACACCAAGATAAAAAGATAGAGCTATTCATATATGTTTTAAAAGACTACTCATAGCATCATGGAGATTGACACCTATTTCATTCTTGATACATTTAATTCATTGGTGGGTGATAATTTCTTTAGCCTTCTATTAATCATGGCAATTCCTAACCTCTGTGTGGCAGAACCTTTTCCTCTTTTTGGCTCTTCTCCCTCCCACCCCCCCCCCCGAGTCCTTCTATTATACTTGTTAGCTGCTTTCTGCAACATGCATCGTTTTTAGTTAAGGCCTCTGACTCATGGGCTGATTTAAGTATTTGCTCAGTGTTGATGCTTCTTTGTGTCCGATTTGCAATTATGGTGTTTAAAAATGGATTCTTGTTTAATAAATGGCTTTATAATTGTACTTAGAGCTTCTGCTCTTTTGTTGTATACAGTGATCCCAGTATACACAATTTGGGACATTGTGGTCTGGCCCTAGGCATCTGTAGTAGGTGATGTGAATGGAAAAGCAGCCTTTGAAATCAATGACTGTCTCTGCCACAGCTAGGCTGAATTCAAGTGGAGGACTGAATGAAGTCTCACAGGTTAAAATTGAACACAGAAAAAACTTGAATCTTACTGATGGAAGAGGAAGTACTTCCTTCCATAACCAACATAGAGCTGAACTCAAGCTACCCACTTTATGACAACTGCAGATAGGATATTGGCATGGGGGTGGCAGGGAAATGTCCTTTTCTGGTTTTCATGCTCTTGTACTCTTATCTTGCCTGCCCTACAGTTACTAGGAGTGGTAATAGACAAATTAGAGAGTGACACGGGGACAAAATTTTCCTTTCCCATCCCCATGAGTTTTCTCACTGGCTCTGTCACAAGCCTTGAACACTTATGATTTTAAAGTGTTTGAGGCTTGTGCAGATGAGGACGGAGCTTGCAGAAATGGGGCAGGGACAGGAAGGGAAAATGAGTTCCCGCGGGGATAGGGAAAAATTTGTCCCCGTGCCATTCTCTACTTTCAATTACAGATTAGCAAAGTTGTTTAGAAATCATTTACAGTCATGTGAAATTTGCGATATGTTCAGAAATTCTTCAAAAGGGCACAATTCTGTCTTCTGGTTCTGGGTTTGATAGATTATTATAACATCTTGTCCCACCATGATGATAAAAGAGTTACAGACCGTACAGAATACGACTCTCAGATTGATCTTTTCCCTGAGGAAATACAACCATATATCCCCTGCCTTTTTAGAGACACACTAGCTTCCAATATAGACAAGAATATTATATAAATATTATTGTCTGCTATTTAAAGTATTGAATGGCTCTGCCCCGGCCTACCTGAAAAACATCACCAGATCCAGGAGAGTCCAGGACTCATTTACCTCCTGGAAGTTTGGTGGGTATTATTCAGCCGTATGTCCCGCTACCCAAGATATGTTCTGTCCATCATGGTGACTTGTTTGTACCACCCATAAGGAATTTAAGACTGAATACCTCACGTGTAAGCAGGAATAGAATTGGCTACCCTACATTACAAAGAAAGGCAATTTTCATACTTTTAAGAAGTTACTGAACAGACATACACTATTTTGTAACATTTGAGATGGTCGCTTGTTTGGTTTTTATATTATATATTATGTTTGTTTAAATTGTGAGCCGCCTTGGGAAAGGTGGGTTATAAATAAAAAAACCCCAAAACCTACCCTTCAACCAAGGGCATAAAACAAAAGATAATGTTGGAGGGTCAGCTAAACTGGACCACCGTATCATAAAAACCTTGTTATTCAGGACATATGTTAGAATATGTTAATACTGCTCTATAAACAGTACTTTTACATGTCTACTCTTTATATAACAGTTATATCTATCTATCTGTATGTGCATATATTCTAAAAAGCAGCAGGAACAATTATGGATTTATGCTTTAGTTTACACTGGATGGTCAGTTCTTTTGAAGATTTATATTTATATTACCATTCAGGACTGATAACTAACCCGTAGGCTTTTTTGAATCTTCCCCAGGATGAATTTCAGGGATATTACTTCACCCACACAAGAACATGTGCCAGCCATCTTGGACATTCCTACATACAGGTAACATTGATTTCATTTCTTCATCATTGCTGGGCTGATCCTTTCTTTCACCCTTTATTTGCCATTGTTGCTCAGCAGTAGAGAATGACACAGTTTTC
Organism: Geotrypetes seraphini; assembly: GCF_902459505.1. NCBI lineage: Eukaryota > Metazoa > Chordata > Amphibia > Gymnophiona > Dermophiidae > Geotrypetes > Geotrypetes seraphini. The sequence continues at coordinate 41,757,673 of NC_047100.1, forward strand.
TCACTGTCCTAGTCCCATTCTTGTAAGCTTTGTCTTAACCTCACAAGCCTCGAACACTAAGGTCCTGATTCTGCAAAGTGCGTCCTGATTTTAGGCAGCTCTAGGCATCCTACAGCTGTCTAATCAGCATGTTAAAAAAAAAAAAAAAAAAAATACCCCAGGCAGGCTGCCTATATTGAATGTGCCTCCAGGAGCCCCGCAAGACCGCCTAAGGGCCTTAGCAAAATGCTGGCCTACATTGTAAGTAGACACGGCTGCTAAACTTATCGCGGCAAGGGATCTCCCTGCCGCGATAAGTATAGCGGCCATGGCCACCTGTCGGCATGCCGTAGGAGAGTGCCCAAACCATCCTGCTGGAAGGCAGTCCCCCAAAAAACTCCCGATCGCCGGCAGGAGGCTGCTCAACCCTGCCTTCTGGAAGGCCACACCCCCTCCAGACCCCCCCCCCCCCAACGGTAACCTCTAATAGTTGGTAGGTCGGGTCTAGCTGCTGTCCAGCGGGCAGGCCCATCCCTTCCAGGCCCATCCCCGCTAAGCCTAAGGCCTGACTGACCCAGGCTCTAGGAGCCTGGACCAATCAGGCTTTAGGCATAGCGGTTCCACCCATCCCTGCTAACCCTAAGGCCTGTTTGGCTCAGGCGCCTAGAGCCTGGGCCAATCAAGCCTTAGGCTTAGCGGGGATGGGCCTGGAAGGGATGGGCCTGCCCGCTGGACAGCAGCTAGACCCGACCTACCAACTATTAGAGGTTACCGTTGGGGGGGGGGGTCTGGAGGGGGTGTGGCCTTCTGGCAGGAGGGGTTAGGCACCCTCCTGCCGGCTATCGGGAGTGTCGGGAGGGGGGGGGGCCTTCCGACAGGAGGAGTTCAGCACCCTCCTGCTGGTGATCAGACGGGCGGCTGCTATACTTATCACGGCAGGGAGATCCTTTGTTGCGATAAGTGTAGCGGCCGCATCTACTCTAACCCGATTCTCTAACTGGCATCTGTAACATGGACGCTGGTTACAGAATCGCGGTTAGTGTAGGCCTGATTCTGAATAGGATGTTTTGAAAATTAATAAAAGTTTGAAGAAAAAAAAAAAGAGAATGATTTGCAGGGTTTTTTTTATGCTTTAAAAACAATAGATGATATTGACATTGTATTGTGTTGTTTTTATGAATCATCACCGTTGGTGCCATGTGAAATCAGTCACTTACATATCTCTCCCTGGTAATCAAACTCTAATCTATCACTGTTAACTGTTTGTATCCATTTTCTGTCAGCGTGCATCTTGGTGAACATATATTATTAAAATATAAGGAAACTGATGCCTGACTTCTTTATTCTCCTTAAACTATATTTCTTCCCTAAAACTTCCATCGTGTTCAAGGATGGTACATACTTTGTGTTCAGGCATATTTTTGAGGGCGGTCTTTATGCCAGTAACCTCTGCTGAACGCCCATGAAATTTATGTCCTCAAAGCTATCTTTCTAAGCCTCTCTTCTGCATAAAAGGGAGCATTTCTAGATACACTAAAGCCTTTCCCGGCTGTGCCCGGTACCAACGAGTGAATTAGGGAAATTCAGGTTATAAATTTAGGAGTAGACAGATTTGACCCACCATTGTTTTTTGTACATTAAGTTGTATAAGATGTTTTTAGTTCTGTGCAGTATATTTTCTCTCTTATTTACTTGCGAGGAAGTAAACGCCTTCTAAGCACTGCACTACACCAAGTTGGGTTAGTCTTGTTCATTTGCCTTTTCAGGAGACACAAATTTTTCCCCGTCCCTGCAGGAACTCATTTTCCTGTCCCTGCAAATTCTTTTCCTGTCTTTGCCTCATTCCTGTAAGCTCTGCCTTAACCGCACAAACCTCAAACATTTATGATTTTAAAGTGTTTGAGGCTTGTGTAGATGAGGACAGAGCTTGCAGGAATGGGACAGGGACAGGAAAAGAACTTGCGGGGATGGGGAAAAATTTGTCCCCGTGTCATTCTCTAATCTGCATCTCCAAATGCCTGTTACTTGGCACTAGTGCTGCCTGATTCACGATTCGAATCGATTTACCCCGCCAAAAAATTGGCCTCCCTATTCGTTGACTGACCCTCCCCACTCGCCCTCTAAAGCAGGAGCGGCAGCGCTGCCTTTTGCTGGCTTGCCGCTCCTGCTTTAGAGGGCAAGTGGGGAGGGTCAGTCGGGAGGTGGCTTACCCTCTGGCCTCCCGCTGTTGTGCTGTCCGTCTTCCCCACTGGCCTCCCGAATCAATCTTCCTAATTTCAGCAGCCTGCAATAAGATCGCTGGCGCTAGCGATCTTTGCAGGCTGCTGTATGGCTTCGGAGCATCTTCTCTCTGCCACGATCCCACCCCTTCTCTGACGTCAGAGAAGGGGCGGGACCGCGGCAGCGAGAAGACGCTCCGAAGCCGCAGAGCAGCTTGCAAAGATCACTAGCGCCAGTGATCTTATTGCAGGCTGCTGAAGTTAGGAAGATTGATTCCTGGAGGCCAGGGGGAACACGCAGGCCTTCGGGGGGGGGATGCAGGCCTTCAAAGGGGGGGGGGACAGGCCGGCCTTCGGGGGGGATGTACCAATGCAGGCCTTCAAAGGGAGGGACAGGCCTTCAGGGGGGACAGGAAGGTCTTTGGGGGGGGATGTAGGCCTTTGAGGGGGGGGACAGACCAGGGGAGGGGGCCCTGGTGTAGAAGTATATGGAGGGAGGGAGGGAGGGGTTCAAAGAGACGTGCATATGCCGGACTTTGGGGGGGAAGAAATCAAGGGTCTGAAAATAGAGGAGAGGGAGAGATGATGGACAATGGGATTTAGGGAGGGAAGGAACAGAAAGGGAGAGAAGTTGGACACAAGGGATGGTGCGGAGGGGGGGATAGAGATACTGGATAGGAGGGTAGATGGGAAAAGAAAGGGAGAGATGGTGGACCCTGGGGTGGTGGGGAAGGAGAGAGAGATGCTGGATGAAAGGGTAGTTAAGAAAAGGTGGATCTATGGATGGAGACGAAAAAAAAGAAAGATGCCAGACCTCCGGGGGAGGGAAGGGAAATGGAAGGGGAGGACAGAGATGGCAGATGGATGGTTAGCACGGAGAAAGGAGAAAGAAGGAGACCCTGGCAAGAGAGTTATCAGAAGACAACCAGAGCCTGGGACCAACAAGATTTGAATGACCAGACAACAAAAGGTAGAAAAAGCTAATTTTATTTTCCCTTTTGTGATTACAATATGTCAGAGCCAGAGCTGGTGTTAGACCGCAAACGTGAGTTAGGATTTAACAGAGAGGAAGTGTCTTTTTTGTTTATTTTGTTTACACCACAGCGCCAGTGTGGTTAGGAGAAGGCAAAGGGGGTGAAGAGGTTATAAAATGTTTGAAACCCCCCCCCAAAAAAAAACCCCCAATTGGGCAGGAAAATCGAATCGAAAAACCAATTCAGTAGGCTGAATCGAAATTTTTTTTCCTGAATCAGGCAGCACTACTTGGCACTGTTACTTGCATTTAACATCAATTACATAAAGCAGCCATTTTTACCATATGCCAATTAAAAGGTTAAGATAAGTACTTTTGATTTTAATTTGTTGTGAATATTTGCACTGCAGAGAGCTACTTTTTTATGAACAGAGGAGGGGTTTTTTTTATAAATGCCAATGAAGTTGTTACGCTTTAACCTTCAGCCTAATCACTGGATGGCAAAGGCTGGGATCTGAAGCTTTTTCCTCCTCATTCGTTCTTTAATGGCCTGTGCTTTTTAGAATACATACACACACGCTTATATTTATGCGCATCGATTGCAGTCATATAAAGAGTGGACATGTAAAAGTGCTGTTTCAACATTATTCAGAGACCTGGCATGCTTTAGTGGATGAGTTTCCTATTGTTTATGTTATTTATTTCCACCATTCTTGTGTTTGGCAATACTGCACTATAATACAGTGTTTACTGAATTTTGACTTTGCTGGAAATGTCCAGTTTCTCTCTTATTGTAATCTGCCTAGAACTGCAAGGTTAAGATAGAATAGAAGTCAATAAATGTAATGTAAAAAAAGAAATATTTTATAAATGTATTTTTTAAAGGGAGGAAAAGAGGACAGTAGGGGATCATATGTTTCAAAACATATCTATTAGCGTTTGCTAATATTTTAAAAATATTTTGATGTTGATTTTGGCTCATATTAATTTCATTATATCATCTGCTGTCCTCCACCTGATTGTATATGTTATTTTGTAACATAGAATTGCATAGATAAAGCAAGTTGTAAAGGCAGAGAAATAAGAGCAGCAAAAGAAAAACGTTCTCACTGGCAACAAAGCAAAACAACTGCAAGTGAAAACCCACGTACTTGCAATGGCTTAGAGAAAAGGAACTGGAGGGGTGGGGGCAGTGAGAGAACTCCTGCACATGCTCAGAAAATACTGCTAGATTCTTCTAAGCTCTGTTTTGCAGATCTTGCACTCTCTTAAACTGTCCTTTTTTGGTCCAACCAAGAATTTACAATTCCCAGGATGATAGGGAGTCTCGGTCATCATATGCATACCGGGTACTGAGGATGTTGTAATAGGTGACCCAAAACCAAGGACTATTGCTGAGATGGCTACAATTGGCAGATGAAGATAAAAGGTAATTTTTTAAAGTGAAGTGCAGGGGGGAGGGAAGAATAAACTCTAACAGAGGCCAGTTCAAGTAGGTGGAAATAATAATAATAATAACTTTATTTTTGTATACCGCAGTACCAGAATAGTTCAGAGCGGTTTACATGACAAGAGACTGTACATCTATAGCGAAATTTACAAATAAGTCAATCAATCAATCAATATAACTTAGCAAGTCGGGAGCAGGCAAGAAGGAGATAGAGAGGTTATAAACAATACACTTCTCCCTCCATATTCGCTGTGATAGGGGATTAACAAAACTGCAAATACAGAAAAACCGTGAATAACTTTTTCATATGTTGTTCACTGTTTTCTATTAAAAACCATTGAAACCGTGAATAACGTGGTGGGAGACCTGGTCTGTTCCTGAAGGAGAGGCAAAACATGGTGAAGAAAGTGCTGGGAATCAGCTATTTTTTTCTGTAAACGCTTGGAATCAACAATTTCTCTATGCAAGCTGTTGTAATTTGGGGGGAGGAGCCAGCAAGCTAAAAACCGTGAATAATTGAAACCGCGAATACGGAGGGAGAAGTGTAGTTTTTAGCACCTTGTATTATAAACTATAACTGCCAAAATAAACTAGTCTAAACAGTGTATAGTTAATCAAGAAAGTAAACTTACACTCAGTTCCTGGTAACTTGTATTTTATTAAACAAATAAAGAATCAGAATGGAAAATGGTATCCCGTTCTAAAAGAAATGGGATTTCCTTGACCATGCTAGAACTCACAAGTCCAGATTTGCTCTTCAAACTATAGGACTGTCAACTTAGTCTGCAAAGTTTGTGCATTATGGAAAGAAACAGTGACATAGAAGTCATATGTAGGTAAACTTAATTTATTCTCCCATTTTCAAGCTGCTATAACAACTGAATATGCAGTTCAGCTGAGACATAAAGGCGGCCATCTTGTTTCTTAAAGATATCACTGATAAGAAAGTCTCCTATCAGCCCTTTTTATTCTTGCTCAGGTGGCTTCCACTGAGCTGTAAATAAGAATCCTAGCAGGCAGTTTAGCATGTGAAAAATACAGTGGTACCTTGGAATCCAAACTTAATCCGTTCCAGAACCCCGTTCGAATTCCAAAACGTTCAAGTTCCAAGACACTTTTCCCCACTGAGTGTGCCATCGGGGGGGGGGGGGGGGAGGTCCGGCAGGAGGGTACCCAACCCCTACTGCTGGACTCCCCCCCCAGAACTCCCCCCTTGAGCTTACCTTCCAATTGGCCGGACGGCTTTTCGCACCATCCGGCCAGCAGACCCACCTCCATCCAAATGAAGCGGGCCTGCCCCTCCACTGCCCAACCCACAGGATCCTAGGGCCTGATTGGCCCAAGCGCCTAAGGACCCTCCTGCTATAGGAGGGCTGTCGGGGGGGGGGGGTCTGGCAGGTGGGGTTGGGCACCCTCCTGCCGGCGATCTTAGGAGGGCCGTTGGAGAGGGGGGGTCCAGCAGGAGGGGGTTAGGCACCCTCCTGCCCCAATCATCAGGGGGGATTGTGGAGGGGAGACTGGCGGCCTTTTGTTCGGATTCCAAAGCAGCGTTTGGATTCCGAGACAACATTTACTAAAAAAAAAAAAGTTCAGATTCCAAAACGTTCAAGTTCTGGGGCGTTCGGATTCCGAGGTACCACTGTTAGTAAAGATTGTGTTTCCTGGGATTATCTTGAAGTGAGCCACATTAATAACATTGCTATGAAATAAAATAACTGCTAACATAATAACCTGTATAACAAAACTAGGGAAATGACCCTCCCCCCAACCAATTTTGTCTCAATACATCAATTGTCTTCTTTAGAGAACATGCTCAGAGCTGCAGAGAATAAACCTTGTAACAAATTGTATCTTTCTGTGTTAGTCTGAGTTTTGACAAATGCAACTCCTTACCTACAAACAAGTTAGGAGCATTACAACCGGTAAACATTATGCATTTTATTTTCTGTTACTGGAACACCTGACTGGCGTATACAGTAAAATTCAAAACAGGAGTATAATTAGAAACACTGAACACAAAAGTAATATCAAAACAAAAAGGTTCAGAGTAAATGTACACAAAGACAATTTATAATACACTTAATTAATGTAATAGAAGATGTGCTCAGAGAAACAGTAAAATGTGCCCATAGTGTACCATTATTGCACTCTGAAAATCACACCTATCTTTATCAGAATATTTCCACTGCAAAATCAGGGTATCCAGATCAAATGGTGTAGTATCCAAATCTCAGAAAAAAAGGCTGCAGCTTTAATGCAAAATTTATTTACCTTTTATGCGATCTGGACACCCTGACAAAAGATAGGTGCAATTTTCAGAGTGCAATAATGGTATTTCTTAGGGACTATCCATCATGGCGTGCAATGATTGAAAAGGTGATTGCCCTTCTATCTTAAGCTGCACACCCATGGACTGGCTGCCTTGAGTAGGCCCGCTCTTACTATCAGAAGCTAAGCAGTGTCAGGCCTGGTTAGCACCTGGATGGGAGACCGCCTAGGAATGCCAGGTGCCCTCTTTTGAGCAGCAGCGACATAGTGGGGGCCACACACTGCGCAGGAGAAGACAATGGCAAACCACTCCTGTACTCTACCGTGAAAGTTCACAGGGTGGATTCCTCAATTGCGCATGCTGCCACGAGATGGTGGCTGACGTGATCCATCCGTCTGTTAAGCTACACTGGGGGGCACAATTAACTTTTTTTCTGAACACATCTATCATTATTATTATAAGTAGGTTTTGTATATATTACTCTGAACCTTTTTTTGTTTTGGCATATACAGTTCGTGCAATTTGGAAACTAGGGAGATAACATTTGCTATTATGCTCTCCATTAATCAAAACCATGGATTACAGCCTTCACAGTGAGTGTAAGAGACCAGAAGTGATCACTATCATATATCATATCATAGTCTAACCTCCTCCTGCAACGGTCTGTTCAGTTCTGCCTTCCTTTTGTTCTCTAGAAAAAACAAGGAAGGCAACCAAGTCACATCAAGGTCTGCGTGGGGGAAGCCCACAGTGCCAAACTTGTCTCACAACTTATAAGCCAAATACAGTGTAACAAGTCAAAAAAGCATGTCACACTGTATAATGTTGTAGGGCGCTCTCAGTGTGAACCCTCAGTGATAGGAACACAGCTCCGACACTTCACTTCTGGGTCAAGGCAATAAGCCTCCACCCACACACCATCATCGAGCGCCCTGTGTGTGCAAGAATCAAAGCAATCAACAATCAAAGTGAGTAAATAAAACTCAACACAACACAAGCAAGCAACCTGAGCGACCCCCACACAAACCCTGCCAGCCAAACCCCCTCAAAAAGCACGCACAAAATCACAACGAAATCAAAAACCATACCAAAAAGTGAAGAACATATCCCAAAATAAACAATACTTATCCAAAACTGTCACACTGACGGAAAAACCGCGCCAGGAGGAAAGGTTCTTAGGGACTATCCGTACTGGATCTCAGTCTGCCCCTTTGGTACCCCACTGTGCTGATTTTGGTCACTGTTTTACTGACCTATCTAGGTTCGTGCTTGAGCAAGTCCCTTGGGACTTTAGGGGGGATCGACAGGCTCATCTGAATCTCAGGGAACAGTATTGGATTTTTCAATTACAATCTGTTCAGCCGAATGGCCTTAACGAAAGTGTGGAATGGAATACCATTGTCTAATAGGGTTCTTGGTTTCTTTTAGATAATGGATTTTGGATACAGGGTATGGTGTGCTCGTGTGGGTGTGTGTGGGGGAGGAACTTTTCTGATTGTGGTGTTTCTAATGGTGGGTGTTCTTTGTTCCCTCCCTCTTTCTTTCTCTGCTCCTTTTTGTAGTTATGATTGTGTTGAGTGCTGGCACAGCATGATTGGTTGGTTCGTGCATGATGTCACCTGTAGATCTGTTTTAGCTGGTGTGCTCTCCCTCCCGGGCACCCCGCCCTCCAGCCGTCCTCTCTGCTCGTGTTCTGTTGGAGGCCAGGTTCCTGAAGAAGGGCTCCTCCCGAAACCAGCGCGGTTGAACCTTTCCTCCTGGCGCGGTTTTTCCGTCGGTGTGACAGTTTTGGATAAGTATTGTTTATTTTTGGATATGTTCTTCACTTTTTGGTATGGTTTTTGATTTCGTTGTGATTTTGTGCGTGCTTTTTGAGGGGGTTTGGCTGGCAGGGTTTGTGTGGGGGTCGCTCAGGTTGCTTGCTTGTGTTGTGTTGAGTTTTATTTACTCACTTTGATTGTTGATTGCTTTGATTCTTGCACACACAGGGCGCTCGATGATGGTGTATGGGTGGAGGCTTATTGCCTTGACCCAGAAGTGAAGTGTCGGAGCTGTTCTCCTATCACTGAGGGTTCACACTGAGAGCGCCCTACAACATTATACAGTGTGACATGCTTTTTTGACTTGTTACACTGTATTTGGCTTATAAGTTGTGAGACAAGTTTGGCACTGTGGGCTTCCCCTACGCAGACCTTGATGTGACTTGGTTGCCTTCCTTGTTTTTTCTAGTTTAGAATTTGTTTGGCAAATCAGGAGTGTCTTGTTGTTGTTCCTTTTGTTCTCAGCAAGGTAGGACAAAAGTTTCAGAAGGAGCAATTCGGGAAGCCTGGGAACATCAAACACAGCAGCTTTGCTAAAGGGTACATTGGTGCTTTCAGAGACTTACAAGAGAGCCCAGCCATAAGCCGACCTGCTTCACTGATGGCTCCATTGGCGCTCTCTCTAGCTTTTCCACATCTGAGGACTCCTGGCAACCACTGTAAGCTGGTAAACATTACGGACTATCTTAAAATTCTACAGTACACATTATAAAATCTTTCAAAAAATGTGCCCTGAAATAAATTCAAATAAATTGTATCATAATTTAACACTATTCAAAATTAGAAATGAGCCCTCCAGTGACGGGAAATACCTACTGGGCACAAATTTAACTCCCTTTGAGCTTTTGTCATAAAAAAACCCCGCATGAACCAAAATCAGTCATAGGGATTGGCAGTTACCACCCTGAACAAAGGCAGAGTGTGGTAACCTGCATGGACAGGCAATTACTACTCTACACATGGGTTATGATGGTCTTCATGTGCTATCATTTACTTTGTTATGATCATAAAGAACCCTTTCTTACAATCTCAAAGTCTTTCATAACCATAATGGGTAAATGTTTTAGAACTTAAATGTTTTAGCACCAGCTCAAACCTATATTTGTGCAGTTTTCAACTAGACTATATGCCTCGAAAAATAGGAAGTGGCTTTGGGAATAATTTTAAGTGTCTTAAATGTAGGCACATGCAACCTATCTTCGTGCTATGACTGAGAAATATGAACTAGGTTGACCTCGTATGTCTGCAGTAAGGGTTCCAGGTGTGCTTTCTGTAGCTGAACTGTTGCGCCTATCTTGTGGAATTTCTTGCCTGAAAGTGTGAAGAGTTGTCCAGATTGTTTTACTTTAGAAAAATGGTGAAAACTTGCCTTATTACAAAAGCGTAGTCACGAAGCTGTGGTTTTATTGGGTTAATTTTATGGTTCAGGACTGAGATTTATGAAGCAGTGTTTGTAAACTGATACGCTACTGTGGCATGCATTGAGGATGACCTTCGTGTTGGGTCAGGGGTTCATAGCAATTTTATGATATGTGCTCAATATGTGCCTTGTAATTAGACGCTAGCAAATACGGCGCTTCCTTTTACATAATCTTCATATAGGCATTCCTTTATTTTTTTCACTCATAAAAGTATAATCACATGATCCAGTGAGGAAGTAGTACTTAAAACCTGGGACAGTGAGATCTTTTTGAGCCCTAGGTGGTACCTCTGAGGGTCATTGAAGAAGATTGGTTATGAGGTTAATCATAGAGGGTATGAAAATATATACGCTCTTATAAAACATATGCATAAGCAAAGATTCTTACTAGAAGGTACGTACACATGTGTAATGGTGTATCAAATTTCAGGGAGGAAATTTTATAAAGACAGAGAGGTGAAGATATTGCCTTTATACAACTGCCAAGTTGTTCTGGTATCAATCACCTCCCAGAGAGGGTAATTTATATCAAACATCTGTCAAAGCTCCAAAGATACACTTATTTTTATGCCTATTTTATAAATACTCTATTAAAAAGAAAATCCACACATACATTCCTCTGTATGCAACTTGTAGAGTCATATGGGAGGGATCTTTTAGGCAGAGGGAGAGTTCTTGTACAATCTCTCTGGAGGCTGAACTGGCAGGATCTTGCATCTCTGATAGCTTCAGCTGCAGGGCAACTAAAAGATGATCCCTCCTCTTTGGGCTACCTGACGTGCGCAGTTTGTTCCTGCGTCTTCAGTGCATGATTGAAATTAATTTGGCTTGTGATCTGTTTTCAATTCCTAGTCTCTTTTTTTGTTTTTTTATTTTGCGGGTTTGCCAACGTGCTGCGGATCAGCTCTGTGCGGCTAATCCTTCGGCGGGAGATCGCAGATAATTTAAAGTTTGTCTGCTTCTGGAAGGTGCTCTGTAAGCCTGAAAGTGCAGTAAGCCCTCTGGATAGCCTGCAGATTGAATCGTGTGTCCAGGTTCGGGAGCCATCTCTCCCCTGGTTTGTCCGCAAAGGGGTATGAATGTTATGGATTCACCAGTGGTCGGGTGATTCTTCATCCAAGTCTGTGCTGAGCGACTTACCCTTTAACGGTTTGGACTTTGTCCAGGGTTTGGATGACCTGATGGCAAGTGTGCAGGACCGTAAGCCTCAGGCGCTTCCTGGCTCTGGACCTCGTCCGTCCAGGGGGACGGAACAGCCTATTTTTCAGCCCTCCTGGTGAACCTCAGTACGCCGGACCTCCTATGGCGGGGCAGTGTTTTGGAGCGTCCTACAGACCTCGCTTTGAAGGTGCAGCGTGCCAACAGCTTTCCACCTTTCGATCTTCTGTCCCTTCTAACAGAACCTTATGATGCCAGGGCTCTGGTGAGGCCCCCCCTGAATCGGGGGGTGGGGCGGCTTTCCTTTCAGAATGGCTAAAGCTACCCTTGGACCACAGTGGGTCCTAGAGATTTTATAGGATGGATTTTTGACTGCAGTTCTTCCGGTCCTCTCCCGAGGGGAATCCAGACAGGGCTGACAAACTGCACGCTACGGTGCACTGGTTACTGGATTTGGTGGACATGATGTCCATTTCACGGGATGCCTTGGGCTCCGGGAGATACTTGATTTTCTTCATCGTGCTACAGAAGGATTTTGATTGCAGACCAATTCTGGACCTGTAAGCTGTGCACGCATTCTGGTGAGTTCCGCGTTACGGATGGACTCGGGGCATGGTGTCATAGCAGCGGTGGCGCCCAGGGAGTTTTTGGCTTCCTTAGATCTCACGGAAGCCAATCTCCATTTCCTGATATTCCCAGATCGGAGGTTCCTGAGGTTTCATGTTCTCGGGAGGCATTTCCAGTTTATGGCGCTCCCTTTCGGTTTGGCATCGGCGACCAGAACCCTTCCCAAGATCATGTTGGTGGTGGCATCTGTGATCTAGTGCATCCGTACCTCGATAACTGCAGTGATCAGAGCTCCTTTGTGGAAGCAGGGTCGCTTGGCAGTTCGCCAAATAGTGTCATTGCTGGAACGTCTTGGATGGGTGATCACTCTGAAGGAGAGTTGCCTCGTACCGACCCAGGACTCGGAGTACCTGGGGATCCGGGTCAACACAGGTTAGAACCGGGTGTTTTTTCCAGGATCCAGAAGACTGAAACTCAGGAGTGCGATTTGGGACATGTTAGCGGTCCCAGCACCGACGGCCTGCAGGTGTTGGCGACAATAGATGTACTCCCGTGGGCAGGAGCTCACCTGCATCCTCTTCAGATTTTGCTTCTGGAGCAGTGGAATCCCCAGAGCCGTGCACTGGGGGTGAAGCTGCCTTGGTTGGCAGCGGCGCGCAGCAATATGATATGGTGGTTGAACCCAATCACTCTGTCCACAGGGTTTCCCCTGTGGGTCTTGAATTGGGTGGCCTCGTCTACGGATGCGATTCTCTCCGGTTAGGGAGCGGTTTGCATGTCCGTCCCAGTACAGGGCCTATGGACACCGAGAGAGAGCTGATAGTCGATCAATCGGCTGGAGCTACGAGTGATCTGGTTAGCTCTGCTACGATTCCAAGAGAGTCTCCGTCGGAAGGCTGTTTGTGTGTTCTCGGACAATGCGACGGCTGTGGCTTATGTGGATACTGAGAGAAGTATCCAGGAAATAAGTATAGAAACCCGACCAGGTCGTGCATGTGCAAAACCGGAGGGTTAGGACTTCGATGGGAAGATAGGACTTCAATGGGAAACCAGGGTGGCAAGGGGGCCCCTTCTGGTGATTCAGACAGGTGACCTGTTTGGGCCGCCGCGGGAGCGGACTGCTGGGCATGATGGACCTATGGTCTGACCCGGCGGAGGCACTGCTTATGTTCTTATGTTCTTATGTCAAGGGGGCACAAGGAGTCCCGGGCTGGGATTAGAGGCTCAGATGCTCTTTGCTTGGGCGGAGCGTCATCTCTTGGCTTTATCCGTGGCTCATGTGGCCGGCGTCGGCAACATTCAGGCAGACTTCCTCAGTTATCAGACTCTGGACCAGGGAGAATGGTCCCTGTCGGGGCTGGCGTTTGAGGCTCTAGTGCGCCGCTGGGGTCATCCCACCTTTGATTTGATGGTGTCATCAGTGACCAGGAAGGCAGCCAGATACTTCAGCCACCGACGAGAAGTCGGTACTGTTGGACTCGACGCTCTGGCTCAACCTTGGCCCACAAGGGAATTTCTGTGCGTCTTGTCCGCCAGGTGTCCTCGCTCCTTGTGGCTACGGACTGGCCCAGAAGATCTTGGTAGGCAGATCCGGTGAGGTTGAGCTCCGGATGCGGTCTGCGTCTTCCTTGGCATCGGCGGTTGCTCACGGAGGGACCGTTTGGACTTCAAGATCTGGACCGCTTTGGTCTTATGGCCTGGTGCTTGAGCGGGCAGCCTTGACGGCCAGGGTTTGCTCCTCTGCGGTTATCGCCATGCTCCTCAGAGCACGTGGAAATAGACGGTATCTGCCTATGCGACAGCCTGGAAGTGTTTTCAGGCTAGGTGGGCGGGGCTTCAGCTGGACCCTTTGGTACCATCATTGGCTCATGTCCTGGACTTCCCGTCAGATGGCCTCAGGAAGGGTCTGGCGGTTTCTCCTCTGCGTGTTCCGCTTGCAGGACTCTCCTGTTTGGGTCCCTCTTCGTTCAGGGGTTCTCTGGCTTCTCTCCTGGATGTTGTCCGGTTCTTGCGGGGGACAGGGAAGCTGAGACCTCCCTTGCCACTGCCTTGGCCGTCGTGGGAACCTGAATTTGGTCCTAAGCTCCCCGACTCATCCGCCCTCTGAACCCCTGGATGAGCTCTTTCTGAAAGATCTTACTATTAGAACCGTCTTCCTGATGGTGGTCACATTGGCACGGCAAGTGTCAGAGCTTCGGGTTTTGTCGTGCAGAGATCCTTTTCTTTGCATCACGGATTCTGCGGTGATTTTTGAGGACTATGCCTTCTTTTCTTCCGAAAGTGGTTTCCTCTTCCCACGTCACCCAGGAAGTTTTTTTGCAAACCTTTGTTCCTTCAGGTTCCATGTCTCAGGACCGTGTTTTGCGGAATCTGGATGTACGTCGTCTCCTTTTGAGATACCTAGAGGCTACTAATGACTTCTGTCGATCGGACCATCTGTTTGCCCTGGTGGGCCCTGCGCTTTGGGGTCGGCCTGCTTTTTCGCGTTGGATATGTGCGGCTATTTCTGCGGCGGTGGGGAAGAAGTCTCCCCTTGGGGTGAGGGCTCACTCTACTAGAGGAATGGCTTCCTCGTGGGCTGACTCTCATGCGGTATCGCCTGAGGAGATTTGTCAGGTGGCCACGTGGGCTTCCCTTCATACCTTTTCCAGGTTTGATGTAGCGGCTAAGGGTGATACAGCCTTTGGCGCTTCTGTTCTCGCGGCAGGCTCATCGGGGCCCCCCTGAATTTTGGGACTGCTTTGCTACGTCCCGCCAGTTCAGCCTCCAGAGAGATTGTATAAGAATGAAAGATGAGGTTTCTTATCTCTGCGAATCTTCCCTGGAGGCTGAAGTCCTGCCCATCTGTTTTGTCCAATTCGCAGGTTGCCTCTTAAGTAACTGGTAAACTGGATTTTCGTCTTTGACCAGCCTCACTAAGAATTTCATGCGTATTGCACTTCGTAAGGTTTAAGAGTGGGGGGGAGGGGGGGAGCGTGTGCCACTTGTGATTTTCAGGCTGTGTCCTTGTTCCAGGATTTTCATGAGGTTTGCAGTTTATAATGTTTACATTACGTGTTTGATTCCTGTTGGCCATAGTTTTTAGTATAATTCGATATTGAGCAGAATTGACTGGTAGCGGCAGTTCCCGCACCCTCTCTCTCTGTCTTTTCTTCTGTTTCCTGTTGTCATAGGTCTCCATGGCTTTTCTACTAACTGGGCATGTCAGGAAGCTTCAGGGCAGGTAGCTCAAAGGGGAGGGATCATCTTTTAGTTGCCCTGCAGCTGACACTCTCAGAGATGCAAGATCCCTGCCAGTTTAGCCTCCAAACTATCATTTGTTTAAGATATACTCAACATGAAGAAAATAGAGGTCAGCTTCTATTCACAATACGCCCCCCAAATTATGTCACCAATGTGATCACATTTTGAGCAGTGCTCTGCATCAGGGTGGGGTGCATCATAATCGAATCATGGATCCTCTTGAGTCGCCCAAGACTTTATAAGGGGAACATGAGTGCCTGGCTCCAACAGCTATCCTCAGTCATACATTAATTCACATACAAATTTGCACTTGCTCCAAAGAAGATGTAAATGGGGGACATGTAGTTGGCGACAGAACTTTATAAGACTCCTTTTCTGTGGGTAATACATGCTTTGCATGAAGAAAAGGGTTTTGTAAAATTACTCCCTATTTGTCTTTCATGATCAAAATAAATAATTAATGTCTCTAACAGTCAGAACACATTCACCAGGTGGGAGCTCTAAGCTGCTTACCTCTCGATCTGCATGGGGTGTGCGCATGTATCCAGTCATATTGGAGATGACAGGCTAGGCGGGACAAACTGTCGCGAGATGAAGAATGAAGACTTAGGTCTGCTTTTGACTAATGGTCTATTACACTTCCTGAAAGGCAGTAACTCTTTGTCGTACTTGTTGTAGATGTTAGCAGAACATGAATCGACTTATAAAATAGAATAAAGGCAAACAAGCAACCTACCGGGAATTTGTTTTAACAGTCAATAAATTCAAATCGATTCCTATACACGTTGACTAAAATCCACACATACGATTAGCCACAAGCAGCTAACAATGCCCACAGATATGACACAGTGAAACCCTCGCCTAGACTCCTTTCAGTTAGGGGAGTCTCTGTTATGAGAATATAACTGACTGCCTAAAACCTGAAGAATGCCCACTTTGCTTCCCAGAATAAAGCATTAATATGGGTTCTACGAAGGACAGAGAAAGTACCTGTATGTAAACTGCTTTGGTTGTTATCACAGAAAGGCAATATCTATAGCCATATTTTTTTTACCTGATAGAATGCTGCTATAGAGACTGACATCTCTAGAAATTTCTATCCCTCTTCAAGGAGTAAAGAACCTCCTCAGGAGATTCTGTCCTTTCATTTCCCTGTACCATATTACATTGAATAACTGGGTTTTTGTTTTTTGTTATAATAAGTACCTTGTATATTTAAGCTCGTTCACTATGCTCTCTCAAGTACTGCAGGAGACGGAAGGAATGCAGGAAGATTCTTTCAAAACACAATCTATTAAAAATGTTTCCTTAAAGTACTTTAGGTAACCTCTTTTTCCATAATAATGAGGAAAAGGCACCCTGTAAAAGTTTATACTCCCTAGAGAGATTTCTTATAATAGTCTTAAGCATTCAGCAGTATCTTTGATCCTTTGAAATGTAATGGAAGAAAAATGGAATTTGAAGGAATGCACTAAAAAGGGTTTCACTGTATCCTATACAATCTCTGGCTATAAAAACACTGCATTAGAAAGCCGGTATGCTCTTGTCCTCCATAAACGATTCAAGGTTCTAACCTTGTTTTCACTCATATAAGGCCTAACTTACAGCTACACTAATTCCTGATGTACTCATGCTATTATACCACCGTCAGGATGGTGTTATAGTCACGCTGGCACACAGAGTTGTTTTTTTTCAATCTCGCCAGATGTTCAGTCCATAAATGCATCGTTTTCTTGTAATTTGGGGTTGGAGCGTTTGCTACTTTGCACCCCACTCCTTCTCCAGTGCAATGTGCTCTTTCTTCCCCTTGCTCTCATGTTCTACCTGGCTTCCTTCACCTTCCCCGCTGGCCTCCAGATCCAGCTCTTCGAAGGAGGAGCCACTTGTTCCCGACTCGCTGTAGCTGTGCTCACTGCGATTGTCTGTCTCTGCCCGTCCACGAACTGCAGCGGTGGCGGTGGTGGCCACTGAGGTCTCCCTGCTGTCTGTCAGCGCCTCCACAGTTACGGAGCTTACGTCACTCGGGGCTTTAAACAAACAAACAAACAAATTTGTTAAACATTTTAACTCGTATTCATAGAACTATCACCTAAAAGACTTTTGGTGTGATCACATGCAATATATTCACCTTGTTGTACTAAAAATGAACCTGTTATGCAAATATAGTGCACACAATTTGGAAACCTTTAAGCAACTATTAACTCGGACAGAACACAATAAAGGCAACTTATAGAGTACTTAAGCACTGTCTTGAAATATAACAGCCCCCTACTATTTGAGCAATGAGAACCCCACACACGTAGTACGTCAGTCTTTCTAGTGGTTCAGTATTGGCAAACGCATAGTTCTGCCAATGAATTTCAGTCCTAAACTGCAACACTAGAACAAAGTCCTCTTGTTGTATTCTATTCAGGCACTTATAGATTAAAAGCAGGTTATGTTCATCAGATTAACATATATTATTTAGAATTGACATTAGTTTATTAATTAAGGAGATCAAATTCTAAACTACTTATGAAACAAAAAAAATAAGAGGGTTGTAAGGAATCTATAATAATAAAACGCTAAGCGCGTACGCGCACTCTTAATGCCGTGTTGCCTGATCTGTAGTTCCGTGGCCGTCAGAGTGCGCATGCACGCTTACCACGCATCTCTCTGTCTCGCAGCAGGCTTGCCGGCTCCGGCCACACAAAGTTCATTTTTTTTGTTCAAAGCTCCTGCCGTGGCTCCTCTATCGAACCTCAACAGAGTTGGAGAAGACTTCTGATTCTGGCGGGGATCGAGAGAGGAGACGCAGCGTCGGCTTTTCTATAGCAGTAGCACCAGAACTCAGGAATTTTTCTAAGCAGCAACACAATTGAGATGCAGAAGCACTGCCACCCAGCGTCCCCGACTACCTGCATTGGGCTCCACCAGGGTCTCGGCTAGGTGGTTCAAAGAGCGCACGAGTGCAGGGAAAAAGCCGCAAAGGAACAGCGCTACAGCAACTGCCTGCAATAGCACGCAGCAAGTCACCCCCAGCGACCCGCGAACCCTCATCTCTCTCACGAGCCCAAACCTCCCACCAGCACTACAGCGCTTCTTCTACGGGCCGTCAGAGGAATCAAACTAGGTCAGCGCAAATCATGTACTCCTCTCTTTTAACGTGTCCTGTATCCAAGAGCAGAAGTAACCTCTGAGTCGAAGTACTGTACTATCAAGTCTCCTGGGGGAATTGTAAGCGGCATTTTTTTTTTCCTTTCCTTATAAAGGCGCGAACTTGAAATGAAACACTGACTACATCTGCAGTGTTTTAGTGTTGGGGAGTCTACAGTGCTGTATGCAGCCAGGCAGGTTTGTGCACTTACTTTGTTTTCAGCTTTGCATGAGCGGGTTTGACTGTGGGCTGGAAGTTTGTTTGTTGATGTTTACTCATGTTCTGGCTAGATATAAAAACTTAAGGCACAACGTTGCTCAAATTTGAGAATCTTCATTAATGAGTTAAGCACGATCTCTTCATTGCAGATCGTTAGAGGTTATTGTTATGGAGAGAAAGGCTGAACTCTATTGGTGTTGAGTTCTTATTGACCAGATTTCTTCATCTATAATAATAAAAAGCTAAGCGTGCATGCGCACTCTTAATGCCGTGTTGCCTGATCTGTAGTTCCGTGGCAGGCAGAGTGCGCATGCGCGCTTACCACATATCTCTCTGTGTCACAGCGGACTTGCCGGCCCCGGCCCCACAAAGTTCATTTTTTTGTTCAAAGCCCCCACCGCGGCTCCTCTATCGAACCTCACCAGAGTTGGAGAAGACTTCCGACTCTGGCGGGGATCGAGAGAGGAGATGCAGCATCGGCTTTGAACTAAAAAAAAATGAACTTTGTCTGGCCGGAGCCGGCAAGCCCGCTGCGAGACAGAGAGATTATTGCATCTGAATAGTAACGGAGCGTGGGCGTAGGGGGCCTGGCTCCCCGGCTACTGCGTCCGGAACACGACGTTGAAAGTGGAAAATGGCGGTGGGTTGGCTCACCTCACGGCAGATGGGCAGGAACCGGCTCTAACAGGCTCACCCTCCCTCTTCCCCACGCTCTGCTCCTCTTCCGCGGATGGCATGTTCTACGGGGACGACGCCTGCTTCGTGGGGAGCTGGGGCTGAAAGGGAAAAATGGGAGAAGGGAGCTTGGGGGAAATGGGTTTGGAGCTGGGGCTGAAAATAGGGGACATGTGAGGGAAGGAGGCTTTATTAGCACCCGTTAATGTAACGGGCTTAAACACTAATATCATAAGACTCTGCCTGAAATCCTAATGAACATCATTTGTACAGTAATATATTGTCGTCTACTGTGTTAGCTATAAGTCTGTCTCTGTCCACCATTTCATTGCCGATGCCCTGAAAGAGCTTAAATTGTACTCTCAGCCTTCTATATCTTAGTGTTCGGTCATAAATCGTTCTAATGTGCTGTCCTCCTTTTTTCCATCCCACCGGCAGCTTATCGGTCTGGTGATTGAGCAGTGGGAAATTCCAGACAGCTCTTTCCAACCCTCTAAAGCTACGGCTAAGCTTTTTTCCAGGGGCTTCAGATGTTTAGCAGTTTTGAGCAGCCCAAGGTGAATTCCACCGTGGCACATGTTACCCAGCGTATGGCTCTCCCTAGAAATGGGAGTATGCAACTACAATGCTCCGGCTGCCGTAAAAAGGCAGTTTAGACATCGCCGGCCACAGGGCTTGTTTGGTGTTGGGGGGGGGAGGGGGGGCGGGGTGAAAGCGCCACAAAGGTAAGGGGCAGGGAGGGAGAAAGGGAGGACAGGTGGGGTGGAGAGGAAAAGACGCTGAAAGCACATGGGGAGGACAGAGGGGGGAGAAGGACGCTGAAGGGAAATGGGGATGACAGAGTGGGGAGAAGATGCTGAAGAGAAATGGGGAACAGAGAGTGGGGAGAAGATGTTGGAAGGGAAGAAGATGGGTTCCAGACCAATTTGGAAGGGGGGGAGAAAGGGAGAGGCACAGTAACAGAGCAAATGGAAGACGCAGAGAGAAGAGAGACAGTGGATGGAAGGAATTGAATGAGAAGATGAGGAAAGCAGAAACCAGACAACAAAGGTAGAGAAAAAATTATATTTCTTTTTCTTTTTTGCTTCAGGATAAAGTAGTATATTAGTTGTGTTGATAAAAATTTATAAACAAAGCCCTGCCAGCTGAACATCTCTTTCTCCAGTTCAGCAGCCAGAACTTTGATTTATAAGGAAAGAATAAACTAAATATTGCAGTACTGAGGCTTGTATGGATGCTGTGGGGACGGTGACGGGGCGGTGAAGGGAATGGCGTTGACGGAGCGGTGAAGGGGACAGATTTTTCCCCCCTGTCATTCTCTAGTGCTCACGTCAAAAGCTTCCCTCTGACTCAGCTTCCTGTTTCTGCTTTTGACTGAGTACCGCGTGGCCGATCTGAAGTTCTGTTGATGCCAGGGCTAAGGGGGCATTGCCGATCTTGTTGCCAAAATCGGAAAGGTGAGGAAGGGAGAAAGATGGGCCTGTAGTGGATGGAAAGATTGAGATAAGGGGGCAGATGATGGAAGTGGGGAGAAGGGGCAGATGATGGGAAGTGGAGAGAAGGGGTAGGGAGAAGGGGCAGACATTGGATGGTAATGTGGTGGGTAGAGGGGGAGCTATGCTGGATAGAAGTGCAGATGGGTGAGATAAGGGAGCAAATGCAGAAAGGAAATGGGAGGAAAGAAAGAGGGGAGTAGACGATGGAAGTGGACAGAGAGAGAGGAGAAGGTACTAGATGGAAGGGGTAGAGAAAGAGGGCACATGATGGAAGGAGGGCACATGATGGGGGGAAAAGGATTGGGTTAGGGAAATACTGGAGGGGGGTGAGGGAAAGAGGTGGCGAGCTGTAGGTAGACAGTAAAAAAGGAAATTGATGAGAGGGTTGTAAGAACGTAATCTAGATGGATGTAGAAAATAAATTGAAAAGGAAAATGAGGGAAGAAAGGGATTGCAGGAGAGGAGAGAGATGCCAGACCAGTGGAGGTGAAAGGAGAGATGGAAGGGGGAGGCATACAGTTTCTGGAAGGGAAGGAAAGAAGATGCCATATAGGGGCAGAGAGATGGCAGACAGTGGATGGAAGGAAGAGAGTAACAAGAAGATGAGGAAAGCAAAAACCAGAGAAGACAAAGGTAGAATAAAAATTTTCTATTTATTTATTGCTTTAGGAGACATGTGTCACTGTTTCTGTGGTGTTGCATTGTATGCAGAGTCCAGCTTCTTGCTGGTTCAATTTAACCTTTGTCTATGTATTTCTATTTTATCCCCCCTTTTACAAAACTGTGGAGCGTTTTTCAGCTAACTTGGAACACGAGGACGTTACTGGTCAGACTTTACGGTAGATATCCTGAAAACAGGATGGTTGGATAGGCCGGAGTGAGCTCGGATGGCAACTTCAGCATTTGGAATCTAGGAAGATACCAGGTGGACTTTACAGTCTATGACCCAGAAATATCAAAGAAGAGACAATTTAATTTAATCATGTATTTTTAATGGGTATAAATAACGGGCAGACTGGATGGACCGTTTAGGTCTTTATCTGCCGTTATTTGCTATGTTACTATGACCCTTTTTAAAGGGCAACTACTCGGCTTTGACTCTAGATCACCTATTACAAAACTACCCACTATGGAACTTATTAGAGAGAGGATTTCAACCCACATTCACACAACAGTATGCAGTCTATTTCCTCTAATGAAATATCATCTCTTCTGTCACTTAATAACAGATTAGTCTTATTTTCCCTCCATATCTACATTTTAAAGCTGTGCAGAAACTGTGACTGATTCGAGAGAAGCAAAGAAGTGCATTTGCTATGTTCTCGCTAGCACAGAGAACTGCCTCTGGGATACAAGTTTTAATCTCTGCTATGCCACCTGTTGTCTGTGTGAACCAGGAAGAGACTCATCGCCTCCCTGCTCTTCGTTGTACTAACACAGGGTTCTTCTTGTTACCTCACCTGCAGTTTAGAAGTCAGAAATGTGCAGCTACCTCCTTTGCCCCAAAGGTTAATGCAGAAAGTATAACCACATGGTTACTATAGGTTGTACACCCACAATACATAGTAACATAGTAAATGAGAGCAGATAAAGACCTGAACGGTCCATCTAGTCTGCCCGTTACTTAGTCTCATTAGAAATTCATGATTAAGCTAACTTGTCGCTTCTTTGATATTTCTGGGCCATAGACTAAAGTCTATCGTCCTAGGTTCCAACCGCTGAAGATGCCGTCCGAGCTCACTCCAGCCTATCCAACCATCCCGTTGTTTGCAGGATATCTACCGTAAAGTCTGGCCAGTAACGTCCTCATGTTCCAAGTTAGCGGAGATCCCGTCGATGCCCTCCCCAGCCTATCCGACACTGAATCACCATATACGGGACACCTTCCAAGCAATGCAAAGAGGAGCTGAGCACAAGAGTTAAGTCATACGGAAGATATGGCCACAAAATCCACGTTAACGATGTCATTAAGTATTTCACTGCAATGCACAAAACATAACAGATTTTGAAACGTGGACAATGCGGGAAACTTTCCGAGAAGTCTGAGGCAGTGTGTAGAATAGAAGGGTAGGTTGAGGGTGCTGAACGGCAGCCTAATCCAGTGTTTTTCAACCGCTGTGAGATGTTGCCTGGTGTGCCGCAGGGCTGCCATCAAGGCAGTACTACCAGTCCTGCATTCAGGGGCCCGGAGCTGACAGGGGGCCCGAGGCAGGGGAGCCAGTAGCTCGCCAAGGCAAAGTGAGTCGATCACCCAGGACTCACTTTGTCTTGGCGATCTAATCTATCGAGCCGATAAGTCTTCTTCTCCCCGACGTCAATTCTGCAGTCGGAGAGGAAGTTCGGGCCAGCCAATCGCTGCCTGGCTGGGCGGAACTTCCTCTCCGATTGCAGAATTGACGTCAGGGAGAGCATGCGTCGGCGTCGGCTTTGGGGCCTGTTATCCATTGGTGGGTCCTGTTCCCCGATGGCAGTGGCAGTGGCTTGGGGAACGGCAGGGAGAAAGAAAGAAAGGGGAAACAGAAGGAAAGAAGAGAAACAGAAAAAGAGAAAGAAAGGTCAGGGAGAGAGGAAGAAAAAGTTGGGGGAGGGAATGAGGTGTGGAGGAGAGAAAGCATACAGGCTGATAGAAGGGAAGAAAGATTGGATGCACAGTCAGAAGAAGAAAGTGCAACCAGAAATCACCAGACAAGGTAGGAAAAATGATTTTTTTTTAAATTTAGCAAAGTGGAGGCAGTATTACCACCGTTTTCAAAGGAATTTGCCCAAATAACTTAATAGTTAACTGGGTAAATTCCCAGAGATGAAAACTTCCCTTCACTTACTATGCACAGTTCTGAATTTATATCTGCTGTCTATATTTTACAATATAGTCACCTTTTACTAAACCGCAATAGTGGTTTTTAGCGCAGGGAGCCTATGAGCGTCAAGAGCAGCGCTGGGCATTCAGCGCAGCTCCCTGTGCTAAAAACTGCTATTGTGGTTTAATAAAAAGGATGGAGGGTATATTTGTCTATTTTTGTATGCTATAAAAACCAAATACAGAGAGAGACTGAGAGCTGTTGACGAAGAGCTACGTGTGTGTCTTTCTTCAATTCCAGCCAGAATATCAGCTTTGTGTTCAGCCAAACAGGCCCAGGTTTCGCACTGAATAAAGTATTTTATAATTTTTTCACTATTCTGTTTACTTAATATTTCATAATAAAGTAATTATAAAATACTTTCTTTGTGTTTATTTGATTCCTATTCAAGAGAATTACTTTATATATAGGCACAGAGTTAAATTTTTTAACATTTTCTAATGGTGGTGTGCCTCGTGATTTTTTTCATGAAACAAGTGTGCCTTTGCCCAAAAAAGGTTGAAAAACACTGGCCTAATCCAACCCACCTGTCCCCAGTAGCATTCAGCAAGGTCTCTGATGTTTAGAGGTCCTCCTCCCTCTCCCATGCCTCCAAAGTTAAAAATAAAAATTCCTACTGGTCTCCCCATATACCCCATCATATTTAAAAAAAAAAAAAAAAATTCCCTGATGTCTAGTGGACTACATTCCTTTTCCTGTCCCAACTCACTTATCCTGTGTTTTTTTAAAAAAAAAAAGTTACCCTGGAGTCTAGTGGCACCCACTTAAAACTTTTCCTAGACCTCGCTTACCCCCGTGTATACCTTAAAAGACAGGAGCGATGCCCATTTACTCTTGCCTTTGGCACTACCATTTTGAAAGCTTTCTCTTTATATGCATGGAGAATGACTGCAAAGCTATTGCTTGGTTCAAAGCGTATCGCTATGTGAATGTAATTGACCAAAAGTAGAGGAGAGGGGGGCTCAGTGTTTTGAGGATCCAAATAATTTGGGAAGAGTTATGGTGACAAATGGCATCCTTGCTTGATCTTTGGCCTGGCATGATTCCACCGAGGATGGGTTCCCTTTAAGAGCCACTCAAGCTTGTCAATAAGTCTGAGGCTGTGCGCTCTGCTGTTTATTGAGTGTTACAGTAGGTCTGCTGGCGTATTGTGTGGAAAGTCAATAAAAACAATAAACAGGAAAGATCACTAGGTTCCCTGTATCCTTCTAAGGATCTAATACAGAGATTAAAAAAAGGTTGAACAGCTCAGGAGGGATGAGGTGGGAACAAAAGAAAGCCCTTTAATATTCAGACGGGAACAGAATATAAGAACCGTGAAGCATTGCTCTTATGAACATACCAGTGCAAAAGCAATCGAATGCCTTTACTTAGCCATTTTTGCATACAGTCTACACCAGGGGTCTCAAAGTCCCTCCTTGAGGGCCGCAATCCAGTTGTATTTTTATGATTTCCCCAAAAAATATGCATGAGATCTATGTGCACGCGCTGCTTTCACTGGGGAAATCCTGAAAACCCGACTGGATTGCGGCCCTCAAGGAGGGACTTTGAGATCCCTGGTCTACACAGACTGTATGCATAAAAACATTTTTGAATTGTATTTAAAAACAGGGTACAGAGCTGGGCAATGAAATGTTAGAAAAGATATGACGAGGAGCTGCGGTGTGCCTCTGGCTGTTAAGGCTAGATTTCAATCCCTGTCAATTAGAGCTAGTCGGGCCATTATGATTTTGTGTCTGTCCATGTCCTTTTTAGTAAACATGGAGATTGGGGACAAACATTATTGAATTAAGAACAAACAAAGGATATGTCTATAGTTGAACCCAATAATAGTCTGAACAATAATTCAGACTGAGGAGGTTTTTTTTTTTTTTTTTTTTAAAGATATGTTTTAAAGATGGGTTACAGGATCCGAGGCAACATGACTTTACAAAAGGTAAATCGTGCCAAACGAACCTGATTGAATTTTTTGATTGGGTGACCAGAGAGCTGGATCGAGGACATATGCTAGATGTAATTTACTTGGATTTCAGCAAAGCCTTTGATACAGTTCCTCATAAGAGGCTGTTGAACAAACTTGAAGGGCTGAAGTTAGGACCCAAAGTGATGAACTGGGTCAGAAACTGGCTGTCGGACAGACGCCAGAGGGTGGTGGTTAATGGAAGTCGCTCGAAGGAAGGAAAGGTGACTAGTGGAGTCCCTCAGGGTTCGGTGCTGGGGCCAATCCTGTTCAATATGTATGTAAGTGACATTGCTGAAGGGTTAGAAGGAAAAGTGTGCCTTTTTGCAGATGATACCAAGATTTAGAACAGAGTAGACACCGAAGAGGGAGTGGAGAATATGAAAAAGGATCTGCAAAAGTTAGAGGAATGGTCTAATGCCTGGCAACTAAAATTCAATGCAAAGAAATGCAGAGTAATGCATTTGGGGATTAATAATAGGAAGGAACCGTATATGCTGGGAGGAGAGAAGCTGATATGCACGGACGGGGAGAGGGACCTTGGGGTGATAGTGTCCGAAGATCTAAAGGCGAAAAAACAGTGTGACAAGGCAGTGGCTGCTGCCAGAAGGATTCTGGGCTGTATAAAGAGAGGCGTAGTCAGTAGAAGGAAGAAGGTGTTGATGCCCCTGTACAGGTCATTGGTGAGGCCCCACTTGGAGTATTGTGTTCAGTTTTGGAGACCGTATCTGGCGAAAGACGTAAGAAGACTTGAGGCGGTCCAGAGGAGGGCGACGAAAATGATAGGAGGCTTGCGCCTGAAGACGTATGAGGAGAGACTGGAAGCCCTGAATATGTATACCCTAGAGGAAAGGAGAGACAGGGGAGATATGATTCAGACGTTCAAATACTTAAAGGGTATTAACGTAGAACAAAATCTTTTCCAGAGAAAGGAAAATGGTAAAACCAGAGGACATAATTTGAGGTTGAGGGGTGGTAGATTCAGGGGCAATGTTAGGAAATTCTACTTTACGGAGAGGGTGGTGGATGCCTGGAATGCGCTCCCGAGAGAGGTGGTGGAGAGTAAAACTGTGACTGAGTTCAAAGAAGCGTGGGATGAACACAGAAGATTTAGAATCAGAAAATAATATTAAATATTGAACTAGGCCAGTTACTGGGCAGACTTGTACGGTCTGCGTCTGTGCATGGCCGTTTGGAGGAGGATGGGCAGGGGAGGGCTTCAATGGCTGGGAGGGTGTAGATGGGCTGGAGTAAGTCTTAACAGAGATTTCGGCAGTTGGAACCCAAGCACAGTACCGGGTAAAGCTTTGGATTCTCGCCCAGAAATAGCTAAGAAGAAAAAAAATAATAATAATAATTTAAATTGAATCAGGTTGGGCAGACTGGATGGACCATTCGGGTCTTTATCTGCCGTCATCTACTATGTTACTATGTATGTTGCATTGCTATTAATGTACAGCAATTTGCAAATTATATGTCAAAATAAATCAATCCTAGTAAATAAATAAAATAAAGTAATGATGAGTGAATAATACAGTATAAAACATTATAGAAATCATAGTCGAGTGTAAGGTTAATATAGAGCAATAAAAAAAGTGAGCCTTTTTAAAAAAAATTCTATATTAATTTTCAAGACTTACAAAAAGTGCAAATAAATATACATACAGATGCAACAATTAAAAGCACTTGTACTTGAACAAATATTAAAACAATTTATCCTCCCCTCCTCCTTCCCTATCTAGATGTGTGTGAAAAAGTAAGAAATTCCAGGAATTAAGGATTTTACCAATTTAATCAATCTTCTATTTAACATATGCTTCTAACGGACCCCATTTTCTTTAAACTTTTTATTGTTTCCCACCAAAAAGAAAGGTTTAACTCAGTGGTCTCAAACTCGCGGCCCACCGGGTACTATTTTGAGGCCCTCGATATATTTATCATACTCACAAAAGTAAAATAAAACACTTTCCTTAGCTTATAAATTACAATATTATTATTAAAACTTAGCCAAAAGGAAAGATTTCTAAACTATAAAGAGTTTTTGCCTCATGCAAAATTGTAATTTTTTAATATGACATTAACTATTTTTTTCTGAGGCCCTCCAAGTACCTACAAATTCAAAATGTGGCTCTGCAAAGGGTTTGAGTTTGAGACCACTGGTTTAACCTATCGTGGTTTTTCCAGTTTCTAGTTATCAGTTGTATAGCAACCCCCGTCATAATCAGAAGAAGTCTACTTTTATACATGTCAAGTAAATTGTTAGGTCTCAACAATGTCCCAAATAGAAACATAGAAATAGACGGCAGATAAGGGCCACGGGTCTGCCCACCCCAATGACCCTCCCCTATCTTTCTCTGTGAATAGATCCCACGTGTCTATCCCATTTGGCCTTAAAATCAGGCACGGTGCTGGCCTCAATAACCTGAAGTGGAAGACTATTCCAGTGATCAACCACCCTTTCAGTGAAAAAGAATTTCCTGGTGTCCCCTTGCAGTTTCCCGCCCCTGATTTTCCACGGATGCCCCCTTGTTGCCGCGGGACCCTTGAAAAAGAAGATATCTTCTTCCACCTCGATGCGGCCCGTGAGATACTTGAATGTCTCGATGATGTCACCCCTCTCTCTGCGTTCCTTGAGTGAGTACAGCTGCAACTTATCCAGCCGTTCCTCGTACGGGAGATCCTTGAGTCCTGACACCACATCTTAAGTCAATGGCATAGAGACACAGAGTACCATATTAATTTTCCCCTATATTGATTTCCAGAAATTGAGTATCAAGGGACAATTAAATAACAAGTGATCCAGTGTCCCTACTTTAACATGACAGTGCCAGCATCTATTAGACTTTGAACTATCCAACTTTTGTAAAAGAACAGGGGTCCAAAAAATTCTATATAACAAAAAAAAAACAAAAAAAACCCCCCCCAAGTTTGTCTCATAGATTCTGACGCTGTACATCTCATTCTCCAAGTCCAAATCCGTGGCCATTGCGTAGTAGAAATATGCTGCTTTGTTTCAATACTCCAAATGGCTTTTAAGCTTGTTTTAGTTTTTTTGCCAAATATTCAGATATTAATTTGTACCACTTGGCAGCCTGGTGCCCTTGCAAATCTGTCTAGAAACATAGGCCCGGTAAGCTATACTGATTTTTTAAAGTTATGCCAGTCAGGGAACCCTTTCTGAAAGGCCTGTTTGAACTGCAACCATTTAAAACAGAACCAAACCAATTCAGGATGTGAAACAAAAAAGGCCATTCTACATGATTGAAGGCTTTTGCAGCATCCAATCCAAGGACAGCAATCTTTTGATCAGAAGTTTGAAGATGGTTAATAATATTAGAGAGTAATCTAGTGTTACTATAAGACTGTGTGTTGTGGATAAAGCCAGATTGATCGAGTGTGATTAGTTTCTTTATGACAGATTGCAAGCGGGAGGCATATATTTTGGCATCAGTATTAATTAGGGAAAGGGGTTTGTAGTTCTGTACGCATTGTGGGTTCTTACTCGGTTTTGGCAATACAATTATCGTGGTTTCGGTGAATGATTCTGATATTTGGCCATACTCAATGACATGATTGAGAAATATTAAAAAGTGGGGTAAAATAACTGAATGAAAGGTCTTGTAAAATTCAATCGTGAGACCATCTGGACCGGGAGCCTTTTTCAAGGCCATATCATTTAAGGCGGCTCAGGGCTCATCCCAGGTTAGAGCATTCTGGGGCAGATAAAGCGGGATGGGGTGAGATTATCCGTGAACAAGAAGTCAAGGTTATCACTTGCGAGTTCCATAGTATATAAAGTTTGATAAAAGGATTGAAACTCATTAGCTATTTTGACAGGATCGTCAGAACGTGTATGAATGCAAGAAATATGGCTGGTGTTTGTCGTCGAACCATTTGTCTGATCGTCTGCCAATTCTGGGTTTTATTTACTTAGTGTGCAACATTGCGAGATGAAATTTTTAGGGTTACTTTCTTGGATTGTTGCATCTGTTTTATTCCAGAATACGGAGGGGTCGATGTATTTATGTGATTCTAAGATCTTGTAGGTTAAGGCTTCAACATAAGCAGTGCCTCTGCTGGGTCAGACCAGGGGTCCATCATGCCCAGCAGTTTGCTCACGTGGCGGCCCATCAAGTCCAGGACCTGTTAGTAACCCTCTATCTATACCCTTCTATCCCCTTTTCCTTCAGGAAATTGTCCAATCCCTTCTTGAACTCCAATACCGTACCCTGTCCTATCACGCCATCTGGAAGTGCATTCCAGGTGTCCACCACCCGTCGGGTGAAGAAGAACTTCCTAGCATTGGTTCTGAATCTGTCCCCTTTTAATTTTTCCGAATACCCTCTCGTAGTTTTCGAAAGCTTGAAGAATCTGTTCCTCTCCACTTTCTCTATGCCCTTCATGATTTTGTAAGTCTCTATCATATCTCCTTTAAGTCTCCGCTTCTCCAGGGAAAAGAGCCCCAGTTTCTCCAATCTTCCAGCGTATGAAAGGTTTTCCATACCTTTTATCAAACGTGTCGCTCTCTTCTGAACCCTCTCGAGTATCGCCATATCCTTCTTTAGGTACGGCGACCAATATTGGATGCAGAACTCCAGATCTGGGTGCACCATCACCCGATACAACGGGAGGATAACTTCTTTCGTTCTGGTTGTAATACCCTTCTTGATTATACCTAGCATTCTATTCGCTTTCTTAGTGGCTGCTGAGCACTGTGCCGATGGCTTCATGGTCTTGTCCACTATAACCCCCCCAAGTCCCTTTCTTGGGTACTCTCACTCAGTAACAGCCCTCCCATCGTGTAGCTGTACCTCGGGTTTCTGTTCCCTACGTGCAAGACTTTACATTTCTCTACATTAAACTTCATCTGCCATCTCGTTGCCCACTCCCCTAGCTTGTTCATGTCCCTTTGTAAATCTTCGCAGTCCTCACCCCATTAAATAGTTTGATGTCGTCTGCGAATTTTATTACTTCGCACTTCATCCCTATTTCCAGATCATTTATAAATACATTGAAGAGCGGCGGTCCAAGCACCGACCCCTGCGGAACTCCACTCGTAACCTTCCTCCAGTCCAAGTAGTGGCCCTTCACTCCTACCCTCTGCTTCCTACCCGCCAACCAATTTCTGATCAAGGTAAGATAGTAGGTTTTCTACTTGTTTAGAGGATTATTCTTCGAGATGGAGGTTTAGATCTCCTAGGATTAGGTTTTATACTGCCGTTAGAGTATAAAGTCTTCAAATTCCGGGCTTGCTGTGTTCCAGTTTCCTGGTGTTAACGTAGCAGAGCATGCAGAGTATGGATCCTTTTAGTGTGGTGCATGATAGTTGGCAAGATAGTTAGGTCCATGTATGGGGGATGGATGTTTTGTCTAGTATGTTTTAAGTTTAGGGAGTTTCTAACTAAGATAGCCAGACCTCCTCCTTCTCCTCCTCTTTTTTTTGTCTCTGCAGACCACCTTTATCTTGTATTCCTGTGGGCAAACTTCTGTTTTCCTGGGATCAGAGTCTGAGGTAAGCCAGGTTTCGATGAGGAAGATTCTTTGGTTTCCTCTCCAGCCTCTTATCCGTTCTATCTTTGGGCCTAGAGTTCTGATGTTTATGCAGGCACATGATAGTGTGGTGTATTCTGTTTGAGCATTGCTTGTCATTTTTGGGTAGATGAGTGATCTCGGTTATGGGTGTAGATTGGTCCTGGGTGGGCTTGTTGGTCTTCTCCCCCATGTCGGTGTAATGATGCGTTGAATGCAGGTCTGGCAGTTTGTTATGTTTCTGTCTATAATGATTCTCCTGGCTGGGCTGTGAACTCTGTTTGCAGTGAAAATAACTGGTATTGGGGAGACGTTGTTTGTTGTTGCCTTCCAGCTTGTTAGGAGTAAGGTGCTCGGAAAGATAGTTTGTAATTGTTTTTGCGGTATCGTTTTCATTGTGAAAGATAAAGAGGCGAGGGGTTGGTGAGTGTGAGGTAGCAGATGACTTTCTGGGGGTTAGGATGTAGCTATCTCTTTTGGTGGTTGTTAGTGGCAGATGATTGGATTTTAGTGCGATTGTGTGTATGATTGGAGCTGGAGAGGATCCGGGTGATCTGGAGCGGGCTAGGTCAAGTCCGACGTGCGTCGCTGTAGAGCAAAGTCAGGTCGAGGAAGAAGGGACAAAATAAGCGCTGAAACGGTGTTCGCCGTCCCTTAAATAGGGCTGAAGAGGAGCCGGATGATCTGGGACGTCGCTGCGGAGCGGTGTCGGGCTGAGGAAAGAGGTACAAAATGGCAGACTTCTTCCGCCTTCCTCTGCCTGCTGAAGAGCTGGAACGGTGGTACATGAAGGGTTCACCGCAGGGGCCCGTGAGGACAGGTTCAGATGATTAGGGTACAGAGAAATACCACATCAAGCGAGACCTACTTAGATCTGTAAAATACTGAAGCGGTACAAGCGTTAATGAGACAAACAGAAACACGACCGAAGGTAAGCTTTGTGCATGTTCAAGGACAGTATGAATAACCACAGCAATGATGTGTGTTAAAATAATAAAAAGGTTATGTAGACAAACATATTAAGATAGATAAACAAGGAGAGTACCCATAAAACATCATACAAAATTAGAGACACTGTGCACATGGGTACAATGTGCAAGCGTAATGTTTAGTGAAATCAATTTTTATTGAACAAGTAAGAGAAAACATAACAACAATAAAAGGTACAGGATGTGTTCAAAAAATATACAACAAAAGCCCCCAATAGCCAGAATTAACAGTTCCACTGTCCTCGACAAGACCAAAGCAATATAAATAGATGTAAAGGGAACTACCACTTAAAAAGCTATACTAGGGACAGAAGTACAAGAACATGAAATAAAGCAAGCAATTGAATATTGAAGAACAAGCATTATAGAAAAACCAACAAAAAGACAAAAACTCAACCCTTCCTAACCGGGGAGGCCCAAACAGAATTGTCCAAGATACCCTGAGAGATAGAAAGCAAGGCCTCCCCAGAAAAATAGGATAAAACCAGCAAAGAGTCAAACTAACACAAAATAAATGAAATAAACTCACGAAAAAGACAAAGGAGATCTACAGATGGGAAGAATCAACCCAGAACTGCCAACCACCCCCCTCCCCCACCCCTCCACCGCTCATAACATCTCAGATCCGTAGGGTATTGAGAATCAGACTACTAATTCTAGGAGACAAAGAATAGATATAAGGGTCCCAAACTCTCATTAAAAAACTTAGACTGACCCGACCCCTCTCAAGCATGCCCCTCTCAGCCTATAGTGCAAGCATAATGTTAATAATACTCTTAGATATTTAAGTCAAGGCAGGTTAGAAAGAATGTGTATATTGGCAGAGCAAGTCGAGTAAATATGTGCCACATGGAGGAGAGAAAACAAAATAACAAAGCAAAGGGACTGTGAAAGCGCCTACGGTGAACATGGCACTAGCAGCAGGCATATAATGGCAGGCGGGGCCCTTGTGTCGGTTAAATCGGTAAAGGAACAATGCATGAAACGGGGGCAATGATAAATGCAATATCCAGCTTACGGGGAATGTACAGGGTACATAGCCTCATTGAATGCTTGAAACCAGCACATACATTGAGATAAAATATGATGAGAACAACTAATAATTCAAGTTACAGGAGGAGAAGGTGAATAGACATCGTGCATAAAATAACAAGAGGCTAATAGAGGTAAGGTGAAGCACAGTTGGGTATACCGTAACAAGCAATAGACAAATGAGTATGCAGCTAAGGGTTTTATTTTATTTTCTTATATAAGATCACACACTAAGTTGCAGCTTGATATAACAACATGAAATACAGCATAGCGACGCAACACGTTGTTAAAACGATACTCACATTACATGTTGAGAGAGCTGGAAAGACACAAATCTACACGAGAAAAGGACGACTAGCGAGCACAGATACCTTTAACCAAAGTAGAAAGGGAGAGCGCGCAGCTAGAAATCTTAAGAAGGTAAGGAAGAAGGGCAGAAAATGACGCAATACAGCTAGCAAAGGAAAACCACAGGGGCAGGGAGTTTGACAGCAATAAACCGTGAAACAAGACATCATAATAATAACTTTATTTTTCTATACCGCCATAGTCAGGCGACTTCAAGGCGGTTCACATTGAAAGAAGGCTGGACAGTCAGCGAATGATAAGGAGCTTAAAATAGAAAAGTTACATAAACAAGGTACATACTAATTTAAGTTCCATGGGTAAAGAATACATGAAAATTGGAGTTTCCTGGGAGATTGAATAGCGTTTACGGGAGATTTGTTTAGTTTAAGGGTGGTCTGTTTTAGTCAATGAATGTGTCAAATAGGGCGGTTTTTATTGCTTTTCGGAATGCATTGAAAGTCAGTTTGGGTTCATTTATGCAGTTTCGCAACCAGACTTGTTGTCTATTCGCTTGGAACATGAAGGTTCTATCCAGGAAGGATTTGTATCTGCAGCCTGAGATCTTTGGGTAGGCAAACATGTTTTTGTTTCTGGTAGTTTGTGTGGGGTTGTGCAGAATGAAGTGAGTTTGCAGGTAGGAAGGTGCTAGTCCCCAGACTTGTTTGAAACAAATACATGCAAATCTGAATAGTATTTGCGCTTCTATTGGTAACCAGTGTAGTTTTTTGTAGTAGGGGCTGATGTGGTCTTTTTTTCTCAGTCTGAAGATAGAAACATAGAAGATGACGGCAGAAAAGGGCTACAGCCCATCAAGTCTGCCCACTCTGCTTACCCACCCCCTCTCTATGCCCTAATGACCCAATTTTCTTATCTTGACCCTCATAGGGATCCCACATGGGTATCCCATTTATTCTTAAAGTCTGCCACGCTGTCTGCCTCGATCACCTGCACTGGAAGCTTGTTCCAATGATCGACCACTCTCTCTGTGAAGAAATACTTTCTGGTGTCGCCATGAAATTTTCCACCCCTGAGTTTGAGCGGGTGCCCTCTTGTGGCCGAGGGTCCCTTGAGAAAGAAAATATCATCTTCCACTTCGACACGTCCCGTGAGGTACTTAAATGTTTCGATCATGTCTCCCCTCTCCCTACGTTCCTCGAGAGTGTAGAGCTGCAATTTGTTCAGTCTCTCTTCGTACGAGAGACCCTTGAGCCCAGAGATCATCCCGGTGGCCGTCCGCTGAACCGATTCAATTCTGCGCACATCTTTACTGTAATGTGGCCTCCAGAATTGCACACTGTACTCCAGATGAGGTCTCACCATGGCCCTGTACAACGGCATTATGACTTCAGGCCCAATATCTGCCTTGCCTTAGATGAAGCCTTCTCCACTTGATTGGCAGTTTTTATGTCTGCACTGATGATTACTCCTAAATCTCGTTCTGCTGAAGTCCTAGTTAAAGTTTCTCCGTTCAAGAAGTACGTCCTGCATGGATTTCCGCTTCCGAGGTGCATGAACCTTATGTTTCTTAGCATTGAAGCCTAGCTGCCAGGTTGAGGACCAACTTTCCAATGTAAGCAGGTCCTGCGCCATATAATTCTGTAAACTGCATTCACTTACTATATTACATAGTTTGGCGTCATCGGCGAATAGTGTTATTTTACCTTGAAGCCCTTGAGTCAGATCCCCTATGAATATGTTGAAAAGGAGCGGACCCAGGACCGAGCCCTGCGGTGTTTTGTACTAATCTCAATTTTTTTTTTACTGTTTTTTGTAGGATACCCAGGTAGATGATGTTACAGTAGTCAAGGAGGGATAGGATCAGCGATTGCACCAGCAACCTGAATGGATGCGTGTAGAAACATTTTTTTACCAGTAAGTTTGTGTGGTCAGCCATGGTTAGATGTGTATCTAGAGTGATACCCAGTATTTTTATGGTATTGGATATTGGGTATTCGTGGTTGTTGATTTTTAGCGATGTTCTCGTAATTTTGTCATTGGTGCTTGCCAAAAAGACTTTTGTTTTCGCTGTGTTTAATTTCAGTTTGAAGGTGATGGTCCATTTTTCGATTTCTGTCATTGTGTTTGAGAGGTTGTCGGTAATTTCATTTGTGATGTCGGTTAGAGGGATTAAGATGGATATGTCATCTGCGTATATGTAGTGCTTTAAGTTTAGTTTTTGTAGGAGGTGACCTAAGGATGCGACGTAGATGTTGAACAGAGTGGGTGATAAGGGGGGGAGCCTTGGGGCACGCCCGATGGGTTATTCCATGGGTTGGAGCGATGACCATTGCTGGTTACTCGGTAGGATCTATTTGTTAGGAATTCTTGGAACCATTTCTTTACCTTTCCCGAAATTCCCATTGCATCAAGGCACAGTAGCATGATGTCATGGTCTACCAGGTTGAACGCACTGCTGAGGTCTAGTTGTAGGATCAGTGCGCTTTTACCTTTGCTAAAAAGATTATAAAGGTGGTTATAGCGGTATATAAGAAATAAAATTATTATTATTATTAGTATGGAGGCTATGACGGTTTCTGTGTTGTATCCTTTTCTGAATCCTGATTGGTGTTCACTAAGGATGTTAAATTTGTCTAGGTAGTTTACTAGTTGTAGGTTGTCCAAGCCTTCCTGTATCTTTGTGAAAAGGGGAATACTTGCTATGGGTCTGTAGTTGGATGTCGGCGCTGTAGAGGTATTCTGGTCTTTGGGGATAGGAGTGATCAGTATGTGTCCCATGTTCTTGTTTAATGTTCCGTTTATAAGGGCGGTTGTTAGCCATGTGAATAGTTCCTTTTTGAAGTCTAGTGACATACTAACATAGTAGATGACGGCAGATAAAGACCCGAATGGTCCATCCAGTCTGCCCAACCTGATTCAATTTAAATTTTTTTTTTTTTTTTTTTTTCTTTTTTTCCTTCTTAGCTATTTCTGGGCAAGAATCCAAAGCTTTACCCGGTACTGTGCTTGGGTTCCACCTGCCGAAATCTCTGTTAAGACTTACTCCAGCCCATCTACACCCTCCCAGCCATTGAAGCCCTCCCCTGCCCATCCTCCACCAAACGGCCATACACAGACACAGACCGTGCAAGTCTGCCCAGTAACTGGCCTAGTTCAATATTTAATATTATTTTCTGATTCTAAATCTTCTGTGTTCATCCCACGCTTCTTTGAACTCAGTCACAGTTTTACTCTCGGGAGCGCATTCCAGGCATCCACTACCCTCTCCGTAAAGTAGAATTTCCTAACATTGCCCCTGAACCTACCACCCCTAAACCTCAAATTATGTCCTCTGGTTTTACCATTTTCCTTTCTCTGGAAAAGATTTTATGGGGCAACTGTCATGATTTTGGGGGGACATGCATCAAGTAGACAGTTTGATTTGGTGTATTTGTTAAATAATTTTAGGAACTGGTACCAGTCTGGGAACTCGAAGTGGTCCCAGATCATGTCTGCTCTGGAGTCTTGGTCATGGTGTTCGAGGTAGTGAATTGTGTTTATTGTGGGTGTGTGTAGGGTTGCTCTTAGGTCTGTGATTTTATTTTTAAAAAAGTTGGCTAGGGTTTGGGCAGATGGGATGCACTCATTGTCCTTTTTCAGGATTCGTGTTATATCTGTTAACCTTTTTACTAGTTTGAACAATTCTTTCCTGTTTATTTTCGTAGTACCTATTTTATGTGCATAGTGCTTTGTGCGTTTTTCTTTGATCAGATTTTTGTATATTTTCATTTTTTGTTTCCAGTTTGTCTTGTCTGTTTCTCTGTTTGTTTTTTTGCCAGATTCTCTCGAGTTTTCTTAGTTCTTGTTTGGTGGTTAGTAATTCTGAGTCAAACCATTCATTTGGTGGTCTATCTGTTTTTATGTATGTTTGGTATGGGGCTATTTGGTCTAGGAGTCCTTTGCTGAAATTTTCCCATCTTGTTGGGAAGTCCTGAATTTCTTTAATTGTGGGACTTAGCTCATAATGAGTCCAGAATTCGGTAGGGTTTATAATACCACGACTGGTTATCGTTTTCGTGTTTTGGTTGTGTGCTTTGATTTTGCCAGCGTAGGCTGACCTTGCCGATATACTGATCTGACCAGATGTATTTATCCCAGGACCCTGGGTAGTATTGTATTTTAGGGTCTATTGTATCTTTTTGGGAGAAGGTGATTATGTCTAGTTTGTGAACTTTTTCATGAATTATTTCTGTGTCTGGATTTGGAAAGTTGAGTGACATTAGGAAGTTGGCGATTTCGGTTACTTCTGGTTTTGTCTTTTGTTCTAGGTGTATGTTTATGTCCCCCCAAAATTAGGTTGTATGATCCTTTTAGGGTGGTTACGGTTAGGAATTCAAATAATTGTTCTTTTGCGTTTGACCATTTTTTGGGTGGGATATAGAATAGGATTGTAATTAGTGATTCTTCTAACTGCGCGTTAGTGATTTTGCAAGTTAGTATTTCAAGGTTTTCTGAAGTTTTGGAGTCAGTCTTGATGTAGTCAAAGTGTTCTTTTAGAATAATCGCTAGGCCTCCTCCTTTTTTCCAGCTTCTTGATAGTGGGATTATTTTGTATCCCTGTGGTAAGATTTCTTTCATGATAGTGTCTGTGTCAAAGATCATCCAAGTTTCTGTCAGAAACAGGAGGTCAGGCTTTGTTTGTAGTATCCAGTCGTTTAGTATGTGTGCTTTGTTTCTCGCGGAGCGGGTATTTAGGTAGAATGCCTTAATCTTTTCGTAACTGGTTGGGGTTGGAGTTTCAGAGTAGGTTATCTTTTTTAGGTTTCTGTTGTCGGTCTTGTTCCTGTGTGGTTTGCGGGTGGTGTTTAGCACTGTGATTTGATGTGGGCCTTGTTCTGGGTGGTATTGTAGGAGTTGGGGGGTGTTGGTAGGTCTAGTTAGTTCGACTGGCCTGTGCCAAGAGGGATAGGTGTGAATGGGTTGGGGAGGGTTGTCTTCATTGCCCCAGCATTTAGAGCATATTAGGTACAGTATTCCTAGTAATAGTTGGTGTT
This sequence comes from Geotrypetes seraphini, assembly GCF_902459505.1. NCBI lineage: Eukaryota > Metazoa > Chordata > Amphibia > Gymnophiona > Dermophiidae > Geotrypetes > Geotrypetes seraphini. The sequence goes on from NC_047100.1 coordinate 41,796,004, forward strand.
TGTTAAAGATTGCCATGTTGCGTGATGAGTTGAGATGTGAGTTGTATAGAAGGTATGGACGGTGATCGACCGGACACTACAGTCGGCAACAGACTGACTTATGGACTGTGTGTGTAGGAGGTGGGTGTAGGAGGTAGTAGGTTGAGCATATGGTAAACATACAGTATATATGCAGTGATAGATACCTGGGGTAGTAGTTTAGATGTATAGTATACAGGTTGTGTTAGGTTATATATGTAGTTGCAGGTTGTTCATGCAGTAACAGGCTTTACATGCGGTATCAGGCTGTATATGTGGTTATTCCTGAGATAGTAGGCTATATATGCTGGTTATGCATGCAGTTTATACAAGGAGACTCTAATTGAAGATTATACAATTGAGGAATACTTATCGTTTGTTCTGGGTTTTGGAAGATTCGCACAGATCTCTGTGCAGTTTAGTTGGTTTCAGCGAAGTTGGCTCACACGCCCAGGTTGGAGGGGGGCAATATCCGTATGAGCAACAGAAAGCTTTGTTCGAAGAAAAGGGATTATATCTGAGGGGTGGGAGGGGGGGATTAGCAATAACTTGGCGAAATAATGATAAGCAAAGGACAGACAAAGCTTCCACGAAAGACATATAGACTACATAAAGTGACGAGGCTAAAGAGACATAAGCGAGACGACATAAACGTGACAGCCTTATTAAGAAAAGCCTACTATACACTGCAGGTAGTAGATACGAACATTCTGAAACGCAGCTTCAAACATCAAGAGGAATATTCTAAGGCAGTGTTCTTCAACCACCGGTCCGTAGAAATTTTCTGCCGGTCCATGGTGCGATCAAGGCGGTGTCTTCGGGCCAGCTCCCTGAGAGCTGCAGTGCACAAAGCTGTGGGAAAAGGCTCCTAAGCATATCCTGCTCATGTCTGACGTCACAACGTCAGAGGCACGACTTCCAGATGAGGCACTCGGGGAGCCAGCCCGAAGAAAACACCGGGGGGCAGGCCAGAAGGCAAGGCACAGCATGGAGGGAGAGAGAACAACGGTAGGGGGAATGCTTTTATTTAGTGATTGATTTACATCCGCTGTCTGTTTCTTTTCCTCTGGGATTGTATTGCTTGCAGAGTCTTGCATCTTAGGGTTTGTTTGTAAATATTAGTACCTTGAGCTTTTGGTCCTGCATTTGCATGGGGTTATCTGTTTTCTGGTAGGAATGAATGTTGAAAAGCATACAGCGTGTTATGTGTATTTTAATTTTGTGGTTAACCATTATGTGGTGTTAATATGATTATATTGTGTGTGTGTATGTATATAAAAAATGGTGACTTCCGGCGGAAGCATGGGGCTGTGAGCAGGACAAGCTCGTGGCTCCGGCGCGCCCGCTGCAGACAACTTCATAAACGGCATTGAAAATCTCAGCCCCGGGGTCGGCGTGCAGGAGAGTGCGATCGGGCGTCTCGGGTGCGATCTGGAGGCGGTCCGTGGGATGGCCGCGCGTTCGGGCAAGGCGGACCGTGAGCGCCGAAAGCCGCCGGAGCTAAAGATGGCGGCGCACGTGGCACCTACATCGCCGGAGGCGCCTGAGACCCCCAGCTCTCTATGGGTCGCGGAGGTGACTGCCGAGGTGCAGGCCGCGCTGGAGGGCACGCTGGGAGCTAAGCTCCAGCGCATTTTAGACAAGCTGGATACGCTGGATCAGAAATTTGCAGCCCTGACTTCAGAGGTTCGGGAGACCCAGCAGAGAGTCAGTGCTGCTGAGGACGCGGTGCAGAGGATCTCCCAGGAACAGGAGGGTCAGTCTACTTCTCTGGCAGCGCTCCGGGCCAAGGTGGAGGATCTTGAGAACCGGTCCCGCCGCAATAATTTGAGGTTCGTGGGCTTGCCGGAGTCGCTGGGGGACGCGGATCTGGGGGACTTCCTGGAGAAGTGGCTGATGGAGTCCTTGGCCCTTCCGCAGCAATTGGGTCCCCTCTATATTGAGCGGGCGCATCGTTTGGGATCCCGGCGAGATGGAATGGAGCGCCCGCGGGTGGTTATCTGTCGCCTGCTCAACTATCGGCTTAAACTTGCGGTTCTCCGGGCCCTGCGACAGGGGAAGAAGCTGCTCTATAACAACAAGCCGGTCCTCTGCTTCCAGGACTACTCGGCGGAGGTTTCACAGGCTCGACGCAAGTTTTCTCCTTTGTGTTCCAGTCTAGTCCGGCGCAGTATTCCTTTCTCTCTTCAATATCCTGCTCGGTTGCGGGTGCTGCATTCCGGTAGACCGCACCATTTTGATACTCCAGAGGCGGCTCGGCAGTTTGTGGAGGAGAAGTTCCCGGAGGTGGCGTCGTGATCTGCGGCTGGGCGTCTGTGGTGGAGCTGTCCCCGTTGGGAGCTGGATGCTGCGGATCTCGATTTGGAGAGAGCTGCGGAGATTTCATCGAGGGCCTTCCCCCAGGGATGTGGAGGGCTTCTGCTGATTTTGCTCCTCGGCCTGAACATTGTTATTGTTTTTACTTTATTTCATGTGTTGGGTTTCCTGCACTTGGAGTGTGTTCCTCTTTGCTATGAGTGTGAGTGTGTGTGTGTGGGGAGGTCTGCGTGCTTTGTGACCAGAGGCAGCGGCGGGGGGTTGGAGTGGCTGTGGTTTGGATTATGGGGGGTCTGTCTAAGGGGCGTCTTTGGGAGGTTCCTTTGTATGACTGAGGGTCTGGGTTGGTCCTGGCGGTGTGGATGATGTGAGTATGGATGCTTGTCTGGAGGGGGGGTTGTCGGGGGTTCTGTTTACTTGTTGGATGGTTGGGGTGCTGGCTGCGGTGTTCCTTGTCAGGGGGGTTTATCTACTCTGGCTCTTCTTCGGTGGCAGCCCTTGGTTTGTTAGTTTCAGGGTGGGTATGGGGGCTGAAGGGATTAGTGTGGGACCTGCAGTGGGCGTGCCTGCTTCCTGGAAGTAGCACCAATTGGGGTGCGGTACTTGGTTTGGTGTGGGTTTTGGGGGGGGAAGGGGGATGTTGGGGAGGGAATAGGGGGGGGTGGGGGGTTTGGGTGGAGCTGGGGATCTCTTTTGGGTTGGACAGGTGGGTGATAGGTGGTGCATTTTGAGTGAGTGGTTAGAGGGGTGGTGGCTGGGACGCTCCTCTGGCCTTTTTCGATGGGATATTCTGTATCTGCTTTTGGCTCTTTTTCTAGTCTTTCCTGGAACATAATTTGATATCTTGGAATGTGGGGGGGATACATTCACCGATTAAACGATATAAAATATTGCAAGCCTTGAATCGCAGGAGGGCATCCATTGCTTTTCTCCAGGAGACCCGGTTGACATCTGTGGAGCATGCTAAGCTCTGCTCTTGGTGGGTGGGCACGCATTTGGAGGCTCCGGCTCTGGGGGGTAAGGGTGGGGTGGTGATACTTTTTCGCAAGGGTCTGCGCCTACAAACTCACAAGGTACTTCGGGATCCTGAGGGGCGGTATCTTATTGCCTCGGTCTCTCTTAACAATAAACCCTTATTGCTTTGTAATCTATATGCTCCTAACAATCCCTCTGCCAGGTTTTTTCGGAAGTTGCGTAACCTTTTGTTACGGTTTGGTGATATTCCGGTGCTCCTTGGGGGCGACTTCAATGAGGTCCCGGATCCGCGGTTGGATCGGTCTTCTTCCGTGGGACGAGAGTCTCTGCGGGCTTGCACGGGGGCTGGCATGCTGATTTCCTCTTTGAATTTGTTGGATGTTTGGAGGGTTCTTCATCCGGTGGAGCGGGACTATTCCCATCTGTCTCGTGCCCATGGGACGCTTTCTCGCATTGATTATATTCTTTTGTCCAGGGACCTTCTCCAGGCGGTTCAAGAAGCCATGTTGGGCCCCATTGAGATCTCGGACCACGCTTGGGTGGGCCTGCGTTGGCTTTGGGGTTCACCGAGGGTGGGGGGTGCCTCTTGGCGGTTTCCCTGTCATTTATATCGTAATGTTCGCTTTCATGACTTTTTGTTGGCTAAATGGGGGGATTTCCAGACTGCCAACAAGCAACATAGGGAGGATCCGATTCTTTATTGGGAGGCTGCGAAGGCCGTGCTGAGGGGAGAAATCATGTCGTTTGTCTCTTTTGAGGCTAAGGCGCGTCAGAGAGAGATTCTTACTTGGGAAGCGAGGGTTCAGGCTTTGCGGCGGCGCTTTGCCAGTGCCGCTACGTTGACGCTTAAAAAGCGGCTTTTGGAAGCACAACAGGTTTTGAATGAGCTCCTGCACAGGGGGGCTCAACGGCATAGGGAGCATTATCAATTTCAACTTTTTCGGTTCGCCAACAAGAGTAGCAGGATGTTGGCGCGTTTAGCTCGCTCGTATCGGGGATCCGAGGGTGTAACCGCTCTGCGAGATGCGAGGGGAGTGCTTCACCATAAGACTGAGGACATTGGTCGAATTCTGAAGGACTTTTTCGCTGACTTGTATGCTTCGCCTGGCCCGGATTTTCTAGCAGGGGGGGTCTATTTGGATAGCTTGGATTTACCTCAACTCAGTGCTGCTGACTCCGACCTGTTGGAGTGCCCTGTGCGAGCGGAGGAGGTGGAGTGGGCGATCCGTGCCAGTCCGTTGGGCAAATCTCCGGGGCCGGATGGCTACCGGGGCGAATTTTATAAGTTGTTGGTGGCTGAGATAGCTCCGTTGTTGTCGGAAATCTTTAATTTGAATGTGGCTAAGGGGTTTTTGCCCCGATATTTGAACTCGGCGCAGATCGTTGTTCTTCCTAAGCCGGGTCGGGACCCGACCTTGCCGGACTCCTATAGACCCATATCCCTGCTCAATTTTGAGACTAAACTAATGGCTAAGGTGCTGGCGAATCGGTTGGCCCGTGTGCTACCTTCCCTAATTTCAGAACAGCAGGTGGGGTTTGTACGGGATCGGCCTGTTTCTAAGACCCTTCGCCGTATCTTGCTGGCTCTGGAGAAATCTGGAGTGGATGGAACCCCCGCGGTGCTGGTGAGCTTTGATGCCGAAAAGGCCTTTGACCGGGTACGGTGGGGGTTCCTCTTTGATACGCTGAGGGCGTACGGGTTTGGCCCCTTTTTTCTTGGTGCTCTTTGGGCCCTCTATAGTGACCCGGTGGCACGGATTTCGGTGAATGGTGGCTCATCTGACTCCTTTTCTATCAGTAGGGGGACCCGTCAGGGCTGTCCCTTGTCGCCTCTGCTGTTTGTGCTTTCCTTAGATCCCCTGATTCGGGAGATTCAGGCCAACGCGGACATCAGTGGCCTTCAGTTGGGAGCTTCTCATTTTAAAATTGCGGCCTTTGCTGATGATCTTTTGGTTTTTTTGACTAACCCGCAACGCTCTCTGTCCACCCTTTTGGAGAGTATTAGGGAGTATGGGGATTTTTCCGGGTTCACCCTAAATTTGAGGAAATCGGAGGCCCTGGCTTCATCGGGGGATCTTCGGCAATCTTGGAGGGGGACTTTTCCACTGCATTGGGCGGATTCCTCCTTCCGCTATTTGGGAATTCGATTGTCCATGGATGTTCGGGAGCTTTATAGGTTGAATATCGCTCGTTTGCTTTCCACTACAGGCTCTGTGTTGGCCGCCTGGCGTAATTTGCCTCTTTCTTTGATGGGGAGGGTGCAACTTTTTCGGATGGTTTTATTCCCTAAGTGGCTTTATGTACTTCAAACGTTGCCTTTGTATCTCTTGCGTAAGGATATCCGGGCCCTGTCTTCTTTATTATCCAAGTTCTTTTGGGGTGATCGGCGACCTAAGTTGCGGTGGCAGTTTTTGGTGGGATCCTGGAGGCGGGGAGGCTTTGGGGTGCCTGATATGGCTCTTTATAACCAGGCGTGTTTGTTGCGCCACGTCCGAGACTGGGTTATGGGTACGGATCTGTACACGGATCTCGGTCTGGAGCGCGATTATTACTATCCTTTTCACCTTCTCTCATTATTGCATGCTAGGCTGGCGCTGCTGCCCGTGTTCTGTCGGCGGAGTATTTTGTTTCGCCCCCTTTGGGAGGTCTGGCGACGGCTGCTACCGTTTTGGCGGCAGGATCCACATGTTAGTGTGTTACTGCCTTTGACCGGCAATATCTCCTTCCCTCCGGGTCTCTTCCCCTCTCTCTTTGGGCGTTGGCGAGCTAAAGGGTTTGAGTATCTTTTTCAGTTAATGCGGGAGGACGGCACGCTTTTTTCGTGCGATGAATTGTTGGGTAGGGGTCTGCCTCCCTTGGGTCTTTCATTTGCTCATTGTCAATTGAGCCATTACGTGCGGTCTCTCCCTAGGAGCTCTCTTTCTTTGGAGTTTGGGATTCGGTTTCGAGATTTTTTGGAGGGGGGAGAGGGTTCCGCATCTGGGATCTCGGTTTCCTTGTATCATAGACAACTTGGGGCGCTTGGTCCCCCGCGGGAGTTTTCCTTGGTGCTGTTGGCTTGGCAGAGGGATTTGGGGCGGGAACTCGGAGCGGGCTTCTTGCTCCGGGCTCTTCGCGGGGTCCCTGCTTTGGTGCACAGTGCGGAACTTCGTGAATGCCATTTTCGGACCTTGCTGAGAGCCTATGCTTCCCAGAGCCGGGCCTACCATATGGGATGTGTCCATACTCCTTATTGTCTCACCTGCCATTCGGAGGTGAATTCTTATTTTCATGGTCTTTGGGGATGTGAGAGTGTTCAGAGCTTTTGGGGGGCCCTGGCTTCCTTTCTTCAGGGTCTCTTGCGAGTTTCTGTTCCTGTTTCTGTTAATCATATGTTATTTGCTCATTTTTCCTTGTTTTCTGTGTACACATCTGCGGAGAAATTGTTTTTGAGCAAATGTTATATTTTGGGGAAAAAATGTATCTTGAATTTTTGGCTGGCGGAGGTTCCTCCCTCCTTTTGGTATTGGCGGAATAAATTACATGCCCTTTTTGGATGGGAGGCCCTCCTGGCTTCTTCCTCTCGCCGCCGGAGCAGAGACTTTGTGCACATTTGGACTCCTTATTTGGACAGTTTGTCTCCCCGGATGCGCAGTCGTATCTTGAATAGCCTACATGCATATTCTATTCCGCCTGTCTGATGTGGGGGGGTGGGGTTGGGGGGGGGGGTGATGGGCGGGGGTTTTTGGGGGGGTAAGGGGGGGGTTGGGCTACTTTGTAACCTAAGAGGACATCAGAGTCCAGTCCTCTTGGGGGTAGGGAGCTCTGTTTTCTATGTTTGAAATGTTTTTGCCCTGCTGTGTCGTTGTGATTTGGTTGTTGCTTAATAAAAACAGATTTCACATAAAAAATGGTGTTACAATTAGTACTATTATGGGGGCGGGGTCTGGGACAGAGATTGGGTGGAAATGGGCATGACTTAGCCCAGTGTTCTTCAACTGCCGGTCCACAAAATAATTATTTTATTTCCGCCGGTCCATAGGTGTCTAAGGCATATACCATATTCAGAAAAGATGACAGGAGAAATATCTAAATAAATAAGCACACAAGGTGTCCACATTTGACCAGATAGATTGAGTTACCCAAAATGTCCAAGCAAAGAAAGCGGAGCGAATACGATCCGAGAAAGGAAACATTCAGCGTAGACAATGGAAATGGTGAAGGAGGTTAAATCCTGTTGTTGTTCACCCGTTGCAGATGGTGTTAGCAGACAAATGAGGGATAAATGTCCATCACAGTGAGCGCCGTAGAACAGGACAGCGAAGCCCACAAGTGAGGAACATGCAGAACTAACAGCACAAACCCCTATGGCAACGGGAGTCAGTCAGAGTACAGCAGAATTAAGAGGTGCGCCGAGATAATAATTAAACCTTACGGATAGGAGTAGGGCAGGGCTGTTCTATGAAGGTAGCGAGATCTTCCGGCTCCAAAAAAATCTTCAGTTTGGTTTTTGCGCGTTACTCTCATTCTTGCAGGGAAGAAGAGCAAGCCGAATCTTGTGTTGATGGCCTTTAGCTGAGGGCGGTAAGCCGGTAGTTAAGTTGTTTGCGCCTTGGCACTGTAAGTCTTGCTGAGGTCAGGAACCAAAGAATAAAGAATGGCTTTTGTGTAGGATTGGAGCTTTGAGTTTTGCTTTTTGCATCACTTTAAGCGCTTGCCGATATCGCAAGAGCTCGATGATTACAGGCCTGGGGTACTTGTTGCTGCGATGCCGGCGGGAAGACAGACGGTGAGCCCTCTCGATCTCAAAATATACCTAATACTTTTGGGATGAGGTCGGTGAGGTAATTTAGTAGATCCTTATCGTCATTTCTCTCGGGAAGACCAAGGATACGTAAGTTACAACGGCGAGATCTATTGTTGGCATCTATCTTCCCTTTCTTTCTCAAGTTTGATAATGCATTTCACATGCTTCTGCAGCTCAGCCACATTGTTTGTCGTCACCTCAAGCACAGTGACCCGTGTTTTGAAAGAGATGAATGAATTCTGAAGTAAGTGCTTCTATATCTTCCTTGATATCGGCCTTCGTATCGAGTAGCAGTTCTTTTAAAGGTTTTAAGTAATCCATTATAGCTTTGGAGCTGGGGTTGTTTTCATCGGAAGTTGGAAGTAGAGTTTTTTTTTAGAGGTGGAGGCAACTTTGCTAGCAGACATCTCAGAATTATAATACCAGTAGATATTCTGATAGTCATTGGTGTACCTAGCATATGTGACACCCGGGGCCCATCATTTTTTGGCACCCCCCCATCTGTATGAAAAACATGATTTTTAGTACCTAGGAAAAGGCAGCATCTTAAATATTGCAGTGAGCAGTACATCAATACACCCACTGTAAAACTAAACAAGCCAGACTAGTACAGATCAATCTTACACTGTCAATCCTAACAGGAAACCATGTCTTTCAAACACAGAAAACACCTTCGCCTAGTATGGAATATGTCATCACAAACTAAGCCCTCCCCCTTTTACAAAACTGTAGTGTGGACTTTAGCCACGGTAGTAACAGCTCTGACGCTCATAGAATTCTGAGCATCAGAGCTGCTACCGCCACGGCTGGCACTTAAAAAAAACGCTCCACAGTTTTGTAAAATAGAAATACATAGACAAAGGTTAAATTGAACCAGCTGGACTCTGCATAAAATGCAACACCACAGAAAGAGTGACATATGTCTCCTAAAGCAATAAATAAATAGAAAATTTTTGTTCTACCTTTGTCTTCTCTGGTTTCTGCTTTCCTCATCTTCTTGTTACTGTCTTCCTTCCATCTGCTGTCTGCCATCTCTCTGCCCCTCCCTATATGGCATCTTCTCTCCTTCTATGCCCCTTCCAGAAACCGTATGCCTCCCCCTTCCATCTCTCCTCTAGACCTGCCCTTTGGTCTGGCATCTTTCTCCTTTCATCTCTCTCTCCCTCCCCTCTGTGGTTTTTAGCATATCGCTCAGATCTGATATCTCTGTCTCCTTCCCTGTTCTCTGGCATCTCTCTCCTCTCTCTCTCTCTCTCTCTTCCCTTTCCTTCTCTGGTCTTCCTTTTTTATTTAATGTCTTTGTCTAAATTAAATTCTTTCTTACTATGCAGTCCTCAGTTTCCCTCTTTTTTTACTATGTCTACCCAAAGCATGCCACCCCTTTCCTTCACCCCTCCAATATCTTACTAACTCTATCTTCTTCCCCCATCCAGCATATGTCCTTTTTCTTTATCCCTCCTTCCATCCAGTATGTGTTCTCTTTCTCCACTTCCATTCAGCATTTGTTCTCCCTTCTCCCCACTTCCATCATCTGCCCCCTTCTCTCAATCTCTCCCTTCCTCACCTTTCCGATTTTGGCAACAAGATCTGCAACGCCCCCCACCCCCGGACAACAGGCCCGGTCCGACAAACCTCCCTGCCCTGTGGCCGGCGATGTCTAAACTGCCTTCTTACAGCAGCCGGAGCGTTGTAGTTGCATATGGCTGCCGTAAAGGTCGTCTCTGATGCAACTTCCGGTTGTGTCAGAGATGACCTTTACGGTAGCCACACGCAGCTTCAATGCTCTAGCTCAGGGGTGCCCACACTTTTTGGGTTTGCGAGCTACTTTTTAAAATGACCAAGTCAAAATGATCTACCAACAATAAAATTAAAAAAAAAACAAATAAACACAAAGCACACTGTACGCTGAGAAAATGTTAATTATTATTTCTGTTCTGGTTTTTTTTCAAAGAGGTCAAGGCAGATGACTCTATGCACTGTCACCTCAGTAACAACCATACAAAAATAGACAAATATACCCCCTCCTTTTTTACTAAACCACAATAGCAGTTTTTAGCACAGGGAGCTGCGCTGAATGTCCAGGGCTGCTCTCGACGCTCATAGGCTCTCTGCGCTAAACACCGCTATTGCGGTTTAGTAAAAGGGGGCCATAGTGCAAAATATAGACAGCAGATACAAATTCAGACACATTTTGATCACTAAATTGAAAATAAAATCATTTTTCCTACCTTGTCTGGTGATTTCATGAGTCTCTGGTTGCACTTTATTCTTTTGATTGTGCATCCAATCTTTCTTCCCTTTTTTCAGCCTGTATGCTTACTCTCCTCCAGACCTCATTCCCTCCCCCAACTTTTTCTTCCTCTCTCCCTGCCCTTTCTTTTTTTTCTGTTTCCCTTCTGTCTTCCTGCCTGCCCCCATCGGGGAACAGGCTTCAAAGCCGCCGCCCCAAGCTCTCTCTGCTTCCCTGCGTCGGGCCGACCGGCATTCCTCTCCCCGACGTCAATTCTGCCGTCGGAGAGGAAGTTCCTCCCAGCCAGGCAACTTCCTCTCCGACGGCAGAATTGACGTCGGGGAGAGGAAGGCTGATCGGCCCGGTAGATCGCCAAGGCAAAGCGAGTCTATCACGGAGCCCGGGATGGGCTCTGTGATCGACTGGCTTTGCCTTGGCGATCGACCATTTTCTGGACCTGGCCGGCTGTGCACCCCCCCCCCCCCTTGGTATGCACTGCTGATAGCAGAATATGCATGGTTGAATATTGTAATAAAAAAATTTGAGGATGTTAGTTGCTTAATTCCTGACGAGCGGGAGCACACGTCTCAAGCTGCCATATGAATCGGGCTCCACAGTGTCCCCCTAATAAGGCGATTCTTGGGAATTTTGTAAGAATCCCATTCAGTTTTTTTATAAAAGGAACTTTGAAAATAAACTGGCAATATACTCATTTGGTAACAAATGAGCATCGAGCACATCATTTATATATCTTAGTAGTATAGTTCTTGTTGTTATATATCATTTAAGTTGGTGTTTTTCATCTCAGTCCTGGATCATCCCCTCGGCAGTCAGGTTTTCAGGATGTCGCGAATGAATACGCGTGAAAGAAATGTGCATATAACGAAGGCAGTATTGTGGATATTCTGAAAACCTGACCGCCGAGGGGTGGGGGTGGGGGGGGTAATCTGGGACCGAGTTGAGAAACTGTGGTTTAATCGACAAACTAACTAACTCATCTAGTCCAGCGGTTCTTAAACCCATCCCGGGGGATTCCTAGCCGGTCAGGTTTTTGAGATAACCCTAATGAATAGACGTGAGGCAGATTTGCATATAATAAAGAGTCGATGGGCATAGAAATCTGAATCACACCTATTCGGTAGGGATATATCGAAAACCTGACCGGCTAGGGGTCGTACGGGACAGGTTTAAGAATCACCCATTTAGTCTATTTTGTAATCTTGCTTATCGGTTCTTACGATCATTTAAATTCAAATGTAAAAAAATAATCCATCCACTAAATGGGTGCGATAATGCAATTATTAAGCGTTATCCATCGCAAAGCTCATTGTATAAAATTATATTTGTAGCAGGTATTATCCCAGGACAAGCAGGCAGCATATTCTCACCGATGGGTGACAGCACCGACGGAGCCCCGGTACGGACATTTCAAGAACACCTGTGCATGCGCGAGTGACTTCCCGCCTGATGTAGGCGTGTGGTCCCTCAGTTTCTTTTTTTCTGCAGACCTAAGAAGTTGCGTTTCAGCGGCTGTTGAAAAAGTTTTCATTTCGCTGCCTTCCCACTCTCTTGGTTTACTGACTTTTGTCAGTTTCTTCTTTTATTTCTCTCCAGAGTCCTTGCCCCCCCCACCCTCCCTTCCCTTCCCACGGATCTGACTACCTACCGGCGATTCAAGCAGCTGTGCAGCAGTCTTCACATGCTTTGATTTACTCTGGGACGTCCCTGATGACATCATCAGAGACGCGGCCCGAAGCAGCGTGTGAAGACTGGTGCACACGCTGCTTGAATCGCCAAGGTAGTCGGGTCCGCGGGAAGGGTGGTGAGCGGAAAAAGACTCGGACTCCTGTGGTCTATCGCGGAGGGTGGCCAGGCTCCATTTCAGCCGCAGGGAAGGCTCACTGCCCCAGCTCCTTACCCGTCCGCAGACTGGGCCAGGCCTCCCGCGCTTTCTCAGTGGCCCGGCTCGCTCGGTTGTTTTTTGTTTTGTTTACCTGGCCACTTCTTCCTGCATTCGCTGCTCTCCGCCAGTGAGGTAATAAGCGCGCATGCGCACTTGTCTTGCTACATCCTGACAGAAAAGGGATCAGGGAACATGCGAGGCCTAGCTTTTTATTATATTAGATGTGTGATTTGGGGATGTGTTCCTTCCTGGGGCTGCGCTGGAACATGTTTCCTCTACATTATGAACCTAGTGAGTTTTCTCTGACCGCATCTGTGTAGCAGTTTTCACCATTACGGTGGCTATCTTCTCAATCTTCCTGTACTCCTACGAGCCTAGGCTCCCTGAGTTTTCTTCATCTGGAGGCTTTATTCATTAATCTTTTTCTCCTGCTCTCAGACTCTGTTTTCTTTTGAGAGTCCGCGTGGCTGTCTTAGGCAGTCCTTCTTGTTTTCTCCTGCTAATTTTCCTTGAAGGGTTCTCTTCGATTACCGGTCTTTGAAAGCTCTTAATTGTCAAGGCCACTGGATGACTGTTGTTTTTTTCTGGATTTCAGACCTCACGGCTTTGCTTCCTGATTTTCCGGGCAGCTGCTACAGGGTCCAATTCATACGGCTTTCGAGCTTTGTTTTTCAACCATACTCCTTACCAGTTGGGGGGGGAGGGGGTTTCCTCCCAGATTCAAGCGCAAGTTGGATGCACACCTTCTTGCAAATTGTATTGAGGGCTATGGTATATCTGGGTCTCCAATCAGGAGTACTTAAATGGGCCGCCGCGTGTGCGGATCACCGGATTGGATGGACCTCGGTCTGATCCGGTGAGGGCTTTTCTTATATTCTTATGATTATTCAGGGTGTGTCCGATTGTGCTGGCCACATCTATTCGATTACAGGGCCTTGTTTTTCCACTTTTCGCACATCTGTTTTTTTTTATCCGGTTGTGTTTCTTTGGGGTACTTCTTGACTCAACTCTCCTGAGAGTGTTTATTTTTCAGATTGTTTTCAATCTTCCACATATTGTTCCTTTTGAACAACAGGCATTCTCTTGTCTCTGTTATGCCACGGGTCGGGCCTCAGGCGAGGGCTTGTTTTTACAGAGGTTTCCTTTTGTATTTGTTACCTCCTTGCATGGTATTTGTGCTTGCTGCATCTAATTTCTCCCTGCGGGGCTCCTATGGGCATTCTACAGCCTCAGGATCTTTCGACCGCCAGGCGTCGGATTTTTCCCATTTTTTTCTAATGATATTTTTAGGACCTCGTGATTTTTATCATCAATTCTGTTCTCAAGTCGTCCTTCCTTGCACAGTCAATTTAGGGGTTTTACACTACATGTATTTGAGGAAGGAGTCTAGGGCTCTCTCCTGTTTTTGTGACCTTGGAGGCGATTGCTGCTATTCACGGGGAGCTGAATTTTCTAGCAGCCAATTTCAGTAGAATTCTTTAATCCTTTTACTCCAGGATTTTTCTTCGTCTGGCGACAGTTCTTTTTCTCCTGGATCGGGGCAAGCATGCGTTCCCTTTGCTTCTTCTCCAGTTGGGCTTTTTCATCAAGCTCACGAGAGCTGTTCACCATGATGCACGGTGACCCAATCGACATGGGTTCTTCCCTTCTTCGTCCATTCAAATTTTGGGAGCCCTTTCTTCTTCTCATTTTCCTGCTCGGTTCACTTTGACTCAGGACTCTTTGATTTCTTCCAATCTTCATTGCTATTTATTTATTTATTTTTCCCCGGGGCTGCGTCTGTTTCATTTACATCTTTTTCAGCCCATTTGTTGATTTCTGCCAGGACAATAGCCACTCGCCCTTGTTGATATCAAAAGTGGTTTTGTTTTCTTTCCTGGTGTCTTTTTCTCTGCCTGTATCCACCTTCCTAACCGGTGGTATTTTTCTTTGTTTGATTCTAGTCTCGAGTCTATAGCTCTCAGACTTCTTTTTAACGCTATTGCATTTTTTCCCTTTCTGATTTCTTCTCTGGTTCCCAGGTTCATGACAGGGTTTTTTTTTTTTTTTTCATGTGTGTAACCACACCTCATTCCTTCTTCTGTCATCTGGACTATTATTGTGGTTCTTTCCCGGTTGTCGATGCTACCATTTGTATCAATGGCATCATCTCCACTTGAGTTTATTACCTGGAAAATGGGTTTTCTTTATGTCTCTCACCTCTTCCAGGGGGATCGGTGAGTGTTTGTGCCCTGCTAGCAGCTTCATCCTTATTGGTCTTTCAACAAGTCAAGGTTGCTTCTGTGTTCATGTCTATAGTACCTTCTACTAAATAGTTTCATTTTGCTCAGCCAGTTCTTCTGTCTGTGTAGTTTCTTGCACCTGGTTTCCCCGCACCCCCCCCCCTCCCTCTCCCTCCTCCCCCCGAGGATCCTGGCTTTATATGTTTTGTCTTATAAGTGTTTTTTTGTTCTCCTCGTTACGCAGGTCGGAGCCACAGTGATTTTATTCCAACCTTTTCTTTTGATTCCACTCTGTTTGGATATGCTATATTCATGGGAACAATTTTCACTTGGCCGATTAAAGGCTCCCTCTCGTTCTTCTTTACTCAGACTGGCCAGGCATGGGGATATCGTGTCACAGACACTAAGTTTGAGTTCCGGCAGCTTTTGTTGTTTTCCTTATAGTTACATTACTGAGGAATTCTGTACAGCTGCCACCTGGTCCTTAGTTTATTCCTTCACTTCTCACTATTGTCTGTTTTTTTTTTTTTTTTCTCCAGACGGGATGGGTACTTTGGCCGTTATGTTTTCCAATTGTATTTTTTTGGCCAACTCTCCCACCAAACTGCCTTGCTTGTTCTGGGATAGAGCAGTTACTTACCATAACAGGGTGTTATCCAGGGACAGCAGGCAGATATTCTCACAACCCACCCACCTCCCCGGGTTGGCTTTTTAGCTGGTTTATCTTAACTGAGGGACCGTACATCTACGTCGGGCGGGAAGGTACTCGCGCATGCGCAGTGCAAGCATCGAGAGCTTTTTCAAGTTCTTGAAGTGTCCGTACCAGAGCTCCGTCGGTGCCGCCACCCATCAGTGAGAATATCTGCCTGCTGTCTCTGGATAACACCTGTTACGGTAAGTAACTGCGCAATATGCGATAACGGTATCAACACGTGTTGCTAAATGGTTATCCGCGCGAGATCTCCAATTTGTAATAAACCGCCGGCAAAACCTTTTAGAAAGGGATCTTTATAAACTGTCAGTATTTGCCCCGATTGTAGATCTAAAGTAATTTAAGTCACGGGTCACCGTTTATGGGGTTTTTTTAATATACGCTATCAAAATCGTCACTAGTATGAGCAGTCACACACAGATAGGGCTAGATTCAATAAGCTCACCGATCGCGTCCTGACCTGTTCCCCTGTCAGCCAAGCCTTAACTTGCTGGCTTTACCAATGTCGGCAAAGGCCTACGGGAGATCATATCATTCATATATGACCTTAGGGCAGGGGAAGGGAAATCCGGTCCTCGAGAGTTGTATTCCAGTTGGGTTTTCAGGATTTCCCTAATGAATATGCACGAGGTGTATTTGCATGCACTGCTTTCAATGCATATTCATTGGGGAAATCCTGAAAACCCGACCGGAATACGGCTCTCGAGGACAGGAGTTCCCTACCCCTGCCTTAGGGCATGTCAGTGCAAACAGTCTTAGATTGCCCCAGAATGCCTAAATGACATCAGTGCTTAAAGGTAACAAAGTACCTTGGTACAGCTAAGAGGCGCTAAAGACGGCTAAGATGTGTTAATGTCTGGCGGTTAAGACGGACAGCTTAAGATATATAGGGCTAGATTCACAAACTTGCCTGATCCGGGTAATTCTTGAAGCCCCAATATGCAGATGGGGGTGATTGGAGGAATGCCCCCCCTCCCCCCACTATCTGCCTAGCAATCCCAGCACACGCGCAGACCATCTTTAGATGGTTTTCGCATTTGCTGGACCTCCAGGCTGACAGTTTTGTGTTTGTTTTTTTTTCTTCTTCTTCTAGGTAAGGGGAATGCAAAACTGTTAGAGAAAGCTGGGCCCAGCTTATTTTTAATTTTTTTTTAATTGAGCCCATGGTTTTAATCCGCTGAAAGCTCGTGAGTTAAAACCACGGGCTCGTAGGGCAGAGCAGGAAGGCATTTGAGAGACACGGGACAGGGTGGCATTCGGGGTGAGGCAGGAAAAGGAGATGTGGGTAGAGAGCAGGGTCAGAAATATGTTTTCAACTGGTCCCCAGCAGTCGCTTCTTCAGTTGATCGGCCAACCCAGTCGGATGTGATATTTTGTGTTGCGAATCGCGTCCCTGCCTACTTTGCACGGATCGGAGAACGGTAGGGAGAGAGGTAATCGAATCGGGCCGGAGGGAAATTTGGTCGTTAAAGGGTCGCAAACCGATCGGTACGCGGTCTGCTTTGTGAATCTAGCCCATAGTAAGCCCAGCCGCACGGTTTAACACAAATAGGGTACATTACATTAGTGATTTCTATTACACCATTACCTTGCGGTTTAAGGCAGATTATATAAGATTTATCAGGAGGTTATAAAAATTGTAGCTTTACATAAGAATTGTCGGGAACTTGAGGTGATACATGTTGGGCAATTAGAAACATTTTAGATTTGAAAGGGGTAGCTGGGGGTGGTAGGTGGAGATTGGGAAGGAACCGGTCGTGTGAAATAGGTTTTATGTACTGTTTGAAGAGTAGGGTTTTAGTTTCTTTTTTGAAGGTTTTGTAGTCTGTGGTCGAAGGCAGCCGATTGTTTATTTGTCTGTCTAGTTTTGCTGCTTTGGCGGTCATTAGATTGTCATATAGTTGTCATCGTTTGACATTTTTGGTTGGCGGGCGTGTGAATAGCGAGCGGGTTCTCGTGTGTCTGGTTGAGGTGGATCGAGTTAGTCGGTTGTTCCAGTAGGATGGGCTTTCTCCATTAATAGCTTTGAAAAGTAGGCAGTAGCATTTGAAGTATATTCTTGCTTGTATCGGGAGCCAGTGTGAGTTGTGATATGCTTCTGTGATGCGGTCATATTTTTTCATCAGAAATCATTGTTGGAGTGAAACTGGAAATTAAATTTGACTCCAGTCTGTAAGGGACAGATTCTCCCTCTATTCTTCTCCAGTTTCTCGCACCTCTGTCACCTTATTAACCATCGTTTCAAGCAATTTACAAAAGATAGGGGTAGTTAACTTCAATAGATTCTATTTTGATAACAAGCCTCAAACTTATAAATATGGGAGATTAGAACTACCCCCCCCCCCTTTTTCTGGAACATCACCCGTCCCCTCTCTCTCTTCTTTTGTTTCTCATTAATTGTAACGCTTGATGTATCTTTATAAAGCTTGCTTTTATGTAAGATTAAGCCTATTTCTGCACAATACAGTGGAACTTTGGTTTGTGAGCAACCCGGTTTGCAAGTGTTTTGCAAGATAAGCAAAATACTCAGCAAACTTTTGTCTCGCAAACCGAGCACTGCCCTGATAAATGAGCACTCGGCAATGGTGGCCCAGGGGTGAATACCTGCCCGCGGGTGCTGCAGCGCTTTCAAAGCGGTGGCTTCCTTCCCTCGGCTGACGCCTCTGGTGTCCGTCAGCGCCTCCCGGCTCCCGATCCAAGCCGGCTGCCATCCTCGCCTCTCCTAAGTCAGCCACTGCCCCGACAACACGCGCACCACGTCCTACGTGCTTGTGCGTGGTGAGTGTGTTGTCGGGGCAGCGGCTGACTTAGGAGAGGAGAGGTGAAGTTGTGAGGATGGCGGCCGGCTTGGATCGGGAGCCGGGAGGCGGTGACGGACGGCAGAGGCGTCGGCTGAAGCAGGAGGGCAGCCGCACGGGGACCCCGAGGGAAGGAAGCCACTGCTTTGAAAGCGCCGCAGCACCCGCAGGCCACCATTGCAAAGTTTGGTTGCGGAACGAATCTTCTGAGTTTGCATTAGGGCCTATGGGGAACTTTGCTTTGATAAACGAGCGTTTTGGATTACGAGCATGCTCCCGGAACAGATTATGCTCGTAAAGCAAGGTACCACTGCATATGTATTCTTTACGCAAGCACTCTTAGCTTTCTTTGTCAGTAATTTTACTGCCAATGAATCTTCAACGAGGGTATCGAACCCGGGACCCTGCAGTTTGTAAGGACGCCTTTGCTTCAACATTATCCCTTGAAAACCTTACATTTTGGAGGGGCTCGTCTCCGTTCCTCGACAACATTTTCAGCCGGGTAAGTAGAACTTAATTTTTTCCGGTACAATAGGTATTATATGCTGCATAGACAAGGTGAGAGAAGGTATTTTACACTCAAAAGTCCCCTCCCACCCCCGTATAGTTTCGATCGATGACCGAGTATAGACAGAGCGAGATAGGAACGAAAAGACGTCGGGAAACCCTTAGACCGGATGACACACTGGTGAGCAGTTGTAGTAATATTGTGGGTTTTATACTCGGTGAGATTTTACTTATCAATAGGCTTTGTATTTTTGGTTTTATAGACAGGGTGAACTAGACCTCTCTGCAGCCTTTGATCTAGTAGACCATGACATCCTTTTACAAACACTAGACTCGATAGGAATTACAGTAGGCAAGGTATTAACTTGGTTTAAAGAATTCCTACAATCCAGAACTTATAGAGTCAAAACAAATAAAGAAAAATCAGAACCACGGTCCAACCCATGCGGAGTACCCCAAGGATCATCTCTGTCTCCCACACTCTTCAACCTATACATTGCCTCCCTAAGCTGCTGAACCTAGACAAACTAGGCATTACCTTCTACAGTTTTGTAGGTGACATCACCATACTTGTCCCCTTCGACCAACCAGCTCCCTCCACGGTAGGCAGAATACAAAGAACACTGGAAGCAGTAGCAGCACGGATGAAAAAACACAAACTAAAGCTTAACTCTGACAAAACTCCAACCTTGACTACCCTAGTAATTAACTCTATCTCATACCCTATTTAAGCCAAGCTAAAATTCCTCAGAGTGCCGATAGATAGAGGCTGTACCGTGCAACCACAAATCAACAAAATAATAAAAACATCATTTGCAACTATGAGAAACCTAAGACATGTCTGAAAATTCTTCGATAGAAAAGAATTCCAACTTGTGGTTCAATCACTAATCCTAGGCCTAATAGACTACTGCATCATACTATATCTCCCCCGCCCTGCAACCGCGATAAAACAACTATAAACCATCCAAAATACAGCTCTAAGACTCATCTATTCGCTGAAAAAATACGACCACATCACAGAGGCATACCGTGACTCACACTGGCCCCAATACAAGCCAGAGTACACTTCAAATTCCACTACCTACTATTTAAAGCTATAAACGGAGACACAGAACCCACACAATATTCACTCACCCGCCAACCAAAAACATCAAACGAAGAAAACTGTATGACAACCTATCGGCCACCTGAGCAGCGAAACCGGATAGACAACTCACCAAATCTGCCGATTTAGACCACAGACTACAAAACCTTCCAAAAAGAAACAAAAACCCTACTCTTCAATAAATACATAAAACCAATATAAGACAACCAGACATGCCCCAAACTCCTCCTACAATACTATCTACTTGTTAGCAAATTAGAAAATGTTCAAACTATTCCTTAACAATATGTACTTTTTAATATCATAACAAGGTAAAGGTGGAATAGAAATCACTGATGTAACGTTAGCATTTTACGGTTTGTTATTAAGGGCTCGTCGGAGAGCGTGGCACGTAAGAAAATTTGGTTTAATATTTGAGCTGCTGTGAAGACAAGCACGGTCTAAAGTTAAAACAGTCACGCCACATCTGTCCTAATAAGTTTTGGTTTTTTACTTTCTACTTTTAATTCTCTTTCTTGTCAGCGTCCGCCCAGGTGACGGTCCGGCGCAGACCGTGCCAGAAGCGGCAGCCGCATCTCTGTTCTAACAAACTTTACGCCGGTGACTCCCGCTTAACACGTTTTACATTTATTTTTATACCCGTTATTACAGTCTCCCTCCTCCATAAGCGGGAGCGTTTCAATGTCAAAGGCCCTATAAATATATGAGCGAGGCCCACGTCTGCAGTCTCAAATATGAACGCTTTTGATAGGAAGGGCGGCCCATATGAGGGTGATTTTCCAAAACACAGAGGATTAATCATTCTCAGGAATTTAGAAAGAAAAGAAAAACAAAAGTGCTTTTTCATCCGAGGCCTATAGAGGGGAATTATTAGCATCAGACAAACAAATACCGACTCGAATACTCGGTGTCATCAGTTGTCCAAAGACTTAGATGAGGCACAAATTAATATATCCAGTGTTCTCCCCAGAAATTTTTTCCGGCGGGGTGGGGAAAATTAAATTTGCACTATTTTTATTAATTATTATTATTATTATTTTCCAATGGTCAATATGACTCCCTTTTTTAAGGGTTGACACTTTAGGCAGTGTTCTAGTAGCATTTAAGTCTACCTTGTAAAAATGTAACGCAGATCCTTTTATTCCGAATAACTATTGGCCAGTATCAAACTTTTCATTTCTTTCAAAGCTACCGTTATTTGAGAGAGTCATATTCAACCAACTTTAAAGTCACGTTGAATCAGTTAATGCTTTGTTTAAGACATAGCACAGAGACAGTAGTTCTTGCCTTAGAGCTCCTTATACAAAGCTGCGATAGCAATTCTGCCACAGCAAATGCACCGAAGTCCGTAGCAATTGAATGGACTTTGGTGAATTTGCCATGGGAGAATTGCTACTGTGGCCTTGTTAAAGGGGTCCAACCAAGTACCCTAGCCCAAGGTCTGCTCTTTAGCCCACCCCCATTTATAATAGTACTATTTGTAATGCAATTTCTTCCATTCATAATGTTAACTACAAATTAAAAATAAAACAAAAAACACAAAGCACACTGTATGCAGAGAAAATGATAATTATCATTTATATTTGTTTTATTTTATTCCTCAGTAATAACTATAGTGCAAAATATAGATAGCAGATTATAAATTCTCAAAACGGACACATTTCGATCACTGAAAATAAAATCATTTTTCTTACCTTTGTTGTGTGGTGATTTCACGAGTCTCTGGTTGCATTTCCTTCTGCTTCCTGCACGCTTCCCCTCCTTGGATCTCATTTCTTACCCAAGCAACATTTCTCTCTGTCTCTCCGTGAGTCTAACTTTTTTTTCCTCTCTTCTCTACCCCTATTGTCAACATGTCTATCTTTCTCTTCCTAAGGGTCTCCTCGTGTCATAGAAAGATGATGGCAGATAAAGACCAGTCTGCCCCTTTGGTCCAGGCCTCTGTCTCTCTGTTGCTTACAAATACCCTCCATCACCAGCATTTGTTCTCCTTTCTTCCAGGTCTTTCTCTGACTTTCTCTCTCTCACCTTCCTTCCTTTCTTCTTGATCCAGAATCTTTCCACCTATCTGTAATCTCTCTCTCTCTCTCTCTTTCTTCCCTCTATACACTCCCCAAGTTCAACATCTGTCCCCCTCTCTTCTGCCTCCCCTTTGTTTTAGATTTTGTGTATCTCTCACTCTCACTGTCTTCCACCTCCCCAGGACCTGGTATACGCATAGCTCTTTCCTCGGTTCAGGATGTTTTCCGTCTTTGCAGTCTCTTTCTGTCCCTCTATACTAGAGAATGACACGGGGAAAAAAATCTGTCCCTGTCACTGCCATCCCTTTTACCGCCCCGTCACCGTCCCCGCAGCATCCATATAAGCCTTAGTACTGTAATATTTAGCTTATTCCTTTCTTATAAATCAAAGTTCCTGCTGCTGAACTAGAGAAAGAGATGGTCAGCTGGCAGGGCTTTGTTTATAAATTTTTATCAACACAACTAATATAGTACTTTATCCTAAAGCAAAAAATAAATAAATAAATAGAATTTTTTTTTTCTACCATTGTTGTCTGGTTTCTGCTTTCTACATCTTCTCATTCAATTCCTTCCATCCACTGTGTGTCTTCTCTCTGCGTCTTCCATTTGCTGTTACTGTGTCTCTCCCTTCACCCTTCCCCAATTGGTCTAGCACCCATCTTCTTCCCTCCGCTCCCCCATAGTCTGGCATCTGTCTTCTTCCCTTTCAGCATCTTCTCCCCACTCTGTCTTCCACATTTCCCTTCAGGGTGTGTTCCTCTCTACCCTCTTTCAATGTCTGTTCTATTCCTTTCCACCACCACCCTTCCCTCCCTCCTTTACCATCTGTTCCTTTCTACCACCCTTCAGCTCTTCTCGCGTGGCCTATCTATCTATCTATCTATCTCCCTTCCTCTTATTTTTGTGGCACGTTACAATGTAATTTGTGCAAGCCGCTGGAGCCTGCGAGCTCGGTCCCTGTCCCATCCCCACAAACCATCTCGCTTCTGTGCTCCTATTTTCCCCATTTCTAATATCTCCCCTATGTATCTGCCATTGGTTCCCCCCCCCATCCCCCCCGTGTCCATATACCATCCCCATGGCATGTCCCCTTTATGTCTCTGTCCCTATGGGGTATGCACATAATATCCCCTCTTTCTGTTACCTTCCTGTGTCCAGATTTCCCCTATCTTTTTCTTCCATACCAGTGTGTCTCTTCTTTTCAACTCCTTCCTTCTAGCATCTGGCTCACCTGCCTGTCTTTCCCTTTCTTTCCTGCTGTGGGTTTTTCTTTCTGTCTTCATCCCCTTGGCCCAGAATCTTTTTCCCTTTCACTCCTTCTTTCCAGTTTGAGCCGGGAACACGGGCGATTGCACGGTCCCCGCAGCTCTCACCCGCCTGCCCAATCGATCCTAGTGGTTTAGCTAGTTCTCTCCCTTCTCCTCACGTTAGTTTGCAGGTTTTCTTTTTTGGCGACATGCACGTGTGGCTGCTCAGTGTTCAATCTTCTGCTCTGCTGCAACTTCCTGTTTCCGGTTGAGTCAGAGCAGAAGATCGAAACTGAGCAGCAGTGGGTGCGCGGCTCTTTGATTGGGTGCGGGTTGCCAAAAAAGAAAACCTACAAACTAAGGTGAGGAGAAGGGAGAGAGCTGGCTAATCACTAGGATCGATTGGGCAGGCGGGTGTGGGCTGTGGGGACAAGACCATTCATCACTCCACGGGGCGGTGAATGGCCTCGTCTCCGTCCCCGCAGCGATTGCTAGTTTTCATTCCCCGTTTTTGTGGGTTACCCGCGGCTAAACGTGGTGGCCGTGGGTAAACGGTCACCGTGTCATTCTCTACTTTGTACCATGCTTTTCTTCATAGGAGCTTAAATATTGTTATGTGCAACACATTCTAGCAAGCTTATAATAGCAAATCATAAAATGCAAACCGGCACAGGTAAAACTACAAAGCCTTTTGATAGTAAAATTTCACCAAATATAAAACTCAAAATATTACTGGAACTTTTCACCATTGCGTCATCTAGTCTAAAGTACAATCTAAGTGTTTGCCAAGGTTTTTCGATTTCTGCACAAGGCCTTTTGAGTGGAAAATACTATTTTTCACCTTGTTTTATGCAGCTGATAATCCTATTGCATGCAAGATGCTACCTATTCCATACAAGAAAAAAATTGAATTCTACTTACCCAAATGAAATCATCAGGAAGGACTGAGGCAGAGACCCTCAAATGTAAGGATGGAGGAGTTGGGTTGAAGCGTCCTTACAAATGCCAGCTCCTGGGTTGAGTGCCTTTTTATTAGGACAGGGGTCTCCAAAGTCCCTCCTCGAGGGCTGAATCTAGTCAGGTTTTGGGGATTTCCCCAATGAATATGCATTAAAAGCAGTACATGCACACAGATGTCATGTATATTCATTGGGGAAATCCCAAAATTTTGACTGGATTCGGCCCTCGAGGAGGGACTTTGGAGAACTCTGCATTAGGAAGTAAAATCATTGACAAAGACCACTAAGTGCTTGCATAAAGAATATATGTATTTTGTGTAGAAATACAGAGAGCAAGGTTCATAAAGATTAAAGTTAAGCATTACAATTAAAGATAAGTTTTACAAATACAGACTGTTTCTGTGCTGTTGTGAATGAGAGAGAAAAACAGCTTCCTGAATAGGTGTTGTGAAGATAAAGAGAGAGAGAGAGATCAAGAAGGGGGGTTGGTGTTGAGAGGGGTTTTTTATAGGTTGGAATAAATAGAGACTATTGTATTTCCCGGTATCTTTTTGTTTAGAAATTTGTAAACTGTTTGAAATAACGGTTAGTTTAATCGATAAGGAAGATGCGATACTTGCAGGCACGGTAGATGGGGTTAGTCTCTGGCTTCTTTGTCCTATTCAAGTAGCCTATCTTGTTGATAAAAATCCAGTATGTGAATTTGGTGTAGGAGCAATTAGGGTCTATCTGCATCAGATTGATATAACGTCCCATAGGTCTTTGCTGACATCGGTTAGGGCAGGGGTGTCGAAGTCGGTCCTCGAGGGCCGCAATCCAGTCGGGTTTTCAAGATTTCCCCAATGAATATGCATGAGATCTATGTGCATGCACTGCTTTCAATGCATATTCATTGGGGAAATTCTGAAAACCCGACTGGATTGCGGTCCTTGAGGACTGACTTCGACACCTGTGGGTTAGGGCAACCAAAAATGCCGATCGGTAGCAATGCTAGGCTGACGCAAAGTACTATAAATTTGGTTCTCTCACTCACTCGTACTAGTTTTTAAAGATGGTAATCGAACGACAGTTTTGCTGCAGCTCTTTGCAATTACTTTCACCCCTGTTAACTGATACATTAGAGGAGTTTGCAAATAGGGCGTGGGTAATACGTGCTGTACTTAATCCAGAGTACGAAGTCTGGCCCAGTTCAGCAGATTACGGTCAGAGAGAGTATAAAGTATATCTATTAGAATTATTTATCCCCCACGGATTACTAAACACTGTCTGTTGTTTTTTGAGGATGCTAAAGTTAACTTTTTGACACTTTGCTGCTGAGGATCGGGTTTGCGCAGAAGATGTAGACAGCTCAAATTATTTCAGTCGCTGCCTTTGTTTCAACATTACTCCTCTAAAAGTTAATATTTTGGGGGATGAACCTTACACATCTCTGAGCCTTCGGTCGATCGATCTTTTACTCGATCAGCCTGTGTAAATGAGGGGGGAAACGGCACGCATAAGCAGGAAGGTGGTTGTTTATTAAATAGAAGAAGGAACACCGATGTGGCTCGCTGATCCATATTGGATCGACTGCTGAGTAGTAGCGTCTTAATGTCCCTGACGACTCTCCCGCTCTGCGCTGCCACATTTATTTTGTAAAAAGCATAGTGTAGCGTGAGTCTGTGGTTTAAATCTGCAGGTTAAAAAACAGCATTCTGTTCTGTTCTGTGGCTGCAGATAGACCAAGTTGAAATGATTCCTTATTAATGTCCACTCATAGGGCTAGGTAAACCGAAGTCATCGCTTCCACTTTGATTTTGCTTGTGCTAAAAGTTAGATTAGTTATCCTTCTGCAAACAGCTGAAAACTTGGCTCTTTTCAAAAATCTAACACTTGCTGCTTTTTGGTTCCCTGTCCTTCTTTATCTTTCTATCTGGGTCGCAATCCGGTCGGGTTTTCAGAATTCCCCCAAAAGAGTATGCGTGAGATGTATTTGTATGCAGCGCTTTCATTGTATGCTCATTGGGGAAATCCTGAAAACCCGACTGGATTGCGGCTCTCGAGAAGGGACTTTGACACCCCTGCTGTATAGCGATCTGTGGGATTGTTGTAGGGTGCGTATGGGATCGCATCAGTCGCTCGGTGAGATTTGGCCACGGGTCGATCTACAACGGTGGGTTTAGTGAATCTAGGTCATAGTATTGGAAGGAAAATGTGGCTTCTTTATTGTCAAATGATATGTATCTTGAAATATTTTGATATTTGGAAAAGAAGAAACAAACAACTTTTAAATTCCCATTTGTAAGCAAACATTTAATAATATAAGAATAGCCTTAATGGGTTAGATCAACGGTCCATTGAGTCCAGTAGCCTATTCTTATGGTAGCCAAACTAGGTCATCAATACTTGGTTAAAATTCAAGGAGTAGCAATATTCTACGCTACTGATTTTGGGGGGGGGGGGGGGGAGCAGCTGCTTCCCCTGTGTCTTTCTTAATATCAGAGTACAGACTTTTTTTCCAGGAATTTGTCCAAATGTTTTTTAAAACAGCTACGTTACCTGCTGTTATCACATGCTCTGGCGATTTATGCCAGAGTTTGAGTCTTTTCTGAGTTTGTGTAATTTCATTGAGTGTCTCTTAGTGTGTGTCGGTTTTGATAGAATGAAAAAAAATCGATCCACTTGTACCTGTTCTACTCCACTTAGGATTTTGTAGACTTCAATCATATCTTCCCTCAGCTGTCCCTTTTCCAAGATGAAGAGCCCTTATTTTAGTTTGTACTCATATGAGGTGAGTTCCATCCCCTTACCATCTCGGTTGGTTTTCTTTGAATCTTTTTTTAGCGCCACTATAATTTTTCTTGAGATAAGGAGACCAGAATTAAATACAATATGTCAGATGAGGTTGCACCACGGAGTGGTAATGGGACATTATAACATCCTTAGTTTTGTTAATTATCTTTTTAAAAAAATAATTTTTAGCACGATGTTTGCTTTTTTTTGCTGTTGCTACACTTCGGATGGAAGGTTTCATGGTATTGTCTATGATGATACTCATATTCTTTTCTTGAGTGTTAACTCCTAAGCTGGATATTAGTGTCGGGTAACTGCGATTCAGGTTATTCTTTCTAAGTTTGTATTTGTTTATATTAAATTCATATGCCATTTGGACCCGTAGTCTTCCAATTTCTTTAGGTCTGCCTGCAATTATTCACAATCTGAAAATTTGATCATCTCATTTGTTGTTCTAAATTTCCAGATGATTTATTAATATGTTTAATAGCGTCAGTCCCAGTACAGACACCCTGCGCCACTTCACTGTTTATTCTCCCGCACTGAGAAAAATGGATATTTAACTCTACTCTTTATGTTTTGTATCTGATAACTGAATTTTTCAAATATCTCATGCAGAAGAGCGCAAGAATTGCTGCCACTCAGTCAGACCAGTGGTCCAGCAGTCTGCTCCTGTGGTGGTTTTTAGGTCAAAGACCAGTGCTCTAATTGGGACCAGCCGTACCTGTGTACGTTTTGGTTTAGGAGTGACTTGTGTAACTTTGCTTTGAATCTTTGGAGGGTGTTTTCTTATATAATAGCCTCTGTAAGAGCATTTGAGTTTTGTTTTTTTACCATCGTCTAGGTGAAGAAGTACATTTTGGGAGGCTCTTGTGAGGAGTTTTATCAGAAAGTCTAGATATAGTACTTTATCATTTGTCCACATATTTATTTGCAGGTTTAAAGAAGTCTGGAAGAGAATTGTAGTTTTTTATCACTTTATAGGTGAAGAACTACTTCTGAGGAGCCTTTCATGAGAAACTTTATGAAAAGGTTTTTGGAAAATCTAGATATGCTGCATGAATTGGCCCACTTATGCACATGTTTATTTGCAGGTTTAAAGAAGTCTGGAAGGGAATTTCAGTTTTTTATAACTTTATAGGTGAAGAACTACTTCTCAGGAGCCTTTCATGAGGAACTTTATCAAAAGCTTTTAGGAAAATCTAGATACGCTGCATGAATTGGCCCACTTTTATGCACATGTTTATTTGCAGGTTTAAAGAAGTCAAATAAATTTGTGATGTAAGATTTCTCTTGTTGAACCTATGCTGATTTTGTCTCATTAAAATTACATTTGTCTATGTTTTCCATAATTCTATCTAGGCAATGAATTAGTTTTTGCTTGTTTTCTTTTGATATAATGCTGAGTTAAAAATATCACAAGGGATAAAAGAAAAGACAAAGGTGAGGTTAGCTAGGTGATGATAATTATTAATGTTAAAGGGTACCGCTTTTTGTATCAGAGTAGGTAACATTCAGGTGCATTAGATATTTACTTGTATTTAGATATTCTGGTTTATTTTGTGTGTTTACTGCATAATTCAAGGAGTTATTGTAAATGGTATTGATTTAAGGTAATGTTGTTCTAGAAGGTTGCCTTCAAAGAGGATGGTGTTAGGATGGTTTTTATTTTGGAAGTTTGATGATGTATGTGTATGATAGTTGTATTAAAACACCATTGACAGAAATATAACAAGTTATCTAGTTGGAGGAGGGTGGGAGTAGGCTTTATTTATTGTTTGTTTGGGTTGGGGAGGGATTTTTTTTTTCATGGCAGTTAGTTTGCTTGTTTAATATATTCTAAATATCTGTGCTATTGAAAAAAAAAAAATGAGTTAAACTAGGCAGACTTGTCGGTAACTCAGGAACAGATTCATTTGTTTAGGTTTTTATCGTATTGTGTCTTAAGAGGTCATGAGGAACGCTCGGGTGATAGAAGGCTGTGTAGATTGCTGCAGGTTTGTGTTTGGATGGGAGGAATAGAAACTGGGCGGTAGCTGGGCCAGGGTTGTATTTTATGCTTTTGTGGTTAAGAACATAAGCAACGCCTCTGCCGGGTCAGACCTGAGGTCCATATTGCCTAGCAGTCTGCTCACGTGGTGGCTCAACTGGTCCAGGACCTGAGCAGTAATCCTCTATTTATACCCTTCTATTACCTTTTCCAGCAGAAAAATGTCCAATCCTCTCTTAAATCCCAGTACTGTATTCTGCCCTATAATGTCCTCTGGAAGCGCATTCCAAGTGTTCACCACACGTTGGGTAAAGAAGAACTTCTTGGCATTTGTATTGAATCTGTCTCCTTTCAACTTTTCCGAATGGCCTCTTGTTCTTTTATTTTTTGAAAGTTTGAAGAATCTGTCCTTCTCTACTCTCTCTATGCCCCTCATGATCTTATAAGTCTATATCATATCTCTTCTAAGTCTCCTGTTCTCCAGGGAAAAGAGATCCAGTTTCTCCAGTCTCTCAGCGTATGAAAGGTTTTCCATTTCTTTTATCAGATGTGTGGCTCTTCTCTGAACTCTCTCGAGTAATGCCATATCCTTCTTAAGGTACGGTGACCAAAACTGGACACAGTATTCCAGGTGTGGGTGCACCATGGCCTGATATAGTGGCAGGATAACTTCTTTTGTCCTGGCTGTAATACCTTTCTTGATTTTACCTAGCATTCTATTCGCTCTCTTAGTGGCTGCTGCGCACTGTGCAGTTGGCTTCATTGACCTGTCCACCATTACCCCTAAGTCCCTCTGTCAGGTACTCTCATTCAATGACATCCCTCCCGTCGTATAGTTGTACCTCGGGTTTCTGCTTCCCACATGCAATACTTTACATTTCTCAATGTTGAACTTCATTTGCCATTTTGTCGCCCTTTCTCTTAGTTTGTTCAAGTCCCTTTGCAATTCCTCACAGTCCTCTTTAGTCTGAGCTTCCCTAAATAGTTTGGCGTCATCTGCAAATTTTATTATCTCACACTTTGTCCCTGTTTCTAGATCATTTATGAATATATTAAATAACAGCGGCCTGAGCACTGAGCCCTGTGGAACACCATTCGTGACCCTCCTCCAGTTAGAGTAGTGTCCTTTCAACCCTGCCAACCAGTTTCTGATCCATCTATGTATGTCTTTGTCTACTACATGGTTTTTCAGTTTCTGGAGTAATTGTTCATGGGGCACCTTGTCAAAGGCTTTTTGGTTCCTCTATTGTGTTAAAATGTTGGTTAGTTTAGTGTTTGGAGTTTGTGTGAGGGTTATTGTTTGTTAGGGTTGGGAATTTTGAGGGTTGTGTGTGGTTAGGGTTTTGTTTAGTCTTTTGAGTTTATTGTGTGGTACTTCTACTGGGTGTCAGGTGAAAAGTGAGCGGTGTAGAAAAGTACTGTTTTTATGGGGGGGAAATCTTTTGACTTTACTTAATAGAGATTTTGTTGTGGGGGGTTGTAATCCCCATATTTAACTGAGAACTTCACTTTTTCATTGTTTTTAGAGAAAAAGTTTAGTTTACAGTAAAATGTGGAGGGTTGCAGTCTCTCATAATCGTGGTGTGATCTGTATTAAGGAAATTGGGGGGGTTTTTGACAAAATCTGTTTTTGGAGTCTTTTGTGATGCATTTTATTTTGTTAAAATGTTGGTTAGTGATTGGAGTTTGTTTGGGGGTTATTGTTTGTTAGGGTTGTGTGTGGTTAGGGTTTTGTTTAGTGTTTGTGTGGTTTCTGTAATGTGTTAAAATGTTGGTTAGTGATTGTAGTTTTTTTATTTGAGGGTTAGGTAATTTGAGGGTTGGGGTTTCAGTATTTGGTTTGTGAATTGCTTATTGTTTGGAGTTTATGTTGTTCTCCTAATGTTTTAAAAAGTGGTTTTGAATTTGCTTACCTGTTTGGAGTTTATGCTTGTGTGGTTCTTCTACTGTCTTAAAAAGTTGGTTAGTGAATTGGTTACTTCTTTGGAGTTTATGCTTGTTTGGTTCTCCTACTGTTTTAAAAATTTGTTTTGAATTTGGTTACCTATTTGGAGTTTATGCTTGTGTGGTTCATATACTGTCTTAAAAGGTTGGTTAGTGAATTGTTTATCTGTTTGGAGTTTATGGTTGTGTGGTCCTCCTACTGTCTTAAATAGTGGTTTTGAATTTGCTTACCTGTTTGGAGTTTATGCTTGTGTGGTCCCCCTACTGTCTTAAATAGTGGTTTTGAATTTGTTTACCTCTTTGGAGTTTATGCTTGTGTGGTCCCACTACTGTGTTAAATAGTGGTTTTGAATTTGTTTACCTCTTTGGAGTTTATGCTTGTGTGTTCCCCCTACTGTCTTAAAAAGTTGGTTAGTGAATTGCTTATCCTTTGGAGTTTATGTGGTGTCTGAGGAAGGTTGGTAGTGAGTATGTTGGGGTGTTTTTATAGGGTTAGGGTTAATTGGTTGTAGGTGGTTAGAGTTAGTTGGGTGTGGTTTTTAGTGTATATAAGTAATGTTAATGGGGTGGGTGGGGATGGGGGTAGGGAGGGAGGGCAGGCTCTAAGAGGAGTGGGAAGGGCGACTGAAGAGTGGGAAGGGCAACTGAAGAGTGGCTGAAGAAACTTTCTAAGTTTCCCCAGCCACCCCTCAGCTGCCCTTTCTACTCTTCAGCCTTTCCTACTAACTATTGCCCTGTTTTCCTTCCTAATAAGTCTTAACTTTCTGGTTTGTTTGTGCTTCTAAGTCTTAACTTTCTGGTTTGTTTGTGCTTCTAAGTCTTAACTTTCTGGTTTGTTTGTGCTTCTAAGTCTTAACTTTCTGGTTTGTTTGTGCTTCTAAGTCTTAACTTTCTGGTTTGTTTGTGCTTCTAAGTCTTAACTTTCTGGTTTGTTTGTGCTTCTAAGTCTTAACTTTCTGGTTTGTTTGTGCTTCTAAGTCTTAACTTTCTGGTTTGTTTGTGCTTCTAAGTCTTAACTTTCTGGTTTGTTTGTGCTTCTAAGTAAGCATTAACTTTCTGGTTTGTGCTTCTAAGTCTTAACTTTCTGGTTTGTTTGTGCTTCTAAGTAAGTCTTAACTTTTTGGTTTGCTTGTGCTTCTAAGTAAGTCTTAACTTTTTGGTTTGTTTGTGCTTCTAAGTCTTAACTTTCTGGTTTGTTTGTGCTTCTAAGTAAGCATTAACTTTCTGGTTTGTGCTTCTAAGTCTTAACTTTCTTGTTTGTTTGTGCTTCTAAGTAAGCATTAACTTTCTTGTTTGTGCTTCTAAGTCTTAACTTTCTGGTTTGTTTGTGCTTCTAAGTAAGTCTTAACTTTCTGGTTTGTTTGTGCTTCTAAGTAAGCATTAACTTTCTGGTTTGTGCTTCTAAGTCTTAACTTTCTGGTTTGTTTGTGCTTCTAAGTAAGCATTAACTTTCTGGTTTGTGCTTCTAAGTCTTAACTTTCTTGTTTGTTTGTGCTTCTAAGTAAGCATTAACTTTCTTGTTTGTGCTTCTAAGTCTTAACTTTCTGGTTTGTTTGTGCTTCTAAGTAAGTCTTAACTTTCTGGTTTGTTTGTGCTTCTAAGTAAGCATTAACTTTCTGGTTTGTGCTTCTAAGTCTTAACTTTCTGGTTTGTTTGTGCTTCTAAGTAAGCATTAACTTTTTGGTTTGCTTGTGCTTCTAAGTAAGTCTTAACTTTTTGGTTTGTTTGTGCTTCTAAGTCTTAACTTTCTGGTTTGTTTGTGCTTCTAAGTAAGCATTAACTTTCTTGTTTGTGCTTCTAAGTCTTAACTTTCTTGTTTGTTTGTGCTTCTAAGTAAGCATTAACTTTCTTGTTTGTGCTTCTAAGTCTTAACTTTCTGGTTTGTTTGTGCTTCTAAGTAAGTCTTAACTTTCTGGTTTGTTTGTGCTTCTAAGTAAGTCTTAACTTTCTGGTTTGTGCTTCTGCTTCTAAGTCTTAACTTTCTGGTTTGTTTGTGCTTCTGCTTCTAATTTCAATAAGCTATAGGTTGGAACTGATTTGTCAGTGGAGATAGGAAGATGGTTTAAAATATGGTGGGGGAAGAGAAACAAGAGCAGAGCTATAATACCATTAATGCTTTTATAAAGCTCACAGAGTAATCTGCTACTTACTTTTCAGAAGTTAGCCCCAAAAGAGGAGAGATGGAGGGAAAGAGATCTGGCTGTTGGCAGGAGCAGCTTGAGACTGAACACATGCAAGCAAAGTAGACTTCATTAACTGCAGAGTCATTGCAATAGGCTACAGGTTGGAGCTGATTAGTCAGTGGAGACAGTTTGAGAATAGAAACAAGTTACCGAAAAAGTAGGGAGTGGCTGTCTGTGTATATCACTAGTTGACTTGCTTTTCATCTTGCTAAATAGACTAAACCTTTTGTTTCTTCATTCTCTTCAGTAATGAAAGATGCATGACAGCTTCATCAAGGGAGTATCAGGGTGCATTAACTATAGATGATTCCAGTAGAAAATGGGAAGCTTATCTTTTTAGTCAATAGCAACAAATGCTTCTTTTTATTAACAACTTAGCCCATCCTCTCCCCCCCCCCTTTAAAGTACTAAAATCTTAGGTTTAACACAAGCTGTGTCTATTGAATAAAGACTTCTAAAGTTTTGGACAAGAGAGGTATTATTGCAGTCTTTACATGGATCTCTCTCAGTCCTGTATAGTTTTCCCCACTGAGCTTCCAAGCTGTCCCTTTTCCCTCTTCAGTGCTCTCAAAGGTTTTTCCCAGTGTGTTAGGAAAGTGAATCTTGATTCTGTCGGAGAACAAGAAAGTATGGCTTCTTGCATTCTCTGTACAAAGGTGTTAATGATCTAGAATAGAGTGTCTTGACAGTTTTTGAACAGAGAATGTGATCCACTCGACCGTCGCATGAAATCTCACGCAAGTCTTTGGACCGGGAGGTTGTGGGAAACTCAGCGGTAGATCTCTTACCTTTCAATCTTAAGAAGGTAATGCCTACTGGTTGGATTTGGGGACACCTCCATAATACACTGGGGGCATAAGGCTTAATCTATTTATGCCTATTCCCCCCCAATTGTTTAGAAGATGAAACGCCACAGTTCTTCTCTAATTCAATCAGGTTGCCTGATCTGTTTCAGTTCTTGGGACAGGAAGTATGAGGAGGTCTAGGGGGGAGACATGAAGAAGAAAGATGACGGGACCGTATTGAGGTAGGTTGGGGGATGTGTAAGCTGAATGGAAAGAAATTCACTTAAGTATTCTATATCCCCCCATCCCTATTTATTATTGGACATCAGGAGAAAAGGTTATAGTCTGTTCAGTAGGCCAAAGAAGCCCTTTTTGAAATCACTGCCCATCTGAAGCCCTTTACCTAATGCGGGGCCATGCGATCTTGGACAAATCACCACATGATTAGACGGTAAACCCTCAAGGGGGGAGGGGGGGAGGAAAGTACCCTGTAACTTACTTTCAACTGTAACTGAAAGGCATGTGCTAAATCCTAACTCCACTCACCCGACCTCCTCTTTTTTTCTGTTATGTCCTAGACTAGAGTTTAAGCAGAGGGAGATTGACTTGGTCAGAAAGCTGGAGAGAGGAACCGAGGGCAGGATGCACAAAGCTCTAGCAACCTAGTAAACCTCCCCCCCCCCCCCCCCCCCCCAAAAAAAAAAAAAAAAACCCCAAACAAAAAACAACAACCAGATTTGGGAGTGATTTTGATTTTCTGGTGCATGATCAGCACAAATAGTATGCAAAGTGTATGCCTGGTTAAACCACTTGGAAGAAAAGCAAACCTAAAACCCCCCTTATGTGAGCTACTTAATGTGGGACTGGAGCTGGGCATGACATGGGCAGGTAAAGGAGTGGTTGGCTGGGACTGCAAGCATGCGGGTCATTTAACGCCAGAGAGCGCTGCTGCATTTTCCACTTCCTGAAGAAGGTTCGGGCATGCCTACTTTTGCGCTTCAGTAAAAGAGCTCCTAAGTTCCTAAATGAAATAATTATATTGCAAAAGCCGTGCTTAATAGCTACAACAAAATGCAAACTTCTACAATAAGATTGCACCAAATTTTCTGGCTAAGTCTTGGGGGGGGAGGGGATTTTCAAAATAGCTCTAATAAATATTCATTAAAGATTTGCAAACAGTGGAGGCATTGCATGAAGATTTAAATCAGGTTGGCTGAGGTTTCCCCCTAGAACAGCTTTGATTGATTCTGTAAATGATTGCTAAAGAGATGTTTTCTGTTTAGAGACTTAATAGAATGTTTTCTTCCCCCCCCCCCCCCCCCCCCTAAATAAAACATTTCAAGGAACCAAAGCATGAAACACATCTTTGGAAGATATGGTGTGTATTTAAATATTGATACCATTGCTTCTAATGTTTTCTTTTGGAAACTTTCTGAGGATTGTTGCAAAACAATAGAGTGATAGGATGAAGATAATACAATTCTAATAATCTTTCCCATTTCTCCGAGAGCCAATTAAATGTTGTGCAGTCAGTGAGCAATAAATACAAATTCAGATTTTCTCTTTAAAACGCTTGATTTTTACAACAGGGCACCTTTTGTGAAAATTCCCCAAAAGCATTCTTTTAAGCATATTTTATACATCAACATAGACACCTATGTGCCTTCTTTCATTAACAACTGGCGACAGATGAGTCCTTAAAGTGTCCGTTGTGTGGAGATAGAGGATAAAAAGTGAACTCTGCTGTATATAGGACAGTCGTTGCCTCAGCCATCCAACATTCCTCCTCTGAAGCAGATGGATGGTGGACAGTCTTCCAACACTTTCTGATCATTTAATCCTATTCTGTGTTTTCTAATTCATTCAAACGTTGGGGGGGGGGGGGGGTACACCTGTGATGCCAGGTCCCTCTCTCCCCCCCCCTTCTCTATCCTCTTCCTCACGGGGGAGTGGGGGGGGGGGAAGAGGAAGAGAGAGAGAGAGAAAAAGACTAGGCTGGCTGCCGTCTTCTAGTGCTTTGAAGTAGTAAATAGCCAAAATGTTTTTCCAAGAACACCATGATGGATGACTCTTCCCCCCTCTGCCAAAGAAAGAAAACTTTGCTGCCTGCACGTCTCTAGTATTCATTTCTAGACAAGTCTGGCTCGGTGTGTCGTAGTTCCACAATGAGAAAAGAACATTGGGGTTAAATGTGGGGGACAACTCGAGGGTAATTTTATGAAGCATCTTCTAAATTTAAAGCATGTTTACACTCAGAATTGTGTAACTTGACCAAAGGTCAAAACCCCTACAGTCAAACCCAATCATTGTGTGTGAAATGTTACTCTGAGGATGTAATATACAGAAATTGTTAAAATATTTTTTATCTAAGATCATTGAGTCCTAATGTGAATAATAACTTAACTTAAGGGTGGGTCTCACGGATCCCGATGTGGGCCACGTTTTGTGAACCTGTTTCAAGGAACCCACGATTGTAAAGCGTCCCGATGTGTGTGACTGTTACACAATTGGCGGGGGGTGGGGGTGGTATACTTCAGTTTGCGCCACATTTATTTGTTGAGAAAATGAAATGAAACCTTTATTTAAATGTATACTTAGTACATATATTTGCCACACAAAAGTTGTCAGGGGGCCGTGAGAACCCCCCCCCTCCCCTTAAGTTATGATCTTATATATACAGAAATTATTCACATATTTTTTATTACACGCTCAGGGTAACGTTTCATACACTGTAGGGATTTCGGCCTTTGGTCAACTTACACAATTCTGAGTGTATGTGAGGAGTAATTAAATACTTTTGGGTTTTCAAGTTATACCACAGACATGACTACATTTTTAGATCAGCTAATTACGGCCACCTAAGGCAGCTACGCTTAGTCAATCCGTGTGAGGTGTCATTTAACTCTATTCAGGTAGCTAGATCCCTCCCCTTTCAAACAATATAGGCTCTATGGCTATTTATTATCAATAAACTTGAGTCGGAAAACGTTATGTGGACAAATCCACATCTACAGCTTGTGCAGACGCTCTTTTTGTGTATACTTATACACCAGGGATCTCAAAGCCCCTCTTCGAGGGCCGCAATCCAGTGGGGTTTCAGGATTTCCCCAATGAATATGCTTTGAAAGCAGAGCATCATGCACGTAGATCTCATGCATATTCATTGGGGAAATCCGACTGGATTGCGGCCCTCGAGGAGGGACTTTGACACCCCTGTTATTCACGTACTTCTGGACATGCAAAATGTACGTACTCTCTCGCTCTAATCTGGCCCCTGGAATGCCTCGCCAATTGCAGGTATTTCCTGTATAACTGTAACAAAGTATAAGGTAGCAGTTTTCCAAAATTCCATTTCCACACATTAATCCATGTTTTTACGCAAAAGTATGTTTTGAAAATTCCCCTCAGTGAGGCTAACTGTACAACAACTGGCTGATCTTGTGCAGCAGGAATACAGTACAAGCAGATGCATACTATCCTTTTCCAAAGGAAGCGAGCAAGGAAGAGTAACTTCCACAGAGTGTTCTCAGCAATTTGGACCTCTTGAGGCTCGGAACAGTCGCCGGTTGAGTAGTGAACATGTTTAAGAACCGCAGGAGAAAAACAGGTACAGGTAAGGATGGAAGACATTAATCACAGTGGATCAAATGGATCTTAAGTGTACAAGAGGGTTTGGGTTAGATTCCATTGGGGGGATCAGTAAAATTTCCATCCCTGTGCAAACCTCTACCCTATAATCAAGGCAAAATGCTTGCATGCATATTTTAGAAAACAAATTCATATGTGCAAGATGCCCCCCCTCCCCCTCCACATTCCCTACCAGCTTGGATAAACAGGTGTGTACCCTTATAGTCAGGCTAGGGCTGTCAACTGGCCAGTGTTCCTGTAGCCAAGCTGGCTTCCTGCAGACCTCCCTAAAAATTTAGCCATAGAAAATTTTTTTTCCCCAGCATTAAGATCTTGTGGGAGATTGGTATCTGACTATCCCATCCAATCCCTTCCACAGGAATGACATCTTTCCCCTTACTCCCTCCTGCAGGTCCAACATCATCTCTCCCCTCAAAATCCATGGGTTCTATGTAAGGTCACCACCAGCAGCAGCAGTGATGGGAGAGAGGGTAGGCGGGGGAGGGATACCAGAACTGTGTCTAGGGAGAAGTAGCAGAGATGCCAGAAACATGGGGAAGAGAGGCAGAAGATTATTGCTACCGCTAATACTAATAATCATTTCTATAGCGCTTATTAGATTGTACACATTATAGTTTTTGTACCTGGGACAACAGAGGAGGTGACTTGCCTAGGGTCACAAGAAGCTGCAGTGGGAATTGAACCCAGTTCCCCAGGATCTCGCTCCGCTACATTAACCACTAGGCTGCTACTCCTAGAGAAAAGGGGAGCGTGGGTAAAGCTACAGCCTCAACACCCTGAGGTTGTGGGTTCAAACCCATCCTTGTGACCCCGGACAAGTCACTTAATCCCCCCCTCCCTCATTGCCCCAAGAACATTAGATAGATTGTGAGCCCACTGGGACAGACAGGGAAAACATGCTCCAGTACCAGAACAAATTCATTTACTCTCTTGGGAGAATGACATAGAAAATGGAATAAATAGAGATGCCAGAACTGTAGAAGGGGGGTGAGAAAGAAAAGACAGAGAAGGGGGGGGGGGGGGAAAGATGCTGGGCCGCAAATGAGGGAGGGAGGGAGCGAGCGAGATGATGCTAGTGCTGGACCCAAGGTTAGAAGTAGAGGGAAAAGAGGGTGAGCACCCACATACAACTATGTCAGACCTGTCGTTAAGCTCAGGCACTTAGCAACCATCGGTACATTTAAGGCATGCCCTAGTGATGGGCATCAATCGGAGGCCTCATTTCAATACTAATGAGGTCGGACAGTTTAGGAACACATGGAAAAGCATGCAGTGAGCCGTTCTGCACACAGGGTCGACAAATTAGGTGGTTTGGCCACAATTTCCCCTTATTCTCTAGTCAGTCTATTAGATAAGATCTCTTGTTTATGGTTTCTCACCCTATTTTATGTCCCTTCCCATTTCCAGATAGTCCAGGCAACAACTGTTCACCCTGAATCCAGCCTGTGTTGTCGATGAGCAACAGCCAAGGCGCCTTCCTCCCAAAGGTGGACTCCATAGCCCCCACCTAGCCTGAGAATTAAAGCAAGATCTTGCATAGTGTACTACAGCATTTGCCATTAAGATGACCCTCAAATACTCAGATCTGCATCTCTCCCATAGAAACGAGCTCTTTTGTCTCTTCTTAATAGGTTCCGAGACAAAAAAAACAGCACCGAGGCGGGAGATTCCCTGGCTCTTTGTCACCATGGCAACAAGGAAGAGACAGGTGAGATTACAGAGAAGAGTTTTCTTAAAAATTTATCTTCACTTTAGCTTAGCACAAGTAAGAAAAGTGGAATGAACTGAGCCTCAAAGTAGACTTCATTTTTTTCTTGGTTCTAAGTGGAAAAATAGTTTCCTTCTTTTTTCAGCACGCTGGCTGCAATTGATGTCTTGTCAATCGGCAACATGACTACCGTATTTCCCCCGAAAATAAGACACTGTCTTATATTAATTTTGGGCCCCAAAAAGTCACTAAGTCTTATTTTCAGGGTAGGTCTAATTTTTTTCATGTACTGTACAATAATCATCTCTCCCTTCCTCTCCTCCGCCCAAATTCTTTCTATTTCCTTTCTCTGCTCCCCCCTCTCCCATCCCCTTGTGCAGCAGAACCCTTGCAGCTTGTATCCCCCCCTCCCTGCACCCATCCGCCGACCCTTCCATCTCTTCCCCTGTACTTTGTAACAAACGGCAGCGTCGCAGCAATGTAGACAGGCCACGCTGCCGTTTGTTACAAGGTATAGTATTTCGGTCAGCGGGAGAACTGGAAGGGGCACAAGGAAGCTCTGCTGCCAGCGACTAGGGCTCATTTTCGGGGAAACACGGTACTACATTAAACTGTGTTTCTTTTAAAGATTTTCACATCCGTTCCGACACAAAGAGGAACTTGGTGTTAGTAGGGCTTCTTCTCACTTTCTTTGTACTGCAAGTACAGATCAGACATGGAAATTGCTGCTATTTATTCTGTGTTTCAATACTGCAGAGAAACATCTTGACATGACTGGTGCAGTTTTGTAATGAAACCTAGCACTAAATCTTGAAAGATGTTTTGATAGGACCCGTGCTATAGGTTTCCACAGGTAACTCATTACATATCACTGACCAAAGAAATGAATTGTATTTTATACCCTCTGGGAGCAAGTTTGAACGCAAGGGGTGAGCAGTAAAGTTCTTTGAAGCCTCACAGGAGAGATCTGAGGATTGCAAAATGCCTATGTTGAGACAGCAGGAGACGGTGAAGATTTCAAGATCACCATATAAAGAATATGGTAGCGAGATGCATTGGGTGATGGGTTTAAGAGAAGATACGCGGCAAAGACAATTTCAGCCTCGGGCTCTGCTCTGCTCTGTTCTCAGGGGAGAAGCAAGTTTGTATGCCACATAAAATTCTAAATCAAAAGTAGTGGCGTAGAGGTAAAGGTCTTATGCTGACATTTGGCTAATGAATATGCCACAGCCATTCTCCATCTGAGCACGAGGATAAAATGTCAGGGCTAAGCTCAACATGAGACACGTTCTATTGATCCTGGCTGGTCCTACTGCACATGACAGACCCCACCTTCTCCACCTCCTTAATTCTGAGTTACACACAAATTCAACTTAAGAATGATTAAAAAAAAAAAAAAAAAAGGAATCGGTTCTTAACTTGGGGACTGCCTGTGACTGCCTTTACTAAAGTATTAGGCATTTTACAATGATTAGCACAATTAATAAATATCACCAGAAATCATAATGCAAGCCATTCAGTAAGCCTCCTAAGATTGTACGTAATGATTTTGGAAAAGAACAAGCTTCTGAAATGCAAGATGTGATGTTTCTCCAGCCAGAGCACTGGACTGGCATAAGAAAAACCTCTAGAAGAAACACTCTCTCCCCCCCCCCCCCCAAAACAAGACAGGTCTACTCTCTTCTGAAATTCAGGAGACCATTTTCAAATTGTGTATTGGGGAAAAAAGTCCAGGTAAACTTATTCATCCCAGGATTTTGCACTAGATTTTAAAACAGAAAAATAGGCACTCTCTCTTTCCTTGTCCTTGGAAGAGTAGGGCTACTCAATTGTTTTTTTTAAATTCACTTACTAGGACGAGAACTGCAGTAGATACACGCATGGGTCCCTCTAGTGCAGTGGGCTGAGAACCTGGATTCCCATTGTAGTTCTTTGTGACTCTGGACTAGTTACTTAACCCTCTATTACCCCCCATGTACAAAAACAGACTATGAGCCCACAAGGGACAAAGAACGTACCTACATATAATAGATATACAGGTCTCATCCTCCCAAACAGATGGCGGTTCCCCTGTTTCCTGGACTGCTTTTAGTTATTCCTCCTCACCTGCTCAATTGTAGTCATACCGCACACAGGTTTTTTGTGTTTTTTTTAACATTAAAACTGCTGCCAACATCTTTGTAGGGGCTGCCTTTCAAATCCTGTGCCCAATAAGACAACGGGACTACAGGTGACATCACTGTGGGGGGCTTGGTCTGTGAATATGAGGGAAGAAAGTTACAGTATTTGCAAAATTATAGTGTTCGCGAGAAAGCTACACACCTAGCACCCCCCCCCTCCCACACACACAATATGAAGGGAGACCTGTAAATCGCTTTGGTTGTACCACAGAAGGGCAGTATATCAAATCTATTTCAATCGTTACCTATTACTTACTTACACTTTTTCCATAGCCCCAGCTTCCCTCCAAACATATCAGCTTGTTGGAAGAAGGAATCCATGGAGAGGGACTTTGTCATAGAGAGAGGAATTGCCAGCAGAAAAAGAGAAGTGTCGATGACCCTGTACAAATCGTTGGTGAGGCTCCGCTTGGAATGGTGTTCAGTTCTGGAGGTTGTACCTTGCTAAGGATGAAAAAAGACTTGGAAGTGGTCCAGAGGAAGGCAGTGAAAACGATATTTTGGCATACCCATTTTCGCAAGAATCATCGAGACCCACGTAAGTAAACAACTCACAATTTACATGGAGCAACACTCGTGCCTCCGCCCGTCCCGATTCAGATTCTGTCAACAACATAGCACAGAGCTTCTCCTCCTCCAACCCCTGGAAAGCCTTCAGTGGTGTGCCACTTTCCCCCATCCTATTCAATCTTTTCATGAGCTCACTAGGTAACATCAAATTCAAAGACGAAAGCATAATGTAATACGCAGATGACATTTTTCTCCTTATTCCCATACCCATACCCAAAAATCAGACTTACCCAACAAAATCTCACACAATATAGAAAAAAAAAAAAATCCAAAATTGGGCAACAACCAACAAACTGAAGCTAAACGCAACTAAAACCAAAGTTCTATACTTCCACACGGCCCGGTAAACGGCACCTACAAGTGTCACCCTTCCATCGGGCAAAACCCTCTCCATAGATGAGTCTCCAAAATCCTAGGTTGCATACTGGACTCCGCTCTAACCGTCTCCGAAAAAAATCCCTCTGCACCCTGAAACAATTAAGACTAATCAGACCTTACTTTCACCAATACCGCTTTGCCTTAATCGTACAACTGATGATCCTACCGCAACTTGACTACTGTAACTCCATCTACAAGGGAATCAACGCTGCTCTAATTCACAAAGTGCAACTCATCCAAAACACTGCCGTAAGACTTATCTTCAACCTGAGAAAATACAACTCAGTCGCAACCTTCATCAAACAAATGCGCCGGCTTGAATAACATTCAAAATATCTCGCATCATTCACCGCATATTGCGGCCCCGCTCATCCAACTCTTCTCAATAGCATGGTCTAATTCCCGCACAACCCTCAACCGGATGCTACTCAATCTCCCGTCCGCTAAAGATCTTCACTATAAACGAGTTTTCCACTCCGTGCTTACCTTCCTAGGAGTCAAAACTTGGATTGGCCTTAAAGAAAAGACCAGAACTGAACCTTGCCACATCATCTTCCGAAGAAAACTTAATCTCCTTTACCCTCTCTCTTCTCTCTCTCGCCTTGAGCCTGTATAGGTACGAGCGACGCACAAATAGAAGATTAGATTAGATATTGGGATTGTGCCTGTTCCGAGAGACGTATGGGAAAAGGAGTGAATATCTGAATATGGAGGAAAGAAGGGATAGAAGACATACGACACAGACGTTTCATACTCGAAGGGTATTAATCTACAAACAAATCAATTTCAGAGACAGAGAAACGGTAAAACTAGAGGACATAATATGAGGTTGTGGAGTGGTAGACTTAGGCGTAACATCAGGAAATACTTCTTCATGAAGAGAGTGGTGAATACCTGGAATGCTCTCTCCCTGTAGAGGTGGTAGAGGCAAAAACTGTGATGGAGTTCAAAAATGCTTGGGATAGATACAAAGGATTCCTAAATAGAAAGAGGACAGTATTGACATAAAACTCGACAGATCAAAAACTATAAACTTCATTTATGATGAGCTGGGAAGCGAAAATGATGACGGACAGACTTTTATGGTCTGCAGCAAGACGGATTGGGAGGGGCTGGAGTTAG
Source organism: Geotrypetes seraphini (assembly GCF_902459505.1). Taxonomy (NCBI): domain Eukaryota; kingdom Metazoa; phylum Chordata; class Amphibia; order Gymnophiona; family Dermophiidae; genus Geotrypetes; species Geotrypetes seraphini. Next base: position 41,839,086 of record NC_047100.1, read on the forward strand.
CTTTGAGGGAGACTCCAGCAGACAAACATCTATGATCTCCATCCCAATATACAAACTGAAGGATCAGAAGCCATTATGTGTATTTTAATCTACATTCAAATTGTCGGAGGAGGGGGGAAAAAGACATCGTATACCGAAACTTAGCAAGTAAAACGAATAATTACTAGTTTGTTGCTACCTTGAGAATGAACCTGACTGTTGGGCAGACTGGATGGACCACACAGGTCTTTGTCTGTCATCATTTACTCTGTTACTTCCCATCGTCATACAACCTTCCCTGCTACAAAAGAGAAGTCAACCTTCAACTCTTTGTGTTTAAAATAAAATAACGAAGTAGAGAAAGATGATGCCTGGGAGGGATGGGAGTGTTCACATTACAGCACATCTCGGAAACCTCTGTCTCTTTTTCTCAAACACTCTCCCTCCCCTTCCCTCCAATTCATTTCTTTCTATTTAATAAACGGGAGTGCACTTGTATTCTTAATCTAAAGTATCCTATCAATTCCTCATCGCAAATAATACCCCGGGCTTATCTCCGAGCATGAGCATAGGATAGCTGGATGACTGGCTTCTCTTTCTTTTGAGATATTTTGAAATACTATTCAATCCAAACCTTTTTTCCAGGTGCCAAGAACTTTGCCTTTCATAGAACAGATTCAGTCCATTTACTCAGGGGGGGGGGGCTCATCGTAGCAACTATATTGACCCTGTAATACTGGGCCACGGCACGAGGCTATTCCGTTATTGATTCCTGACCGGTTTATCAATAAAGCGTACGTACGTGCTATCTTGAATGCTACTGAAACTCACACAGTGCAAATCGCGAGCATTAATTAGCAGTTTGCACATATTTTGAACCTCAGTGATGCCGCTTGCTTTCTTTGCTGATGCCTTCTTTCCAGCAATGGTGACTTTTTTTTTTTTTTTTTTTTAACTATTATCGTATTTCTAGCACCTGTCAAATGTTATTCCCATCTGCAGACATGAAGTAGCCCCTCCACTTGGAATTCATGTATGCTTCTATTAAAGCAGCAAATCTTCCCCTCAGCTTCACAATCAGGTATCATCGAATGCACTTATAGTGGCTCTCAAAAGCATGTCTCAATAAATACCAGCTTCAAGATAGCTACGTGGTTCTCTCTATGCTTTACTGTATTTCATTGTTCCAGTCAAGTCTCAGCAAAAGACTGTGACTTTTTATTAAATGATGCTAGCCAGATATTTCTAACAGCTAACAAGTCTCGCCAAAGATTACGACAATATGGCAGGAGTCACCCTTTTATTTATTTTCAATTATTTAATATACCAGCTTCCAAATAATACAGCATCAAAGTGGTCACAAACAGGTTTATTCGACAGATAAATTGATACAGGCATTTAACAATAAAACAGTTACTAATAACAGGAAGGGTGTTGGCCAGTGGTTAGAGCTACAGCTTCAGTACCCTAAAGTTGTGGGTTCAAACCCCGCGCTGCTCTCTGTGACCATGGGCAAATCACTTAATCCTCCACTGCCCCAGGTACATTAGATAGAGAGGGGAAAATGCTTGAGGAAATACCTGTATGTAAACTGCTTTCAGTGTGGTTGGTAAAACTACAAAAAGGCGGTATACTTTTATTTATTTCCCACCCTCCCAATTTCTGAGAATGGGGCAACAGAGAAAGCAGGAGGGTGATAAGAAACAGAATAATTAAGGCAAACTAGTAGTGTATAGATGCCAAGTGCAAGGGGAATCGGGTGGCAGAGAGACTTGTACATAAACCTATTCCTATTGCTTGAAGATTTCATTGCCCCAGTTCCTCGTAACTCACTTCAGGTCTGGAGCAGTTAGCAGAAGAAGAGAAAGGCCTTCGGGGACTGCAGGGATCTGATTTGAAGTGGCTGTAGGAACATTGACATGCAGTTTCTAGTTGAAGGGCTCTTCCTGGGGAAATGCGGAGTCGTTTCTCTGTTTCCGAGCGGAGGGGGTGGTTGGGCAGCTACGTAATAGGGTGCTTTGTCGTCGAGGCCCTTGTTGATTGGTAGCCGGTGCGCTGCGTGTAGTGCAGGGTCGCCGTAGACAGTTAAGGTTTTTTTGCAGTGAGGCCACTGATGAGTGTATTGCAATCATCCATATGTGAGAGAACACAGGCATAGAGGGATCCTATGTAACTGGTGCAGGACTGGCACAACGGATCTGTGTCCTTTCCCAGGCAGAGAATCCCCAGGAATGGGGTCTCAGGGCACCGAAGCCTCAGAAAAATGAACTTGAAACGCAAGAAAGGAATAAAAAGTAAGCAGAGCAGATCAAAACTGAGCTGCGGACTGGGGCAATGCCTCTATAGGGGGAGGCACTCAAAGTTGCAAGCCAGTTCATGGGAAGGGATAAATCACTTCACGGATGGAATCTGGAGTAGATGTAACTTCCCTCCCTTTTTTAAAAAAAAAAATAAATATTGACTATTTATTCTAATGATCAGATATCATAGCACATGGGTAGTATATATGTGGGGGTGGGTTGGGGAATGTATATCATTTGGAACAGGATTGATAATAAAAAGGGGGGTATTTAATTTATCATATAAGAATATTTGATTGTAAATACAAGTGATATATGGAAATTTGTTTATATTATGTTTAATTCACTTGTTGTAAGATGCAAAAATGAATAAAGAATTATAAAAAATAAATAAATAAATAAATATTATTTTATATTGTAAACTGTTGAAATTGTAACCTCTGTTTTATATTTGCAGTATATCAAAGGGTGGCTATATCCTGCTTTTCTGCGGAGGGCGCTACTTCAGGGCAAAAAGACCATTCTGGCGCTGTGCTTGGAGCAGCGGGCACCTACTCTTCAACAATGTAGACAACACACGACTACCTTCTTGAAAATGGAACGCACGCAGCTTCGCTCCTTAGAGTCTCCAGCTGGCCGGCGGTTCCTACAAATTTGGGGACTCTTCTGGAATACATTTTCCCCCATTTCGAAAAATAGACCGATGAACTGCTGAGCTGTTGTATCGATTTGTAGTCCTGCCTTTTCTCTTTTCTTTCGTTTGCTCCCTTGCCTACCTTTCTCTTGACTGTGGATGGGTTGGTTTAGTGTCTTTCTACCCCACTGTACCTGTTACTTGGTTTGGATTCGCTGCGTTTGTGTTGTCATTGCTCAATAAAAATGATTTAAACATATTTGCAGTATATCAAATAAACTGAACTTGCTGAATTCCTTTACAGGCAAAGAACTACTCTAATGTTAACTGCTGGCACGTATCAATTGCAGCTTAATAAATAAGTACCTTAGTAGAGAAAGCTTCCATTGTGTTTCCAAATTCCCCCATTAACAAATGTTCTCTTTTTTTAATATATAGCTAAATCAATTCAGTATTTACCTTGGCTCCACCCCTGAGTAACGTCATGCAATACATTCTGCAGCAGAAACTGTTACGTGATTAGGAAATGAGGCAGATGACATACGGACCTAGCCAGGATCACAAATATTATGGACAGCGAGTTGACAATTTCAATTGCTAGAAATCATATTTATTTCTAATTGAAACCTGTGACTTTGCCCCTTTTTATTTTTTTTAATCAAAGCTAAGATCTTATTAGCTCATTGGTAAGATGCCAAGGTATGGCTCAGTTCAAAGGAAAGCCGGAATGGCTTCAACTGCTATTCAATGGGACTTTCAAAACATCTCCTGTGGCTGCTGACTGATATAAAGTTTTACGGGTAGAGGTTTATGCATGAACAACACTTTCCCATCATTTCATTTCAACACTAGTCACTCAACTTAAGCCATGCTGCCCACAGCAGAGCCTCCCCCCCCAAAAAAAAAAAATAAAAAAAATTAAAGATTGATGTGATGATGTATTGTTGCCATAGTAACAGCTCAACATCACCTCGATCCGTCTATCTTCGTTAACTGTGACATCAGCATGCAGTATAAGAGAGTAAGGTGTAGAGACTTTACAAAATCCCTCTCCAAAGCTCAAGGTCAGACTTTTCTCTGCCTAGAGAAAAAAGATCCAGCTATTCAGGAAGGCATCCCTTAAAATGCCTTTATTTCATTAGCAAATAACTCTTCCTCCACATTTGGAAAGGGAAAAGGGATTTGTATACTGCCTTTTTGTAGTTATACAATGTAAGAAATGAACTAAGAAATACATTTCTAATAGAGTGAATTACTAATAAATATAAATTTTGCTAACAGTTGAATAATGTTAATTATTGCAGAGTGTAATAATACATAAATAAAGTAGGAGGAGACACACCGAGGTGTGCAAAAGACACTAAGGGAGGGGGGAGGGGGGATGAAGCATTCCTGGGAACCCAATGCCTCCAGTAATTGTAGAACATGATGCCTGAGCAGTATAACATAAAGGTTTTGTTAAAGTAACAAGTCAAAGGACGCAGCACGAAGAATGAGCATGTGCTGGGAGGATAACATAACATAAAAACTCACTGCTATACCGCAAATACCATTACGTTCTAGGCGGTTCACAGAGATTAGCGATACCAATGAATGAACATCCAATGTCTAACTTCCGAAAGATTCTATAAAAAGATGCGTCTTTAAAAGCAAGTCGGAATTGTTGGTAGGAGTTTGAAAGTGTAAATATGCGAGTCAGATCCCTAATCCATGAGGCTACCTGAAAGGACAGCTATCGTTCCAGGAATTTCTTATATTTGCATCCCTTTGCAGAAGGAAACGAAAATAGTGAATGGGATTTTCTAGAATGTTTGGAATTTGTAATAATGAAAGATTCCATAAGATACTCTGGGATTAGACCCGTTAACGCCTTAAAAAAAATACAGCCGAACTTAAATTTAACCCGTACTTCAACCGGAAGCCAGTGCAATCGACGGTAGAAATCGGTGACATGATCCTACTTCTTTAAATGAAAAATCAGTCTAACTGCTGCATTCTGAATAGAGTTGGTGGTCTAAGAAATAAGGAAAACGGGGGGGGGGGGGGGGGGGGAAGTAAACCGAGGCGTGGAAAACAGAAGTATAGAGGGAAACATTTGATAGGTTGTGAACTGTTGCTGCTCTAACCAACAAGCAGGCAGGCAGGAAGGACTAAGAAATGTATGAACTAACTATATAACAAATGATTGTACTAATAAGCTCTGTGTGCCTGCTTTGCTATTTCTGCATTTGAACAGCCAGTGTCTGGCCAGAGAGAAATAAATTATTTTCTGCTTTACTACTAGACATTCTGGACCATCCTTGTGAGGTGTTTCTTCCTTTCTCACATACAACCAAACTTCAAGCATTTTCCTTATCTGTTCTAATGGGCTCACAGCCAATCTAATGGCAGTGGAGGGTTAAGTGACTTGCCCACGGCCATAAGGAACTACACATTGGGAATCAAACCCAGCTCCCCTGGTTCTCGGGCTGCTGCACTAACAATTAGGTTATTCCTCCACTCCACCGTGGCACTAAAGATGTCATTACCATGTGAAAGCTCTTTGGGGATTTCTGTTAATGAGTTCATTCATGTACCAACCACAGTGGCAATACTGCAGAAAGTCTCAGGAGAGAGCCCAAGGCTTGCCCAGGCCTAGAGAATGAACTCCCTTCTCACCCGTATGTGGGGAAAGCGCTTATTTATAGCTTCTGCCTGTGCTGTATCGACTCCCCCCGAAATTCGCAGGGGTTACGTTCGCTGAGTGACCGTGAATGTTGAAAAACTGCCAATATTGGAAGACTACTGTAATCCTCTCTTGCTTCGTCCCCAATTTAAAAAAAACAAACAAAAAAAAAGTTGTTTTCTACCTCCGGTCTCATGTGCCTCATCAGGCCACAGAAGACACCACAGTTTGGTCTTGAGCATGGTGCTCAGTGCTTACCCTTGACATTTCCCCGCCACCAGACCCAGCAAAGGTACCCTGGTTGCCCTAGTCAGCGGTGGTGATATTTCTTGCTCTACGTGTTGTGGGAGGGGGCACTGGAGGCGCACGGCCAGGGAAGACCGCGGGTTGGGGAAGGGAAGGGAAGGCTGGCTGAGCATAGAGAGCTTTTCCGTTGCTCAGTCATTTGCGGTATTTCTGAACGGAAGAGGCAGTCAGAAAATACCACGAATGACCGAGTCTGTGAATCGCGAACCGCAAATTTGCCGGGATATACTGTATTGCAGTTCTCAGCGGTGCTTTTCATGGCGTCATTAAATAAAGAAGAAGTGAAATGCCAAACACATGAAATTAAAAGACCAATACTGCACTGGAGTTCATCCCATTTTCTATATTTAGCATATGGTAAGTGAAGAAAAGATACATATTATACTGTGAGGAAATAAGAGTGGGTAGAATGGCTACAGTTTCTGACAATGTTACAATCTCAAGCAGAGAATCTGCCTCAGGCACCTAATTGCGTTTCATTCATCTTTAGATGGACTTCTTACACCAATTATTTAGTGATGCTAATAGACCTTAACCGGGGAAAGAAGGATGGGAGGAAAGTCTGAGATAAGAGGAAGTTAGAGAGGGGCTGGGCAGGAGGCAGAAGAGACAGATACAGGGGATGAGAGAAGCAATCGGAGGAAACAGTGTCAGAAAAGTGAGAAGCTACAGGCTGTAACAGAGATAAAGATGAAAGAGGGAAAGGAGCAAGGTTTGCGTATGGTGGGGGTTGAGGGATCGCCCAGCTTCTCTCGACACCCTGCTGGGCAGCGGGGGATCACAATCTATAATTTTTCTTTCAGCAGCTCTGGCCTCTTCCTCAGTCTAGCTCTGAGCTCTATCAAATATTCAGCTTCCCTCTGTTAAATAATACATCAGAGTAATCAACAGGAGAGGAGCGCACACGGCTAATCACAGCCTGCTTTTAAACACTGTCCAAAAGCGTCGAGAAGGACGTCGAGGGCCTGCGACGCAGCAGGGTGGGCAGAGACGCAGCACTTCTGCCAACAATACCCTGCTGAGAATGAAACCCAAAGCTTCCCCCTGTTCTCGCCTGGCGGAAGGTGATGCCGAAACCCTTATTTTAAGCTGACAACCGGCACAAATTGCAAGCAGCAGGTGCAAACGCTGAAAGAAACAGATGGAGCTGGGAGGAAGGGAGGAGAAAGTCAGCTTTTAGGAGGTTGCAGATGGCACTGTGCCTTCAAGTTGGCTTGCCAAGACACCCAAGTTGCATAAAGGTGAGTTGCAACAAGGGTATTTTATCTTCATCACAAAATAATTCCCCTCTGACGGCATAAGCTGCACAATTGGGATACATTGTTAGTCCACTAGAACGTACAAAACTTCTACTCATTTCTATAGGGCTACGAGAGGTACACGGCGCAGAACACATTATAATGCAGCTACTTTCTCTGTCCCTAATGGGCTCACCGGGGGCCGATGGAGGGTTAAGTGATTTGCCCAGGGTCACAAGGAGCCGCAGTGGGAACTGAACCCATTTCTGCAGAATTTTAGTCCGCTGCGCAAACCTCACAAGACGTAAAGGCTAATAAGCTAAATAATAGAGCAAGGGATATCTTTATCGGACTCACTGAAAACATTTTTTGAGCAACATTTGGGGCCTAACGCCCTCCGATCCGAACAGAATGATACAGATAGAGATATCTGAAAGAGCAGGAAGTGACCTTTATGGTTACGAAGAGGTTGCACGGAGATCGTATGCCACCAGATGGACTCAGAGCAGCTACGAAGCAATTGAATACACGAGAGACCATCCGTCGTCTTTTCTGCGTGCTCGATCATGAAAAGGGAGAAAATACTAGCAAATACCAACAGAAACTAATACGGCCATCACAACGGGACTTGGCGGAACTGGCATAAATTGGGGGAGCCTTGCCTATCATTCAGTTACACTGTAGTTTCAAACACTGATGTTCCTCGATGATGGATGATCATCTCTTTTAACTGACCACTCTTTCTGTGATGACTCGAGTGCTGGTCATGGAGACGTTTGATGGTCTGCTTTGTTTTATCTGGCTTAATGATGTCTGTCATTGAGGCTTTTTGTATGACTTATGGAATTTTATATTTTGATGTATGTTTGGGTTTGGCCAGTTTTGGCCTTAAATGATATTTGTCATTGATGTGACGTGTTTTGTTATATGTATTTTGATTTGATATGTAATTTGTTATAGTGTGTCCTGGAAGTGATTTGTACGACAAATGTAAAATGTTCTATTTTGTATGTTAATACGTAACTCGCCCTGGATAAGGGAGGGTGAGAAATAAACAAAACAAACTTCTACCGGAAGAACAGAGTCAAAATCTGCTGCCTGCCTCAAAGAGCACCAGCTTTCCCAGGAAGTCACTAAAAAAACGAAATGGAACTTACAACAATTGACAACTCTCTCTAGGCTGGAGAAGCTGGGGCTCTTCACCCGGGAAAAGCGGAGACTTAGAGGCGACATGATAGAGACTTATAAGATCATGAAAGGCATGGAGAAGGTGGAGAGGGACAGATTCTTCAGACTAGCGGGGACAACAAAAACAAGAGGGCATTTGGAAAAACTGAGAGGAGACAGATTCAAAACAAATGCTAGGAAGTTCTTCTTCACTCAGAGGATGGTGGACACCTGGAATGCGCTTCCAGAAGAGATGATAAGACAAGAGTACAATATTGGGTTTCAAAAAGGAATTGGATGACTTTCTGAAGGAGAAGGGGATTGAAGGGTACAGATAGAAGGTAACTATACCTGGGGGGGCCGCCGCGGGAGCGGACTGCTGGGCATGATGGACCCCTGGTCTGAACCGGCAGAGGCAATGCTTTTTTTTTTTTTTTTCTTTCTAGGTCCCTTATCAATTCACAGCATGGAATAATGGATGACAAAAAACAGAATCTGATTCCTCAAGTGGCCTGACCCTCCTGCAAAAACCTCTGCCATTTCTCGCTCATCAGTTTGTGAGGAGCACAGAAGGCAGTGCCTTTGTCACTTCTCTCGAAGATAAGAAGGCTGCGAAGTGGCTCTGTTCATTAGAACAACGTAGCAGCCCTTTTACCTCGACAATAGCTCTGGACATGTCATTGGGCGCTGCTAGTTGTTCCTGTACAAAGAGAATGAGGAAACCACTTCCGCAATCAACCACACTGCCAGGAGAAAGCGAATCAAACACAGACAGAAAAAAATAACAGCAGTTAAAGCACAAGGCCCATTTGGTCTTTCTCTGATGTAACACCGCAGAACCCACCTGGTTCTCAACTGTCTTGCATCCAAGGATTCTTACTGTGCTTAGCTCATGCTTTAATTCAGTTACTGTTTTGGCCTCTACCAACCCCGCATTTGGAACTGTTCCGCACATCTACCACTTTTTCTGTGAAGAAATATTCCCTCATTATACTCCCGAGTCCACCTTTTCTGTCTTGCTACTGGAATTCCTTCCCAAAAGACAAACGATTTCCAGAGGAGTATTGCATATGTCTGAGGTATCTGAATACCACTTCCCCCCCTGTTCTTCTAAGTCAGAGCTGCCCACACTTTTTTGGCTTGCGAGCTACTTTTAAAATGACCAAGTCAAAATGATCTACCAACAACAAAACTATAAAAAAACAAAACAAAACACAAAGCACACTGTACACAGAGAAAATGTTAATTCTTTATATTCGGGGGGATTTCCTAAGAGATCAAGGCAGATGACTTTAAAATATGCAATGTCACCTCAGTAACAACTACACAAAAATAGATAAGTTACCCCCTCCCCTTTTACTAAACCTCAATAGCGGCTTTTAGCGCAGGGAGCTGCGCCGAACGCCCCTCGCAGCTCCCGAAGCTCATACGGTCCCTGCACTAAAACCCATTATTGCAGTTTAGTAAAAGGGGGCCATAGTGCAAAATATAGACAGCAGATATAAATTCTCAAACGGACACATTTTGATCACTAAATTGAAAATAAAATCATTTTTCCTACCTTTTTGTCTGGCGATTTCATGAGTTTCTGGTTGCACTTCCTTCTTCTGACTGTCCAACTTTTTCTTCCTCTCTCCCTGCCCCCTCCCCTTTCTTTCTCTCTCTCTCTGTCTGTCTGTCTTTCTATCTCCTCGTCTGTCCTTTCTTTCTCCCCCAAGCCGCCACCGCCGCTGTCATCTGGGAACAGGCCCCCCGAGCCACCATGTTCTCCCTGCTCCCCGATGCTGTTAACAGGCCCGCAGCCTTCCGCCTGACGTCAATTCTGACGTCGGAGAGGAAATTCCGGCCCAGCCAGGCAGCGATTGGCTGGCCTGTAACTTCTTCTCCGACGTCAGAATTGACATCAGGGGGAAGGCTGGTGTGCCCGGCGCTTCTGCAGTCTAGCCTGTTACAGCGTCAGGGAACGGGGAGAATGCAAAGGCAACACAAGTCTATCGCCCAGTGTCTTACTTTTCTCATTGAAACAGAGATAAATCGGTACTCTTCAGATCTGCCTGCCAACAGACACCAACATCCAGAAATAGATACACATCTGAGCCCGCAAGCAGGCTAATTGAAACCTGACAGGGCGAGCCTTCAAGACCGATATGCCTTCGAGTCTTGAACCAGTGGGATGTACCAAAGCAGTCCGAGCCAAATGAGTCTGCTGTGGGCACTGAGGACCCAAAAAGTTAAGTCCTTTTGTGCTGCCGCCTCTACTCAGTAGAAGTTCATGAAAGTATGAAAGGTGGACCGTGTAGCTGCCCTACAAATTTCCTCAGGTAACACTGTCTGGGACTCTGTCCGTGAAGAAGCCACACCCCACATAGAGTGCGCTCTCAAAGTGATCCACCTGTAACTAGAAGCCTTAGAGGCTGTCATTCACAGGCGGCTAGAGCTCATTAGCACAAAAATGATCTGAAAGGTAAAATTCATTTGTCACTTCTAGGTAACGGAGAACTCTCCTAACATCCAGCAATGCCAAAACTTTATCTTCTCATTATTATTATTATTATTATTTTTTTTAATTATGCAAACCCATGGGAAGGAACACAGGTAGTCAGACTTCCTGATTTATATGGATGCCCGAGACCACTTTGGCAGAACGAAGGGACCATGCAGAGGGAGACCCCTGCCTCCATAAACCTATCTACAGAAGAAATTGGGTGAGGTAGGGCATAATGATTTCTTGGGAGAGGGGTATAGAGAAGGATGCGGATGAATCGACTGAATTGTAGCAATCTTTTGATCTTGTAAGTAAGGAAGAGATCTGTGAAGTACTTGCTCATATTTCTCCGACTCATGCTGCTTTGAACCCTTGTAATTCAAGCACTCTATGACGGTAAGCTCTTTTGTTGTTTAATTTGTCAACAAATAACTGATGGGAGGAGAATTACCTAAGGTGTGTAAGGAATCCACCGAAACTCCAGCGTTAAAGAAAAAGGGATTGGATGTTGAAGATTTAAATAATTTTTTGCCCTATTTCTGTTGTTCCTTTTTGAGGGGAAGGTAATTGAGAAAGTAGTGTTGAATCAATTAAATGATTATATATTACAAAAAAAAAACAAACTATCTTGATGAGCTTCAATTTGGATTTCAACACGCACATAGTGTTGAATTGTTAATGATTTCAGTGTTTAGAGTTTTTGAGGGAAGGGATTGATAAACGTAATAAATATCTTATGGTATCCCTGGATGTTTATGGTGCATTCGACAAGGTAAACCCATACACTATGCTGTTGAAATTGAAACAGTTGGGATTAGTAGGGGATGTTTTAAAATGGTTTATTACATCCTATTTAAAAGAAAGAGCTTTGCGGGTGAGGAGCAGGAATACGGTGTCAAGAATAGTCAAAGTTAAAAGAGGGGGGTCAGCCCTATCTGCAATTTTGTTTAATATTTATATGGCTTCGTTGGGGATGAAGTTCCAAGAAATGGGCGTGCAATACAGAATATATGCTGATGATATTCTGGGGTTTTTTCCTGATAAAATATATCCTTAGTACAGAACTATGTTTGCAACGATACATGGAAATGATCAGGAGTTGGACGGATGAACATGATTTGAAATAAAATGGAGACAACTTTGAGTTGGAAAGATGACTATTTTAGGAATGTGTTTAGATAGTTGTCTGACAATGGAAAATCAAATATTGAAAATGATCAGGGTGGGTTATAGGTAACTTCAAATGCTTTATAGATTGAAGCCAATACAGCCCGTGTTTGACTTTCGCAGCGTGGTTCAAGCATTAATCCTGAGTAGAGTGGATTATTGCAATTCACTCTACCTGGGAGTTGCGAGCATTGCAGATGTTGATCAATTCTGCTGCAAGATTAATTACAGGGGTCTCAAGGAGTTCACATATAACTCCTGTGTTGAAAAAATTGCACTGGTTACCCATACAACAAAGAGTGCAGTTTAAGATTCTTGTGATTATCCACCAGACATTGTACCACGTTTCGCCAAAGATATTACAGGAATTCTTTGAAATTTATAAACCGAGAAGACATCTTAGATCTGAAAATGAGATGAAATTAAGTTTGGAGGGTAGGATGTCTATTACGCAGGTCAGGATTGGAGCATCAGTGATGTCCGTGGCTGGTGTAAAACTCTGGAATGCCCTGCCTGGTATCTTACAATTCTGTACTGGGAAAGAAGATTAACTTTAAGAAAATGTTGAAAACACAATTTGCTAATGCTTTCCTATGCTAATGCTTATTCCATTTGAAAATATCATTCCAGAATATTCTGATAGGAATGTATGATTTAATGCCTCTTTGCATTCTTAACCTGTTTATCTTTGAGTTGATTTGGTATTTCGTCATCTACCATGGAATGGATCGTTTGATCTAATGCCTTTCTGCTTCTTTAACTGTTGAAATTTGATCTGATATGCCTATATATGCTGATTTGGTGTTTTGATATCTATCATGGGGGGATTTTAATGCTGTTGTCCAGTTATGTCTGTGTTACATGTATGGAAATCTTAGAGAGCACAAGATATTATGTATGTAATATGTAAACCGCATAGTTGTATGCAGTATATAAAATTTTTACATAAATTTATTAAATGATTTGCTTTTATGTCTTTTTGTAATTTGTGACATTGTTTTAATTATGTATGTTGGATTGTAACTCGTTCAGAATTTGGGGATGGCTGTGAGTAATACATTTTTTTAAATAAATAGATATAATAGGCATCTCTGAGATCTGGTGGAAAGCATGGTGATAGGGTAGATCAAATTGGTGGAGGCGCAATATTACATGTTAAGGAAGGCCTTGAATCGAATGGACTGAAAATTCTACAGGAGCAGAAACCAGACCGTGGAATCCCTATGGGTAGAAATTCCATTTGTAAAGGGGAAAAGGATAGTGATATGCCTGACCAGAATGAACAGACGGATGCTGAAATGTTACCAGAAATTAGTTAGGCTAACAAGCTGGGTTACACAATAATAATGGGTGATTTCAAGTACCCTTGATATTGACTGGGTAAATACATCAGGGCATGCTAGGGAGATCAAATTCCTTGATGAAATTGACGACTGCTTTATAGAGCAATTGGTTCAGGAACCAACAAGAGGTGAAGCGATTCTAGACCTGGTTCAGGCGTTCAGTTTGTCAAATTGACCTATTACATCTTTCAGTGTTACAGAGATTTGTTTTGAGTTTCTCCGATTCATCAGAATTGAATGCCATTTCTGGCATCACTAACTCCCCCACATCAGCGTCAGTGAAGACCAAAGCAAAAAATTAATTTAATCTCTGTGCTATGGCCTTGTCTTCCCTGAGAACCCCTCTCATCCCTCGGTCATCTAGCGGTCCAACTGATTCTCTTTTCAGCTGCTTGCTTTTAATATACCTAAACAAGTTTTAACTGTGTGTTTTTTTGCTTCCTGTGCAATTTTCTTTTCAAGGTCTCTCTTTGCCTTCCTTATTAATGCCTTGTATTTTGACTTGCCATTCCTTGTGCTGTTTACAATTATTTTCATTCAGATCCTCCTTCCTCTTTGTGAAGGATTCTCTTTTAGTTCTAATAGCTTCCTTCACCTCACTCATTAACTATGCTGGTTGCCATTTGGTCTTCTGCCTTCCTTTTTTTTTTTTTAATACATGGAATATATCTAGTCTGGGCTTCCAGGCTGGTATTTTTCAATAACATCCATACCAGATGTAAATTTTTTATCTTTGCAGCGGCTCCTCTAAGTTTCTTTTTTACCTTTCTCTTCATGTTATTACAGTCTCCTTTTTTATAGTTAAATGCTGTTGTATTGAATTTCCTGTGTGAATGATTATATCAAATCTGATCATGTTATGATCACTGTTATCAAACGACCCCAGCAAGGGTAGATGTGAATCACTTGTTTATTCATTCCAAAACTACTAGGACTAGGGGGCATGCAATGAAGCTGCTAAGTACAAACCGGATTTAAGACAAACCGGAGAACATATTTCTTCATACAACGTGTAATTAAACTCTGAAATTCGTTGTCAGAGAATGTGGTGAATCAGTTAGCTTAGCAAGGTTTAAAAAAGGTTTGGATAATTTCCTAAAGAGAAGTCCATAGGCCATTATTGAAATGGCTTGGGAAAATCCACTGCTTATTCCTAGGATAAGCTACATAAAATCTGTTTTACTCCTTGGGATCTAGCTAGGTACTTGGGTCCTGGGTCGGCCACTGTTGGAAATAGGATACCAGGCATGATGGATCTTGGATCTGTCCCAGTCTGGCAATTCTTCTGTTCTAATATTTGTTAGCATCAGGAGTAGCAGCCTATTGGTAAGCCTTTTCGTGACCTGCATCCTGCACTGCCTCAGCTACAGGAGACTCAATCTGTGCACTTAATTGCAACATGTCTTGAGCTTGGACTTGTAAAAAAAAAAAAATAAATAAATAAAAATTTGGGCCTCTTTCACAAAGCTGTGGTCGAGTGCTGCCACCCACAGTAGGGCCCTGATTCTCAAAAAGTGCGTCCCGATTTTAGGCAGCTGTAGGCGTCTTACAGCTGTCTAATCAGCCAATCGGGATGCACGTTTTAAAAAAAAAAATGCTCCCCAGGCAGGCCTGAAGGCACCTCCGGGAGCCTAGGGAGACCCGCAAGACGCCTAAGCTCGCCTAAGGGCCTTAAGCGAACCTAGGTGGCCCTACGCGTCTCCCTAGTAGAGGAAGAAACCTTAAAAATGTAGGCCAGCAAAATGCTGGTCTACATTGTAAGTAGACGCAGCTGCTATACTTATCGCGGCAAGGGATCTCTCTGCCGCTATAAGTATAGCGGGCCGCGGCCTGTCCGATCGGATGCCCCCCCCCCCCCCCCGACATTACCGATCTCCCTCCCACCCCGACACTACCAATGCTGGCAGGAGAGTGCCCAATCCCTCCTGCCCGAAGACAGCGCACCCCCCTCCTGCCCGAAGACGGCGCACCCCCCCCCCTCCTGCCCGAAGACTGCACACCACCCCCCGGCGCTAACAACCCCCAAACTAACCTGTTCTTCGGGCCAGACGGTTCTTTCCCGTCTAGCCGGTAAGCCCGCCTCGTCGAAATGAGGCGGGCTCGCCCCTTCCCGGCCCATCCCGCCGAAGCCTAAGGCCTGATTGGCCCAGGCTCTAGAAGCCTGGACCAATCAGGCCTTAGGCATAGCGGGTCCGCCCATCCCCACTTGGCCAATCAGACCTTAGACTTAGTGGGGATGGGCGGACCCGCTATGCCTAAGGCCTGATTGGTCCAGGCTTCTAGAGCCTGGGCCAATCAGGCCTTAGGCTTCGGCGGGATGGGCCGGGAAGGGGCGAGCCCGCCTCATTTCGACGAGGCGGGCTTACCGGCTAGACGGGAAAGAACCGTCTGGCCCGAAGAACAGGTTAGTTTGGGGGTTGTTAGCGCCGGGGGGTGGTGTGCAGTCTTCGGGCAGGAGAGGGGGGATGTGCCGTCTTCGGGCAGGAGGGGGGGGTGCCGTCTTCGGGCAGGAGGGATTGGACACTCTCCTGCCAGCATCAGTAGTGTCGGGGTGGGAGGGAGATCGGTAATGTCGGGGGGGGGGGCGGTTGGTAGTGTCGGGGGGGGCGGTCGGTCGGTATTGTCGGGGGGGGGGGGCATCCGATCGGACAGGCCGCGGCCCGCTATACTTATAGCGGCAGAGAGATCCCTTGCCGCGATAAGTGTAGCGGGCCGTGTCTAATCTAACCCGATTCTCTAACCCGCGTCTGTAACATGGACGCCGGTTACAGAATCGGGGTTTAGTTTAGGCCGATTCTGAATAGGACGCCTCTCCCGGGCGTCCTATACAGAATCAGGGCCTATCGCCTTCAATATAGGCGGCCTGCCTGGGGAGCATTTTTTTTTTAAAAAACGTGCATCCCGATTGGCTGATTAGACAGCTGTAGGACGCCTACAGCTGCCTAAAATCGGGACGCACTTTTAGAGAATCTGGGCCTAAGTGTACTAAAGCCTATAGGAATTGAATGGGATTTGGTGCATTTACTGTGACAGCATTGCTACCTTGGCTTTGTAGAAATGGCCCTAAGTAATTAAATCTAAATCGGGTCATCAGATTCAGGGGTACATAAGACCAATGGTCCATCAAACTCAGTAGCCCGTTCTCACGGTGGCCAATCCAAGCCACTAGAACCTGGCCAAAACCCAAGGAGTACCACCAACATTCCATGCTACCGATCCAGGGCAAGCAGTGGCTTCCCCCATGTCTTTCTCAATAACAGACTATGGACTTTTCCTCCAGAAACTTGTCCAAAACTTTCTTAAAACCAGCTATGCTATCTGCTCTTACCACATCCTCTGGCAACGCATTCCAGAGCTTAACTATTGTCCGAGTGAAAAAAAAAATTCCTCCAATTGGAGGAGTGTGTGGCGCGGTGGTTGAAGCTACAGCCTCCACAACCTGGGGTTGTGGGTTCAAATCCCACGTTGCTCCTTGTGACCCTGGGCAAGTCACTTAATCCTTCATAGCCCCAGGTACGTTAGATAAATTGTGAGCCTACCGGGACAGATAGGGAAAATGCTTGATTACCTGATTGTAAAACCGCTTAGATAACCTTGATATGCGGTATATAAAATCCTAATAAACTTGAAACTTGTTTTAAGAGTATTTCCCTGTAACTTCATTGAGTGTCCCCTAGTCAACTGGGAAGTGTGGCCAGTATTTAAGTTCCTAGATAGCAAATGAATCTTTATAGATTGTAATTTTCTGAGATAGGGTTATTTCATTGTATTTTATTTTATTTTTTAGAATGTAAGCTATTTGTGTATTTAAATTTTGTATATATTTTCCATTGTATTTTTTCTATGTATTGTAACTCTGTTGTTTTAGTGATTTTATTTAAAAAATATTTTACACTACAGTCCTGTAAAAATATTCAATGCAGTTTAAAGCTTTTTATCTGAGGCAGCAATACATACATATTTATATTTTCACCCTATGAAATTATATGTCATTCCTAAGCTCATTCAGTTTGTGAGAAAATCACTTAAGAACTCTTATTTTTAAAGATGACATCAATTCCCCTTTACAGAGTATTCTGTTTGTAAAAGAGTGTTTTGAGAGTTTCTATTTTCCTTCCTATGGAAGGCACTGTCCGAGGAAGATTTTGTTTGTTACACCATTTCAATCCAATTCACTCTGTGATCTTATAAAAGACCCACTGTCATACATTACAGCCCACACTCTGTCATGGTCTATGCCTGACACATACCATAGAGGTGCGTCCTGGAGCTAGATACAGTAAACTATATCATTAAGTCTTCTAACATAGCTGTTAAAATAACATGTTCTTCTCACAGCAGTTCCGTCATCCCCATATCTTACACTAGCTATCTCATTTCCCCAAACTAGATGTACTTTATTAAGCCAAAACCAAGGTCCTTAGCAACAAGAGAACTCCAAGAATCTCATCCACTCCCCTAACTATACCAGTTTCCTCTAAACTGCTCTTACAAGACAACTCTCTAGAACTAGCATAGTGCATACCAAATTTTGTGACTATAACCCTATTTTAGTGGTCGGATGCTCATCTATGACCATTAAAGCAGGGCTCCAACCTTAAATGGGGTTGCAAATCTGTATTTGAGGTTACAACCAGACCAAAAGAAATAATTAGTTGTCAGCCTGCGCTTCCCGTCGAGTCCACACCATAACGAGGCCTACATAGGCTCCACGGATGGCAGGGGATAGCACGTCACAGACAATACTTTATAAGGGCTAGGACCAATGACAATGGATGTGCTACTGATGCTATCTAATAAAAGCAAAGGATGTGGCAATCACCATGAACTATAAAAGAACGCAAGACATGGAATAGAGAAGAGATTACTAGATAAAAGTGAAGAGAGAAATGCAGCTGGTGGGGAGGAGTCAAGATGGTGGACGGACTCTGACGGTGTTCTGTCTGTTCCAGTGAATTTTCTTTGCTATTGTGGCTTACCTGGTTTTTTTTGCACTGAAACTGTTAGATTTCTTCGACTTTTCCACAATGCCACACTCTAAGAGAAAGGGAATGATGAAAGCCGTGATGTTGCCTGCTCTCTCATCTCCCCCAATACTGCCGACTTAGCATCAGATTTTGGATTGATGTTCGGGGGCTGGGTTCTGCGGTGGAGTTGAGCGAGGGAATGCTTGACTCCCTGGAACAAGATATTTCGCTGTTGCCTCCGATGGCGAATGTGCCACCCTGTCCAGCAAAAGTTTGGAGCCTGGAGTTGAGCTCTGGGAGGGATTGATTCCCCTGTACAAGTCTTTGGTGAGGTCCTACTTTGGAGTACTGTGTCCAGTTTTGGAGGCTGTAGCTCTACAAGGATGTGAAAAGACTTGAGGAAGATGATGAAAATAGTATAGGGTTTGTGCTATAAAACGTATGAGAAGAGACTGGAGGACTTGAATATGGATAGGAAGAGAAGGTGAAATGATACAGACCTTTAAGCACTTGAAAGGTATTAATATTCAAACAAATCTCTTTAAGAGACATAGGAGCAGTAGAAGGTAGGTTGCAGGAAGGTAGACCAGAGTCATGTCAGGAAATATTTTTTTACAGAGATATATTAAATAGAAGAGTTTTTCAATATTCTTATAAATGTATGCAAGTACTTGAACATATTACGATACTATAATGATGCTAATATCATTCCAAATGAAAAAAAAAAAAATACTTCTGGGACTAAATGCCTCAGGTTGCTTACTCTCTGCACATGCAAATAAATATATACACACATCCTTTGTCTCCTCCTGTGTGATTCACGTGGAGCTCACATTGAGTAATTATGCCAATTTTCTTGTCAAATGGTCTCCAGGTTCTCTGCCCTTGCAAACACACCTTGTAGGTAAGTCAGGCTGGGGTTTGGGAACAGGATGAGATATCTCCTCATTTGAGAATGCTAAGTTAGCACTCATGAAAGAGAATTCTTTTTCACAGTTCAAGGCTGAGAGCATAGAGAATGATGAGTGTTATAATAATCTACTCTTTATTAATTTCCCCACAGGAGATGCTGAGACAGGATTTCTTGGAGATATTGAAATTTCATCTAGATTTAATTCTTGAACTTTCTGTGGCCTAGTATCTCACTAACTCTCCACGGCAGATCAAAATTTCTTTTTTTTTGGGGGGGAGATGGAATTTGATACTTTTGTGTTACCCTCTAGGCTCAATCTCTCCAATCTCTTCAAAATACCAGTTGTAGAGTGATCTAATAGGGTCCGTTTGGTGGTCTCTTTTGTGTTGCAGAAAAGAACAAGGTCTTGAAGTTTTTAAATTTCATAATATTTATTTTATGGATGTAAAATAATTTGCCTGCTTTAGTTTCTGCAACACAAGAATTTATTTTACGCTTCTGAAGGCAATTTTCTTAGGTAACCCCTTTTTTAACATTCCTGAGGAAATATACTGCTAAATTTCAAAGAAAGACCAGTTGTCTTTGCGCAATCGCAGCTGAACTGATTTTTCAAGAAGTAGCTTGCAAAGAGCAGTAAGCAGATGATGAAGACCCCTCCTCAGAGTTAGCTGGGTTGATCAACCGTGGAGACAACTGTTTAGATTTGGGGCTAATGTGTGACAGAAAATTTCTGATCTCTCAAGACAATGTAAAACAAAGGCAAAGTTTCAAGTTTCAAGTTCAATTTTATTTGATGTATCGCCTATAACAGTTTCTAAGCGATGTACAATAAAATATCATAAATGATAACAAATAGTGTTAAAACAATACTTCTTAAAATTTTTGAAAGGCAAAAATTTATAACATACAATGTTAGAACTTTAAGGAGTTACATCACAAACTTGATACATTAGGGAAAAAAGGGAAAAAGGGAAAAAGTTACAATATTCTCAATCTAATATGGGAAAAACATTAAAGTTTCATACATAAGGAAGGGGCAAAAAATTAAAATTAAAAGATTAAAAATTGAGCTTGAAAAACAAGTAATATATAAACCAAGTATAAAATTAAATGGTAAAAGCATCTTTAAATAAAAAAGTTTTCAAAGATTTTTTAAAAGAATTGAGGTCTTTATCTTTTCTTATGTAAAAGGGCAGGGAATTCCAAGTGTGAGGTCCTAAAACAGAGAACATTTCATTTCTTCTTGTGCCTACTGTTTTTAAAGAAGGGACCGATAATAGATCTTGAGAAATAGATCGAAGGGAACGAGAAGCATGATAAGGAATAATCATTTTGGAGATAAATTGTGGTTCCTTAGACGCCATAGTTTTAAAGATTAGTAATGCTATTTTAAAAGTGATTCGATGATTAATGGGTAACCAGTGGGATTTTATCAGTAAAGGAGTTACGTGGTCATATTTTTTTGCTTTATGGATTAGTTTTATTGCGGTGTTTTGGATAATTTGGAGCCTCTTTTTATCCTTTTGTGGTATATTGAAGAGTAGAGAGTTGCAATAGTCTAGTTTTGATATTATCATAGAATGGATAAGTATATTGATAGATTTGTGTTCTAAAAAAGAGGAAATAGAGCGTATAAGTCGGAGTTTATAGAAACAAGATTTGACAATTTGATTGATGTGGTTATGGAAATTTAAGTCAGAGTCAATAGTTACACCTAAAATTTTTAAAGATGTTACTGATGCAATTGGAGAATTATCAAGTAAAAATGAGGATATTGGAACGATGTCTTTTCTCCAGGTAAAAATCATTGATTGTGTTTTCTGTATGTTCAAAGAAAGCTTATTGGAACTAAGCCAGATTTTGATTTTTTCTAGTTTAGTGTTAATTTCAGTAAATTCGTCGTCCTTTTCTGGGTCAAGTGGGTGAAGGAGTTGGATATCATCTGCATATGAGAATGGAGTGAAACCTAAAGATTGGCAGATGGTGAGTAATGGGGAGAGAAAGATATTAAATAGGAGAGGTGATAGAATAGAACCTTGGGGTATTCCAAAAGATGTAGTATAAGGAGTAGAGTGAGCGTTGTTAGTGACAACAGTAGATGAGCGGTCAGAGAGAAAAGATTTAAACCAGTTTAAGATTTGTCCACTAATACCAAAAGATTCCAGACGGAAAAGTAACAGAGTGTGATCTATAGTGTCAAAGGCTGCGGAAAGATCCAAGGAGAATAAGGCAACCGATTTATGGTGATCAAGAAAGTAATGAATGTTATTGATAAGACCTAGCAGTGAGTATTCAGTGTTATGGTGTTTCCTGAAACCGGTTTGGTTGGGGTGTAAAGCATTGGAAGTTTCAATAAAATCTGATAGTTGTTCAAAGACCAATTTTTCAGTCACTTTTGCTAAGAACGGTAAGTTAGAAATTGGTCGATAATTAGATACATCTTTTCGGTTGGCATTGAATTTTTTCAGAATTGGAGTGACTATTGCTTTTTTCCAATCAGTAGGAACAGTTGCTGTTAAGAGACTATTCTTGATTAGTGAGTGGATGAAAGAACCAAAGCAGGAAAAAAATTTATTCAAATAAAAAGGCGGGATAAGTTCAGAACGAGAGTTTTTTAATTTAATTCGCTGAAAAATGCATTCTATTTCCTTAAGTGATGGAAGTTTGAAATTGGAACATTTAGATGTTGGAACAACAGATGAATCTGAAGAGTGAGAAAGTTCTTCAGATATTTGAAGAGAAAAAGTTTTTCGTAATTTCTCAATTTTATCACAAAAGTAATTTGCCAAATCTTGTGCTTTGGGAGTGGATTCAAATGAACTATTATTGATTTTTGATTCTGGCGTAATAGATTTAAGAATTGAAAATAGTTCAGAGCTGTAGAATAGATAAAACATTTAGGGCTCCTTTTACAAGCGTGCACTAAAATGCCACGCACGCTAGCTGCTACCGCCTCCTCTTGAGCAGATGGTAGTTTTTCGGCTAGCGCGTCTTTGTAAAGGAGCCCTTAAACTAATCACATTAATATAGGGGAAAACACCCTCCAGGGATTCACGACAAAGTTGGACAAGTTCCTGCTAAACTGGAACGTACGCAGGTGAGGCTGGACTCATTTAGAGCTCTGGTCTTTTGACCTAAGGGCCCCTGCGTGAGCGGACTGTTGGGTCTGACCCAGCAGCGGCAATTCTTATGTTCTTAACAACCCTTGTAACAGTTTTCCAGATCCTCAGCGACACCACTTAAGGCTCAATATATCTCATTGCCCTAAGCTTTATGTGTCTAATCGTCAGTGGATCTGTGATAGAAACTTATTTCAAGAGCATAGCTTTACCACTATTTCCTGTTTACAACAATTTATTAAAAAATTTATATACCGCATACAACTATGTGGTTTCCAAATGACATACCGTATTTTTCACTCCAAAAGACGCAGTGTGTGGCGCAGTGGTTGGATCTACAGCCTCAGCACTCTGGGGTTGTGGGTTCAAACCCCGCGCTGCTCCTTGTGACCCTGGGCAAGTCACTTAGTCCTCCATAGCCCCAGGTACGTTAGATAGATTGTGAGCCAACCGGGACAGATAGAGAAAATGCTTGAATACCTGATTGTTAAACCGCTTAGATAACCTTGATAGGCGGTATATAAAAAAAACAAAACCTAACCTAATAATTTTCCCACCCAAAAGTGGGTGGAAATCTCGGTGCATCTTATGAAGCGAAGGTGCAAAATTTGAATCCCCCCACAGCTGCAAAATACCTCCCCTCTGTGCACCAGCTTTTTAAACACCGCCCGCAGGTCCCTCCCCCTACAAATGCAAAACACCCCCCCTGCGGCCGCATCACCTCTTAAAACACTGCCTCGCTACCCCCCCCCGTACAATTTCAACACACCTCCCTGTGCCGTAGCCGCACCACCTTTTTAAAAACAACCCCCCCCCTGTCGCTGTCATTGCCGCCGTACCTTTTTCAATCCTGGTGGTCCAGCGTATATCCCTCCCTCAACGGCTCTGTATTATTTCCCAGCAGCAGGTGCACGAGTCAGGAGCACGGCAGTCAGGCCCAAGCTTTACACAAATTCAATCAGTTCAGAACTACAAACAAGCTTTAAATCATACTTCGATGACAGAAAAATTCTAGAAGGCAATTATCAACTGAAATACATCTTAGCATAAGAAGGCATTAGCAACCAATTGAGTTTTCAGCATTTTCTTAAAATCCATTCTCCCCACACAGTACCAGGCAAGGCGTTCCACAGTTCTAGCATGCAGAGTCGACATTCTCCCCTCCAAACTTAATTTCATCCCATTTACATCTCTAAGCTCTCTTCTCGGTTTATAGATCTGGAAGAATTCTTATAAGATCTTTGGGGAAGCAGGATACAATCTTAAACTGCCCTCTTTGTTGGATAGGTAACACAGGAGTTATCTGGGTACTCCTAGGAACCCCTGTGAATAAGCATTTGCAAAAAGCCCTGCTCAGCTTAGTGGACTCTGTGTTTCGCATGAACAGCTTTTTCAATAGAAAGTAAAGTAAAAGGTTGTAAACAGGAAATAGTGGTAAAGCTATGCTCTTAAAATAAGTTTATATCAGAGATCCAGTGACGATTAGGGCAATGAGATATATTGACCCTAAGTAGTGTCGCTGTTACAAGGGTTGTTTGGAAGATAGCTCAAAAGTAAAAGCTGCCTTTAGGGCCATTGTTATGGTGATCGTGCAACACTAGATCAGTACAGAATGAAGCATGCTTTCAGAGAAACCAAGAAAAAACAAATTACAGTAGTCAAGTTGAGGCAGTACTATACTGTTCTGAAGCAAATATTTAAGCTTCCTGGGCAAATGTAATTTTAAAATACCTTGACTACTTTTGACACCTTCACTCATCATCTTTACCCCCTCCTTCATTCTCTAATATTTCTGCTATTTTCAATAAACAAAACATCAAAGAAAGAACATGACATAACAAAGTACAACATTCCCCCCCCCTTCCACCCATCCCTCCCTAATTACTTCTCACGTAAAGGTTGCTTCCCAGCTCCAGCAAGCCTACCACAAGAAGAGGCTCGGAGATCTGTGTTCCGATAATCCCCGAGCCCATACTCCATAACAACACAAAATATCCCAAGAGTTACCCTTCCTCCCACCACAAGACCCCCCCCCTTAGGGTCAGAAGCAATCCCCCCACCCCTTCTCCAAACTACCACCCCCAAACTAAAATATTTCCAGCTCAAACTAACTACTAGTATTTCTGCTCTTTAATTCCCTGTATTTTCTCTATCTGCCACCCCTCCAGTTTTCCCTCTTCTCTACTTCTGTCCACCACCTTTCTCAATCCTCCTCCTTCCCCAACTGTACACGCCCTCTGTCACAACTAAGTTCCCCTAAAAAGTGGCACAAGCATGGCGCTGCCTATCCCTGTGAGATCCCCAAACAAAAAGCCCTAAAGCAATAACTCTTTCCAATCTACCAGCAAGTGTATCAGTTTTACTCTCTAGGCTAGATCTATCTTCTGCCTGCGACCTGGTAGATCATTTGCTCTTCCTCGGCCGTCTCCACTTTATTGGTATCACTGACACTGTCAGACTGGTTTCCTAGCTATTGTTCCGACTGCTCATATCAGCTTTCTTTTGCTGGTGTCAACACATCTCCACTTCCGCTTCACTCAGGGCCCTATCCTTGCCCCAATCCTTTTCAATATCTTTCTTGCTCCCCTTTTTATTGTTATTGAGAACAACTCTTGCACCTCTTTTTCTTACATATTGGACCCCCTCATCCATCACCTGCCTCAATAGTTGTTTGTTTTGTGTCTCAGCCTGACTTAAATCTAAGACTCTTTTTCTTAATTCCATTAATTGTGAATCCATTCTCTTCTTGCCCTTTCATTATGCCCCTCCTCCCTACTGTTTCTTCTATCAATGGTCACTCACTACCTTACAAAGACTCAATTAGAATCCTTGGTGTTACTTTTGATTCAAAACTCAAATTCAAACCTCAAATTGATTCTGTTCTCCATTCAAATTTCTGTGATCCATTAAATCCATCCCTTCTATCCTGCTTCCCTCCTATTTTTATTTATTTGGGATTCATATTGTCACAAGCTGGGCCTCTCTTTAGAACAGTAGAGGGCGCTAGCCACGACCTTTGTAGAACTCTGGGCATGTTCCCCTGGAAATGGAGTAAACCCTTCAAGTAAAACTCGCCTAGGGTCACCAGTTACCCTGGTCGGTAGGAAGGGTATCACCAAGAAAAGAAACAGTAGGTAATACTGGACCTAGTTTAGGATAGTCAAATTCCAGGAAAAACAACAACACTTTTCCTCCTGTTTCTTCATACAATGTACACTACTGCTTTACTGTCCCTGGGCTTTCTGATCCAAACAGTTCATTTCACCAGGGCAATGTTTCTCAGATCCTTTCAAACCACAGACTTCTTCACAAAAACGTAGGAGCATACAAAACAAGTCATCACCACTTTGAAGCTGGTTATTATGGCTGCCTGCACCGCAGGTGGGAGCTGAGTTAGCTCTATTCTGGTAAACGGAATTCAGGTCCTTTCTCAATAGTCTCAATACGCCCATAAACAGGTGACAAGAAAATCCATGCTTGTCAAGTAAATAAAGAAACAAAGCTTCATCCCGGTAGTACTTAGAACCCTGCAAACACTCTTAGCATTGTTCTATAGTTCAGAGTTATTTCCAAACCAGCTTCACTGGGCGTTTACCTCCTTGCTGGGTTTCAATGTCACTTTGGAAGGAAAAAAAAACAACAACCCACAGCCAGAAAATAAAGGTAATAAGAAAGAAAATAATGTCCAATTTGGCAACACAGTTCAGTAAAGAAAAAAACAACCCCTCTCTTTCTTTCTTCAGCTGAGGTTTCTGCCTTTCCAGCACAGCAAACAAAGTTCAACAAGGTTATTCCTTTTCACTTTCAAAGACCCACCTCCGTGCACTCTGGAAGCGTTGTTGGGGGCTCCACTGGCCGCTCTGTTATGTCCATCTCCTCGCTCCACCCTTAATCTTCCTGCCCCCTCCCCTTCCTGTCCTACCAAGTCCCCTACGCCTGGGAAGGGGAATGGGGCTTGGCTCTCTTGTATTGCCTACACCAAGGTTGTCTTAAAGTGACAGGCTTTTCCATAGAGGCAGTAAACCTTGCTGGCTTTATAACAAGATTTATTTTCTTGTGAGCTTTCCTGCCTGTTACTAACAGACCAGTCTCTGTCTTGTTAAGCCTCACTGGCTGAACAGTAGACCGCTGGCTCCTAATTTCTAACATTAACCTGGCCAGCTCTTCTAGTCAGGGGATGGATGTTTTTGCCTATTTTTCCTGGGACAAAGTCAGAGCTGGCACTGGGTTTGTCACAATATCCCGTCCTTCCAGAAGAGCTCAGAACAGGCTACAAGTTTACATACATAATAAAACATAACAGGGTATAGTAATGTAGAGCATGACAGTACATTTGAGATCATGATATGGTAGGAAAATATATACGGGAGCATGATAGTACTTAATAGGATATGACGGGACAGGGCTCATACAACATGGGGTGATGATGTTATGAGTTTGGCATGACATTGAGGTAACTAAAACCTTGATGGTACATAGTGCTTTATAGTGCCTGACAGTATAAAGCAGGGATCTCAAAGTCCCTCCTTGAGGGCTGGAATCCAGTCGGATTTTCAGGATTTCCCCAATGAATATGGCATTGAAAGCAATGCATGCACATAGATCTCATGCATATTCATTGGGGAAATCCTGAAAACCCGACTGGATTGAGGCCCTACACATCAACATCTCTTGAAACTCTGCTTTCAGTTATCTTGGCCATGGAATGTTGCTACTCTTTGGGTTTTGGCCAGGTACTAGTGACCTGGATTGGCCACCGTGAGAACGAGCTACTGGGCATGATGGACCATTGGTCTGACTCAGTAAGGTTATTCTTATCTTATGTTATGTTCTTTTGTCGCCCTCTTCGCCTGGTTCCTTACATGATGACCTTCTCCAGTGATCTCTCTCTTCTGATGGTGTGTCCAAAATAAGACAGTCGTAACTTTATCATTTGGGCTTCGAGTGACATAGCCAGTTTGATCTCTTCCAGAATCGATTTGTTAGTTCTTCTGGCAGTCCACGGCACACCTAAAATCATAAGAACATAAGAACATAAGCAGTGCCTCTGCCGGGTCAGACCATAGGTCCATCCTGCCCGGCAGTCCGCTCCCGCGGCGGCCCAAATAGGTCACGACCTGTCTGAATCACCAGAAGGGGCTCCCTTGCCACCTTGGTTTCTCATTGAAGTCCTATCTTCCCATCGAAGTCCTAACCCTCCGGTCTTGCATGACCTGGTTAGCTTTCTATACTTGTGTTACATCCCAGCTCCTCCCTCAGTATCCCACGATCCCTTTATCCCTCAGGAATCCGCCCAATCCCTGTTTGAATCCCTGTACCGTACTCTGCCTGATCACTTCCTCCGGTAGCGCATTCCAAGTGTCCACGACCCTTTGGGTGAAAAAAAACTTCCTTGCATTTGTTTTGAACCTATCTCCCTTCAGTTTCTCCGAATGCCCCCTCGTACTTGTTGTCCCCTTCAGTCTGAAGAATCTGTCCCTATCCACCCTCTCTATGCCCCTCATGATCTTGAAGGTCTCTATCATATCTCCCCTGAGCCTCCTTTTTTCCAGAGAGAAGAGCCCCAGCCTATCCAACCTCTCGGCGTATGGGCAGTGTTCCAGCCCTTTTACCAGTTTCGTTGCTCTCCTTTGGACTCTCGCAAGTACCGCCATGTCCTTCTTGAGGTGCGGCGACCAATACTGAACGCAGTATTCCAGATGTGGACGCACCATCGCTCGATACAATGGCATGATGACTTCCCGCGTCCTGGTTGTTATGCCCCTCTTTATGATGCCCAGCATCCTGTTGGCTTTTTTCGAGGCTGCTGCGCACTGTGCAGATGGCTTCAGTGATGCCATCTCCAGCACTAAAGCTCAAATGAGTCAATCTTCTTTCTGTCTTGTTTCCAGATTAGGACTAAATAAAAGAAAGATAAGCTGTGTTTTGTCTTATCATGACAGAGTGGTACACTTGTAGCAAACTTCTAAAATGGATGGAAACTTTACTTTTTAGGTATGAGGAATTAGGAAATTACACTTATTGCCCAGGAACAAAAATCATGTTACCTAGTGATATTAAACAAGCTAATTTAAATTCAATCCGTAATTTAATGGGAAGCCAATGTAAGTTTTTCAAAAGAGAAGATGCTCTTTCAAACTCACTTAGTCTATAGATTAATCTTGCTGATGTAATTGAAGTTTTTCCTGCAATTTGACTGAAATTCCCCTATAGAAGGAGTTGCAACAGTCTAGTTGAGGTAATGAAATTGATTGAACAATAATCCTAAAGCTATTGTGACTTAAAGAGGAATGGATGCCTCAGAGCTGTTGCAGTAAAAAAAAAAAAAATTGTTTGCTAGCTCATTTATCTGGGCCTGAAAAGTTAATTTGGAGTCTAGCATAATTCCCTTCACCTTAGATTTATTTTCTTTTCATTCTTTGATATAGAGTACACTCTTGAGAAGATGCAACAGTAAAGTTATTTGAAGAGGCAGTCACAGATACCACTGGACTGGATATATGAAGCAATCTTGGTTTCCATCTAATCACTTTTTCAACTTAGCCAAATAGACGCCTACAGCAGTCATCTTAATTCGGAGCATAAATTCTATAACAGCTTCTGAGTGCCAAGATAAGTTTACATCTACACTTCCCCCTCCAAATCCACGGTTTCAGCATCCGTGGATTCAGTTATTTGCATTTTTAAACCAAAAAAACATTTACATTTTTCGAACTATTTTAAGCCCTGTAAGCCCCCCCTTAAGACTTACCTGGTGGTCTAGTGGGTTTTCGAGGCAGGAACGATCTTCCCACGCTCCTGCCTCATGCAGATCACTCATAGGAAATGGCTGCCTTGAGCTCCTGTAGTCATTGCGGGGGTTAGGGGCAGAACCGGCCCGAATATTATTCGCGTTTTTTTTTAATATTCACGGGCCGGCTCTGCCCGTAACCCCTGTGGATATGGAGGGAGAAGTGTACAGCACTTTTCTCCAGCCAGTGATTCAGCTCATCATCTGACCCACACACTTTTCCTTTCCTTCAATCTTTGTCCTTTCCCTTAATTTCTTTTTCTTCCTCACTCCTATTTGTCCTCTACCCCGCTCCCCACTCCATCTGCACTTAATTTTTTTCTCCTTTGGGGGTAGAGGGTTTAATAGCACCCCTTCAATCTTTTTTTCGCTTGTTCTGTTTCTCATTTTCCCTTGACCCAGACTTCTGTTTCCTTAAACTAGCCAGCAAACTCCAGTGTACCTTTGCCTAAACCAGCTCCTCTTCAATGCAGGTTTAGCTCCCCCATCCCTTCTCACTCTCCTCTACCGGTGAGACTTTCTTTCCTTGGTAGGTTTAATTATTGATCACAGGCATGGATCATTTCCTTGCTCTGCCCTCCCTGGCTCCAGGAACATTCCAGTTTTTTGGGACTGATTTCTCATCCCCTTTTGCATTGCACCACTTCCCCTGCTACTCACAGATTCTGTACCAATGGCCATGTTGACATGCCCAGTGCTCCCTCTAAGCGGGCGGGTGTTGTGGGCAAAATTTTTTTCGCTGTGCGCTACAAATATCGGGCGCCAGCGCCAACTCGCCCGATTCTCCTCTCGCCGCCCTGCCATCTCCGTACGCCGTGCGCTGTGACGTAAACTTGTGCGCTGCGATGCAATATTTTGTGCGCCAGCGCACGCCAGCGCAGCTTAGAGGGAACACTGGACATGCCACATGCTCACCCTGAGTTCTGGAATCCCAGCAAGGATCACAAAAGATTACACAGCAGCCCAAGACATTGAAGCATACACTCATACTAAGCTACTATGTTTAGGCTGCCTACATGATATCATTTCAGTAGCCAAGGAATAAGGATCCAGCTCAGGGAGCCAAGTTGACTTCTGGGAGATAGCTGTAGTATTTTACCAAGAGCTGAGAGGCAGTGGTGTAACTAGGAAGGCTGGCACACATCGCCCCCCCCTCCCCCACTGAGTACTTCTTGAAATGTTCGCTGGTGCGAGTAGCATTTTCCACCCGATTGCGCTGGCCTCAGCTCCCTTCCGACATCACATCCTGGTCCCACGACCAGCAAATGACATCAGAAGGGAGCTGAGGCCTGTGCAAGCAGCAGGTGGAAGATGCTGTTCAAGTCAACATTTCAAGAGGTGCGCAAGAGGGGGCAGAGAGGAGAGGCACCGGTGACCATTCCACTAGCCTCTCCTTATTATACCACATGAGGAATGCCAGGCAGTCAAACCAAGAAACTTTACAGTCTATGACCCAGAAACATCAAAGAAGAGACAAGTTAATTTAATCAAGTATTTTTAATGGGCAGACTGATTGGACCGTTCAGGTCTTTATCTGCCGTCATTTACTATGTTACATACAGGCCAATGTTCCCTCTAATTTTTCATAGGCTGCGTGCGGAAAAAATTTCATCTGTGCGCATTTTAAAGAAAAACTAAATTTGTGTGCGCTATAAAAATGATTGCCAGAGGGCCCGGAGTTCAGTTATGGGCAGGTCTTTGAGTTTATTCTGAATTAACAAAAACACAATGTAATTTTAGTTACACTTTATGTAACATAAAGTCTCATTTCAATAAATCATTTTAGGCAAAAATTTATTTTTTTGTGTGTGCGCACAGCTTAGAGGGAACAGTGATACAGGTCCCGATGGACAAAAAGGTTACTTGCAAGGAACCTCTCCAGCTGATGGCCAAAAGGATTCTCTGTGGCTGCTACTGATCGTTGGTAGCAGTCGCCAAGAATCCTATTCTAATGCATTACAAGGAGCTCATTAGTATTCTAATGAGCACTCCGTGTAATGCACAGCAGGGAAATTTGTTTCCCATGCAAACTTTACTGACAAGGTCTGAGCTGTCAAAGTCTTACTTTCTTGTCAATGCTTGAATGCCGATTGGCTCAGGCACTGACAGAAAAGTAAGGCTACAGCCCACCCTGCCGGTAAGGCCCCGACATCCGTTAAAAAACAAAATCCCTCTCTTTCACTGTCCATGCACCTAGTCCTTTCCCCCAAGCTCCTATACTTTTTTCAAGATTGGCAGGAAGAATGCCATGCCTTCCTGCCTCATCCGTCGCTGCCCAGGCCCCCCACACGTCCCCATTCCCTCCTGCCGGCAGGCCCACCTCGTCAAAATGGTGGGTCTTCCCCTTCCAGGAGCATTCTGGGATGCACTGGGAGGGGCCTAAGGCCCTGATTGACTGAGGCACCTAAGGCCAAATTAGTTCCTTTCCCTGATCTCATCTCTGTTGCTCTTTCTTCAGCATCATAGCTCATGCTCCTCCTCAGCTTGCATTCACTTCAGCTATTCTTCCTACAGAGTATCAAAGGGTCAGACACGACTGAATGGATAGCAGTAGTAGTTCTCCCTTTTAAATTCCATATCTCTTCCCTCAGTCTCTCTTCCCCTCACAACCCATATCTTCCAGCTCTCAGCACCCGTGCCTGCTCTTTCCTTCCTCATTCCTTTCCCAATGTCTCCCTTAGAACTTCCCCACCCCCCAAAGGAAGGCAGCCTCTCTTACCTACACTGCAACTGGTCTCAGTTCCCTGCGATTAGCCCATTGCTCAGAGATTCCTTTATTCAAAGCAGCCAGGTCCACTCTGGCTAAATGTTGGCAAAAGTCATAAAATTATCCACAGCATTACCTAGAATGAAACCACCTCTTCAATAGAAGATCTTTATGGAAAATCTAATTTTGATATACACTTGAACATTATCAGTGTTTGTAAAACTCTGACTTTTTTTTCAGTCCTGTAAATGTCGAGTAAGTTGGCAAAACTCTATGGTCAACTCCTTAAAGGGGATAAAAGGGGAGAGTGGAGGTTACACCAAGATCAGAAACGGGTTTGTTCTTGCTGTTTGAGAACTGACAAGGATAATAAACTGGCTTTATTACTCAAGGACTACTAAAGACTCAGTTTTAGCCCCACTGCATTTATGGACTTTTACTTTTGTTTGGAAAACAGAAGTACAAGTTCAGGTGAGACCAAAACTAGATCAGTATGTCCTGGAAAATATACAGTGATTTGATTAACGTGACTATCAATGTTTTTATGTAACAAAAACCTCGATTACATGAGGGAAGCTACGACGACTCTGAACCAGGGAAGGTTTCAGATCACACCAAAAATATAAAAGAGATATCAAGGAGGAAGAAAGCATAATCTATTTCAAACCTGTGTTGTCCATCTGCCTATCCTCCCCCTCCATTTCCATTTGACTTTTCTTCTGTATCGCTTTCATCTCTGGGACGTAGAAATCTCCCTGGCGTGAAAGAGGACACACAAAGTAGATTTTGTCTCCTTTGTAGATTTCGATCCAGGGGTGGGCACACAGCTTCCTCTCCTGAAACATAAAGAAAAAAAATACTAAAGCAATTCAATGATGGAGGCTTAATGCAGGAACGTCATTAGCTCAAAATGTGTCAAGTTTATTATTAAATAATTAAAGTTTATTAAAAATTTGTTGTAACATAAGAACATAAGAAGTTGCCTCCGCTGAGGCAGACCATAGGTCCATCCTGCTCAGCGGTCCGCTCCCGCGGCGGCTCATCAGGCCCATTGCCTGAGCAATGGTCTATACCTATCTATACCCCCCAATCCCTTTTTCTTCTAGGAAAGTACACGCAAAGTAAAATACTTCAATGCTTATGACAATTTAAAACTGGGAAACAAGCAATAAAACAACTTTATACAAATAAACATACAGTGTATACGTACAAATAATTACCAGTACATAAGGAAAGGAGGGTGAACTACAATCTTTACAGAAGAAAGAATGCCACTCTCATTAAGTATATATCAGAACATAAGAACTGCCAGACTGGGACAGACTGAAGATCTATCAAGCCCAGCATCCTGTTTCCAACAGTGGCCAATCCAGGTCACAAGTACCTAGTAAAACAGATTTTATGTTGCTTATCCTAGGAATAAGCAGTGGACTTCCCAAGCCATCTCAATAATGGCCTATGGACTTCCTTTTTAGGAAATTACCCAAACCTTTTTTAAACCCTGCTAAGCTAACCGATTTCATCACATTCTTCGTCAATGAATTCTATAGTTTAATTACATGTTGTGTGAAGAAATATTTTCTCCAGTCTGTTTTAAATCTACTACTTAGTAGCTTCGTTGCATACCCCTTAGTACTATTATTTTTGGAAAGAATAAACAAGCGATTCACATCTCCCCTTTCCACTCCACTCGTTATTTTATAGACCTCTATCATAATAATCACCCCTGAGCCATCTCTTCTCCAAGCTGAAGAGGCCTAGCCGCTCTAAGGCACAGAAATGTCATTGGAACTTGCTCTAAGGAGGGATACTGGAACTTGCTCTAAGCAGTAGAAGGGCACAGATGCTGGATGCTGTGATAAAAGCAGTTAGTGTAGCTAGCTTTAATAAAGGTTTAGACTAGTTCCTGAAGGAAAGTTCATAAATCATTATCAAGGTAAACCTGGGGATTTTTATCCCTGTGAATAAGAAGCAGAGAATCTAACCCATTTCATTGTGATTCTGCTAAGTGCTTGGGACCTGGATTTACCACTGATGGAAAAAAAAAACCAATATTTAGAATGATGAACCTTTTGGTCTGACCCAATAAAATAACTCAAATGTTGAAACATTACTTACCTCCTAGATCAAGGGTAGGCAATTCCGATCCTCGAGAGCCATAGGCAGGTCAGGTTTTCAGGATATCCACAATGAATATGTATGAAATGGATTTGCATGCACTGCCTCCTTGAGATGCAAATCTATCTCATGCATATTTATTGTGGATATCCTGAAAACCTGACCTACCTGTGGCTCTCAAGGACCGGAATTACCAACCCCTGTCCTACATCATTGAGATCTGTGTCTGCCATGAAATTATCAATTGAAGTACTTGGGAAGGCACACTATAGGAAGACACAAACCTCAGCTATCTCAGTAGCGGGTCCAAGTTTCTAGAATGCACTCACTACCTGGATATTTGAGATTATGAAGGACAAAATGTCTTTTAAAAAGCAACTAAAACTTTTTTATTTGTTAAGGCTTTTTATTAGCTTAATACTGGGAAAGCTATTTTAGAGTGTAAACTTTGACATGCTGTATGCTATTTTTTAGCAGTGATATTTAAGATAGGTAATAAAGGGTTCTTATGACATTGTTCTGTTGTGGTTGTATGTATTCAAATATTGTTATCCGCTTAGTTATTAAGCAGAGAACACATTTTTAAAATCAATGTTCTTAGAACAAGCAGATTAGCCTCTCTCTCTTTTTCTAATTTTATTTTATTTTATTAATTGCCCATCTGCAAACAAAAAGAAATTGGGCTCCGGGAGATGGAAGAGGCCAAGTTTTCACTTGGCTAAAAGACAATGCCTCTTAAGACATCTCTTTGCCCACTGGGATCTACACCTCGATGGTGAGCAATGCTGACCAGAAAACCCCTCAATGTCTTCACATCAATATCCTGCCTCTAGGTAGTACCATAGAGAAAGGTGTTGAATCTGTCCTGGAGACTTATCATTATTGATACAACTGGTGCTGGGTGTGAGGTACCAAGATGGATTTTGTTCGTTTCCTCAAAATGAGATTACTAGTGTCTGAACTGTAAGGGGAGGTGATGTCTTCCTGAATCACATAATGTGGCAGGACTTCAGGACATCAAAGACCATTGCACAACACCCTCTGCCCTCAACCCATTGTTGCAGATGAGAAGTCCTCTCTAGAGGTTGCTTGGAAGGGATGCGCCAGAGGACCAGTAATGATGCTGTTAAGAGATATTCATCAATGTCAGTGCTTAGGTATTGAATCATTTGCTATCTGAAGCTGGGATTTCAGTGATAATCAGCTGTAGTGGCTTTGATGCTTTATTTTGAGGGTTTAGAAAGAGAAGATTATCAAGGTAAAAACCTAATTTCTTGTAGATCTGTCTAGTTGTCCTGAACGCTAGGGTTTTGCATCTGAGAAAGCTCTTCAACTTTCAAGAGCTCTGAATACCTCTCAAGGTCCAGACTCCGTCAGATCTCAACATCCATCTCACAGAATAAAGGGATTGAAAATGAAACAATCCATTTTCATACTCCATCAAAGACTTCCTTTATGCAGCACCTGAGCCATCTTGTCTTTTACTAAGATTTTAATTAGCCACATCTGAACAAGGTAAAACAAGATTTGTGAACATTTCCTTCTGGCTAGTTTCTTTCATGGTACAAAAATCTGCGTATGAGTCTCATGAATGGAGGAGCTCCTTTAAAAATCAATGACATCACAATATGCTCTGACTGCCCTAAGATTACAACAGATGTGAATTGATGTTTATCCCAGGACAAGCAGGCAGCATAGTCTCACATAAGGAACCCAGCATGGACTTTACAAAATAAACTGTCATTTAAAAATAAAAACCTGTCCATACTGCGTATGTGCGGGTGGCCTTCCCACCTGCTGCCAGCTCGGACCATCAGTTCTTTGTTTTCCACGGAGCAGAGAAGCCATCTTTTGGTTTTCTCTTCACACACCATTCAGCGTCTATCGTATGCGTTTTTAACATACTACATTATACGCACTTATTTTCTGCATGTATTAACTGCGTATGTTTTATGCTTTCCCATATTAAACTTATTTTCTATTTATTTTATTTGCCAGTATAACTAAAGAGAGTACTTTTAGACCTCAGCCTACCAGCCTCCTTCTCCTCTCCGAGGAACCTTAAATCTGCAGCTTTTCTCTCGGGGTTGTTTTCCTTCCGATAATTTCTGGGTCAGATTTGCAGCAACATCGAGGATGGCCAACTCCAACACCGTCGACTTCAATGTCCAGCTCTATCTCAGCTTCTTTGGTGCTGCCGCCACTGGGGGAACTGCGTAAGAAAGCTAAGAAGCAAAAGCACTGTTCCCCCTCCAATGCTGCTACAAAGCAAGCATCTCCTCCTGAGAAGAAGCAACGGCCGAACTCTGCACAGGCGCATTTGTGCCAACTACCGCACAGGTGCCACTTCCAGTATCTGTGCGCCAACCAGCACAGTTTGTGCCGCCTACCGCACAAGAACTATCTTCATAGTAGCCAGCGCATTTTGTGCTGTCTACCGCACAAGCACGCTCTCTACAGAAGTAAGCGCATTCTGTGCCACCAACTACACAGGCGCTCTACTTCCACCAGCAGGCACCATATGTGCCGACTATCGTACAGGCCCCTGCTCTTATCATCTGAATATGCTGCTGTGGGTGGGCTAGTCGGGCTACTGCAGTCACACACTGTGCTACCTCCGGTCAACATGCCCCTAGCCTCGACCGGAGCCGAGGAAGGTAAGTGAGATACCGCAGACCGCTGCTCTCAGATTCTTGCACATGCATTACATGCGCTTAATAAAGGCGACAATAACACACGCCTATCACCTGCGTCTATAGCTGCTTTGTCATTAGGGGGCCAGAGCGTATCTTCTTAGAAGTGATTAAAGGGAAAATTTATTTATGGAAAGGGTGGTGGGTGCATGGAACAGTTTCCCAGTCATTCAAACTATTATACAAAGGGAGTTTACAAACCATTCTTTGTTGCCTACTTATATTTCCAGCTGGGTTAACGTTCCATGCTTGGCGATGCTGGAGAGTAGCAATTCCCTAATGGTTATGGCAGGGCTGAGAACCAGGAATCTCACCTCTACCAGTAATGCCCCTTGTGGAAAGTGGGAAAGTGGTTTCATCCTCCATTGTCTCAAATATTAACTTAAATTGTCCTCTTGAGCAAGGACTCATCAACTGCACCTGAATTTGTAATCTACCTTGAGTTTGGATTTGGAAATACTGTATAAGTAATTAATCCTAAAATTCAAAAGTTTTATTTTGAAAGACTACACAACAACCACCCTCACCCTATTTGATGCTTGCTCTTTCTAAGTCAAGTAAGGGTAGCACAGAGGCCCATTCATCCTAGATTTTGACATTTGAAAGAAAGTACAAATTACAAGAATAGAAGCCAAGTGAAAAGAAATCCATGTCAAGATAAACCTTTAGGATCCACATAAAATGCAGGCTAAGAGGGGGAAAAGACCCAAGAAGTAGTGACACAGTCTGTTAAAAAGTAGACATACACATCTTTTGCTTCTCTCAATATCTATTTGAATCTTGCAGATTAAGCGTGAACCACCAAAGCTTTCAATGGCTTCCTAAGATCTTAAAATGTAGGCACCAGAAATATTAGCATGGTAGTAGGGGTGAAGGAGCAGGCCACTCACTTCAATGGTGCATAGAGGATATGAAATCTCAGAACACAAGGGTAAGACCAAGTCTTCATGAGAATTAGCCAGGTTCAGGTTTTACATTAGTCAGCAAAAGCAGGAACTCATCACTGAATAGAAGAATTGGCCTCCTGAAATACTGCGAGGCTTCATCCTACATTCTGCTTATACAGTACTTTTCTCTGCTACCTCCCAGCTGCCACCTCCAACATCTGCAGCAGATGTTTATTGTCTGTGCATTAATAAAGCGGTTAAAAACACCAACATGCTGTTTACTCTATCTTACATGAGACAGCTGGAGTGGAGAAGAACCCTAATGGTTTGTTCATTTGATTTTTTTTTTTTTTAATCCATTCTCCCAAAGGAGCTTGGAACGGGTTACAAATCAGGTCAGTGTAGTGACTTGAGAAGCTGGGTTTGATTCTCACTGCAGCTCCTCATGACTCTGGCAAAGTCACATAAACCTCCACTGACCCAGGTACAAAAAATAAGTATATATATATATATATATATATATATATATATATAGGGTTGCCAGATTTTACAATTGTACAATCCGGACACCCTAGACCCACCCATCTCTGCCCCAGTCCCACCCTCGCTCAGCCCCCCTCCCCCCCTTGCCTGCTTTAATTGAGCAGGAGGCAATCCGCACATGCGCGGATTGCCTCCTGCCTGAAGTGCCGGGTTCTGAAAAGCCATCTGGACCCCTGGACATGTCCTCAAAAGGAAGACATGTCCTGGGAAATCCAGACATCTAGTAACCCAATATATATATATTGGTAAACTGCTTTGATTGTAACCACAGAAAGGCATCTAGTTCCATGTACCAGATACATTAAGATACATCAGTTTCCTTCCATGAAAGTGCTATTCATATTTCTACTCCTAGAGCCCCAGTTTGAAATGCAGCTACTAAAGTTTCTGATTCGACTGGTCCCTATCCAACCACACTAAGAAAGCAGTCCTCCCACTAGGCGAACTAGGGGGGGGGGTCTACCCAGGGCAGCAGAATTTAGAGGGGTGGAGATGCAGCTCTGATTTTTCAGAACAACATAAAGCAGTGTGCTTGAAGTGCACGGCCTTTGAGCACAGAAACACTCTCAAGGCCTGCAATGCCCTGCACCCTTTGACAGGAAGTTGACACTGAAGGGGGATGGGATGCAGCAGGCCTCAAACGTGTGCATGTACTTAAGGGCCCCATACTGTGTGTCCCAATTTAAATGTTGCAAGGCAAATGATGAAGTTAAGATGGTCTTATTTTGGTCACTGGAGAAGGATATCATGTTTGGAACGATTGAAGGAACCAGGCAAAGAAGCGACCTGCAATCAGATGGCTAGACACGTTTAAAACAACCATGGGGATGACGCTGGAGGGCTTTTCCGGACTAGCACAAAGCCAAATTCTTTTTAGATCCGCAATTCATCATGTCGCTAGGACTCGAGCACGAGTCAATGGCACCTAACATAAGGCAGACCTTGCAGAGAGGTAAGGTTGTAGTAGTAGCAGCAGACAAGGAGGAAAGAAGAGGAGAGAACCTGAGGGGTGGGGGACGGACAGAAAGGGAATGAGAAAGCTGCAAAGTCAGGGGATGAGGTAGGGAAAGAAAGAAAAGTGAAGTGAAGATGCTAGACACAGAAAAGGGGAAAGGGACGAGAAGGAGAGATATTCTGGATATGGGGGATAAGAAAGGAAAGGGAAGAGAAGGGGAATTGCAAGATATGGAGTAGGGAAAAATCGTGTTGTCCAACTGGAAATAGTTCATGTTAATGGCTATCTGGGCAAGCCAGGCCAATACTCCAATTCATACGGATGATAACTCAAGTTGCTCCAAATGGCGCTGAATAATGCCAATCACGGCTTGCTGTGGTTTATTTGTGTACAATACAGTGATGTCCATCGTAACTAAAAGAGCATGTGACAGAACATTTAACATACTTGTAGTATCTGTCACTTATGATGTACTCTTAGGAACTTCGTGTTTGAGATATGAATCAATGAACTCCGATAGTAGCTCCAAAACAGAGCCAATCTCAGAAACAATTGGGCGGCCCAGTGGACTCACTAAAGTTTTATGAATCTTTGGTTGTTTACGGTTCAAAAACCTGAATTCTCCATCACTTATAACCCCCGATTTGAAGGCTTGCAGCCAATATAGCAGAAATAACATCAATCAGGTTGTTAGCTGGATCATAGTCAAGTTCTCTGGCCCCTTTTTGGACAGAGTGAACAGATCATAAAGGTCATCTGTTGTCATTTGTTTAATACTTGCGCAAGCAAG
This sequence comes from Geotrypetes seraphini, assembly GCF_902459505.1. Lineage (NCBI taxonomy): Eukaryota > Metazoa > Chordata > Amphibia > Gymnophiona > Dermophiidae > Geotrypetes > Geotrypetes seraphini. Next base: position 41,878,852 of record NC_047100.1, read on the forward strand.
TCCCACGAATTTGTTGAAACCAACGCATAACTCAGCTCATTTGCAAAGACTTTGCATTATTAGTCTGCAGTGGTTAACAGCTCAAGGCTTGCAACTATACTGTGCAACCAGAGAAATATTGTGAATAACACTGTAAAAATGTGTTGCTGGGAGATACAACTGTAAATTGAAATTAAGCGTACAATTAAAAAATGATTGATCCTAATTATGCCATGTGGAGATGCCAGTTGAAATTGGTGTTGAAAGAATGCAACTTTGGGTCAGGGAAGACTTACCATAAATAATGAAACTGACAAACTACGTAAGTATGCGTCAAGAGCAAGAGAGTGCTATAAAAATCAGTTTGCAGATCAGAAGCAGAATGTTCAGCTCTCTAACTTCCCAAAGGAAATGTGAGAAAAACTTAAGAAGAAATATGCAAAGAATGACTTGTTTCATCCAACTGCCTTCCAAAAAGCTTACTGTTTATTGTGCTTCATTTCATTACATGCTGCCTCAGAACAGTTTAAAGCAGGGGTGGGCAACAGAGAATGACACGGTGGCTGTTACCTGCGGTAACCCGCCAAAACAGTGAGGAAAAACCTGTGTTCACCGTGGCTACGGAGACAAGGCTATTCACCAACCCGTGGAGCGGTGAATGGCCTTGTCCCCACAGTTAAGGGAGGGAACGCGCACGGTCACCTATCGCGCTCCCTTCCTCCTTACTATCACCACGAAGTTTAAACATCTCCCTACTCCCTCCCTGCCCTTCACCTTTGTGGCCGGCGATATCTAAACTGCCTTCTTACAGCAGCCGGAGCGTTGAAGCTGCTTGTGGCTGCCATAAAGGTCATCTCTGATGCAACTGGAAGTTGCATCAGAGACAACCTTTCCGGCAGCCATATGCAACTTCAACGCTCCAGCTGCTGTAAGAAGGCAGTTTAGACATTGCCGGCCACGAAGGTAAAGGGCAGGGAGCTTTGTCGGCACAGTTGTCGGACCGGGCCTGTTGTCCGGGGGGAGGAGAGGGTTTGAAAGCACCACAAAGGTAAGGGGCAGGGAGGGAGAAAGGGAGGAAAGGTGGGGTGGAGAGGAACAGACGCTGAAAGGACATGGGGAAGACAGAGGGGGGAATAAGGACGCTGAAAGGACATGGGGAAGACAGAGGGGGGGGAGAAGGACGCTGAAAGGACATGGTGAAGACAGAGGGGGGGAGAAGGACGCTGAAAGGGCATGAGGAAGACAGAGTGGGGAGAGAAGGACGCTGAAAGGGCATGGGGAAGATAGAGTGGGGGGAGAAGGACGCTGAAAGGACATGGGGAAGAGAGAGTGGGGAGAAGGACGCTGAAAGGGCATGGGGAAAAGAAAGTGGGGAGAAGGACGCTGAAGGGAAATGGGGAAGAGAGAGTGGGGAGAAGACGCTGGCAGGGAAGAAGACAGAGATGCCAGAATATGGGGGGAGCGGAGGGAAGAAGATGGATGCCAGACCAATTTGGAGGGGGGGGGGGTGGGGAGAGGCACAGTAACAGATCAAATGGAAGACGCAGAGCAAAGAGAGACAATGGATGGAAGGAATTGAATGAGAAGATGAGGAAAGTAGAAACCAGACAACAAAGGTAGGAAAAAAAAATTATATTTCTTTTTCTTTCTTTGCTTTAGGATAAAGTAGTATATTAGTTGTGTTGATAAAAATTTATAAACAAAGCCCTGCCAGCTGAACATCTCTTTCTCCAGTTCAGCAGCCAGAACTTTGATTTATAAGGAAGGAATAAGCTAAATATTGCAGTACTGAGGCTTGTATGGATGCTGTGGGGACGGTGATGGGGCGGTGAATGGGATGGCAGTGATGGGGCAGTGAAGGGGACGGTGGGCCAGGAACGGGGACAGATTTTTTCCCCTGTGTCATTCTCTAGTGGGCAACTCCAGTCCTCGAAGACCGGAATCCAGTTGAGTTTTCAGGATTTCTCCAATGAATAGGCATTGAAAGCAGTACATACAAATAGATCTCATGCATATTTATTGGGGAAATCCTGAAAACCCAACTTGATTCCGGCCCTCGAGGACTGGAGTTGCCCATCCCTGCTTTAAAGCATGATACAATCGGAAAATAATCACAATAAATAATTGCAAATAATCCACCCACCTTCCATAATATCTTCCTTTCCTAACTTCAATCCCTGCACACCATCACACCAGTGACTAATTTCCAGGAAGTTAACCCATAGGGTAAAAACTTGCCTTATCAACATCTTTGATCTTTTGATAACTAAATTCATCTCCTGACAAATCTGAAGGAATTTTATTCCACAATGATGGGCTAATAAATGAGAATGTAAATCTGGTACACTGCAATCTGATCTTCTCAGGTAAGGTATAGTCAATCACCACCTATGACAGTGGTCTGAAACTCACGGCCCGGGGGCCACATGTGGCCCGCCAGGTACTATTTTGAGGCCCTCGGTATGTTTATCATACTCACAAAAGTAAAAATAAAACAGTTTCTTGATCATGTGTATTTTTAGCTATAAATGACAATATTATTATTAAGACTTAGCCAAAAGGAAAGAGTTTTACCTCATGCAAAATTGTCATTTCTTTAATAAGACGTTAACTATTTTTTCTGAGGCACTCCAAGTACCGACAAATCCAAAATGTGGCCCCGCAAAGGGTTTGAGTTTGAGACCACTGACCTAAGACAATCACTACATTTTTTCTTTAACAGTCTGACCACTGTATTTTGTAACAAATTTGATCAGCAAAGCAACTTCCAAGGTAAATTACAATAAGAACATAAGCATTGCCATACTGGAACAGACCAAAGGTCTGTCAAGCCCAGCATCCTGTTTCCAACAATGGTCAATACAAGTCACAAGTACCTAGCAAGATCTTGTCACCTGCCGGGCCTGCAAGGAGCCTGTGGCAGCACAAACCCTGCCGCGGCTCCCAAAGGGGGAGACCCTACAAAGCAAAACAGTTCTCTGGTTTAATACTAAAAAACAAACCCAAAATGCTTCAGACAAATTCAATAGGTTTAATCCACAGTGAAAAAAAACAAAACTATTTCTCTGGCTTTTACCCAACAACCAAACAGTTCACGATAGCCAGTTTGTATTCCCCAAAACAAACACAGGTACTTCTCCCAGGTAAGTAACATCAAGTTCAGAATCATGTCCTGCTCCAAACAAGAAAAAAACAAAACACTTTTACTCTTTCTCCAAGAAACCTGGGCTTCAAGTAACTCAGTCTGGTTCATTTCAAAAGGAAAAAAAAAAAACCTTGTAGAAACACTGTTGCCTCTCTAGGCCATAGCAACTCTCCAGTCCCAAGGAACTGGGGCAGAATTGCTAGGTTCACTTCAATAACTGCTTTTCACAAGCACCCACAAAATTCCCAACCCGAGGCATTCTGTGAACCCTTCCCCACAATTCTGGAACTCACTTTGCTGCCATAATCCACCTCAGTTCCAAGTTAACAACCAAACAAAAAAACACCCAACACCAGCTTTATTAGTGCTCAGTCCCAGCTGGTGTATGGCAACTCAATGAGGACTATGCACTACTCTAGCCCTGCTCCAGCCCAGCCCCTACTGCTGTGAAAACCAAACTTCTTCAATGCAGTTCTTAGTAGCTACTTCATTTAGCCAACTGTCCCAACAGCAAAAATATCCAAGAAGAAAAAAAAGGCAAAATAAATCACTGGTAAGAAACTGCCAAACTCACATCCATTTGTTCTGGGACAGCTCCAGGCATTTCAAACACTGTTATCTCATGTTTTCTTCTGGGGCTTCCAGCTCTGTAGTATCCTGGGGTGCAGGGTCTTCGCATTCCATGGGCTCCTGCTTGGTGCCTTGCCTGGACAGAAAAGTCCTGAGCTGCCTGCCTCACCCTCCTTGAGAGCTGTTTGAAACTGTTAAAGCCACTCCCTAGCTCACCTGGGGCACAGGTTTGTATGCTCTCTGGCTCCCTCTCAGTTCAGTAGGTGTATAGCAGCTTGGGAACTGTAAACTTTCTCTGGGAACTTGCTCTCCTGACAGGTTCTGGCTCTAGGATGGATCCTGGGTCAGAGTCAAGCTCATTCCCTTCAGGATAGGCAGCCCTGGCTTCTGCAGACTCTGAAGCTCTACATTCAGCTGCTTTCCTGCCTCTGGGAACTGGTTTAGCACGAGACTTAACCATGACAGGTTCATCACTAGGGATGGAAATGTCACAATCTCAAAAGAGTAAAACAGATTTTATGCTGCTTATCCTAGGAATAAGCAGTGGATTTCCCCAAGTCATCTCAACAATGGTCTATGCACGTCTTTTTGAGGAAATTATCTAGGCCTTTTTTAAAACCCTAAGCTAACTGATTCACCACATTCTCTGGCAACGAATTCCAGAGTTTAAATTATACATTGTGTGATGAAATATTTTCTCCAATCTGCTTAGTAGTTTCATTTTTGGAAAGCGTAAGATGGTACTGAAAAAATGGGGACTGAGCAATTTCTGGTCTAAATTATACAAAAGCTCCCTGAGGTTGTGGGTTCAAACCCCACGCTGCTCCCCCACTGCCCCAGATACATTAGATAGATTGTGAGCCCATCAAGAAAGATAGGGAAAATGCTTGAACTACTTGCATGTAAACCACTTTGAGCATGGTATACCTACAAAAAGGCAGAATACAAGTCCCAATCCCTTTTAAAATAAGTAGGACGCTGAAAATGGGAGAAAGTCTACTGAGGAGACATGGTGGGCAGGGAAGCCTAATGGGAATTTTAAAAACTGAAGGTGGACAAAGCGATGGGACCAGACGGGATCCATCCCAGGATACTAAGGGAGCTCAGAGAGGTTCTGGCGAGTCCTATTAAAGACTTGTTCAACAAATCTCTGGAGACGGGAGTGATTCCTGGGGATTGGAGGAGAGCGGATGTGGTCCCTATTCATAAAAGTGGTCACAGGGATGAAGCAGGAAACTACAGGCCGGTGAGCCTCATTTCAGTTGTTGGAAAAATAATAGAAGTGTTGCTGAAAGAAAGGATAGTGTATTTCCTTGAATCTAATGGTTACAGGATCCGAGGCAACATGGCTTTACAAAAGGTAAATCGTGCCAAACGAACCTGATTGAATTTTTTGATTGGGTGACCAGAGAGCTGGATCGAGGACATATGCTAGATGTAATTTACTTGGATTTCAGCAAAGCCTTTGATACAGTTCCTCATAGGAGGCTGTTGAACAAACTTGAAGGGCTGAAGTTAGGACCCAAAGTGGTGAACTGGGTCAGAAACTGGCTGTCGGACAGACGCCAGAGGGTGGTGGTTAATGGAAGTCGCTCGAAGGAAGGAAAGGTGACTAGCGAGTCCCTCAGGGTTCGGTGCTGGGGCCAATCCTGTTCAATATGTATGTAAGTGACATTGCTGAAGGGTTAGAAGGAAAAGTGTGCCTTTTTGCAGATGATACCAAGATTTGTAACAGAGTAGATACCGAAGAGGGAGTGGAGAATATGAAAAAGGATCTGCAAAAGTTAGAGGAATGGTCTAATGCCTGGCAACTAAAATTCAATGCAAAGAAATGCAGAGTAATGCATTTGGGGATTAATAATAGGAAGGAACCGTATATGCTGGGATGAGAGAAGCTGATATGCACGGACGGGGAGAGGGACCTTGGGGTGATAGTGTCCGAAGATCTAAAGGCGAAAAAACAGTGTGACAAGGCAGTGGCTGCTGCCAGAAGGATTCTGGGCTGTATAAAGAGAGGCATAGTCAGTAGATGGAAGAAGGTGTTGATGCCCCTGTACAGGTCATTGGTGAGGCCCCACTTGGAGTATTGTGTTCAGTTTTGGAGACCGTATCTGGCGAAAGACGTAAGAAGACTTGAGGCGGTCCAGAGGAGGGCGACGAAAATGATAGGAGGCTTGCGCCAGAAGACGTATGAGGAGAGACTGGAAGCCCTGAATATGTATACCCTAGAGGAAAGGAGAGACAGGGGAGATATGATTCAGACGTTCAAATACTTAAAGGGTATTAACGTAGAACAAAATCTTTTCCAGAGAAAGGAAAATGGTAAAACCAGAGGACATAATTTGAGGTTGAGGGGTGGTAGATTCAGGGGCAATGTTAGGAAATTCTACTTTACGGAGAGGGTGGTGGATGCCTGGAATGCGCTCCCGAGAGAGGTGGTGGAGAGTAAAACTGTGACTGAGTTCAAAGAAGCGTGGGATGAACACAGAAGATTTAGAATCAGAAAATAATATTAAAGATTGAACCAGGCCAGTTACTGGGCAGACTTGTACGGTCTGTGTCTGTGTATGGCCGTTTGGAGGAGGATGGGCAGGGGAGGGCTTCAATGGCTGGGAGGTTGTAGATGGGCTGGAGTAAGTCTTAACAGAGATTTCGGCAGTTGGAACCCAAGCACAGTACCGGGTAAAGCTTTGGATTCTCGCCCAGAAATAGCTAAGAAGAAAAAAAAAAAAATTTAAATTGAATCAGGTTGGGCAGACTGGATGGACCATTCGGGTCTTTATCTGCCATCATCTACTATGTTACTATGGGAAATACAGAGTTGGGGCTTGAAGGTTGGAATGGAAATGAGCATATCAGTTGGACTTTGAGGCCCTCATCTGCCATCATATTGCTTTTATATAGAGCATGGGGAACAGAAGATACTGGCCATGAGAGACAGGTTTTGAGGGGATGTGCTGAGGGAAGAGACAAAAGGAAAGGTAAGCTGTAAAGAGAACAAAGAGTGAGAAGCTAGGATGAAAACAGAACAGTAAGGCAACTCTCCTCCTCCTTCTAATTTTCTCATTTCAGATTATACGAATGCTCTATGTACCTATCTGTGAAATTTTCCACTTATGTTAGGGATTAGGGATATGTGCAGCCATTGATTAAAAATGAAATGACTATTAGGTTTTTGCAAAAAAAAAAATAGAAGCAGCATCAACAGCAGGTCGATATCACTGATTTTAGAGCAAAGAAAGGGGCAGGAGGCAGCACTTTGAGCATTTCCCATTTAATGAGTTAAGGTTCAGTAGGGTAGAATTCAAAAAGTAAGAGTTTAGCCCAGAGCAATATTCTCTTTTGTCGTATTAGTTTTGGGCACAAGAGATCCATTTCACAATTCTGCTTGCTTCCAAAGGCTTTTTTGACACAGGCTGTACACACCTTCTGTATTTTTGTTGCCATTTGTGTTTCTCTGCTCACAGTCATTAAGAGTCTCCAAGAGGTGCAAACTCAAGGTTCAGTCACCTCTTAAGAAAAAAGCCTAAATATTATCCATCTTCTTTCTCCTCTCATTGTGAAGGAAATAAAAATGAACATGCCTCAACATCAGAGCATCCGGAGATGCAGAGTTTCTCTACGGAATAAACTGCTAATGAGATTTGAAGACCTTCTGCCGCAGCTGTATCTACCAATTAAAAGTGAAAGAGGTTCATTTTCCCGTTGCCACACCAACACGGCTGAAAGAGGGTAGTAGATGGGAGGGAGACCCCTAGCTCTCCAGCTGCTTCAGACCTTTGGAAGAGACTAAAAGCAGGTCACACATTTAAGTATTAGTAGACCGAAAATAATGATTCTTTCCGAGCCTTTCACTTTTAGGGAGCAAAGTGATGGAGAATACAGATTTGGGAGGGGGCTCTGCACATTATGACCGCAGATGGGTAGAACCAGTTTTTATTAAACCTTTCGCAACTCTTAATACTATAATAAGGATAAAATCATCACTTTAGAACTGTAATCTTAAAAAAATCAAGCACATCATCAGCTTTGGATATATCTTACATTGAAAAATAAAATATATCAGACTCTACAAAGCATATAGTTACTAAAACTGCACTGAAATTCAAACAGCATTGGTGGGAAGTCTTGTGGTACATCCATGTCAAGGTGTCTTTTGGTGCAACAGGCAAAACAAGAAGTCACTAGTTCAATCCACCTCAACCAGACATAGGAGAACCCACGCAACATTCACACACCCTCCAACCAAAAATGTCAAAAAGAAAAAACTGTACGACAACCTCCTAGCCACTCGAGCTGCAGAACTCAACCCACAACTCTACAACCTATTGACCACGACCACAGACTAGAAAACCTTCAAAAGAAATAAAAACCCTTCTATTCATAAAACACATAAAACCGAACTAACACCTGCATCACCTACAAGTACAACATATGAACTTCCGTGGGGATGCCCCTAGGGTCGCGGGGATCCTGTGGGGTTCGATGCAACTTGAGCTGCGAGGCTCGTCTTCTTTTTCCTACCTGCCCTGCCTCAGCACACAGCTGACCGGAAGTCTTCCCCGATGTCAGCGCTGACGTCAGAGGGATGGACCGTTCAGGTCTTTTTATGCCGTCATTTACTATGTTACCTGGCAGAAACCCAAAGAGTAGCAACGTTCCAGAACTGAGATTGTGATGTCATAATGCCTCATTCCACCAATGTCTAAGAGCCAACCTCAGCAGTGATGTCACAATGGCTTGATTAGGTGGAAACTTCAGCAGTTGGAACCTAGGACAAGACCAGGTGGACTTTACAGTCTATGACCCAGAAATACCAAAGAAGAGACAAGTTAATTTAATCATGTGTTTTTAATGGGAATAACTCATGGGCAGACTGGATGGACCATTCAGGTCTTTATCTGACGTCATTTACTACTACTACTACTATTTATTATTTCTATAGCGCTGAAAGGCGTACATAGCACTATACATTTTAACATACAATAGACAGTCCCTGCTCAGAAGAGCTTAGAATCTAATTTAGACAGGACATTTCAGGGTTGGGGAGATTATGGTAGAGGAAATGATACAATGGGTCTAGGTATTTGACAGCAGTGAGTGGGAGTTAAGAGTTGAAAGCAGTTTAAAAAAAAATGGGCCTTTAGCTTGGATTTGAACACTGCCAGGGACGGAGCACGACGTATGGATTCAGGCGTTGGCAGTGGAAGAGAAGAGTACAGATAAGAGGGGCTTGCCCGATGAACGGAGATCACGGAGGGGGGGAGCATAGGGGGAGATGAGCGAGGAGAGATATCGGGGGGCTTCAGAGCAAATGCACTTGTAGGTCAGCAAGAGGAGTTTAAACTGTATTTGGAAACGGACGGGGAGCCAATGAAGCGACTTGAGGGGAGGGGTAATGTGAGAATAGCAGCTCTCACGAAATATGAGTCGCGCACAGCATTCTGAACGGATTGAATAGGCAAGAGAAAAGACGCGCAGGAGGCCCGAGAGAAATACGTTGCAGTCATCTAAGTGCGAGGTGACGGGAGTGTAGACAATGTTTTTGGTCGTGTGTTCAGAGAGAAGAGGACGTATTTTGGTAATGTTATAGAGGAGGAAGCGACAGGATTTTGGCGGTCTGTTGGATCTGAGAGAGAACATAAGAATTGCCGCTGCTAGGTCAGACCAGTGGTCCATCGTGCCCAGCATCCTGCTCACGCGGCAGCTCTTAGGTCAAAGATCAGTGCTCTAAATGAGTCCAGCCTCACATGCGTACGTTCTAGTTTAGCAGGAACCTGTCCAACTTTGTCCTGAAGGAGAGAGAGAAGTCAAAGATCACCCCAAGGTTGCGTCAAAATCATATAACAGAAAATCCCAGTGTAATAAAAGCTTTCGTAACTCACACACACTATGAGTTTTTGAAGAGCGATTATCCAGCATACTGGTTTCCTAGGACTGGATATGTCAAGTAGGCGCACATATAGCCTGCTGTAATGTCACCAAATGATTTAGCAGTTTTTCCCATTTACGTGCAAACTCTTAAGTTGTCATATTAGCAAAAGTTTAGGCAGAACTCCAAGATTCTTTATCATCTGCTGCATTACTCTAGATTTTGCAGCATGGAGAGAATAAAGCAATTGTTTATCCCGGTCTTCCGTTATTTCAAATGATCAGTTCTCAAAGTAAACAATTCCATTGCCCTCTCAGAGTGAGATTATTTACTTGTGCATTCTGTTAACCTTTCATGGTCATCTGCAATCTAAGTTATCTGCAGCTTGGTACCAAAAATTCTCTTCTAGCATTCACAGCTCTCTGTGTCCAAGTAACTGACTACACTGGCATAGGTTGCTACAACTTATAAATTTCAGATGAATTGAGGGATACAGATAAGGGTAGGGATAGGATATAGAAAGGGTATGGATAGAAGATCAAGGCGAATTTTAAGGGATCACATACAGGTCATGGACCTGATGGGCTGCCGCGGGTGCGGACTGCTGGGCGAGATGGACCACTGGTCTGACCCAACAGAGGTGACTTCTTATGTTCTTATTGTTATAATACTCCATCCACCCATTGATGTGAGCTGAGTGGCCGCAAATATCTTTCTTTGTGAGTCCTCAGGCTCCTGTGGGCACAGAATATCTGTCCTCCACTTAAAATAATTATGTCCTTAATTGGATTTGGTGACCTTCACTTAACTCCCTTTCTCAATCTTCATGAAGATCTCCCCAGGATGGATTAGTTCCTTCCCAGAGGACTTGGAGTTGCCAAATCTCTCTTGTAATTCAGTTGAAAAGATTAGCATAGTCTAAACCACTTGTCCCACAATCTCAAGTAAACAGGCGTTCCCAATATCATCCATGTAAGTAAATGGGCTGCAATAATCTTTCAAATATACATTGGGTGTACTAGATGTACTAAACAGGGTTGGGAAGACCATGTGGGTCCGCTGCAGTCCGATTTTTGTCCAATTCTAAAAAAGCGATTGATGCTCAAACAAGTTTGCGTGCAAATGATTTGAGCGGAGGTTCGTCGTAATCTCTGTCCGATCCCACCGATGAAACGTTATAAGTGACTCTCACACATGTGCAGAGCCGGCAGGGGAAGCCTGAACAACTGAGAGGCAGGGGAAGACCCAAAGCAGCCTCCTGCCACTCAGATGTTCAGGCAGGACACCTTTTCTTTTTTTTTTTTTTTAAATGGGCACAGATGTTGTACATGTATTACCCACACACAATATCTGTCTCTATAAAAAAAAAGTTGTGCTGCCCCACCCTCCTAACCACAGCCCCCCTCCCCTGATAACAACTGCAGGTCCCCAAAACCACACAACGATGACAGCTGCACCCACAACAGTGACACACCCAGAGAGACAGGAGGGATGCCCACTCCCTTCTGCCTCAGCAACCTGGTTGTGCATCAAGGCCACCTGTCCCTCCCCCTAGACATTCTCCCCCCAACTCTCCCTCTTATGGGAGGGGCCTTAGGCATCTGGACCAATCAGGGCCTTAGGTCAACTTCTTGGTGCATCCTGGGATGCACTGGGGAGGGGCCTAAGACTCCAATTGGCCTGGGTACCTAAGGCCCCTCCCATAAGAGGGGCTTAAGATATCCAGATCAATCAGGACTTTAAGCCCCTACCGGTACATCTCAGGATGCACCGGGAAGGGGAAGGCCCACCTATTTTGAAGAGGTATCCCTCTTGCTAGCTTCTACAACGAGGTATAGGGGATGGGATGAGGGGTTGTTTAAGCTGAAGGGGTTCTGAGCTGTCCCCCTCAGCTCACCGAGGCTGTCTTTTGGGGTCTTGTTGGTGGGAGGGGAGATCTTCGTTGGGGGGGGGGGGGGTGTCCAGGTGGCCCAGATGCACAACCATTGCTGAGACAGGAGGTAGTAATCGGCTCACATTTTTTTATTTAATGAGGAAGATATTGTGCACGTGTTCTCATTTTAAAAAAAGGTATGGTAAATGTTATAAATATATTACTTTTAGGGCTGAACTACTGGTAAGACATATAAGCGACTGGTCTTGACCGGTCACTTTTTTGGGATCGCTAAATGTAATCACTTTTTTTTGTGCCTCACGAAGTGAGGTTAGTGCATCAATTGCTCAGCTAGTTTGCATGGTGATTTATTATTAAAGAGCTTATTTGCATAGTTGAGTCGGAGAATGAGCGATTGCGCAAAAAAACACACAGTGAGCTGTTTTGTGCATCGGGTCAGCAAATTCGATCATCGCTAAACCAGTCAAAACCAGTTTAGGGACGATAGTTAGACGATCACTGACTTTAGTGCATTTAGCTCTGGGTCAGGTTCAGCACAGGTTCAGTCTGTCCTACTGCCCAACCCGTAGCTTCTTCCTTATAGCTATATCCACCCACAGTAGATAACAGTCCAGTGCATTCCTTAATACCTTAAGCAGTTTTGTCGCCAGCAGACTCTGGCTCAGTTCCTTCTGGGTCTACCTTTCATACAGGAAAACTTTGATCTGCTTCAGTTCCCGTTTTTATAGAGCAGTAGATTCTTTCTTTAAGTTCCACCCTTGTATCTGGTTGGAGAGGCCTAGTTGCCTGCCTTCCTCAATGAAGGAGTTGGAGGACCTGACATTGGATTTACAGTGTTTTCCCTTTCTGCCTTTCTCCCCTGGGACCGATTGTACGTTTAAGGGGGCAGATCTGATCTGCAAATTCCTATAGGTATCTAGACCTGATCTCCAAGTTCTGGTGTCCGCCTTCATCCTTTTCCCATTTCCCTTGGTTTTTAAAATAAACTACTATTACTACTTATCATTTCTATAGAGCTGCTAGAAGTAGGCAGTGTCAAACATTCAAGAGAAAGTCCCTTCTCAGTAAAGCTTACAACCTAATCAAACAGACAAACAGGATAAGTAGGGGATTAGGGAGTTTCTCAGGCCTCGTCAGTGCAGGTAGACTGCATGTCTCCTGCTCTTTGGGCATAGTTTAAAGGTCTTTAGAAGACCTTTGGGCATAGTACTTGGGACAGACAATAGGACCCACACACCTTGGCTCCATGTGCCAGAGCTTCAAATGAGTTGAAACCTCCTTGGTAATTAGGAGACGTCAGATCAAACAAACCAAATTGTGATACAAGACAGGATGAGACTCCATCACAACTACTCACTAGGGTAAAACTACAGAATCAAATGTTAGGGAAGTATAAAGGCCATAAGCCTTTAATATTGTGGGAATTACTTCTAAGCCCTTTTTCCTTTCAAGCTGATTTTATAAGCTTTACCTGGCAAATGCCATCTTCCTGCAGATTTATTGGTAATAATGCTCTGTGGCTACAAAAATAATTACCACTATTAAAACCAAGAGAGACTCAAAGATAAATTAGTTGGATTCTTTCAGAGAATGAAAAGTTGGATGCAAACAGAGAAAGACTTTGCTACAGAGGCTGTAAGAATGACAAAGAAAATAGAAAAAGAGTTTAGATTTTGCATTGCTAATACTATTGGTAATGTGCTAGCTTTGGCATCATCATATTTCAGGCATGCCTATACAGCAAACAGAAATGAGAAACTCAAACAGATTTTCTTCACAGAAATGAAAGACTGAAATGGAAAGGAAGGGAGTGAACAAGAAAGCTGAAGCAGCAAAGAAATAGTAGGAACAAATGTATAAAAAAGAAACAGCAGATGAAGAAATAGGAAAAATGTGACATTTCATCTATCCACAGTTCGGCCCCCCTCCCCTCTCCAATCATTCAACAACTCCGAAAAGCAGAAAGGTTGATGTTCTCTCAAGGACATAACACAAATTTCACTGTTGCCTTGGTCCAGCAGAAAAACATCCACATCCACAATGGTCTCAGAAGTCTTTTACTTCTTGACTCAAGGCAATAACGGAAACCAGAGCAAATGGAGCTGTGTTCACTAGAACAATGGCTCTGAACCTTCTCCTGGAGGCACACCTAGCCAGTCAGGCTTTCAAGATCCTCACAATGAATATGCACCAGATACAGAAAACATAAGAAGCGCCATCTCTGGATCAGACCTTCGGTCCATCTAGTCCAGCGATCTGCACACACGGAGGCCCTGCCAGGTGAACACCTGGCTAAATTTTTACTCATCCATATCCTTCTATGCCTCTCGTAAGGAGATGTGCATCTAGTTTGCTTTTGAATCCTAGGACGTTCGCTTCCGCAATAACCTCCTCTGGGAAAGCATTCCAGGTGTCAACCACTCTCTGAGTGAAGTAGAACTTCCTGATATTAGTCCTGAACTTGTCCCCAGCTTCATTCCGTGTCCTCTTGTCCGTGTCAAATTGGACAATGTAAATAGTTTTTTCTGCTCTATGTTGTCGATTCCTTTCAGTATTTTGAAGGTCTCGATCATATCCCCTCGCAGTCTCCTTTTCTCAAGGGAGAACAGTCTCTTAAGTCGATCCTCGTATTCCAGTTTCTCCATACCTTTTAATAGTTTTGTTGCTCGTCTCTGCACCCTCTCTAGCAGTTTTATATCCTTCTTTAGGTTGGGAGACACAGTTACTTACCGTAACAGGTGTTATCCGGGAACAGCAGACAGATATTCTCTCTTGCAGGTGACGTCATCATCCATGGAGCCTGGTACGGACAGTGCTAAAGTGTACTGCCACTTTAAGCTTTTGCGACTTCTCATCCGACGTCGGCTCGCAGGTCCTCAGCTCCGTAAGCAAGCCCAGCAGTCAGCCAAGGGGGGAGAGAGGAATGTGAGAATATCTGCCTGCTGTTCCCAGATAACACCTGTTACGGTAAGTAACTGTGCATTGTCCTAGGACAGGGGTGTCAACTCAATCACACTAAGGGGCCGAAATCCAAAACACAGACCCCGCCCCCATAAAAGTACTAATTATAACACCGATTTTTCCATTCATTTTTCATACACACACACACACAATATAATCTTATTAACACATAATGGTTAACCACAAAATTAAACTACACAAAGCACACTGTTTGCTCGCGTCGCACCCCCTCTTGGAGAGAACGGGAACCCAAAGGCCTTGAGCATGCGCAGATGCTCAAGGTCCAGCGCGAAGGAGGCAGATCTTCGGCCACCGGCATGTCCTGTGCGTTGGTGCCGGTGCTGAACGGGGGTAAGAAATGTGATTGGGTGGGTGGGTGGATGCCAGGGGGATGCCGGATTGTGGCGGGAAAGGGGTGCGACACGAGCGGAGGATGCCGGATCGCAGGGGGGGGGGGCGCTTCTAAATCGAGGCAAGCTCGGTTTCCGAGACGCCGATTTTGCGAATGTTTTGTTCCTCTTGCAAAACACTCGCAAACCGAGATACCACTGTATTTTCTTTTGAATGTTTCTGATCTGTTTCAAGTTTTATATGCTTTTTTTAAAATTGAAATGGTTATAAATAAAAAGTTAAAAAACAAAAACAGAAAAAAGGCGCCACCCAAACTTATCTATGGTGCGACCTTCACGGCCTGGTGGCACACTAGCATATACTCATAGAAACATAGAAAATGATGGCAGAAAAGGGCCACGGCCCATTCAGTCTGCCCAAACTAATGACCCACCCCCTAACTTCCTCTATGAAGAGAACCCACATGCCAATCCCATCTTTTCTTAAAATCTGGCACGCTGCTGGCTTCAATTACCTGTAGTGGAAGATTATTCCAGTGATCAACCACCCTTTCGGTGAAGAAATATTTTCTGGTGTCCCATGAAATTTCCCACCCCTGATTTTCAACGGATGCCCTCTTGTTGCCGTGGGATCTTTAAGAAAAAAGGGATCTTCTTCCACCTCCATACGGCCCATGACACATTTGAACGTCTCGATCATGTCTCCCCTCTCTCTGCATTCCTCGAGTCTTGATAGCTCATAGTAGACATTGCTGGGCGTAAACTCGAAATTTTGAAACGGATCTTCCGAGCTTTCCCTTGTCTGCAGCTGTGGGCCGGATTCTGGCGCCTCGCAAGTGAAGACTGAGCAGAAGTATTCATTTAAAAGTTTGGCTTTATCGGAGTCCGATTCTACATAGTTCCCGTCGGGTTTTCTAAGGCGTACTATCTCATCTGTGTTTCTTTTTCTGTCACTAATATACATGAAGAAGGATTTATCGCCCTTCTTGATGTTCTTCGCAAGATTCTCCTCCATTCGGAGTTTGGCCTCTCTGACTGCTGTTTTGACTGCTTTTGACTTGGCCTGATAGTCTTCCTTAGATTCTTGCTTCCTTGATTGTTTGTAGAAGATGAATGCTCTTTTCTTCTTTTTTATGAGGTCTGAGATCTCCGCAGAGAACCACTGTGGTCTATTGTTTCTTTGCCGTTTACTTACTGATTTTATGTAGCGGTTGGTTGCTTTGTGTATGGTTGATTTCAGAGTTGACCGCATTACCTCTACATTATCTGTTTCGGCTTGGTTTTGCAGTGCCCGAAGTTTGTGCCCTTAAAGTTGAGGACCTTGGTTGATGTGCTTGACTTAGTGAAACCTTTCCTGAGGTTGAACCATATCATGCTGTAGTCACTGGAGGCCAAAGTATCGTCTACCGAGACCTCTGTGACACTTTCTCCGTTGGTAAGTATTAGGTCCAGTTTGCCCGATCCCTAATGGGCTCTAATACCATTTGTCTGAGTTTTGCTCCCTTTATAGAGGTTAGTAGCTTCCTGCTGCTGCTGGTCGTAGTGGAAAGCTTCATCCAATCCACATCAGGCATATTGAAGTCTCCTAACAACACTATGTCTCCACGCAAAGTGATATTATCAATGTCTTCAACTAATTCTATATCCATGTCCTCCTGTTGTCTTGGAGGTCTGTAAACTATGCCAAGATACAGGCATTTGTCCTTCCCCCTAGCCAAATTCACCCAGAGGGATTCCCCGGTGTACTTGACATCTGAGATTTTGGTAACTTTGATGTCCTCTTTAGTGTATAGTGCTACCCCTCCTCCCATTTTGCCCTCTCTGTCTCTACGAAGTAAGTTGTATCCTGGTATAGCCATATCCCACCCATGGGAGTCCGTGAACCAAGTCTCGGATATCGCCACCATATCTAGGTTGGCGTTCCTCATTTCCGTCTCTAATTCCAGAATCTTATTGCCCAAACTGTGGGCTTTAACGTACATAGACCTCCATACCTTATGTTTGCTATGTCTCTTTGTAGATATTCCTGCTTGAGCTAATTGAACTCCTATAGTACTGTTTGCAATGTGTGTACTTACCTCGGACTCGGAAATGCAGTGTGTACTTACCTCTGACTCAGAAATGGATCGGCAACTTACCTCGCCAGGTTGGTTATTTGCGACAGTACGTGAGTGGGTACTCAAATGCTGGAGGATTTTTTAAGTGGTGCTGCAACTGTGGCTTATCAAAGCCCGGGCACAACTAAGAAATGGAGGAGGGAAGGGAATGAAGAAAGGAAAACAATTAAGAGATGGGGGGGATCCACAGATGCTAATCAAGAAAACAGTCTCCTAGCTTATTTTCCAGTTTTAATAATTTATTTTACATTGCAAAGTCCTCTGTCCCAGGATACTTGTTGCTACCCTAACCCTTCATCCATGTCACTCCCAAACACTTCCAACATCCACACTCTACTCATACTCTATCCTTGTATTCTCTCCCCCCTCCTACACATACTAAGATCCTTTGAGCAAGTTACTACGCCACTGTTATTCCATGAATTCCTGCAGACATTGCTGCCATAAATACAACTAATGTTATCTATCTGGAGTCTTTAGGATAGTGCTCTCATATTTTGCCACTTGACCTATCTTTTGTTTCCAAAGAGCATTTTTAACACGAGATCAGAGTGCCATACTGTATCTGTTCCGCTATTCTTGTTTGAATAAGAAATACAGTATAATAAAGTGCCTTTCCTTCTGCAATGGACTAATTATTGCCTATAGTCATGTCAAGCCTTTCAAAGCAACAGTCCCTTTATTCTTTCAGCCTAAAGGAGTCATTTAAAAAGCCACTCCTCCAGTGTACCCTGAAGCTTTCAAAAATGCATCTTCGAGTAGCTCAACAGCATTATACTGTTTCTGGACTAAACTGCGGAATCGGTACAAACTGCATCATACAGAAAAGATTGCTCTCATTCTGCAGAGAAAGAAGATTTCAAAATAGAGTTTACTAGCAATATGATGACTGCCTAGAAAAAGATGATAAAAAGTTTTCATTCTCACCGAATACTTTATACATAGCTTTAACGTAGCCAACAATAATTAGAAGATAAAAAAATATTTGTTTCTTCAAAGACTATGTTTAAGCTCTAAAATCAGTTGCCAAGACATCCCACTGCTCGAGGTAGCCACATGCTTGTTTATAAAGGGCAATCATTGCTAAGAACACGAGTAATGGACAAGATAATGCACAATACACAGATCATCTTGAAGGGAAAGAGGGGGAGGGTGTTAAGTTGGAGGCATTTAATTTGTTAATGATGGTGAAGTCATTGAATAACACCTACTCCTTGGAACCAGCCCAATGGGGTGTTTTAAAGCATGTTCAGAGGGGATGCTAGCATGGATTCTTGATATGGTGAATGGCGCCTTACAGCAAGACTTTGTGCTGCCCCATCTAAAATAAGCCATGGTGACTCATTTTGAAAGAGGCAGCTAAATTGTTTGAATAAAAAATGACAAGTCAACTGAAGGGACTTTGTAAAACTGAGGCTACCTCTGCATCCAAAAGTTGGAGGCTCTAATCCCTGGGCAAGTAACTTAATCCTCATTTGCCCCAGGTACAAAATAAGTAGATGTATATATACCGGCATGTAAACCGCTTTGAACATAAGAATTGCCGCTGCTGGGTCAGACCAGTGGTCCATTGTGCTCCCGCGGTGGCCCTTAGGTCAAAGACCAGTGCCCTAACTGAGTCTAGCCTTACCTACATACATTCTGGTTCAGCAGGAACTTGTCTAACTTTGTCTTGAATCCCTTGTATAACTACAAAAAATGCTGTACATAACTCCCAATCCCTGGGAGTGGTACTAAAACCTAGCCAGTCAGATTTTCAGGACATTCACAATGAATATGCATGAAAGAGATTTGCATGTACTGCCTCCAACGCATGTAATTCTCTCATATGCATATTCATTCTGAATACCTGATTAGATGGGGGGTGCTTTCAGGACCAGTTTTGGGAACCATAGCGCTATACATATGCAGATGATATAAAGTTATTGCTGCCACTGAAAGAGGATAGCACATTGGATGCAGAGAATTTTAACTCGTGTCTAGGAGATTCAAAGTTGGCTGGAAAATAGTGGATTGGTGGTGAACACAGCTAAGACAATTTGTCTGGAAATATGAAATGTAGTACCTAGGTCAAATGTGCATGTGCTGTCCGCAATTGATCAAACTGTGACTATGGATAAAATCAATAAGATCTTTGGCGTTTATTATTGAGAAAGAAAGTACTGGTGAAGAGCAAATTGCAAATGTAATTACGAGGGTGCATTTAAAAAAACAAAACAAAACTGAGGTTACTTCATCAATTAGATAAGAAAACATTGCTTAAAGTGTTCCAGGCCCTTTCTATAAGTTGTCAGGACTACTATAATACAAGCAAGAATACACTTCAAATTCCATTGCCGTCTATTTAAAGCTATAAACGGAGACAGCCCAACCTACTGGAACAACTGACTAACTCAATCCACATCAACCAAACACAGGAGAACCCACTCACTATTCACACACCCGCCAACCAAAAATGTCAAACAAAGAAAAAACTGTATGACAACCTACTGGCCACCAGAGCAGCAAAACTGGACAGACAAATCACAAATCTGCTGTCTTCGACCACAGATTACAAAACCTTAAAAAAAAAAGAAACAAAAACCCTACTCTTCAGAAAATACATAAAACCTATATAACACAACCAGATTATCTCAGCAAAAAAAAAAAAAATGTTCAATCTACTCCTATGTATTTCCAAATATCATGACAACTCGTACGTTATCTGCCTTATTTATTTAGCAATATGACAATTCTTATGTAATCCGCCTTGAACCGCAAGGTAATGGCGGAATAGAAATCACTAATGTAATGTATAATTATTATATGTAAGATTGCCGGTTAAGCAACAAGATTATTGTTGGGAGGTAAACAATGGGAACGTGCTTATCCTTTGTTAGCAGAGTTGCACTGGCTTCCAGTCAAAGAATGGTATTTAAATTGTTAATCATAACTTTAAAACAATTAAAAATCAAAAGCTAATAATTTTTATAAGAGAATAAAAAAATGATATGCCAGATAGGCATTTATCAACGTAAACGAATCTTGCAGATCCCAAAGGAGGATGCATTCCACAAAGTGGTGTGGACAGCGAGAGCTTTTACTGTTGCTGAATCTGAAGACTGGAATAGACTACCTATTGATTTGAGGGAAATGCAAAATGTGTTAACCTTTCATAAAGGGTTTTAAACTTCCCTACTCCCTTGAAGCAGTTACATTGGCTTCCTGTGCGACAAAGAGTCCAATAGGTTTTATATCATACAGCCCCTGCATGTTTTCGAGATTTGTTGGAGTTGTATTGGCCAAGAAGAGAATTAAGATCTGCCCAGGATATGAGATTGTCATTGATGAAAGAGAGAAACGTATTACCTACCAGGGTCGGGAATTCTCTGTTTTCAATAGTAGGGGTGAAATTTTGGAACTTATTGACAGGTCAGTTACGATTATGTAAATCCAGGGATATTTTTAAGAAACTTTTTGAAGACACAGTTATTTGTCAATGCATTTATGTGAACAAAAAACTTTTTAAAACTCATGAAGATTTATTTAGTTATAGGACAATGCATTTATGTGAATGAAATGAGTATGTTCATAGTGGAGGATGTAAAAAAGTATAACTATGAGTACATGTTGCAATGCTCTTATTTATTTTGTGTGTTGTTTTGTAAACTGCCTAGACTTTAGGCAATATATACATTTTTTTAAATAAGTAAATATTTGATCAAATGTATTTTTATTTTATAAAAACATAGAAACATGATGGCAGATAAAGGCCAAATGGTCCATCCACAGCATGCACTATCTCCTCCCCTCCCTTAAGAGATCCTATGTGCCTGTCTCCACATAACATAACAAATTCACTTATATACCGCAGTAATCTCTCAATGTATTATAATCACACTAGTCTTTAAGCCCGTTACATTAACGGGTGCTAGAATAGATGTGTGTGTGTGTGTGTTTTTCTTTCTTTCTGTCTCTCTCTTTCCTTGGCTGTCCACCACCACCCCTTCCCTGCTCCCCACTGTCCAGCAGTAGCCCTTCTACTTTTGTTGTATCTCCCCCCCTGTCCAGCAGCACCTCTTCCCTGCTCCCTAATACCTGCTCCCAAACCGCCGTTCCTACCCTCCCTCCATCCCGGCTTCCTGGTCTCTTCTGGCCCACCGGCACGAACTGCTGCCGCCGCTGCTGCTCTTCATTCGCGTCTGGCCTCCTCTTCAAAGTCCTCCTCTATTTCTGTCTGTCTGTCAATGTCCCTGTCCACTGCCTGTCTGTTTACCGTGCCCCTTCTCCCACTTACCTTTTTTTTTTTGGACAACCGGCACACAGTTACCGCTGCTGGATACAGTAAACCGTCATGCACGCACGCTCCGAACGTGCGCATGTGCCGCACGATTTAACATTTCTCTCCCGGCCACGGAGCTACGGATCACACAGGTAGGAGTGCACATGCGTGCTTAGGGTTTTATTATTAGTGATTCAGAAGAATGTGTCAAATAAGTAGGACTTTAGCATTTTTTCTAAAGGAAAGATCGTAGTTGGGTTTATCCCATGATCCAGTCTGAAAAAATAAAATTCTATGGAAAAATCTTTTGTATAATCTTTTACAGTAGGAAATGTAAACCTTTCATGCCTCTCCTTCTAATTTAAAATATTTGTAGTTCTTATGAGTGTTATAATGCTGATGAACATTGAATTTCTGTAATGTTGATATTGCAGCATCACCAAGCAAGAAAATCATCTTATCTTTAGCAGAAACAAGATAATATTGCAATTCCCAATCCTCATGCCTTACTGGGTCAGACCAATGCTCCATCAAGCCTAGTAGCCCATCCTCATAGTGGCCAAGCCAGGTCACTAGTACCTGGCCAAAACCCAAAGAGTAGCAATATTCCATGCTACCGATCCGGAGCAAGCAATAGCTTTCCCCATGTCTTTCTTAATAACAGACTATCTATTTTCTTGCTTCAGCATTCACTTGATCTTCTTTGAAATGATGGTCTGTTAAGCAGACAGAATTTAAAAAAATACTGTCGAGCTATGCAACACAAATTCAAACAAACACAGCGCACCACTGTCACTTCCCCTAAAATATAACTATGATTCAGAAGATTTGTTTCTACATTAATACTGTGACCAATACTGTGCGGTCACAGTATTAATGTCACAGTATTAATATTTCTACATTAATACTGTGCGGTGACCAATACTGTGTCCAGTATTGGTCACCGCACCTCAAGAAAGACATGGCAGTACTCGAGGGAGTCCAGAGAAGATCAACTAAACTGATAAAGGGTATGAAAAACCTCTCATATACTGACAGGCTAAAAAAGCTGGGGCTATTCTCCCTTGAGAAGCGGAGACTTAGAGGAGACATGATAGAAACCTTCAAGATCCTGAAAGGCATAGAAAAAGTAGACAGGGACAGATTTTTCAGATTATGGGGAAGCACAAGTACAAGGGGGCACTCAGAGAAATTGAAAGGAAACAGGTTTAGAACAAATGCTAGGAAGTACTTTTTCACCCAAAGGGTGGTGGATATGTGGAACGCACTTCCAGAAGCTGTGATAGGCCAGAACAAGTTAGATGGCTACAAAGAAGGTTTGGATAGGTTCCTAGAGAACAAGGGAATTGAGGGGTACAGATAAGAATTAAGGATAGGGATAGGAGTAGAGATAGATTATAAAAATAGTCAGGGATAGGAGTAGAGATAGATTATAAAAATAGTCAAGGACCACTGCTCAGGCAATGGGCCTGATGGGCCGCCGCGGGAGCAGACCGCTGGGCAAGATGGATCTCTGGTCTGACTCAGCGGAGGCAACTTCTTATGTTCTTAATACCTTTTATGTATTTAAACATGTGTATCATATTTTCCCTGTTCCTCCTCTCCACTAGAGTCTACACATTCAGGTCTTCCAGTCTCTTCTCATACATCTTTTGGCACAAGCCCCATTCCATTTTTGTCGTCTTCTTTTGAACTGCTTCAAACCTTTTTACGTCCTGAACAGAATACTCCAAGTGGGGCCTCGCACCTTTTCTTCTGCTAGTTATGCCTCTCTATGCAGCCTCGCATCCTTCTGGCTGTGCCCGATGCCTTGTCATATTGTTTTGTCTCCTTGGTGTGGGCATGGGTGGTGGGTGTAGGATTGTATGCATATGTCAAAGTTTAGAAAACATGTGGGAGATGTGTCTAGAGCGCAGCCAATTGTTTTGTGCTGGAGCGTGCGGAGGTGCGCACGGGGTAAGGTGAGGCAGGTGTTTAAGGATAGTATGAGTGCATTTGTGAGCAGGTGTGATTTTGGAAGAGATGGCTTTGAATGTGTTTTTCAGTGTCATCTTTTGCCAACTGCTATAGTAATTCTCCCTTTTCTCTTTCTCTCTCTCTGTTGCACTGGACCAAAGTGCTAGAAATGTGATGGGGCTTTTGGACTGGAGCACGCATTAATATTCTGCAGCCTGGACTGAGAGGTTTGTTTCCCCCTCAAATATCTCTAGTTTTTAAACCCATTCACAATGCCGACATTGACTTCCAAACGAGAGAGACATTGAACCTTTTTGTACAATTCTTTCCACTATTCCATATGTTATTTCTTGTAGAAGGAAACACGTATACAGATTAAAAAAAAAATAAAAAAAAAGACTACCAGATGGCTCAAATTCATACCGGGCTGTATCAATAATAAAAATAAGATGAACCTCCAGCAATAGTGCAAATCTAATTTATCCCATTTATGTTTATTCTTTCCCAGTATGTTTCTTGCCACCTGTGGTGTAACTGTGTGCTTCATAAATTGGAAAAAAAAAAGTGTTTAGTAAGCTTTAGCAGAGCTCTCTGTGTTTAAAGGGAAACCACTTTAGGGCCATAAAGTTGTCCACAAATGGGCATTTGGTAGAAAGATGCCAAATTTTGCCTACTGGGTAATTCCCCAAAATGTTATTAATTAAAACAAGAGGAAGAATGGATGAGAGAGGGGAAATGAAAGAGAGAGAGAGAAAAATGAGACAAAATGGTAAGAGAAATTTATGAAACCAGAAAATAGGTAAAGGTAAAAACAGAAATGGGAGAGAGCATTTTTATTTTGCTTACAGGTATCTTTATCCATATTATATGGGCCGAATGTGCTAAAGGAAATGAGAGAGAATCCTAAGCTCTTAAGACAAGTTTTAGACATGGAGACACCTGTTTGAACTCAAATGCCACCTTGCTGTGTACTGGAGAACTGACCCTTTTATACAGCTCCTGGCATGCCATTAACTGATGCAGGAGAATTGAGAAGCAAGCGCCTCCGTGCATCTTCTGGACGACTCCAGCCGTGATTTTCATTCTCAGCCCTACCTAGAGAAAAAAAAACCTCACAGCACATCCTTCCAACTGCAGGGCTGCTCTTAATTGCCAGAAATGTCAGCATATGGGACCAAACTAATTAAAATTTAATTTACAGCTCAATTTGAAGTCATTAAAAGACATGTTGGATCCTGTCAACAGGACAAGTAAATAAACAAATTGGTGTTCCTCCTAATCATCGTTCCTTCTGAGTTTGTGTAAAACTGAAATTTGGCTGGAACTCAGTAAAAGATTTGTCATTTCAGTCAAACTCATCGATTCGCTCAAGCAAGAGCGCACCAAAGCTACGTGCTTGATAGCCTAACTCATTCCAGCAATAAATATTTGTCAGTATATAAAAGTGCAATGTAACACAATGACATGACAAGATCTTGGCTCTTCAGACCTATAATAGAGACCAGTTTAACTTGGCCTCCAGGCAACCTTTTCATTTATAGGCGAATCAGTTTCTTCATCCTGTTCTCTTTTCGCTTGCTATCTTGTATCGTATTTCTGGGTACTATAATACTACGACTAATAATAACTTTATTTTTGTATATCTCAATACCACAAGCAGTTCAGAGCGATTTACAGAGGAACAGACTGTACACAGACAGCGATGTTACAGAAAAGACTTTCAGGTTACATTAGCAAGTCAAGAGTAGTCAGGTACATCCGGAGGCATATCAGAGATAAGAACATAAGAAGTTGCCTCCACTGGGTCAGACCAGAGGTCCATCGTGCCCAGCGGTCCGCTCCCGCAGCGGCCCATCAGGTCCATGACCTGGAAGGGAGTCAGAGAAAGTTATCAAAGAGATAGATTTTAATTGATTTCCTGAAGGTTTGGTGCATTTGAAATAAGGGTGGTTAGACATGTATTCCATTTGCCTACTTGGAATGGCAGAGATCTATCAAGGAATCTCTTGTAGATACAGCCCTTCAAGTTAAGAGTGTGAGCCCGTTTTTGGGGACAGTGAGGGAAGTTTAACATCTGTAAACCCCCTCAAACCGAAAGGCTTTCTCAGTGTAAAAATAAAGATTTATCCCCAGAAACCATTCAAACATTTGCCATAGTAATGTGGAGACGGTGACTAAAACAGAAGGTTGAGAAAGGAAGAGAGGGAAGGGGAGGACATAGGGAAGAAAGATCTGGAAGGATGAATCTTTGTCGAGAAGCCAGTTGGGTTTTCAAGATGACCACAATGAATATGCAGGAGACAAATTTGCATGCAATGAATCTCTACTATATGGAAATCTCTCTCATGTGCATTCATTGCAGTAATCCTGAAAACCTGTCTGGCTAGGTGTGCCTGCAGGAGAGGACCGAGAATCATGGATGTGGCCCTAGGCCAGGGGTGGACCTCCCCTAGGCAGCAGTGTAGATGGAGCAGCTAAGCCTACGGGTATGACTCAAGGAACAGCAACCATCTCTCTCTTATGGATGCAGCATCACCTGGGAATTGCCTAGCAGACTGATTAAGAGTTAATTCTTTATTGATGTTTCCGATTGAGATTTGTTTTAATAAAAACCTAGGTTACTGCTTTCTAATGACTTTGTTCCTATGCCGACTACCACAACGCCCAATAATTCTCCTGACTTCAATGTTTCTAGAGGGACCTGAAGTGCAATATTGTAAATATTGGGGACATATTTCATATAAACACAAAAGCAATTCTGCACACATGTAAAACCCACTATCCCCCCAAAATACAGTGCATTTTACTCTTTGCATTCAGCAAACTGGGCTAGCTACAGAGAAAGCATTTTGCAAATGGCCACACAAAGGAACGCATCAAGAAGCAGATCCTGGCCCCTAGGTCAGGCGCCTGCAGCTGCATAATCACAACTTTTACAGCCCAGCAGGCAACAACTGCTTAGTAGCTCAGAAAGGAGGCAAAACTTGGTACCAACTTGATCCAGGTAAGGAGTAGAGAATGACACGGTGGCGGTTTACCCGCGGCCACCGCATTTTAGCCGTGGGTCACCTGCCGAAAACAGGGAAGAAAACTAGCAGTCGCTGCGGCGACGGGGACAAGGCCATTCACCGCCCGCGGGGCGGTGAATGGTCTTGTCCCCACAGTGAGGCATGAAGGATCGCGCGGTCCCCGCAGCTCACACCCACCTGCCCAATCGATTCTAGTGTTTAGCCAGCTCTCTCCCTTCTCCTCACCTTAGTTTGTAGATTTTCTTTTTCGGCGACCCGCACGCTATCAGAGAGCCGTTCACCCGCTGCTGCTCAGTTTCGATCTTCTGCTCTGACGCAACCGGAAACAGGAAGTTGCAGCAGAGCAGAAGATTGAACACTGAGCAGCCGCGCGTGCGCGGCTCTTTGGGAAAGCGTGCAGGTCGCCGAAAAACAAAACCTATAAACTAAGGTGAGGAGAAGGGAGAGAGCTGGCTAAACACTAGGATCGATTGGGCAGGCAGGTAATGGCTGCGGGGACCGTGCGATCGCTAGTGTTCCCGGCTCAAATTGGAAGGAGGGAGTGAAAGGGAAAAGGATTCTGGGCCAAGGGGATGAAGTCGGAAAGAAAAACCCACAGCAGGAAAGAAAGGGAAGGACTGGCAGGTGAGCCAGATGCTAGAAGCAGGGGGGGGGGAAGAAAGAGGGAAAAAAGCTAGATGGGGTTGAAAAGAAGAGACACACTGGTATGGAAGAGGAAGATAGGGGAAATCTGGACACAGGAAGGTAACAGAAAGAGGGGAAATTATGTGCATGGGGCATAGGGACAGAGACATAAAGGGGACATGCCATAAGGATGGTATATGGACACAGGGGGGGCAATGTCAGATACATAGGGGAGATATTAGAAATGGAGAAAATAGGAGCACAGAAGCAAGATGGTTTGTGGGGATGGGACAGGGACCGAGCTTGCAGGCTCCAGTGGCTTGCACAAATTACATTGTAACGTGCCATGAAAATAAGAGGAAGGAAGGTAGATAGGCCACGCGAGAGGAGCTGAAGGGTAGTAGAAAGGAACAGATGGTAAAGGAGGGAGGGAAGGGTGGTGGTGGAAAGGAATAGAACAGACATTGAAGGAGGGTGGAGAGGAACAGACCCCCAAGGGAAATGTGGAAGACAGAGTGGGAAGAAGACAGATGCCAGACTATGCGGGAGCGGAGGGAAGAAGATGGGTGCTAGACCAATTGGGGGGGGGGGGGTTAAGGGAGAGGCACAGTAACAGCAAATGGAAGACGCAGAGAGAAGACACACAGTGGATGGAAGGAATTCAATGAGAAGATGTGGAAAGCAGAAACCAGACAACAAAGGTAGAAAAAAAAATTATATTTATTTATTTATTTTTTGCTTTAGGATAAAATAGTATATTAGTTGTGTTGATAAAAATTTATAAACAAAGCCCTGCCAGCTGAACATCTCTTTCTCTAGTTCAGCAGCAGGAACTTTGATTTATAAGAAAGGAATAAGCTAAATATTACAGTACTAAGGCTTATATGGATGCAGCGGGGATGGTGACGGGGCGGTGAATGGGATGGCAGTGGCGGTGACGGGGCGGTGAAAGGGATGACGGTGCGGTGAAGGGAACGGCGGTGATGGGGCGGTGCAGAGGATGGTGGGCCGGTGACGGGGACAGATTTTTTCCCCGTGTCATTCTCTAGTAAGGAGTCCTCTCTGGTAATGCAGGGTTGAGGAGTTGAAAATCCAAACCACCCCGTGTGCTAGCTTTGGGGGGGGGGGGGCCCAGACACCTCTCACCCAGTCACTGCCTGTAGCACCTTTTATAACTCAGTAGGCTGTAACAGTAGCCTCTCTCCGAAAGGGGACAGATCTTGGTAAAAAGCCCCCAGGCTGGCTTTAAAACTGAAATCCCAAAAGTTATTCTTTCAGTCTCTATCTTGCCATTTAAGAGTCTGTGACAATCTGACTTGGAGCCTCAAATTATTCATCTGCAAGGGAGGTGTGACACTTTGCAGGAAGATAATATGCTGCTTTGAAGGCAGAGAATTGAGGAAAATCAAATTAAAAACCAGAGGTGCAAGACTTGGACTTATTAATTTTCCTAAGCTACAAATGATTGGTCCATGAGAATTAACTTTGTAGATACTTGATAGAACTGCTAAAAATACTAAAAGACTCATTACGCCAGCAAATGTTTTTATCTGGTAAACCAAAGAAAACTAGGTTTGAGGAGAGTGGAGGACAAAAATCAGACTGAGAGACTGTGGTCTGCCATTATTTTTCTTCTACTAAATTTGATTCCTTTAATGTACCCTCAAGCCTTGTACCCTCTAAATCTATTCTTACAGTTGACTTACATTTCTTCATGTTCAAATGGTTCACAAACATGGTTGATGTGATCAAAGCAAGGACAAAGAAATACCTAACAAAATGGTTACATTTCCTTGCTTTATCTGGATAATAGCCCTCCCAGGGGCCTTAGGCTCTTCCCAGTCCATCCTCACCTGGGAAGGGCCCTAGACATCTGAGCCAATCAGGAGTTTAGGCCCCTCCCAGAAGTGAACCCCCCAGAAGCAGATGTTCTCCGTCTGTGATCTCCCGCCACAAGGATGTTCTCGCAGGGAACCTCCACAGCACAAAGGCTGACCCACAAGGGAAATACTAAAAACATTACTAAAACTATCCAAAAAAAACACGAGCAGAAGAAAGAAGCTCCTACAGGCTTGGCATGTAGAAAGCAAGACTGGAATCTACTGGGCATGCTCCAAGATATGCTAGGAGAGGGAGGAGTCATGGCTTCAATTATCTGAAGCTTTCTACAGTGCCTGGCAGTCAGAGATACATAAAACCCACTGGTCCCGGAATAAAGTGGAACTGTACAAGAACAGTCTTTATTAGCGGAACTTTGGGGAAACCCCAAGTAACTATATACAGACAATATACAATGTCTTCCAATTTATGATAGCTGGCAGAAAAGTTAGAGACACAGCCTTCAAATAGCAGGAGGTCCAGGCAGGCGCATCGACAATGATGGGCGGAGGGTTCAGCATACTGTTCTTATCTACTGGAAAAAGATATTATGAAAGACAGAACCTAATCTCTTTTTCCAGTGCAATAGGGATGCTATGCTTGGATGCTGAACCAAGGGATAAATCTAAGCAGTCCCAGAAACCCCTGTGGGAGAGATAAGCCTGCCTTCAAAACTGAGGCTACAAAGGAGGCAGGAGGAAGGCGAGCAGGAGAAGGAGAGGAGTAAAAAAGAGGGGAAGGAATAGGAGAAGGCAGGAGAGAGCGAGGGGCAGCAGTGAGACGTAGTTCCACCCACCTCTGACATCATCCATCCCAGATCCAGAGCTCCCCCTTAAAAGGGGAGGGGCCAACGGTGCTCAGCCATTCGGCGAAGGGCCTTAAGAAGGGTCAAGTCACTGCACTGAAAAAACACCAGGGAAGGACACCTACACATGCAAGTACCACAAGGGCAACAGGACAGACACAAACAGCAGATAAATAAACACAGCAGTCGCAGAGGACATACACAAGCAACAGGTATACAATTAGGAGAGGGACTGCACAGTAACAACACCAAGGACACTAAACAGATTCCTACACAAGGAGAAGCCACTTCAGACAACACTGAGACATAGTTAGCATGCAGCATGGAAAGGCCTATAGGGAAGAACAAGAAGCATAGAGGACCTGGGAAACAGGAAGAAGCCACTTCAGGCGGCAGACCGGCAAGCAGACAGCAATGGAAGCAGCAGGCAGAAGCAGGAAGTTCAGCTACCCTGTTTTCTGCACCGTTTGTCATATGTATGACTACCACTCGATGCGAGGAACTGGAGGGCCTGAAGAAGCAAGTCAGAACTGGAAGGCAGAGTACTAGAACTAGAAGCACTTCGAACAGTTGAGGAGGAGGTCGGAAAGGCAGAAAACTTCATGACAGAAAGGAACATTGAGGAAGAAGTCAGGGAGTTGGAGAAGTTCATCGAGGAGGCATACAGAAAGGCCGTGGAAAATCACCAACAACAGTGGAACTGCCAAGATTTACCTACAGTGAGTGAGGACCACCTGGAGGTCAACCACAAGGAAGGAATAGATGACACAGCAGCGAGACCTTGAAACAGCGGAGGGAACACACAGGAAGACGAATCCAGTGCAAGCCAACGCCGGGATGAGGAAAGATGGAAGTGCATCAAGGACACGGACTGGCGGCTAAAGAGGTGGACGTACACCGAGGACACGGACCTGTGGCTAGAGAGACGAGAAAAGATAGAGAAGACAGCAATCGTCGTGGGGGACTCCATCATCTGACAAGTCGACAGCCACATAGTGGGAGGAAGAAAGGATCGGCTATGGACCTGCCTACAATGAGCAAAGGTAGAAGATATAGTGAGCCGCATCGATAGGATTGACAGCATGGAAGGGGTAGATATGGCGGTGGTGATACACGTTGGAACAAACGACATGAGCAACAGGAACCACAGCAGGGAAACATGAAAAGACCAGTTCCAAATGATAGGAAGGAAGCTGAACATCAGAACGCTGAGGGTAGCATTCTCTGAGATCTTGCCGGTACCCAGGGCAGACAAGAAGAGGCAGACTGAACTGCAAGCAGTCAACACATGGATGAGACACTGGTGTGAGGAAGAAGGATTCCACTTCGTGTGCAACTGGACAACGTTCTGGGGGAAGAGCAAGCTATACAGGAAGGATGGACTCCACCTCAGTGGAGATGGAACGAGGCTATTTGCAAGCAACATCAAGTGAGAAATTGAGAAGATTTTAAACTAAGAAGAAGGGGAAAGGTGACAGTCGATCAAGAGTTGATGGTTTGGGAAATGGTATACCCAAAGGATACCGTGCAAGAAGATTGAAGGGAAGACTCACCGGATCATGGGCAAAATAGAAATCCCAACGGATTGAAAGGGACGGAAGTGAGGGAGAGAGAAGGGGGAAGGAAATGCAAGACAGCAACAGGCCACAAACTTAAGTGTATGTATACAAACGCAAGGAGCTTAAGGAATACAATGGGGGAATTGGAAGCTATGGCATAAAAAGATAACCTAGACATCATCGGCATCACGGAAACATGGTGAAACGAGGACAAAGTCTGGGACACTGTGCTACCGGGGTGGAGCTTGGGTGGGGGTACTCGGCTGGTATTTGTTAGGGTTAGGGGGTACTTGGCTTGAAGAAGTTGAGAAACACTATTATACAGATGAACAGTAACACTTTTGCAATTGGAGTGACAATTTGAATAATGACCATTCAGACTATATTGCTTTCCGTTCACTCCGTTGCCATTCTGCTAGGCCCTTTTTTTTTTTAATACTCTCCTGTACAAAGTCTTTTCCTTCCTAAAATAGCTTGCTTTTATCAGGTTCTGTACTCGTCTATTCATTTGCGTGTCTCTAAGTGTGCATATGTTTATCTTTACCTTTGTCTACCCTTGTTGTAGATATCACAATGCACTCTTGCACACATCTAAATGAATACTGTAATAGCAGTGGTTCTTAAACTTGTCCTAGGGAAGCCCCCAGCAGGTCGGATTTACAAGATATCCCTAATGAATATGCATGAGGGAAATTTGTATGCCTAGTACATACATCTCGTTCATGCATTTTCATTAGGGATATCTTGTAAACCCGACCTGCTGGGGGCTTCCCTAGGACAAGTTTAAGAACCACTGCTATTACAGTATTCATATAGATGTGTTCAAGAGTACATTGTACAGTTTGATTTCCTGGTAGACGGTGTGCATCCTGCTTGTCAGCTGATCCTAGCTTGTGCCAAACCCTGGGTCCCTGCTCGAGTCATGCTTAGTTTACTGGTGAAGTTGTGATGTTGGTGAGCCTTGCAAACACAGCTCCTTTAGACGCCAAGTGGCGAAACACAATCTTGTGTTGAGCTGAATGCTTTATGAATTGAAGGACAGGACCATCATGAGGACAGAGAGGCCTGTCGATTGTGTTTAAGAAACTGTGATTTTATGTGCTAGACTGTTGTGCAACTCTCAGTTTGAAGCCTCTCCGACTAGATGATCATAGACTAATGAACTCATGAACTAACCAAGATCCAGTTTTGGATAAAAGTCATCCCAATGACTGTAGTATGTGTGTGAACGTTGGGAAGGGAGTGCGAGTGATGGGGATTAGATTCACTGACTAAATTATTCTGATATTTATTAATAAATTAAGTATTGGCAAGTTGTAAAAGTACTGTAATGAAATGAACTGTGGGAGATATGATTAAAATTGAATTGATTCAGATAATACTGGTTTGTATTAAATATTTAATAGCTGGTTTAAAGAATTTGAGTTATGCATATTCATTAGAGATATCGTGAAAAACCAACTGGTCTGGGGGGGAGGGGGTCCCCCAGGACAGTTTAAAAACCACTGCTGTATAGGGAAAATTATTAATAGCCCATCTAGCTGTAAGATGTAAACACACAATGTGCATGTGTACAAATGATATATGGATTTTGCACCTGCTATTTATGGGGGCAGAGATCTGCAAGCAAAATATGTGTACATTTGAAAGAACTAAATGCATGCACCCCATTTCTTTCCCCTAATCTTTTTACCTAGTTTAACAAAACACAAGCTGGGAAACCTTGCACCCCTTTCGGTCACAGTTCAGTTTTATTTGCTATACTGCAAATCAGTACTACACGGACAGGCGGAGGGTGGTAACTTTCAGTCAAGCTGACTTACCTGAATAAAAGGCTTTGAAAACGGTGCTTTTTATTTATTTGTATAGAGGCTGCAATAGTTTCCCAGCAGAAAGTCTTGTTGCTGACAGATGCAAAGAGTACTTTCATAGGCATACTTAACTGCTGAAGCTCCCTTCTAGCCAGAGGGAACGGCCTTCAACAGAAAAGGCTGCATTTTAAAAGAGCTTTTTATGTATTTTTGCTCCAGAAAAACAACCTCTCCATTTCTTCAGCTACAAACTTAGATTGCGAGCCCTCCAGGGACAGAAAAGAAATCCTGCTGTACCAGAATATACCATTCCCATAGCTTTCAGGCTTGAGGTGGTATATTAATCTTTTGTTAACCGTGTTGAACTTATGGTTACGCGGTTTATAAGTATGATGTTATGTTATGTTATATACAGTATTTTGGAATTTTGACAGTACTTTCTTCCTGTACTATGACCATTACTGAGAGAGCGGAGAGACCGGTAGACTGAAAATATAGTTCTAGTAGTCTTTAAGCCCATTACATTAACAGGTGCTAGAATAGATGTGTCTGTCTTTCTGTCTCTCTGTTGCTTTAGCCGCTTTCTGTCTATCTTTATTTCTTTCTTGCTCCTTGTCTGTCTGTCTCTCTGGCCCCCTGTCTGTCTCTCTAGCCCCCTGTCTGTCATTCTTTCTGTCTGTCTCTCTCCCTGGCCCCCTGCCTATCTCTCTCTGACCCCCCCCCCCCCCCCGAGCAAAACCAAGCACACCCCTCCCCCCAAAGCAGCCCCTTTTCCCTCTCCCCCTCCACTTCCCTGTGCAGCAGTAACAGCCGGATACCCTCGGACACCCTCCTGCCGTTGTTCTCACCGCTGCAAGCCAACGCACGCCGCAAATGGAACACGGCACAGAAGCAGAAATCATGGTGGCAGGGTTTTCGCCGTGTCAACTGTGCATGCATGGATAAGGATTTTATTATAGAGGCTAGCAGGGCAAAGATACATGACACACCGAGTAAGATTGGGGAGAAGTCAGAAGGAAAATTCTAAAAGCAGTTGGGTTTAGTCGTTTTCCAAGTATAAGTGGCCCTATGAATCTTTTATCTAGCTTTGATGTTGCGACTTGTTTGGACTCAAACTTTGGTCCCCAATTTAAAACTCAGAAGTTACTTTTTGTGCAAAGCTCCGCTTTAATCTTCTGGATTTTCCAGTGCCTTCCAAAAAGAAATTAAGACAGTATTATTTGATAAATTTATCTCTTAATTTGATGTTTTATTCCTAACATAATAATTTTACTGCATTAACTTACATTTTTATTGTCTTTTAGTTAATATGCTATATTCTTACTATTAATATTTTATATTTTGCTGATTGTCCAGTTTTTCTTTTATGTAAACCGCCTAGAATTCTTTTGATTGAGGCGGTATAGAAAAATAAAGTTATGTAAATCTTGTTTTGAGAGTGAAAATTCAGCGTGTGCTCGACTCATTCCAAGACTGCAGAGACCTTTATTCTAAACAGTCAATCATATGAAACCACAGGCAGATATTGTTTTACTTCATTTTATTTTTAATTCATAAAATGATGAAAAGTTATTTTTTAAAAAGGGCATCTCCTGAGTGGAAACACTGATGGTCTTACTGTATGCAAATTCTGCTGGTGAAAGTAACAGATATATTAATAATAATAATAATTTTATTTCTTATATACCGCCAAAGCCATAGTAGTTCGAGGCGGTTTACAACGAAGAAGGGCTGGACAATCAGCGAAAATGGTACAATGGTACAATCAGAGAAAATAGATGGCAGAGAAAAAAATGGTACAAACAGAGAACAGTGGTACAATCGGCGAAGAATGGTACAATCAGCGAAGATAGGTACAATAATGGCAAAAAAATGGTACAGGGAAGAAGGTCAAGACAATCTACGTAAAGGACATAGTGAGATAGAAGGGGCCAGAGTAGGGCATAGGGGTCTTAGGGTGTGAATCGGTTGAAAAGGTTAGTTTTTAGTAGTT
The DNA here is from genome assembly GCF_902459505.1 of Geotrypetes seraphini. Lineage (NCBI taxonomy): Eukaryota > Metazoa > Chordata > Amphibia > Gymnophiona > Dermophiidae > Geotrypetes > Geotrypetes seraphini. The sequence goes on from NC_047100.1 coordinate 41,913,656, forward strand.
TCCTGAAGTTTAAGTAGGATAAAGTGTGTGAGATGATGTGGGCCAGCCAGTTATTGTGCTGACCTGCTCAATTTTATGGTTCACTTTTTTGGCTTGATCACTAATTTGAGGGTAGGTCAATTACACATGTGGTCAAACATGAGTTTCACTAATTCCTGACAAAACTGGGAAGTAAACTGTGATCCTTGATCAAAGAGATTTGTGGTTTATGCTTTTCTAACTTCATATATTGCCAAACTTGAGAACATAGCAAAGCGGGGGTATAAAATCAATTTAAGCATTAAAAAAAATCCAGGAAAGGAGCTACAAATCAAACAAGAAAGTGCAAAATGTAATCTCATTATCTCATTCAAGAAATGAAAATCATGATTCATGCTGAATGGAATCCAATGGCCACAAAAAAACAGAGGCCATCTTAATGAATCCAGAAAAGAATATCAAAATTGTAGCCTTCCTCCGGGCTGCTTATATTGTAACTGAGAGTTTCCTCCCAGGAATCGGATTGGCAGGGTAACTAACAGACCATGTGGCTTGTTCCATGATATCTTAGCTTTTGGACACACTTCATATGAAGGTTACATATTTCTAGATATCCTTATTTCTACTTAGTAGATAAAGACAGACTGTTCAACCTTTAAAGTTAGCGATCTTAGTACCGCTTCGGAACTGGTTCCTCCATCGTGGTCCCGCCCCTCCTCTGACATCAAGAGGAGGGGTGGGACCCCGACGGAGGAAACAGCTCTGAAGCGGTACTAAGATCACTAACACCGCGATTTTGTTTGCAGGCTGGCCCTCTTCTCCCGGTTCCGGGGTTGTGAGCTGGCTCAGGAACCTCTCCAGGGTTTGTTGCTGCACCGGTGTGGAGGTTCTGAGTTGGGAAGAAGCTATTCTCAAAACCCCCTTTCTTTTAGTATGCAGCATTGGAAGAAAAAATCTCCGTGAAAGAAACCACGGTATAGAGGAAGAACAAGGAAATAGCCGGCCCGACAGGAGAGGTAAGAGACGCCAAGACTAACGTGCAGCCATCTTGAATCCCAGCAGTTGGGTTTCTTGTCCTCCACAACCTGGGTCTACCATTTTAAGGCCTGATGGTCCCTACAATGCTACAGAAGACTTGAGCAGCTTTTCTAGTGTTGGAAAGCATTTAATAACACATTGCTTACACTGCCTTTCCTCCCACAAGCTAGTGTACATCAGATCATTGTGCACGCACTGTCATCTGGTATTACAACAATCAACAGGAGGAAGTCATCACCCCCAGTAATCCCACTGTCATAGTGCTTATGCTATCAATACATTCTCAACTGGTAAATGTCAGAAAGACATTACTTTCAGCAGAACTTATCTAATGCATTAAAATCATCTTCATGAGAATTAACTTGGCAGTGGAGATCAGAGACACATATGCCTCTCTCTTATTTTCATAATGAATAACATCCTCCATTCGTTGACATTGTACTTGGCCACTCGGTGAAACTGTGTCCTCTCCTTCCACTTGACACGAACGTGTAAATTAACAAATTACAATACAGATTGCTGCACACCAATTGACAATTCCCAGTAAGCCTTTAATATTTTGTGCCTCACCATCACTGCCTTTTAGCTGATCTAAGGTAAGAGACATTCTTACAGAGTATCTGAAGCACTTTCATTGATGGCTCGTACTCAATGCCACTCAAGAATGGGGTACTTTCGAAGGTCATGCAACTCTGTTTAGCTCCGGCACACTAAACAAAGCAAATGTTTTTCACGGCACATTATAATTGAAATGATAAAATTGCAAAACCAACAAAATATTGAATTTCAGAGTTATTTATTTCAAGTTCTTTAAGCTATGTATGGGCAAGTGTAGAATTTGCTAATCAATGTGATGGACGTGCTTGTTTTTAAGGGCAAATTAACTAAAAAATGCAGCTCGATAGACAATAAGCCAACACGCATTTCATCATCCATCATCTGCCGTTTTCCTTCTTTTTTTTTTAAATTTAATTTCTGTCAGAGCTGAAAATCCAAGTTCACAAAGCAGTAACAAAGCCTTGATTGCTTTGTTGCTCAAGTTTTCATTAGTTGCCTTTAGTTTTCAAGGACCACTCACATCTGGGCGGTTGTACCAGGGATGTCAAAGTCAAAAACTTTTGCATGCACTGCTTTCATTGTATGCTAATAGATCTTATGCATATTCACTGGGGAAATCCTGAAAACCCGGCTGGATTGCGGCCCTAGAGGACCAACTTTGACACCTGTGCTTTTCGCACACAGATGTTTATAACATTGACGGACTCTTCAGTATGCGATGTACATGTCGTCTATTCTACTGTATACTTATGAAGGGAATTTTTTTTTAAAATAAAGTAAAATTATGGAATTTCTCATGGCACGCAGTTTGAGAGACACGGTCTTAAGGCAGTCATGAGGTGAGGCCTTTTAAATAGGTATCTTTTAAAGGAATGGAAGGTAGAGCTAAATGGGAATTAAAAAAACAACAACCCAAAACCCCCGAAAAGATACTGGCAGGATAGATATAAATATTAATAGGGCAGACCAAGAACAAACTTGCCAAAGAGGCAAAAGCTATTAAACTTTTTCAGATATATCAAACAAGAAGTCTGTGAAGAAGTGGTAGTGGAATTAATATTCTCTTTTAGTTATTAATTATTTTGAGTAGGTTGGACCTGTAATTGTGAACCATTTCATTGGATATTTTTTGAAAGATGATGTATCAAACGCCATAAACGGATGAATAAGATAAGACAATAAATGGTGGGATTTAAGGGGGGGAAAGGGGGACTCAGAGAAGATAAGCAGATAGCAGAATAACCTAATTCTTTGCTTTACTGATTATTAAAACGCTGGAGAGATAGCCACATCAGAAAGAATGTTTGAAGGTGGAAATTTAGAAGTGAAGCAAATAAATCAATCTATCTTTGTGGAACCACAAAAATTAAGAGAGCAAATTAGCAGGGTAAAGATCATATAATTACTAGGACAATATTCAGCTCAGACTTCTAAAGAACTCAAGTATGAAATTTCTAAAGAGCTACAGTAGAATCCCAAATAAACAGAAACTTCACTATCTTGTTTTCAAAGCATTTCCATTCATTTACCTAACACAGAACTCAGATATGGCAGGAAAAAAAAGTCTTCAAATAATACAAAAAACACAGCTGTTAAACTTATTCACAAGGGTAAAAAATATGACCATGTTACCCTGTTTTTGATCAATTCACACTGGCTTCCAATAAATCACCTTATCACCTTTAAAATATTACTCTTAGTGTTTAAAACTCTGTCCTCCAATGAACCACAATTTATCAATAGAATGCTTATTCCTTATAATACTTCACTTTCCCAAAAGCTCTTAGCAGTTCCTTCTTCGAAAGTCATTGGAACTAGAAGACATGACATGTTTTTAGTGATGGCCCCCCAACTTTGGAATACTTTTCCCCAATACATTAGAGAGGAAAAGGATCTTAGCCATTAAAAAAAAAAATTAAAAAGCTTCCTTTTTAAAGACACTTTTAATCTTTAAATATTATTCCCTCCCCAATGTTTTTTCCATGGCTCTGTTTTTTTCTTCTAAGCATTGAATTGTAACTTTACCCCGCCACTCCCTGTGTATTCATTGGTTAGTAAACTTGTCTGTTCAACCCATTATTGTCAATTTTAAATACTGTAGTATATTTATTTTATTCTGCTGTAACTCGCTTAGTTATTTGAATAAGCGATTTATCAAATCAAAATAAAACTTGAAACTTGTAGGTTCCTACCTTATTTCTACTCTTATGGAGAGGGACTACATCATCAGTGACGCAGCAGAGGGAAATCCCCAGCGAGAAGGCCGCGAGCAGCGCTGCTCTGGAGGAAGGTATTTATGGCTCGCGGTCGGCGGGGTTCGGATGGGAGGGAAGGATGGAGAGTCAACAGGGGGTTCAGCGATTTGGCTGCATGGCAGGGCGGGGGGGGGGGGGGAAGCACGGCTGCCGGTGCCTAGGGCTTATATTAAGACCTACCCCAAAAATCCTTCTAGGGCTTATTTTTGGGGCAACACGGTAGCTTTTGTGGAGCTGGTTCTTTAATTCTGCTGGTAACCAGTCTTGCCGGAGAAACACTAGCCAGTTAGCAACCCTATTTTGCCAATATTCACCCAGATCAAAGATTAACAAAAAAAGACTAGCTATTCCTATTATATTATAAGTAGGCTTTAGGAATAATGAGTGTTTTTTTGGCTGTGCTTATGTTCTTTCAACGATAGTACCATGAAGTAAAAAGGAAAGGAAAAAATTAAAAAAGGGACGAGGGGGTCTAAAAAGGAAAACAAAGGTCAGAAGAATAAGATATATAAAGTAAACGGAAAGACAAGGGACAAAACATATGAAAAAAGGCATGAAAGGAAGAAGGGAGGGTGTAGAATGACACAGATAACAAAAGATAGGAAGCAAAGTATAGCATTTTGTATCCAGTGGCAACTAAAACTTGAAACTCGCTGGCAGAAAGGCGGGAGAGCTTTTCATTTTCACCTGTGCTGAGGCGGCCTGTCATGTAATTTGCACCTCGCCTGCCTTCTTTACACTTCTCTGCAAAAAAAAAAAAAAAAAGAAAGCCCATTCCCCCTCCCTTTTCCTCAAGCATGCACACAGACAGACCACATCAGACACCCACTGACCACAAGATGGAATTTTATTGCTCAGATGTACTAATGTACACATGACGGCTCCCCAGAGGTGAATTCCTCTGCTTGGAGGAGAAAATGCAAACTGCTTCCATTGGGAAGTACAGAATTGTATCTGGACCTTCCAGGAATAGTAGCAGAGCTCTGAAACTATAAATGAAAATTTTTAAAGAAAATCTGAACAAAGTAACAGGTTAAAAATACATGTTTTTAATACACATTACGGTATATTATGTATATCCATATATAGCAGATGAATCCATAAATTAGTTTTCCTCTCTTATTTTCAGAAAGCTATTTTTTGCTGAACAGATGCCGTCAGTGAATCTAATTTTTTTTACGGCCAAAATAATGCAGAGATTGTACAATATGCAGAACTAGCTGTTCTATGTATTTCCTCCTCTTCCATAGTTCCCTCTTGGTCTATATGCTGGTGGGCATCTAACTGGTTCATAGGGAAAGACCATGGGATTTTAAACCAGATATATAGGTTCATAAGATCTTTGCCCTCATCATCTATCAAGTACAAGTATATCCATCCATATCAACTAAGGTCTACTAGCTTTTTCGCTCTCAGAGATCCTCAGTGCTTGTTGGAGAGAAGGTTCCGGGCCAGCCAGGCAGCCACTGGCTGACCCGGAACTTTCTCTCCGACATCAGTATTGACATCGGGAGGGAAGGCTTGTGGGCCGGCCACGTGCGAGTCATTGCACTTGTTGTGGCCCGTCTCTGCGCGGAGTTGATGCTAGGGGGTGGGGGGAGGAGAATGTCAGCTCTGGCAGGGTTGGCTTCGGGGTAGGGCAGCGGGAGGGCAGGGAGGGATCCCTGGTAGCAGCTAGCCCACGTAACCCCAAGGGTACACGTATCGCGTCTTGAGAAACACTGTGCAAAACAACTCTGCTTTATCCTCATCACCTTTGGTATATTCCTCCTCTTCACTCTTGTCCGACAATGACATTGTTTTGCAGTTCCTTCTGTAACTAATATAACTAAAAAATGTGTCTGGACTACCTATTCTACAATATCATTTATTTCAATCACTGAAAAAACTACAATCAATTGAAAACACTGCTGTTCAATTAATTTTCTCTCTAAAGAAACATGACAGTGTTTCACAATACTATGCGACTCTGCAGTTCAAGCTTTTTTGGTATTCTACTCTAATCTTCAATATCTGGGTCGCTCTAGGTTTACATTACGTTTAAGAGTTACAAAATGAAATATAAACTAAGCAATATACTATGAATTAGTTATCAGAGATAAGAGATATAGTAATCATTGAAATGAAGGGAACATTGAGCAGTCATCAGAATTACAAAGATAGCAGCTTGAGGTACAACACAATTGAATTTGGTACAAGAAGCTTGGTGCGATTATGAGTTTGGGGAGGGAGCTTTTATGGTTTCTGGAAGGGTGAAATGCTGTGGAAGAGCTTACGTGCTACGTATCGATGGAGTATTATGGTCTCAAAAAGGAAAGTCTTCAGTTGCTTTCTAAATCTGGGGTCGTTAGGTTCTGTCTTGATAATTGTTGGAAGGTTGTTCCAGATCTTGGTGTCGAGGTAGGTAAGTAGTGAGTTAAATATGTGCTTGCATTTTACACTGTTGTGAGAGGGGAGGAAATATTGAAATGTTTTACGTTTTCTGGCTGATATTGATGGTTCGCTTATAGGATACGGAACATTACACTTGATAGTTTGATGGTGATGTGAGTGTTTATAGATAGTGGTAAGGGGAGATAGAATCATATTTTTTTTTAGTTTAAATATTAGTCTTATTTCTGTATTTTGTATCAGTTGTAGTTTGTGGGGGTCTCAGCTTATATTTGGGTCAGCACCCACCCCTCAACCCAGACCTTTTGCAGGTCTCTGCCGGGCCTGCCGTAAGAACTGTTGGGCCAGTGGTGGGATCCCTCCCGTCTCCTGTCTCAGCTGACTGCAATGACTTAACTTCCTTTGGCCTCCCCCGCATACCTTTGAAATCCCTGGTGGTCAAGCGGTCTTAAGAACATAAGAATGGTCTTACTAGCTCACAATCCCGTCTTCGTGGCAAAAACCCAAATAGTGGCAGCATTCAATACTACCAACCCATGTCTGTCTCAACAGCAGACTATAGACTTTTCCTTTAGGAACTTGTACAAAGCTTTTTTTTAAAACCAGTTACATTAACTGCTCTTACCACATCTTCAGGCAACGCGTTCCAGAGCTTTAACTATTCTCTGAGTGAAAAAATATTTCCTCCTATTGGTTTTAAAAGTATTACTCTGTAACTTCATTGAGTGTCCCCTAGTCTTTGTAAATCCTGATGCAGTAAAAAATCGATCCATTTGTGCCCATTCTACACCACTCAGGATTTTATAGACTTCAATCATATCTCCCCCTCGGCTATCTCTTTTCTAACATGAAGAACCCCAACTAGTCTTTCCTCATATGAGAGGAGTTCCATCTCCTTTATCATCTTGGTTGCTCTTCTTTGAACTTTTTCTAGTACCGCTATATTTTTTTTTTAGATAAGGAGACCAGAACTGAATGCAATATTCAAGGTGAGGTCATACCATTGAGCGATACTTGCGCTCCTGCCCTGTGCTGAGCCACTAACTGTCCCAACTGAAAAATTAATGATTACTTATGGCATGATCCATGACAAATGACACTCGCATACCCAAATTTCTAACCTTGGTTTATATTCGAGTCAACCTTTTTTCCCCTTTTTTTTTTGGGGGGGGGAAGGGTACCTTGGTTTATATTTGGATCAGCTTATATTCAAGTATATACAGTAGAATGTTAGAAATTATCAGGAAATGAATGGAAAACAAAGATGAGAATATTATCATGCCTCTGTATTGCTCCATGGTGCAGCCCCACCTCAAATACTATGTGCAATTCTGGTCACTGCATTTCAAAAAAGATATACAGTAATGAAATTAGAAATGGTAAAGAGAAGGGCAAGGAAAATGATAAAGGGGATGGGACAACTTCCCTCTGAGGAAAGGCTAAAGCAACTAGGGCTCTTCAACTTAGAGAAAAGACGGCCAAGGGGAGATATGATAGCGGTGTATAAAATACTGAGTGAAGTGGAACAGGTAGATATGAATCTCTTGTTTACTCTTCCAAAAATACTATGACAAAGGGGTATGCAATGAAGCTACTAAGTAGTAGATTTAAAACAAAATGGAGAAAATATTTCTTCACTCAATGTGCAATTAAACTCTGGAATTTATTGCCAGAGAATGTGGTGAAAGCCATTAGCTTAGCAGAGTTTAAAAGAAAAGTCCATAAGTCATTAAGATTGGGAAATCCACTGTTTATTCCTAAAATAAGCAGCATAAAATCTTGTTTTACTTTTTGGAATCTTCCCAGGTGCTTGTGGAGACAGGATACTTGGCTTGATGGACCTTCCACCTGTCCTGGTATGGCAACTCCAGGACGATCTACACTGCTTCCTTGTTTAAAAATACTATCTTGCAGGCCAGATATATTCCATGCATTTAAAAAGGTAGAAGACAGGCCAAACAACTGCTAGCATGATTAAAAGATGAAGTGAAAATAACTATTATAGTGAAAAGAATATCATTCCAAAAATGGAAAAGGGACCAGAAAGAAGAAAATATGCAACAGAATAAACACTGGCTGGATGGGTGAGACAGTTGAGTTGTCTCAAAGGTAATTTTTATCCTCTATACTGGCAAATAGCAAGTTGGATTGATGGAAGAAAGTACTGTGGGAGGCTGGTGGGAGAATTTGGTAGGGGGCCTGCATATGTGGGGAAGAGAGGAGTGACAGGGAGTGTTGGGAGATGAATGTACTACAGCATTGTGGATGGGATAAAATGTGTGGATTGGTGATGATATGATAGTGAATCTGATAGCACTCTGAAATACTATGAAATTGGGATCCCTTCTCAAGCACAAGTGCTGAGTACTCTTAAAGGAAACACAACAATTGCTATTTTCCAGTAGATCCACATGAACCATGATCAACATATTTAAATTCAAAACGAATGCTAGGAAGTTCTTCTTTACCCAACGTGTGGTGGACACCTGGAATACGCTTCCAGAGGACGTGATAGGGCAGAGTACAGTAATGGGGTTTAAGAAAGGATTAGACAATTACCTACTGGAAAAGGGGATAGAGGGGTATAGATAGAGGATTACTGCACAGGTACTGGACCTGTTGGGCCGCCGCGAGAGCGGACTGCTGGGCACGATGGACCTCTGGTCTGACCCAGCAGAGGCACTGCTTATGTTCTTATGTTCTTAAATGATGGGCCAATGCTCAAAATCTAATGCCCCCGCTAGAGGCAATTAGCATTAGACTAGCACTGGCGTTAATCTGTTCAGATGGCTCTAGAGTGGGGGAAAAACGTGTGAGCTAAAGATTAGTGCAAATAGTATTTAAATATAATGAAATGTATGTTAAAGAGGACATTTCCTAATCTCTCCCAAAGTGCAACAGAGAACAAAATAAAGCCGCCCTTACCACTGGAATTCTAATGCTGGCTCTGGAGAATTTTAAAAAAGGAATTTCCCATAATTTTCTCTCTAAAATGTTCTGATTTTTATTTAATTTGGAAGCAGAAGAAAGCTTGTGCAAGCACCTAAGCGCTGGTAGTGAGAGGCCACTGTGCGTGAATCAGAGCAAATTCAAACATGAAAGCACCCAGAGCCTATTTTCTATGTTTAAATATAAGCTTTTCAGGTGAAATTTGTTTTTTTTTTTTTTAAAGTTTAGGAGCTACAGATCATTGCTGTTTGGAAGCTCTTGCACTCTAGAAAAAATGAATATACAAATATTTCAAGGGTGCATCCAATAAAAAATATCATTTGTATCAAGTTGGTGAGAAGCCAACAAATGACCCTGCAACTGCAACTGTTTTAAGGACCCACCACTAAATAACCAACTGTACTCAGAATTACACCCACAACAACTCGGTCAAATTATACTTTATAATCTCCTAAGTAACTTGCAGTCCAATCCTGAACTTTAATAATAATAATAATAATAACTTTATTCTTCTATACCGCCACAATCTTGCGACTTCTAGGCGGTTTACAATAAGCGAAATACAATAAGTAGATATTCAGAGGAAATACAGAGACCTCAGGAGGCAATAGTATAGAAATACAATTTGCTGAGCGAAAATGTAATATGTACATTTTAGTAGGTAATGTCCGACAGGACCGTTGGGGATAAATAGCAACGTAAAGTTACGATAAGATGAAGATAACAGATTATATTTATAACAGTGCTGTAGGTTCAGGTGGAATAGGGAGGAGGGAGGGAGAGGGAGAGCGGGTCAATTGTTTAGGTATTTCTGGAACAGGTATGTTTTTAGGCGTTTCCTGAATTCCCCGTATGTAGTGGGCGAAAGCAGTTGGTCTAGGTCTTTGCCCCATAGGACTGCTTGGTGAGAGAGAAGGTGTTAATGTGTTTTTTCATTTTGCAGCCTCTAACTGGAGGGGAAATGAGTTTTGGATGTGTGTTTCTCTTGAGTTTGTTATTAGAAAATGCGAAAAGGTCCGTTATGTACTTGGGAGTCAGGCCATATAGTACTTTGAAGCAGAGGCAGGCAAATTTAAACCTTACTCGGGCTTCCGTTGGTAGCCAGTGCAGCTGCCGATAGTAGGGTGTCGCGTGGTCGAATTTCTTCAGCCCGAAGATAAGTCTGACCGCAGCATTTTGCATTATTTGGAGACGTTTCATATTCTTTTGTGAGATTGCTAGATAGGCGATGTTGCAGTAGTCAAGCTGACTCAGTATGAGGGATTGCACTAGGATTCTGAATGTTGACGTATCGAAGTATGATTTAATGGTTCTGAGTTTCCAGAGAGTAAGGAAACCTTTGCTGAATAGGGAATCCACTTGTTCCTTCATTGTTAGGCATTGGTCTAGAATAACACCTAGTATTTTCATGGTGGGCTGAATAGGGTAGTTGAGTTTATTGATGCATAGTGGGGTTTTATTGTCAAGCGGGTGAAACGATTATAATTGTATTTACATTGATTGGCAAACTGCACGTAACCTTCTGGGCAACTAGACCCAGACTTTCACAGTGTAATCCAACCTCGAACTAAATAGGTAAAGGCAGAATAGAAGATTTTATTAACATAACAAAAGAAGACTGGATTATACCTCAATATACATAATGTAGTTGCAAAATATAGCTGGAATAAGAAGTCTACAAGCTGATGCCTGTCTGACTTCATATCTCAAGAGAATCTGTTTCCTAGCTTCTTCAGAGACTCAAACTCTACTCAAGCACTGTCTGTGTAATTAACACGCCACTGCTAATTGCTATCAAAGACAAACTGGGTTTTTTAAAATCATATTAAATAACTAGAGAACGCTGAAAGCTCACCTACTTAGTAAACCAAAGATCCATCCCAGTTATCTGGGGAAGAAGGAAAAATAGACCCCCTCATTCGCCTAGAAGACACAAACTCAAGAGGCAAAACACTTATCTAACTATACCCACACAAATACCTGCCTACCACCATCAAGCAACCCATAAAACTACAGCTACAAAGACCAGTATTCAGAAACTTGGACCTAGTAAATGTCAATAAAAAATTTCCTATGATCCACGATGTCCTCAGTGAATACTACTTAGACATCTTGGGAATAACTACGACCTGGCAGGATGGAAGCAGAGGAGCACCACTGGCTGAATTATGCCCCGCAGGATTCACTATCCTGCACCAACCAAGACAATGGAAGTGGGGTGGAGAAGTAGAAATCCTGATGCAAGAGACAATCAAGGTCGCAGAGTCTCCATCCTCCACCTGTCTGAGTCAGAATGCCTTCTAATCCAGCTGGGAGATAAGAAACCAATGTGTACAAGTACTGGGGAATCTGGTGACTGAAGTAACCCTGAGCTCCTCTAGGTTATTGATCATGGGAGACTTTAACCTACACATTGAAACTCCAGACACCATCACTGCTGCCTTTCTTGATATGGTGGCAGTTCTAGGATTCACTCGGGTGATCAAATCTCCAACCTATGAAAAGGGACATATGCTAGACTTGGTATTCTGCAAAGGAGTTGAAATTACATTACATTACATTAGAGATTTCTATTCCGCCATTACCTTGCGGTTCAAGGCGGAATCTTTAAATACAAGGCTGGGTGGCATCGAGGTAACACCCTTATCATAGTCTGATCATTTTCTAATTAAATAGGACGTCCAAGTGCTAACTTAGGCATTTTGTGGGGGGGGGGGGGTAGTTTAGTTTTTTGATTATGAGCCCCCGTGCCACTTTAGCCTTTCCTCTTAGGGAAGCCATCCTATCCCTTTCATCATTTTCGTTGCCCTCCTCTGTACCTTCTCTGATTCCGCTATGATGGAGACACAGACAGGATGATGGGGTGAAGGAGCCTTAACGTGTCTTTTTACTATGCTTAATAAAGGAGGGACTGTAGATTATACAAGGCAGATCACTGGGGTTTCCATTCCAATTTTTGTCTCCACATCTGTGGTCAACTATTCCAAATTTTGGGAAAGTCTATAAAGGTATTTTGAAATTTGTGCTACTATGATGTTGCAAATTTGTTAGACATGTGTTGAGTGTTTTCTTTTTTGGTTTGTGCGCGCAGATTTTATAATACATCACAGTTTGCCTCGTAGTGAAAAAACAATTTGTGTTGCTGTTACTGAGATGTCACGAAAATCAGATTTTTTTTTTTTTTTTCTTGTATGGGGAAATATCCAAAGTTAGCTCTGTACTCATTTGTTTTGGGTGGGAGAGAGGAGATTATCTGTGGATATAGAATATATTTACATTCCCTGACAGCATATACAGCGTGTTACACACGCAAGCATAATCTATCCCAGAAAAAAAGGTTGACAATTACTGCCCTAAGACATGAACAATTACCTAGTGACCAGAAAGAGGTAGGGAGAACGAGAAGGCACTCTCTAAAGTTGAAAGGGGATAGATTCCATACAAATGTAAGGAAGTTCTTCTTCACCCAGAGAGTGGTAGAAAACTGGAACGCTCCTCTGGAAACTGTCATAGGGAAAAACACCCTCCAGGGATTCAAGACAAAGTTAGACAAGTTCCTGCTGAACAAGAACGTTCGCTGGTAGGGCTAGACTCAATTAGGGCACTGGTCTTTGACCAGAGGGCCGCCGCGTGAGCGGACTGCTGGGCACGATGGACCACTGGTCTGACCCAGCAGTGGCAATTCTTATGTTCTTAAGTTAAAGGTAGGACAATCTAGAGGCTAAAGCCAAGTGGGCTATGAGTTCCCCCCGTTTCCTCCTTGATAAGCAGGCTTCTGCTGCCTCGTTTCTAAATTAAGTGTTTGGGTATCTTCCCTAACCTGCACCCAGTAGGGCAACCCTTCTGCTCCATGCTGCCAAGCCTCCTCACCTCCAAGGATCTCAAGAACTAATGCAAGCTCCCAGCTGGCAGAATTAATAAGATCATTCATTATTCATACCAATTTAAAATGCCTGGTGCATCTATGTGATAAGAGAGCTGTGAAAATAAACACTTTATGTGTTTGTAAAAATAAATGACTGCATGTATATATTAACAGCACAGATCTTAGGCGTTAGGCTAGTGAATGATTTAAAAGCTTGTGCTGGAAACACTATTGCCCACCTTCCCTTCAGTATCCCCTAAACTCTGTGCAGCACAGCTGGAGGAGGGGGGGGGATCGCTGTGCACTCTCCCAGGGGGTCTCATTACATCTGTGCAGAGAAAGGACTCTTGCTGAGGGCTTCCTGCTCCACTGCATGAGTGGCAGGTGAGCCAATTACTGGTCGAATGCTGTCAGGCAATAAAAGAGACACAGAAAGAGAGAAAAGCGAAAAGGGAAGTGTACAGACAGGACATGCCGCTAGAAGAAAATGTTAAAAGAAGCTGCAGTGAAATAGAAGCACCAAAGGAACAGAAAGGTTAGCAGCTGTCTCCCACTTTCCCCTTAACAAGCCAAGGAAAGGTGTTCCCCAAACAGAGCAGCATGGTATTAAGCAAAAATACACCTTTCACCTTCCTCATATTGGGACGTCTTCATGAAGAGTCTTTTCTGCTGCTTATATAGACGAGTACATAAGTAAACCAAGAAGAAGAGCACTTCCTTATTGTATAATCATCCTACCCAGAATGACACATGGCATAGAGCAAATTGGGTCTAATATGGAAGTTTCCAAAAGACTTGAAGAATATATAAAAAGGCCTACCACTGGCTAACTTGAGTATGTCTATCTTCAATATTAGCAACTATCTTTTTCTAAACAGTAGATTTACTTGCAGTAAGAGACAGGCGTATCATAATTGTGGGTGATCAGATCATAGGACCTCTTATAATTTCCATATTATTTCAGGTCTATATCCTGACTCCAAATTTTAATCACCTACGCCTGTCCCATCCTACCTGCCTCACTTATTTTGTGTAAAAAAAAACTACAGAACTACATCTGCGGGTGTGTGCTTCATGAGCTGTATCATTGAAATATATTATATAATAATGAAGAACCTAAAGATCAAAAAACAAGTAGTCACAAAAATGTTAAATTATATGTGAATAGGGAAAACAACACTATCTCAAATGGTCTAACCCATGAACCAGCGCTGGTTGAGAATGTACAACTCCCAACGCCCTTCTGACAAGAGAAAGCAGATCTTCCTCAGGGGGTAATAACCAGCGTTGCCCCTCAGAAAACTCTTTTTTCAAAACATTACCGTTGTTGTCTAAAGGCAAGCGCAGCCACGCGATATAGTTGCTTTGAAGAACTGCTAATGAAAGAAAATCATCTCTCATTACAAGAGTGCCCACCACAACTGCATGATTTTGCTATTATTCAGAAAACATACACACACATACAATCACCAGATCTCCTTTGAATTGACTCCAATTTCCTCTCCCATCCTTTGCTGGAACACCTCTGCTTTCAGAACAAGTATAAAATATTCGACTCGGCTTGTCCCACAGGAAAGTGGACAGCGAGGACAACTCAAGGTCTGTGATCCAACTGCTTTAAATCTCTGCACAACCCAACAAGTGACAGAGCCCCATACACAGTTCCTCTGATCTCATTCTTCACTGACCAATAGCAAACATTCAATCAATTCTTCACTGACCAATAGCAAACATTCAATCAATGTCTTCATTGACCAATAGCAAACATTCAATCAATTCTTCATTGACCAATAGCAAACATTCAATCAATGGCTTTTATGAAACAAGCTATGAGGGTGGAGAATTTTCAAACACTACTCCATCCATACCTAACATATGACTCACTCGCATATGAATCCTTCCAACAATCTCTCTGCCTTTACCCAAGTTTTCAACTTCTGACAAGAAACAATTTCCTTCTATAGTAAACATGTTATTTATTACCGCCCAACACAGTTTCTTCCCTGCCATTTTCTGTCAGTGAGTGAACAAAAGGACAAAAAAAACCACATACACTGTGGAACACCAACTACAAAAGTGGAGGATACAAATTTACAATTACCACACTTATGTCTACCCGCCACTGAATTTTGTTCTAAATAGGGCAACTATGCAGGACTTAACAGTTCTTTTAAAGTTCCTGCCCCTAGAAAAAACTATACAACGGATGCATTTGCAAGACTTCCCAATTTCTCCTATTTTGGCCACCTCATCCCCACCCCACATGTATCTTAAAATGAATGTTGTACTATTAGCAAACCCCTTGTACTTAAATTATTGGTGCAACAACAAATCATAGTTCATGTATTTAGCCCTTTTGTAAGCCTTCCATAACACCTGCCTAGAACATCCCCTACGTTTCATGTCACAAGTAAACTGCTTGGCTTGTTCTTTAAATGACTTATTATCCTGACATACTCTGTTAAATCTCAAGAACAGAGAATAAGGTAAACTGTTCTTCAACACCCGCGGGTGGCAGCTACCAGAGTGTAAAATGGTATTGCGATCAGTAGGTTTCTTGTACACACGCGTTACAAAAGACTGAACCGTTGTACTTCTACATCAAGGAAATGAATCATGGAAGAAGACCACTGTGCTATGAATTGCATATTTCTATTACAGCTATTTAACCACTGAATTAATAGAGCAAGTTGCGATTCATTCCCAGTACAAAGCATAAACACATCATCAACATAACGCTACCATAAACGTATATTGGTCAAGAATGGAGAATGATCAATCCATATAGCTTCAAAGTTAGACATATATAAATTTGTGATACTCAGGGCAAAGGTGGCACCCATTAATACCCCAGAAATTTGGAGAAACAGTTCATCTTGAAATAAAAATTCTGAAGGAATCTCAAAGGGATGTGTCCTGGACTCAAGGGACTTCCCAAATAACTGCGAGAGCTTCGTCTTGAGGTATAGATGTATAGAGTGATCTTATATCAAGGGTAACCATCAAAAATTTTCCTGCCATGCTCATATCTTTCTCAGCAAGAATATTAAAAAAATGGGTAGAATCCCTTACAAAAGTGGAACCCAAAGGAACCAATGGTCTTAAAAATACATCGACAAATGTTAAAATACTGACTAACCCAGGTCCCAAGTAGTAAAACAGATTTTATGCTGCTTATCCTAGAAATAAGCATTTGATTTCCCCAAGCCATCTCAATAACGGCATATGGACTTGTCTTTCAGAAAATTATCCAAGCCAGTTTTAAAGCCTACTTAGCTAACTGATTTTGCCACATTCTCTGGCAACGCATTCTATCCTTCCCCCCCTTCTTCACATAAGTTCATGTAATCCTTTTTCTTCTTCTCAACCTACTATTTTAAGTTCTTGTAAACCGTGTCGAGCTCCATACTCATGGAGATGATGCGGTATATAAACTTAAGGTTTAGATTAGATTAGAGTTTAATTACACATTATGTGAAGAAATATTTTCTCCAGTTTGTTTTAAATCTACTACTTAGTAGCTTCATCACATGTTTCCTAGTCCTAGAATTTTTGGAAAGAGTAAACAAGCGATTCACATCAACCCTTTCCACTCCACTCAGTGTTTTATAGAGCTCTATCATATTCCCCTGAGCTGTCTTCTCCAGGCTGAAGAGCTTTAGCCACTTTCGCCTTTCCTCATAGGGAAGCTGTCCCAGCCCTTTTAGCATTTTCATTGCCCTTCTCTGTACTTTTTCTAATTCCAAAAAGAAAAATTAACACACCTGATCTTGTGGTGCATAATTATTTATTTATTTATTTTAAAGTTTTCTATAGTGTATATACCAAGCGGGTTACAATTATTACATGCATAAGAATGATAACCAACTCAACAAATTCATCAACAGAAGTAACCCCCCCCCAAAAAAAAAACCAAACCCAACCCCAAAACAAATTATATTAGATTACCGTTATCTTGTATTTCATCTACATAGGAAAGGTATGACATCTGCTATTTTAAGAACAGTCAATTCTGGAATGCTCTCACAAATAAACATGTCTTTAAAGATTTTTTAAAAAGACTTAAAGTCTGCACAGTCTTAGCGAGCCTTTCATTGAGTTCCTTAACCTCGGACCTGCCACAGAGACAGCTTGCATAAAGGTTTTTTTTATAATGTACATCATGATTATTTTCCAAGATTAATCTCATTGCAGAGTCTAATCATAAAGCCCAATTTGGTATATACTTTTTCAAAGCTTGAGTCAAATACCACAGTGCCTCTCCATAGAGTACATGATTTATTAAGGTCAAAATTTTGTACTCAATTTGAAATTCAATGGGCAACCAGTGTAATTTTTTTTTATTTTTTTTTAGAACTGCAGTAATATGATCGTATCTTAACACTCCAGTTATTAACCTCGCAGCTGTATTCTGTATCACCTGCAAGGCATGAATCCTTGCTTTAGTAATGCCTAAAAATAGTGCATTACAAAAATCTACTTTGCTGATAACAAGACTTTGAACCACGATTTGGAAATCTAACGCTGATAACATTCGTCTAACTCTTGACAGAACCCTCATCTGCATTGATAAGTGACTATCTTAAACACCTACTAATCTCATACATGAAGTAACAACCAATTTTGTATTCTGTAATTCAACTTATTTCACCCTTAAACACTTATCATTCCCGTCAAACATCAATTCTGTTTTCTGTATATTTAACTTCAGAACATTTTCAACCACCCATTCCTTCATTTTTGCCCATACACTCTACCAAATTTTTCCGTACATAGTCAATTTCTTTTTCAACAGGAAAAAAGAAAAAAATATCGGCACAGATTCTATATTGAACTTCCAATTCTTCCATAACCTTTCCCAATGATGCAATATACACATTTAACAGTAACGCTCAGTGCGCTGATCCTTGTGGTACACCCCTCTTTGATGGGAAAATAGCCAACATACAATCTCCACTTTTTACCACAAACCTGTGATCAATTAATAGTGATGTAAACCATTTCAGCACCGTGCATCCAACACCACCTCTCTGCAATTTGCTCAATAGGATCAATGGATCAACTGTACCGAAAGCTGAAGAGATGTCTAATGAAACCACACAATATGTTTTACCCCCATCCATACCTCTCCAGAGATCATCAAAAGTTGACAATAAGGTTTCCACACCATGAGCTTTCCTAAACCCATATTGGTGCAAATATAACCAATTATTTTTCTCTATAAATTCTTCAAATTCCTCGAATACAACTCACTCAACAATCTTTAAGATTACTGGCATCACACAGATAGGCCTGTAATTAGCCATATTCTCTTAATCCATATTCTGTCTTTTTAGGATAGGTTTTATTGTAGCAGTCTTACAACAATCTGGCACATTTCCTAATTGCAAGGATTTATTCACAATCTTAGTTAAAGGTATTACATAGAAACATAGAATATGATGGCAGAAAAGGGCCACTGGCCCAACAAGTCTGCCCACTCTAAGGACCATCCCTCCTAAGCACTTCCACGAAGTGAACCCACATGCTTATCCCATTTTTTCTTAAAATCGAGCACGTTGCTTGCCTTAATTACATGAAGTGGAAGATCATTCCAACGATCAACCACTCTTTCAGTGAAGAAATACTTCCTAGTGTTGTTATGAAATCTCCCACCCCTGAGTTTCAATGGATGCCCTCTTATTGCCGTAGGTCCTGTAAGGAAAAAGATATCTTCTACCTCAATATGGCCAGTTACATATTTGAACGTCTCTATCATATCTCCCCTCTCTCTGCGTTCCTCGAGAGAGTATAGCTGCAACTTACCTAGACGTTCCTCATATGGGAGATCCTTAAGTCCTGAGACCATCCTGGTGGCCATTCGCTGAACCGACTCCACTCTCAGCACATCCTTTTGATAATGTGGCCTCCAAAATTGAACACAATACCAGATGAGGTCTCACCATGGACCTGTACAACGGCATTACAACTTCGGGCTTCCGGCTGACAAAACTTCTTTGGATGCAACCCAGCATTTGCCTAGCCTTGGATGAAGCTGTCTCTATTGATTGGCAGTCTTCATATCTTCAGTAATGATTACTCCTAGGTCACGTTCTGCAGCAGTTCTTGTTTTGCAGCAGTTCTTGTTAAGGTCTCACCATTCAAAGTGTAAGTACTGCATGGATTTCTGCTGCCAAGGTGCATAACTTTACATTTTTTGGCATTAAAACTCAGTTGCCAAGTTGCGGAACATTGTTCCAGTAAGAGTAGGTCCTGCGTCATACTGTCGGGCATTGTGCTTTTTCCCACTATATTGCACAGTTTAGCGTCGTCGGCAAATAATGCAATTTTGCCTCGAAGTCCGTGAGGCAGGTCCTGTACAAAGATATTAAATAGGATGGGACCCAAGACTGAGCCCTGTGGCACTCCACTAATCACTTCCGATGTGATGTTTCGGAGGGAGTACCATTTACCACCACCCTCTGAAGTCTGCCGCTGAGCCAGACTTCAGAGGGTGGTGGTATCAATATCATCTATTGTTTTTATCAATGCTTATGAACACAGATCATAGATTGATCTTGTTGGCGTCAACCCCTTAACAAAAATTATACAAACTCATGCATACTATTAATGTTTTTGGCCTTCAAGTTTTCAAAATGCTTATTGTGCTGATATATAGGTATAGGTACAGCAGATCAATTCTGCAGCCAAGGATAGCTCTTCATTGTAGGAGGTTGGAGCTGAGTTTGCATTGAGGCCTTTACAGTCACAAGGACCCTTCCTGGACTTTACCACCACTGCAATAATTCCATGGCTGCAACTCTGTCTCCTCCTCTCAACCCCCCACAGCAATGCCAAGTTTGGTGACCTTTTGTTAAAAAATTATACAGACTCGTGCACGTAGACATTTTCTCATATGTAGTCTCCTAATTTTGCACAGAAATCCTTCATAATGTATTTTTTAAAATGTCTTTCCCGCCTAACACCTAAGCAGGTTACAGCTAAACTCACATAATTCATTAACAGACAAACATAAAAACAGTATCACACATCATCCTTCTCTTCGATCAATAATTCAACAGTAGAACTCATGCACAAACAATTGGATTTTCAGGATAGCCATAATGAATATGCATGAGAGAGATTTGCATATAATGGACGTGAGAGGCATGCAAATTTGACTGGCTGGTTGTCCTCCAGGACAGGGTTTGGAACCACTACTTTAGACGAACCCTACGTCTTACAGTTCCCTAGCCTGCCTCCTCCTTTGGTTTTGATAATTAAGCTCAACAATCATGATAAAATCTACCCCCTCAAAATGATGGCTCTGAGTTTGTATGGTCCTCAGGAGCCATTCTGATGCTTCTTTGGCACTGCTTCTCTTCCCCCCTTAACCTGCTGCTCTGTGTTGATGAGATCAAGCCTTCTGTTCGTAGCCTAAGCCATGGGGACCAGTGCATAAGATTCAATTATTTGAATTGATCTGTGCATATCAAGAATTGTTCTCTTTTGGGAGCCGACAGTAGACATTAAATTCACAAGCCACTTTAATTACATAAAATCAATAAAATGATTTTGTTCTGAAAGTAGTTTATCCCCTTTAATAAGGTAGTTTGAGAAGTGAAATAGGATTGGAGTTTTTATCCATCAAGAAAACACTATATTCCACCTTTCTACAATTTTGCTATATTTTCAGCTCCTGCCTGCTAAGAGAGGAATATGATGACTTCCTGGTACAATTGTGGTTCTCTCTAAAGAAGGCAGGATCAGATAATGAAATTATTTTTCAGAGATGGGCCCTGAAAGTCTTATAGAAGACTACAGTGAGTTAGAAAGCACTCTCTAGATCTTGAAAAAGTCATTAGGAAAGCTCAAATTAAATGGAGATAAACATTTGGCATGTGGAAGACAAGGATCCGATAGGAGTTATACAGTCTGTCAAATAATCCTCCTAATTACTCCATGAAGAATGATTTCTAAGTGGCACCAAATTCCTCCTAAAAGTCTTTGATCTTTAATGTCATGCGGGTGACACACTTTCTTGTGAAACTTAGAGAAGTTCTGTTTCATATCAATGAACACCGAAGACAGAGAGTAAGACAGAAGCTGTGAAGAGCAAAAATAAGAGGGGTAGGATGTGAGAAAAGCAGCGATTATAGTTTGCAATTTTATTAGAATTGCTATTACACATAATTGTCAAATGGATTTGTCCAGGCAACTAAACAGTTACCCATGGGACAAGGGCAGGAAAAGAATGCCTGAGGGTGGAACAGGAACAGGAGGAACAATTACAGCAACAAGAAGAGAGTTTGGGAGGTGAGCTTTCTAAGTACGAAAGTACCTTTTCTATAGTAAAATCCTCCGAAGTGACAATGGACAGTATTTGGGACTTAACTCCACAAATTAAAAGCATTGAAAAAAAATTAAGTAAACAGAACCAAGAGTTAAGAGCTTAAGCAAGAGTTGACTTTAGTTAAAGCTGATGTCGATAAAACACAGACGGAAGTTACCGGGATAAAACAAGTTCAAGATACTTTGATAACAGACAATACAAATCTAAGGAGGAAGTTGGAGATGTTAGAAAATAATTACCGCACAAACAATTTGCATTTTTTAAAAACTTTCCTAGAGCTCTCTCCGTAACGCCAAGAGAAATGCTGAAAAAGTATATAGTTGAAACTCTTGGTGTCTCTGAAGAGTTAATTCCCCCATTTACCCAGGTATACTTTTTGCCTAGTAAAATTAAATATCAACAAGTGGCAGACCAGGTTCAATAAGATATGCAGTTAGATGTTACTGCAATGTTAGAGACCTCAATAAAAGAACAGGTCAAGCCTGCAACTCTCTTGGTGACTGTGGTACTCTTGTTAGATAAGAACTGGTGGATGAAACTATTCTTTAAAAATAGAAATAAAGAGTTCCTTGGCATGAAAATACAGGTCTTCCCAGATGTGTGTAAAGAGACCCAGAACTGAAGACGCCAATTTCTATTGTTAAAACCAAGCGTTATTTCTGTTGTGTACGAACTGAACAAGTGATGGACTCTCTTGCATGAGCATGGCATCTGCTGAACTGTTGCGAGGATGATAGAGCCATTGTGTATGAACATTTGAAGACTTTTGCGAAAAGCTGTTGGCTGGTGGTTCAAAAAAATATATGTCAATGTTTTATGTAAATGTTTGTGGATGACACAGGGGATGGGAAGGGCTTTTAATGTGATTTGCAAAAACATAATGAAGGGAATAGACTTAGTAGATAAAGACAGGTTGTTCATCCTCTCCAAGATAGAGAGAACGAGAGGGCACTCTCTAAAGTTAAAAGTGAATAGATTCCATACAAACTTAAGAAAGTTCTTCACCCAGAGTGGTAGAAAACTGGAACGCTGTTCCAGAGGCTGTTATAAGGGAAAACACCCTCCAGGGATTCAAGACAAAGTTAGACAAGTTCCTGCTGAACCAGAACAAACTTAGGTAAGGCTAGTCTCAGTCAGGGCACTAGTCTTTGACCTAAGGGCCGCCATGGGAGCGGACTGCTGGGTACGATAGACCACTGGTCTGACCCAGCAGTGACAATTCTTATGTTGTTATGATTAAACGTGGTGTTGAAACTGCTTATTTATAGCGACGTATTTAAGAAAAAGTTTGAATTAATAAAATGAGAAAATATTGATGTTAAAAAAAAAAAAAGGCGTAATTAGAATGGGGGGGGGGGGGGCTTTCTTTCTTCGTTTTCCGTGTAAGTGTATAGTTAAATATGAAATAAAGAAATATATATTCTTTGGTCCTGCTCATCTAACCAAATTTCTAACCTTGAAGCGCCTTGAGAAAGAGGGAACAACAGTGATTTAATCTGACTCCTTGTTTAGACTTTAGTTACTCTTTTATTTCTTCTATTTTGATTCATGTATTAATATTACTCACTCAATGAAAATCTTGGATCATGATTTGTGGACTAGAGATTGTTTATGTTTTGGAGATGTTTGAATATTTCCTCTATAGTTTACTTAATTGATGTAATCTTTTCTGTACAAGATGTTTAAATGCTTGTTAAAATTATATACAATTGGTAAAGAAAGAAAGAAAAGAAATCTAAAAAAAAAACAGGCAATAAACTGAAGAAAGACAAGAAAACATTAAAAAGGAAAATGTTAAAAAGCTAAGAGACCAAGAAATCCAAAAGTTTGATCACCCTGTTCCATCTGCAACCAAAATGGTGAGGCCTTGTGAGAGTGCTTAGAGTGGAGGAGAAACTTTGAACCCCCATCCCTCCCTTGAGACCCCTATTCCTTGCCTGCCCAAACAAGACAGGCAATCTACCAAATAGTCCACTGGGCTACAAAAAAAGGAGCTGAAGTGGCAGGACAGAGGGGAAAAAAAAAACATCAAAGGAAAGAAAAACTACTGGAGACTTTGATAAGAGTCCATTTTACCTGCTTGTGAAGATAAATCCAGTGCCATGGCTGGTGAAAGGAGTAGATTGAGGGAAGAAAGATAGACAGAATGGGTACAGGGAAGGTGGTGATAAATAGATGGGACAAAGAACAAAGAGAGTGCAAAACAATCACTTCTTTGCCTTTGTAACATTTCTGGCTGATGCCCAGGTTGGAAAAAAAAAAAAAAAAAAAGAGTTCCTAAAAAGTAAGCAAAAAATAGAGAGAGAAGAAAAGCAGACGGAAGGAAAAAGGAGCTGGAGGCAGGCAAAGACGTATGAATGGTCAGATGAAACAAAGAAGAAAAAAAAAAAAGGAGTATAATTAGCAGAAAACAAGTAGAGAGCAAGAAAACTGGAGGGGAAGGCATGCACGAGAGTGTGCTCGGGAGGCAAGTGAGCTAGAAGAAGAAAAGTGCCAAAGGAAAAGTGGGAAAGGAAGGAGAGAGCATACTGAGACCAAGACCAAGGAAAATCCTAGAAGCATCAGCACCAACTGCTCTACCCATCTCTAAGTTCCAAAAAACAGAGAGCCAAGCGATCTGCAAACCAGTCCAAAAACATCATACAAATATATAAAGAAATGGTTTTATTACAACAAACCCCGGGTCTCAATTGCCCAACGAGGCAGTGTTTCGCCCCCCTCTGGGGCTGAGACAACTAGATTGTTACCAACCTGAACAGCGAGCTGTGTTAAAAAGCAGACTGCTATTGACTTGGACAGCGTGCGTGCTTATAATTAGATTGTCACTGACCTGCTTTGGTCTCAGCCCCTGACGCAGCCCCAGAGGGGGCGAAACATGGCCAGTTTGGCCAATTGAGACTTGTCAGCATTCATTGTAATAAAGCACTTTAGTTATATATTTTTAAGCTAGCTGACCCATTTTTAAGCCTGATGTGCTACCACAGATCTCAATTGATCACTACTTTGAAACTACATAGTTGTCTGTTGTGGACCTTCCATGCTTTGTTTGGATTCCACTAGTCTCCATTAGATTTCAAAAATAAAATCTGCTCCCAGTGCTTCTGCCTGAACACTGGTGCACAACTGAACCCATTTCAAAGCGAAAGAAGCTTACGGCCTCACAGTTCCCTCAATGGCCTCTCTCATCGCCACAAATGTTGTTGGCATACTTGCTGACTTATCTGCACTGCTTCTGGAAATGTAAAGGAGAATTTCCTAAATTCCTAGGATAAGCAGCATAAAATCTGTTTTACTACTTGGGATCTATCTAGGAACTTGGGACCTGAGTTAGCCACTGTTAGAACCAGGATACTAGGCTTGATGGACCTTCGGTATGTCCCAGTATGGCAATTCTTATGTTCTTTAGGCTCTCATCAGAGAGAAGACTCAGTGACACGTGAAGTTGGGCAGATATACTTTCACCAGCTTTGGCACCTAAGCTGATGTCTTCAACATTAGCCATTATTCTCATTTGTGCTGATGTAAAGGTGGTTCAGAAAAAAACACTAAATTTGTTATATGTCATAAGAACATAAGAAGTGCCTCTGCTGGGTCAGACCAGAGGTCCATCGTGCCCAGCAGTCC
Source organism: Geotrypetes seraphini (assembly GCF_902459505.1). NCBI lineage: Eukaryota > Metazoa > Chordata > Amphibia > Gymnophiona > Dermophiidae > Geotrypetes > Geotrypetes seraphini. Next base: position 41,938,647 of record NC_047100.1, read on the forward strand.
GCTCATGCGGCGGCCCAACAGGTCCAGGACCTGTGTAGTAGTCCTCTGTCTATACCCCTCTATCCCCTTTTCCTTCAGAAAATTATCCAATTCCTTCTTAAACCCTAATACCGTACTCTGTCCTATCACGCCCTCTGGAAGCTCATTCCAGGTGTCCACCACCCGCTGGGTGAAGAAAAACCTCCTAGCATTGGTTTTGAATCTGTCCCCTTTCAGCTTTTCCGAATGCCCTCTTGTTCTTGTAGATTTCGAAAGTTTGAAGAATCTGTCCCTCTCTACTTTCTCTATGCCCTTCATGATCTTGTAAGTCTCTATCATATCCCCTCTAATTCTCCTCTTCTCCAGGGAAAAGAGCCTCAGGTTCTCCAGTCTCTCAGTGTATGAAAGGTTTTCCATACCCTTTATCAAAAGTGTCGCTCTCCTCTGAACCCTCTCGAGTATCGCCATATCCTTCTTAAGGTACGGCAACCAGTATTGGACACGGTACTCCAGATGCGGACGCACCATTGCCCGATACAACAGCAGGATAACTTCTTTTGTCCTGGTTGTAATACCCTTCTTGATTATACCCAGCATTCTATTCGCTCTCTTAGTGGCTGGACATACCATTTCCTCACTGACATCATCATAAGTGTTGGGAAATTTACCCCCTCTTCTACGAAACTGCGCTAGTGTTTTTTAGTGCAGGGAGCCGCGCTGAATGGCTCGCGCTGCTCCCGACGCTCATTGAGTTTCTGTGAGCGTCGGGAGCAGTGCGGGCCATTCAGCGCAGCTCCCCGCCCTAAAAAACGCTAGCGCGGTTTCGTAGAAGAGGGGGTTAGTATCTATGCTGTGTTATCATACATATGTAATCTTGATGCCTAACTATAAGAAAAACCTGCAATGCTGTTTGGCAGATAACGTGACAATATACCCCGTTTCCAAACTGAACAATTTCAATTGTGCATTCAGATAAAATGTCTGGCAAGCAGCACCCGTACAAGTCCATTTCAGAGCCAGCTGCTAATAAACACCTTGGCAAAATACGGAAAAGGATTTGGTGAAGATTCACAGGTAGCCCTACCTGCTCCCCTTCTCCATCTGCCTCCACTGTGGCAGACATGACGACAGCAACACTGATGAGTAATTAAGAGAACAGAAAATAAAATTCAAAAGGGGAAAAAAACCAACCCTCAGACAAAAAGCACAGTTACTTACCGTAACAGGTGTTATCCAGGGACAGCAGGCAGATATTCTTTACGCATGGGTGACGTCACCGACGGAGCCCACGGTACGGACCTTTTTACTAGAAAGTTCTAGTTGGCCGCACCGCGCGTGCGCGAGTGCCTTCCCGCCCGACGGAGGAGTGCGTGGTCCCCAGTTAGTATAAGCCAGCTAAGAAGCCAACCCGGGGAGGAGGGTGGGACGTAAGAATATCTGCCTGCTGTCCCTGGATAACACCTGTTACGGTAAGTAACTGTGCTTTATCCCAGGACAAGCAGGCAGCATATTCTTTACGCATGGGTGACCTCCAAGCTAACAAAGAGGGAGGGGGGATGGTTGGCCATTAGGAAAATAAATTCTGAAGTACAGATTGGCCGAAGTGCCCATCCCGTCTGGAGAAAGCATCCAGACAGTAGTGAGTAGTGAATGTGTGAACTGAGGACCAGGTGGCCGCCTTGCAGATTTCCTCAATGGGTGTGGAACGGAGGAAAGCAACAGAAGCGGCCATAGCTCTTACCCTGTGGGCCGTGACAGCACCGTCTAGTGACAGACCGGCCCGAGCGTAACAGAACGCGATGCAAGCTGCAAGCCAGTTGGATAGCGTCCGTTTAGAGACCGGTCGACCCAAACGATTCGGGTCGAAGGTCAGGAAGAGCTGAGGGGACAAGCGGTGAGCCCTTGTACGATCGAGATAGTAAGCCAGGGCACGCTTGCAGTCAAGACTGTGCAATGCCTGTTCTCCGGGATGTGAATGAGGCTTCGGGAAGAACACAGGCAAAACAATGGACTGGTTGAGGTGAAAGGCTGAGACCACCTTTGGAAGGAACTTTGGATGGGTGCGCAGAACCACCTTGTCATGGTGAAAGATAGTGAACGGTGGATCGGCAACCAGTGCATGAAGCTCACTAACCCTCCTGGCAGAGGTGATGGCAATGAGGAAAAGAACCTTCCATGTCAGAAATTTGAGCGAAGTTGTGGCAAGTGGCTCAAAGGGAGGTTTCATGAGGGCAGACAAAACCACATTCAGGTCCCAGACGACCGGAGGAGGTTTCAGAGGTGGTTTGATGTTGAAGAGGCCCCTCATGAATCGGGAAACCAGAGGGTGAGCCGTGAGAGGTTTTCCTAGGACAGGCTCATGGAATGCCGTGATGGCACTGAGATGGACTCTGATTGAGGTAGACTTGAGGCCTGCGTTGGACAGGGAGAGTAAGTAGTCTAGAACAGTTTCCACCGCTAAGGAGGTGGGGTTGTGATGATGACGGAGGCACCAAGAGGAGAACCTGGTCCACTTCTGATGGTAACATTGGAGGGTGGCCGGCTTCCTGGAGGCGTCCAAAATGAGACGGACCGGCTGAGACAGATTTCCTGAAGAGGTTAGCCCGAGAGAAACCAAGCTGTCAGGTGGAGGGAAGACAGATTGGGATGTAGTAGAGACTGATGTTGCTGTGTAAGTAGAGTAGGAAACACAGGTAGAGGAATGGGCTCCCTGGAGCTGAGTTGAAGTAGAAGGGAGAACCAGTGTTGACGAGGCCACCGGGGAGCTATGAGGATCATGGTGGCTCCGTCCCTGCGGAGTTTGGATAAAGTCCGCAACATCAGAGGTAGAGGAGGAAAGGCATAGAGGAACCGATCCGTCCAATCGAGCAGGAATGCATCCGGGGCCAGACGGTGAGGAGAGAAGAGTCTGGAGCAGAACTGGGGCAGCTGATGGTTGTGAGGAGCTGCGAATAGGTCCACCTGCGGAGTGCCCCAGCGAGCAAAGATGGAGTGGAGCGTGGGAGGATCCAAAGTCCACTCGTGAGGTTGAAGGATGCGGCTGAGATTGTCGGCCAGGGAGTTCTGTTCGCCCTGGATGTAGACAGCCTTGAGGAAGAGACTGTGGGCCGTGGCCCAGGTCCAAATGCGAAGAGCCTCCTGACAAAGGAGGCGAGATCCGGTGCCGCCCTGTTTGTTGATGTAGTACATGGCAACTTGGTTGTCCGTGCACAGAAGCAGAACCTGAGGGCAAAGAAGGTGCTGGAAGGCCTTGAGAGCATAGAACATGGCTCGTAGTTCCAGGAAGTTGATGTGATGGAGACGCTCCTGCGGGGTCCAAAGACCTTGGGTGCGTAGGTCTCCCAGGTGAGCTCCCCATGCATAAGGGGAGGCATCCGTGGTGATGATCATGGAATGCGGGGGCAGATGAAAAAGAAGGCCCCTGGAAAGATTTGAGGAGTCCAACCACCATTGTAGAGATCGCTGAAGAGACGATGTCACAGAGATGGGATGAGAAAGAAGATTCGAGGTCTGTGACCATTGGTTGGCCAGAGTCCATTGAGGTGTTCTGAGGTGGAGTCGTGCCAGGGGAAGCACATGAACCGTCGAGGCCATGTGGCCCAGGAGGACCATCATTTGTCTGGCAGAAATGGAGTGATGAAGGAGCACCTGACGACACAGGCGTAGCAGAGTTCGCTGACGATCGGAGGGGAGAAACGCCCTCATTAGTGTGGTGTCGAGAACCGCTCCGATGAACTGAAGTCGCTGTGTGGGAAGCAGATGCGACTTGGGGTAGTTGATCTCGAACCCCAGAAGATGGAGGAGAGAGATGGTATGATGAGTGGCTTGTAGCACAAGTGGAGACGTAGGTGCTTTCACTAACCAATCGTCCAAGTAGGGAAACACCTGAAGGTTGTGGGACCTGAGGAAGGCCGCCGCCACAATGAGGCATTTGGTGAACACTCTGGGAGATGATGCCAGGCCAAAAGGTAGCACCTTGTACTGATAATGGCGATGGTGCACCTGGAATCGTAGGTAGCGACGTGAGGATGGATTGATTGGGATGTGAGTGTAGGCCTCCTTGAGGTCCAGGGAACATAGCCAGTCGTTCTGAGAGAGATGAGGGTACAGCGTGGCAAGGGAGAGCATTCTGAACTTCTCCTTGACGAGACACTTGTTGAGGTCCCGGAGGTCGAGAATGGGACGTAGGTCTCCTGTCTTTTTTGGAACCAGAAAGTAACGGGAGTAGAATCCCCGGCCCCTTTGTTCCAGAGGTACTTCTTCGATGGCATTGAGTAGAAGGAGGGATTGGACCTCCCTCAGGAGGAGGGGGGTTTGAGTTGAAAGAGAAGCAGACTCTACGGGAGGATTGTCTGGTGGAAGAGTCTGGAAGTTTAGAGAGTAGCCGTGGCGGATGATGTTTAGGACCCACTGGTCCGATGTGATGACCTCCCAACGGCTGATGAAGATGTGAAGCCTGCCTCCGATCGGCTGAGGAAGAGGCAATGAGGGTGGAAGACTGGCTAAGCCCTGGAGAGAGGAGTCAAAAGGGCTGAGATGGTTTGGCAGGAGGAAGAGCCTTGGCCGGTTGATTAGACTGGGCACGAGGCTGGGTGTGCTGGTGTTGGCGGGCCCGCCTAGGTTGCTGTGGAGGTGGATTGAGCGGCCTAGCGGAGAACCTGCGCTGATATGAGGTCTGTGGTCTGTAAGGACGAGCAGGAGGAGCCTTTTTCTTTGGTTTAATGAGAGTATCCCATCTGGTCTCATGGGCGGAGAGTTTCTGTGTGGTGGTATCCAGGGACTCTCCGAATAATTCGTCTCCCAGACATGGGGCGTTGGCTAGTCGGTCCTGATGGTTGACGTCCAGATCAGAGACCCTGAGCCAGGCCAGACGGCGCATAGCCACAGCGATGGCAGATGCACGGGAGGTGAGCTCAAAAGAGTCATAGATAGAGCGCACCATGAATTTTCTCAGTTGAAGCAGGCTGGAGATGTGCTGCTGGAAAAGTGGAACCTTATGCTCTGGCATGTACTTTTGCATGGCGGAGAGTTGCATTACCAGATGTTTGAGGTAGAATGAAAAATGGAACGAGTAGTTGTTTGCCCTGTTGGCAAGCATGGCATTCTGATAGAGCCGCTTGCCAAACTTGTCCATAGTTTTGCCCTCTCTGCCAGGAGGGGTGGAGGCATAGACACTGGAGCCCTGAGTCTTTTTTAAAGTGGACTCCACTAGGAGAGACTCATGAGGGAGTTGGGGTTTATCAAATCCTGGGATTGGTATAACCCTATAGAGGCTGTCCAATTTACGGGGGGCCCCAGGAACAGTCAGCGGGTTCTCCCAATTTTTATAAAAAGTTTCCCGTAAGATATCATGCACGGGCAACTTTAGGAACTCTTTGGGAGGTTGATCGAAATCTAATGCCTCCAGGAAAGCTTGTGACTTCTTAGAGTCAGATTCCAGAGGCAAAGACAAAGCACCCGACAACTCCCTGAGGAATTTAGAGAAGGAAGATTGTTCAGGTTTAGATGCGGTATCGGGTGCCGAAGGCTCTTCATCCGACGACGATGCATCCTCCTCGGTACCGGTAGGGGATTGTTCCCATAGGTCCGGGTCTCTGACATCGGTATGTGCGTGTCGAGAGACTGGAGTGGAAGGCTCGGCATGGTGAGTTTTAGACAAAGATTTGCCTGAGCGTACCGAGACGTTACCAGGTGATGTAGACCTATGTCTGTCTCGGTCCCGAGAAGTACGGTGCCGGTCAGAGTCGTGGGAAGACCGGTGCCCTGCCCGGTCCCGAGGAGGATCGGTCGTCGTCAATGCCATAGCCTCGGCATGGGAATGGAGATGCGGTGCCGAGAGAATGGGCATGGAGGAGTCCATAGGTACCGAGGGAGTGGATACCGGTTGGACGGTATGGGTCTCGGGCCGGTCTGGTACCGAGAGCAGCGGTGCCAAGATAGAGGGTAAGAGCTGCTTAAGTTGCTTGTGGAGTTGTTCCTGCAACTTGTCCTGGAGGATGGCCGCAATGCGGTCATCCAGGGGAGGCACCGGAACCACTTTTTTCTTCTTTGGTTCCATGGGTGCCGCTCTACACTCCGGCGATGAGGGGGCCGATGACGAGGCACTCACCGAAATCGGAGTGGAGCGTTTTTTGGCTCGGCGTGGAGCCGAAAGGACTGGTGTCGTCCCCGAAGTGGGAGGGCGCTCAAGGGTGGAAGGCTTCTTAGCCGGCTTACCTGGCGCCGGGGGCGCCGATGTCGACTCAGGCGGTGTCGAAGTGGTCGGTGTCGATTTCGACGGTGCCGCAGATGAAGAGGTCGAATCCATAGTCGGGCCGGTGCCGAAAAGTAGATTTTGTTGGATTTGACGATTCTTCAAAGTGCGTTTTTTAAGAGTGGCACAGCGGGTGCAGGAATCCGCCCGATGATCCGGTCCCAAGCACTGTAAGCACCAATTGTGTGGGTCAGTGAGGGAGATCGGGCGTGCACACCGCTGGCACTTCTTAAAACCGGGTTGCGGGGGCATGAATGGGAACACGGCCTCCGCAAAATCAAACCCCGAGGCCTGGATCGTGCTAACAGGCCCCGCCGGGGCAGGAACGAAAAAATAAAGCAAAAGAAAGGAATTTTTTTTTTTTTTTTTTGTAATAGAAAGAAAAAAGCACCCGAAGGTGAAAAAATCGAAAAAAAGAACGCGAGCGGGAAGGCAAAAGGAGTATTTCAACGACGTTGAAAAACACACGTCTTCTTCGCTCCGCGGAAACGAAGAAACTGGGGACCACGCACTCCTCCGTCGGGCGGGAAGGCACTCGCGCACGCGCGGTGCGGCCAACTAGAACTTTCTAGTAAAAAGGTCCGTACCGTGGGCTCCGTCGGTGACGTCACCCATGCGTAAAGAATATGCTGCCTGCTTGTCCTGGGATAATAAAACTATCGCCTGAAGTATATACCCACAGCAGCTCCTAATGCAAACCACAGAATGTCATATTTGAGTGAAGGAATTTACAGCTATTTTCATAATTAGATATTCTATTCTTAGGGACTCATAAATTATACATTTAGATGTTTATTTTCCAGCTAATTAAGTATTCTTTGAGTGTAAAAAAAACAAAATTGGTGTTTAGTGATGCTTTCACACCACACAAAAAACAACAAGAAAATCCAACACAATCTGCAGTGAAGAGGGTACAGCACAAAGACAAAAGAAAACCTGCAGACAAATGTACAAGATGCAGGCTAGGTTTATTCTTTGAGTTATTAATGTTACCACCTTTTGAGTTATTAATGCTACCACCTTTTTACAAACCAAGGGAGCTGACACGGACCGTGTTTCGGTTAACACATGCCTTCATCAGGGATCCAAAGTGGACAAGGTATCAAATTAAACCGCAAAAAGAAGAAACATGAGCCTGTATAAATCGGATAAAATTGTTGAGCAAAAGTCTCTTTAGAAACTCACTACAGACAGCATTGTCTTGGAATCAGGCTCTCTGGTTACTAAAGGAGGGAATTTGAAACCTGAATATTATCAATCCATTTACTAGACACCTATTGCAATTATAGGAGAGCCTGCCAGGGACATGGACTAATAGAGGGTTTGCATCCCTATTTACAGCAATTAGATACAACGGAGTGCATAGGGCTCGAGAGGGGCTCCGCTTTATGCAGAGGGTAAACTTCACATTGCAAGAACTGCAGACAAATTTCAATCTACAGGCTGCTAGATTTCTTTGGGGTGTTGCAAATTCAACACTTTATGTTGAGAAATGTAGTGATCTCAGTGGTGGAAAGGAAGATTTGCTCCATTAGAGAAACTCTGGGTCTCACTGAAGATTTCAAAAGGAGTAATTACTTTTTTTTTTTTTTTTTTTAGTTCGGAATGATTTGGGGAAAATGTGAATATAAAAATGCTTGGCAGCTTGGGAAAAAGGACTTTGTGGTAGAGACGAGTGAAGGGCAGCGGGATCATATTGTATATTCAATGCTTCTAAAAGAGAGCTGTTATAAAGTGATCTATAAATGGTACTTCATGTCCTGTGGGTTAAAATTGATGTTCTGTTTCAGGTCACAGGAGTGCTGCAGGGAATTTGAAAGAGAGGGAACCTTTTTTTCATATCTGGTGGCAGTGTCCAAAAATACAGAAGTATCGAAAAGGGGTTAAATGAGCAACAGGGTTAACTGTAACATGACTTTAGGATTTTTCTCTGGGCTACTGCCAGACTTGGGAAATAGGAAGAAGGACAAGTTGGTCAACATGATCACAGTGTGGCAAGGCGTGAGACAGCAACAAGTTGGAAGCAGCTTAAGTCACTCACCCTGTAGTGGTGACAATCATGACCAGACTGGGTTAATGGAAACTCTAACAGCTCTTTGAAATGATTGATTTAATGCATACACTGATATCTAGACCACTCTAGTGAAGTATATCTAATAAGATGGGGGCTTGAATTTATTGACATATGATTTTTACAGGAAAAGTTATTGTTGAGTGAGACCGAGTTGTAGTTTCAATAGCTATCCATGGGTCTGCTTTGCGTAGGACAGGGAAAAAAGGAAAATAGTAAAACTGCCAGATGAATTTTTTTTTCAAATCAACAAAGGTGGTAAATAAATCCTAATAAATAGATAAATGTTGTATAACTATCATTCTGAGGCATTCTTTGTTACTAAGTATGTTTGACACAATATTGTGTGACTATGAACTCTATGACCGTCCGCCTGGCGCTTAAAACCTCTTGTTTGGTTTTGTAAAATGGGGGAATTAATTTTTTTTTTTAAATGAGATGTTTCTATTGTTAACACCCTATTAAAGCATCATAAACCGTACCTCAGGTATAGTAAAACCATTACTGAAGCCCTTGTATCGTAGCACCTTCATAGAAGCTCTCATGCATGGTTCGTCCCAAGATGATCTTCTGCAGTGGTTCCCAACCCTGTCCTGGAGGACCACCAGCCAGTCGGGTTTTCGAGATAGCCCTAATGGATATGCATGAGAGAAATTTGCCTATAATGGAGGTGATAGGCATGCAGATCTGCTCCATGCATATTCATTAGGGCTATCCTGAAAACCTGACTGGCTGGTGGTCCTCCAGGACAGGGTTGGGAACCACTGCAGAAGATCATCTTGGGACGAACCATGCATGAGAGCTTCTATGAAGGTGCTACGATACAAGGGCTTCAGTAATGGTTTACTGTTTATGCTGGGCGGAATTAATGTCATTATGTCAACACCAGATTATGAGGAGTAGCTCCACTAAGTCAAGTTTAATACCCTCCTCCCTCTGTATTCGCAGTTTCAGTATCTGCAGATTCGGTTATTCGCGGTTTATTGGCCCGAGAACCCCCCCCTAGTGAATGGCTCCGTCCCCAACCTCCCCAGGCCTTACCTGGTGGTCTAGCAGTGACGCGGGGCAGGAGCGATCTTCCTACACTTCTGCCCAATGCAGAGCCCTCATCAAAAATGGCTGCTGTGATTTCCCGTGGTCTCCTGCCCCGCTAGACCACCAGGTAAGGCCCGGGATGCAGGAGGGAGGCGGGGGTGGGTCAGAGTCGGGCCAAAGTTTATTTGTGAATTTTCCATATTTTTGGGTCGGCTCTGCCTCTAACCCCCGCATATATGGAGGGTGGAGTGTACTAGGAGTTTCCAGTAGGATCACACCGTTTAAACAGAACTTTTCTTCCTTAAGGTTGCACTGAAAAAGCAGCGGCACCACAGGTCAGGACTGAGGTTTATTAGACAACTTGTGTGGATATCCGAGTTCTGTTAGAGTAAGGAGTAATTGAGGCGTATTGGCAGAGTGGTGTGTGGGGCACAGTATTTGAAAGACAAGCGGAAAAGATGTGCATTAGCAGGGCTGATTACCGTGATCGACTTCTATGTCTGAGCTGCTCTTCTGCCCCTGTAATGCATTCTGATGATGAAATCCACAATGTAATGTACACTTTCAGTCTTGAAGGTTAATTGCTAGATATGAGGCTGTTTGCTCCATATTCAACCGAAATAACTGCTCTGCCCCTTTTAACATTATTTCAAAGTTATGTTAATTAAATAATGTCAGATATTCTCATTATTGCAATTACCATATGATTTAAATGCTAATTTACACATGAGGAAAAATCACAATATTTGCATGTGATAAATTAAACAAAATCTAAACCAGAAAAGGCAGCACTAGATAAAAGGCAATTAAAAGTCATAAAACAAAGATGGTCACTCAGATTGATCTGAAAAGGAACCCAATAGCAACATTAAATATTTTAAAGCAGGTTAAAACCACGGGCTCGCAAAAGTAAAAAAGTTGTAACCAATATTGGAGGATTTCAAGTATTCAAATCCATTCCTTAAACCTATGGAGTACTGGTCCTTGAATGCCCACAAAAACAAACCTGCTATGGTGTAATGCTGCATTTTCGCATGTAACCTAGTGTTCTTCCTTTTTGAAATTTGGATTTGGAGAGTGGTAGATTTGTACTAAAATGACTCTGACCTGCTGTCCCCCTCCTTAAGGTTGTTTCGTTGGTGTTTCCAGAGCTCTGACGGGCACAGACCATTTACAGATGGTCTGCGCATGCTTTGGGATCGCTGGAGACCGATCCGTGCAGTCGGTTGGGGGTGTGATTCCGATCGCCCTCGTTTGCATGAGGGCGATTGGTGACTCAGTCCCCCGGCCACGGATCGGATCCAATCCATGGCCTTAGTGAATCTAGCCCTATCACTGCAGAGGGCTAATTAAGGAAGACTAAACTAGCAGCTAAAATAACCCAGTCAGTTGTGAATAATGGCTCAAGATGCAATTCCAACTGACCTGCAAACACACAGGAGCAAGGGAAACTACCGGCTCAAAAATACAAAATCTACTGATCTACAAGACATTAGAAAGTTTATCTCACCGAGTTCCCTCATGAGCACAGTTCTAACTTCTGGCTCCGCCCTTTAAATCACAATGGTGACATTCCAGAAATGCTATTTCTCCACTGCCTAAGCATGTTGTGCTCCTTCTGGTAAAAATTCAACCTTATCAGAACATTCCTCCACAAGTCTGAAGATGTTCTACCTCATGTAGAAAAGAGAGGGTTAAAAATCTGAAGTAGTTTGAAAAAATTTAGAGGCCGCTCATGGTCCTACAATATCATGTGGTTAGAAACTGTTACTTAATATTGGTTGGATACTAAATAGCTCTGATGCGGCTGAGGGGGAGATATGATTGAAGTCTACAAAATCCTGAGTGGAGTAGAACGGGTACAAGTGGATCGATTTGTCACTCTGTCAAAAATGACAAAGACTAGGGGACACTTGATGAAGTTACAGGGAAATACTTTTAAAACCAATAGGAGGAAATTTTTGTTCGCTCAGAGAATAGTTAAGCTCTGGAAAGCATTGCCAAAGGATGTGGTAAGAGCGAATAGCGTAGCTGGTTTTAAGAAAGGTTTGGACAAGTTCCTAAAGGAAAAGTCCATAGTCTGTTATTGATGAAGACATGGGGAAGCCTCTGCTTGCCCTGTATCGGTAGAATGAAATGTTGCTACTGCTTGGGTTCTGTCCAGGTACTATTGATATGGATTGGCCACCGTGAGAAAGGGCTACTGGGCTTGATGGGCCATTGGTCTGACCCAGTAAGGCTGTTCTTTTTTATTGTTGTTTGAATAATAACTTAGTTCTAGTACTGCTGCAAAGCAGAAGTTAGTTTAGTGATAAATAGGCAGTTGAAAACCAAGTTGTCACATTTGAGGATAAAAACGAAAAAATAAGAACGTCAAAGAAGTATGGCTGCTAGGGAAGGGCCCTAATGAACCGTCCAGGTCTCTTTTTCCAACCAATGGGGATGTTCTTCAATTGATCATGCACTTACACACTGACAAAAAGGCTGCTTTGAAGAGGCAGCTCATCTGGCCATGTTCAAAGTCATGGAAATTTGGCAGCATGCAAGAATACCACATCAGCGGATAGATTCAGGGATTCGCATAATGATGAAGCTTTACGATGAATATGAGAAGCTAAAAATTAACCAGCACAGATGCAACAAACGTGATCTGGTGAATCAAGAAGCCTTCAAAGAACGTCTCATCCATCTTTTTGATGTTGCTGCCAGTGATGCATTAGTCACAATGAAAATCAAAGAAGTCAGACAATTTCTAATCATGCAGAGGCAAGATGTTTCGTCATGCAGTATGGCTGGCAAAGGAGGAGGATAGAAAGAGAGCACGAAAAGAAAGATTTAGTAAATTTGTAGCCAAAGTAGAGATAGAAAATGTCATTGTCAGTAGTTCTACATAACCAGCTGTTACTTCTCTCCCTCTAACTAGCGGATGTCTCATTCTAAAAATATTGCTGAAGTTGACTCTGATAGTTGTTCAAATTCAGATGCGGATTTTGAAATCAGCAGAACTCCTTGTTCCAGTTCTCAGTTAAAATGGCCAAAAGTGAATATCCTTGTACATCCTGAAGTTGCTGGAGTGTTAGATCGTGTTAATTTGCCAGACAGGAGTGCCACATTTGTCATTGATGCCATTGCCAAAGAACTTGGCCATAATATAAATGAAATTACGTCGTCAAGAAACTCACTCAGACATTCAGGGTGCAATAACCATGAGAAGGCTGAAAGATGAATTCCTTGGCAAAACTACAGAAACTCCATGACTGCTGCATTTGGATGGAAAACTCCTCCTGGACATTACGGGAAGTAAATAAATGGTCGACAGAATTGCAGTACTTGTCACTGGCAACGGAGAAGAGAGGTTACTCGGAGTTTCAAAATTTGGCCGTGGAACTGGCAAACAGTAAGCTGAAGCCTGTCTCACAGCACTGGATGACTGGAGTCTTCAGAGAAGAGTCCGGGGTCTGGCGTTTGATACCACTGCAAGTAATACAGGCCTGAAGAACAGTGCATGCATCTTCATTGAATCATCAGTAGGACAAGAGTTTGCATGGCTCGTCTGTTGACATCTTATGATGGAACTGGTGCTTGGAAGCGTCTTCACTCAACTGTATAGAGTTAATAGAAGACCAGATATTGTTTGTTTGATGCAGAGACATCAGTCCTTCGGAAAAAAATTGCAACTTTCTGCAAAACAGCCTTGAATGCATCAGATCCAAGGGAAGACTTCAAGGAGATTCTTGAGTTCTGTTTAATTTTTCTTGGCAGCTGCCTGCATGCAGATAAAGTGAAACCATCAATTTGAGCGCTTGGGGTCTTTCACCTTGTACGGTGGATGGAGAAGGCCATCTACAGTATTAAGATATTTCTGTTCCAGAAGTAGTTCTCTCTTACTGTCAAAGAAAAGGCAGGGCATCAAAGAACTGGCTCTCTTAGCCTCATCTACATCTGTTACGGACATGAAGCATCTATTCCTGTAAAAGCACCATTCAACAAATTGCTTCTGCTTTCTGAACTTCAGAAAAATCCAAACAAGGCTTCATCAACAACATTCATCAGACATCTGTGGTACTTGTCAGAAAATTTGGCTGGTTTAGCTTTTTTTGATGACAAACTAAGCAATGAAGTATAGTCCAAGATGGTAGCAAACTTTCAACTTCCATAATCCACATGTTTGGTGAAAATGTCTCAACTGCCCTCCTGAGTCACTCGGTCCCATCAGCCTGGCATCATCTATAACAAAGAGAACTTGAGTCTCCTTTGGTGTTCTTAACACAAATGGTCAAGAAAAGGCTCAACAATTTCTGGTTAAAGATCCTGCAAACTGGAGAGAGAATCCAAACTACAAGCAGTCCCCGGTTTAAGAACATCCGACTTACGTTGGACTCGTACTTAAGAACCGGGGTTCTGCCTCTCCCTTCCTGTGCCAACATGCCCCCTTCTTCCTCCCTTCCTGTCCCAATGTGACCCTCCTCCTCCTTCAATATCCCAATGTGCCTCTCATCGTCCTTCTCTTCATTCTGCGTCCCAAATTCGTTCCTCCCTCCCTCTCACGGGTGTTTACCTCCTCTGGCTGGCTCCCTCCTCTCAGCTGCACTTCTCTTCACAAAGCCATGAGCAGCGGCTCCTGCATGCAGCTGACCCGGAAGCCTTCCCTTTGACATTGGAGGGAAGGCTTCTGGGTCAGCAACGGGCCGCGCATAGGAAACATGGCTTTGCAAAGAGAAATGCAGCTGGGAGGAGGGAACTGAACAGAGGAACTGAACTCCTTCCCTTGTTTAAAAGCAGTACGAAAACCCACCTTTTTGATATAGCCTTCAATACATACCCTACTACCCACCAACCTAGCCAGCAGATTAACCATTCCCCTTAACTGAATCCATAGCATCCTCTTTGTCTGTCTTGTCTGTTTAG